>NC_134961.1:5255106-5891572 GCF_965638725.1 Aptenodytes patagonicus
ACCGGACAACTGTCAGGCAGCCAGATTACAGCAGCAGCACCGCCCAGGGAATCACTACTCAGGTCTAAACTCTTGAAAAAAGTTAGTCTAAAACAAAAAAAAACCCCAAAACTCCAACCAAAAACCAACCAAACAAAAACCTCAAAACCAAACCCAAGACCATCTTAAAAATAGGGATCTGGATAATGTTTTCCACACATTTGAAAGCACTGTCCTGGCCGTTTGCAAATGCCAGATCCCTTAGGAGATGCTAAGCAGAGTTGCTGGAGCTGTCTCAAGAACAGCAGGAATGAAGTAGTGTTGTGCTGCTGCATCAGGGAGACCTGCCGAGTCTAAAGCTGGGTTCCAGCAAGCGAGAAGTTTGGCATTGGCCATCAGGATCCTTTTATTCCTTTCAGTGGTTCCTTAGAGCACAGATAGCAGAAGGCACAGGGTGGTGGGGAAGAGGGCAGGCAAAGCTTTTTTGGTTAACACGCTGGCTGTGGCCCCACGAGATCTGAACCCCACTCAGCCCCTCACTCCCTCACAACCTTGGGCAAGCCACTGGAGCTCTCTGCTTCCTCCCTGCACAAGTCTCTTTAGTTTACCTCTTCTGCACAGCGTATCTGGACTACAAAGCCCGAAGATGAAAGAATCTTTGGATATTTGTGCAGCGTATAGCACAAAAAGGTCTCCACCTTAGCCAGGGCCTCCAGATGATGCAGTGCTCATAAATAATGCAAAGCAAGTACTTCCATGAGTGATGACACAAACTGCCACGTTTCCTGTGATTTCATGTCTCAAGGTTGCATTATCTCATGTCTAATAACATGCATGTATCCCTGCAGCTCCCCTCCTATATAGGTTCCCTATGTCTAACGATACAGCTAAGCTCACCAGTCTCCTCTGGAAAAGGGATTCAGCACCCTCCTCCTCCCACGTTAGGGTGGAAATAGAGGGACTTGCTTTTCAGAAGGGCTATGACTTCCCGATTCCTTCTTCGGAGAACCTCAGCAGCATCTACCCGAACACCCTCTATCCTGCACTACTCACAAGGGAAGAGCAGGGGTACGGTCCCACCTCAGCCACGACAGCATTAAGGGAACCTGGCACATCAAGTATTCCTACTGGGTTTTTAAGGCAAACAATCACTCCCAGATGGAAAGAGAGGAAGCCCATCCTTATGGAGGATTGTGGGCTGTCTGGAGACTCAGGCAAAAGCTTCATCCCCTTCTCATTTTCAGGATACGTACTGCCTTCAAACATAACAGATAGAAACTCAAAAAAGCAATGGGAAAGCACTCACTGTGGAGCACAAAGGGACAGGAAAAACCAAGAATGAGGACAACTAACAGTTTGAGCAGTTTTGTAATACCATTAAACGTAGGATCAGACACGCAACAAACAGTGACATACAGGCACTTGAGCTACTGCAATCAGTGAGTTATGGCCTGTCAGCCAAGGATGAGTATGACCCTTTAAATAACTGCCTTTGAAACGTCTGTGCAGGCTAGGTGGTGTCCGCCGTGGTACGGCTCACGGGGTAACCCAGCAGGCCACAAAACTGCTTACTGCTGAGAGGCATTAAGGAGGCACATCTCCAGTTTCACCCTGTCCCAAAGCCCCAGTGAAATGGATGCAAAATGCCTTCCAACTTCAATAGATCTTGGCTAAATCCAGAGCGAGGAAGGGAACACGGGCTGGAATACAGGGATTTTCCACTCATTGTTTATAAGCATGTCCTGCGCTCTGCAGCTTGGCTGAGCAACCTACCTGCAAGCAGCAGCAGGGAGCCTGCTTCGTGTCTTCTCTGAACAGAAACCAGAGGAATGCGAGCAATGGAAAAAATGTCGAGTGGAATATCAGCCAGGCTGCAGAACACCAGCCGCCACATGAATATCTGATTTCAGCCCAAATCTCTGCAACCACCATATATAGGAAGCATTTCAACAGAGCAGACATCTCTCCAGAGCACTGTCTGACAGCTCCTTCACATCTCAAGCTCTCTCCTTCCTGAGAAAGGCCTTTTCCAACTGTTATCAAAGAAGTTAAAAGGAGGCAGAAAAGAGCTGGTGTTGTCGACATTAATACCAGCTTCCTACAGCACTTGCAAAAATCTCCACTAGATCTCCGAACCTTGGCTTGGCATCTGAACCCTGTCAGCTACGCCGTCCTGTGCTCCCAGGCCCGGAGGACGAGCACCCCTCCTGGGTGGCTGGTGTCCCTCCCTGGGGCACCCTGCACCGGCCATGGGCAGCTCCTGCCCCTGCTCTGACTGCAGGCAGAGCTCCTCAGCCTGCGGGGTCTGAGCAGAACCACGTCCTGAGGAGATACAGACTATGACACAGTGAAAGTATCAAATATTTTGTTTTACAAAACACGTGCACTCCATGACCTAGAAGGGAAAACTAAGATTTACTGGAAATGGCAGAATCCTTTGGGCTGCTAAGTCCTTCTCAGAGGACCAAATACAAAGGGGCTCCAGAAATCCCCAGAGCATCTTCAGCAGCTCCGCAGAGCAGCAGGTCAGAAGCCCTCATGCTGGAAACATTCTCCCAATTTTCCAGCCCAGGACTCTACAGGGTCAGGTTATGATTTACAGCAAAATGCGTTGTAGAGGTACCCTGACACCTGCAGTGAGAGGACAGGCTCTGTTCGCTCTGAAAAGACAAGAACTGTTGAAAGAACTTGTGTGTCCCGGCAGCACAACAGCACAGAGCTGCCTTCTAAACCGGAGAGGCATGCGTGGACCCATGCGTCTGGAGACCAGCTTGGGAACCCAGCCTGTGATCCAGACTCTCCTTGCCTGGAGTTAAAAAAAGAAAATTAACATGCAACTTTAGTGTTTTTGACAGTAAAAAAAGAGGGGGAAAAAATCTACCCTGGAAAAACGAAGCTGTGGGGACCCGCTATTCACTAAATCACACGGCTGATAGTAACCAGATGCGAGGGAGGGGAAGGGCTAGGTTTCAGCATTCGCACACCACAGGAATCAACTCAGGCTTTTGAGACTCGGCGAGAAGAAAAGCCTTAAAATTCCTACTTTAGTACTCCAGGCAAGGAAAAACCAACCACCAGTAGTTGCACAGACAGCTGTGGAAAGCAGTGCTCTTTCTCCCCACTGCAGAGGCCAACGAGATCAGCAACAGAGCAGTTTTCTGCTGGCTGCTTCATGCTCCTGCCAACCCCCATCACTGCACCTCAAAGCAGGGAGGGGAAATCACCTCCGGGACCAGTGGCCTGGCTAATCCTCTGGCCCGTGCTGAAGACTTTGCCCACAAGAGGGGTCTGGCGGGACCGGTGAGGGTACCTCAAGGGTCTCCCCTCCTCTCAGCCCCCAGAGCGTGCACACACACACACGGCTATTCCCAATGTTCAGCAACAGATCCTTACAACCAACCTCATGACCACGGCCAAGGCTTTGAGGGGGAACATGGCATGAGGAGAAGGGATGGCAGAGTATCCCTTCCTTCACAAATATCACATAACCTGCCTGGTCCCGATTAGGAGCCAGTTCCTAACGCAGGAACCACACCACTGCAGGCACAGTGGCACTGCCGGGCTTTGTGCTCTGGCTGCTCTCCGGAGCAATACACGGGCATGGCACCGCATCCCGCGGGTGAAATGTGGCACTGCCGGGGAGCGGCCAGCAGACGCAATGCCCCACACTGCACAGTGTCTCTTTGCCAAGAAACCCGCAAGCGTCTCCACCTTACGCAATCAACAGCCCACAAAGCTCCGTGACACGTCCTACATCTGCTTTGTTCTTCTTTTTTTCCTTCCTCAGCTCATTGAAGCTGTCTCTAAGGTTATTCACCCCTGCGGAAACTGCTGGGCTGGCAAAGTCATACACAGCAGGAGTGTTTGCTGGAGAGCAAGGCCAATGCGTGCAGCTGGCCTCGTAAGAAAGGCAGGCATGGGGTTATCCTGCTGTGGTGACGTGAATTTCCTTATTTCACAGCCTGGGTATTTATGGCATAAGACACAAGCTTCTGTTCCTCTTACAACACCGCAGCCAGAACGGGAAGGGTTACACATCCTTGAGAGTGTTGGCACATTACTGGGGAAATACTCTTACAAAAGCTAAAATGCACCGTCCAACAGCCCAGCTCAACAGGACAAGGGAAAGGCAAGGCAAGGAGGTGCCGAGAGCAGGGGGTGTGCGTTTGTGGACTACACCCCCTTCCTCAGCCGCATCACAAGCTCTCACACAGCCAGGGCTCCTCCGGGGGAGGTAACAGGGCTAGGAAATCCAGTCCAGCTTGGGCAGGCTCTGTCCACTTTGTTCTTCTGCAGTACCAAGGTGTTGCCCACACTTTCTATCTGTGAACTGATTCTCAGTGGCCCACAGCAACCTGCAAGGGAATGTCTCAGACCAAAGCACAAACGAGACAAGATTCATGAGCTCAAATGCTAACTCTTCTACAGAGACAACCATGGGACAGTCACTCTGGCTTTCTTGGTCAGTGTCTCTGGTGGAAATAGCACTCATTTCATAAGTGCTTGCAAACTCCATTAACAGGGCTTAAAGAACATGGTGACGAGGACTATCAGCATCTAGTCTGACTTGTAAAACACGGGCCACAAGAATGTGCGTGAGCTACAGCAGATCACGGAGATAGATCTCTCTCAGTGCGGTCACAGGACAGGAAGCAGAGGGTGGAGCTCAATGGTCACTCCTCAGGTTAGAGGAGACTACGCAAGGGTTCCTCCAAGAACCATTGCTGAATAAGCTTTTTCAAGGTCATAGGTGAAGATGTTGAGTAAAGAGCGAGCAGTGAAATTGCCAAGTTTGCAGATGACACTAAGATCTTTTGAGTAGTCAAATACCATGTTGATGGGTAAGGAACTCAAAAACCTCACAAAACTGAGGAGGCAAAAAGGTTGCAGATGAGCTTTTATGGAGATAAATGTCAAGCAAGGCATCTAGGGAAAAATAACGAAAGCAGGCCTATGCAATGCTCAGCTCTGACCTGTCAGCTACAACTCAGGAAAGAGACGCTGGAGTCTCCATGGACAGTTAGCTGCAATTCTCAGCCCAGAGGACAGCAGCAGACAAACAAGCCAACAAAATGCTGAACAGCATCAAAAAAAGCTGTGGAGAACAACCGCAAGAATGTCATTTGGGTGCTACATAAAACCTTGACGTACTTGTCTCCCGAGTACTGTAGCAGTTCTGGTTTTTGCTTCGGAAGCACAAACTACATTGACTACATCAATGGGATGTAGTCCCTGATCCAACTACTCTGAGTGGTGGGAAAATATGAGGCAAATGGATGGTAGAAAGTGGTCAGGTTCATGTGCTCTCCATTAATAGCATCCATTTTCAGAACTGCTGAAGACAGAACTGGGGCTAGGCAGACCAATGCTCTGACGCGGTTGGGCATTTCTTACACTCTAGGGTGACCTCTCTAAGACCAGGCTCAGATGCTGAGAGGTGCAGTCAGTGCTAGAGGAACATAAAACGTGAACAGAAGTTCAGCCTTACCAACAGAGCATGGCACTTCCATCTGGTGGGTCTTTGCTTCTGTGGAACAGAAAGAATCTTTTTATTGTTTACAAGTTATTGCATTGCTCTTAAAAGTCACACAAACTTTTCCGAGCTCCTTAAACTGAGACCATAGTTGTACTGAGCTGTCATCAATAAAAATAAAAGTGAATATTTTTAATTGCTGCTACTTTTACCAGCGCTTCAATTGACTGCAGAGCTGAGAGAGCACATCCAACAGCTGTTTGAACGCTGTCATTCCTTTGTGCAAATGCAGTTCAGAAAAGGAAATAATTTTGTATTAGGTGCTTTTCCTAAAGGGTAATGAGTCCTTGGGATAGAAAAAGTTTTTGCAATACTTCATGTTAGAACCTGAAGCAGTAACTTTCAAATGTGCCTGTAACTGGATCAAAAGTGATTGCCCTGGTGGAACAAAGCATCTCATTTTTCCCCAAAACCTAAAATCAAGTTAGAAGTTAGAACAAAGGCCAATGTTCAATGCTGTTTCCATGACACAAAAGCTACACTTGACGCTTTACTTCTATTTCAGGAAACCTGGAAGCATCCACCTACTACACCATTTTTCTTATGCATGAGGCCGCAGACCAGGTTTCGGTAGTGCCTGACCCCTGCAACCGAGATTGGCTTGTCTTGGCTCAGTACCTACGCGGTCACTGCTGGGTGGCCAGGCTGGCAGAAACGGGCACGCTCAGAGCTCTTCCACACAAGGCCCTTAATCAAAAGGTGCTTTAAAAGTTGGCCCTAACATTACAGTGCTGCATGCTGTTCCTTTCACAGCTTGTGATCTTTCCCACATCCTCACTCAAAGAGCAGACCCATTCAGGGACCTTCACGTTATTAAATTGTGGATTTGTTAAAAAAAAAAAAAGAAAGAAAGAAAAAACCAACCAAGCCCCCAAACCAACAACCTCCTACCCCTCCGAGACAAAAATCTCGGTCCTGCTGCCGTGTCTCGAGAGCGAATGGCCATCTCCTCCGAGCAAGGCAGGTCATGATATAAGATATCATTGAAACAAGGTAACTCTGAAGATATCATGCCGACCCTGTCCCAGGCTGCATCCAAAGCAGCGTGGCCAGCAGGTCGAGGGAAGCGATTCTGCCCCTCTGCTCTGGTGAGACCCCACCTGGAGCACTGCGTCCAGCTCTGGAGCCCTCAGCATAAGAGAGACACGGACCTGTTGGAGTGCGTCCAGAGGAGGGCCACAAAAATGATCAGGGGGATGGAACACCTCTGCTATGAAGAAAGGCTGAGAGAGTTGGGGTTGTTCAGCCTAAAGAGAAGGCTTCGGGGAGACCTTATTGTGGCCTTTCAATACTTAAAGGGGGCCTGTAAGAAAGATGGGGACAGACTTTTTAGCAGGGCCTGTAGCAATAGGACAAGGGGTAATGGTTTTAAACTAAAAGAGGGGTAGACTTAGACTAGATATAAGGAAGAAATTTTTTACACTGAGGGTGGTGAGACACTGGCACAGGTTGCCCAGAGAGGTGGTGGATGCCCCATCCCTGGAAACATTCAAGGTCAGGTTGGACGGGGCTCTGAGCAACCTGCTCTAGTTGAAGATGTCCCTGCTCATTGCAGGGGGGGTTGGACTGGGTGACCTTTAGAGGTCCCTTCCAACCCAAACTATTCTATGATATCATGCTTCAAAAGCTAAGAATAGTCACCTACACAAATCACACCAGAACTGGTGCTAAGCGGTCCTCCTCAGCCTTGCTTGACAGAGAGCAAGCGGCTGCCGAGACCCCACAGGGTCCTGCAGACTAGCTGAGGCTCTGCTGCCGCTTTCCCTGCTGTAAACTGGCCTGCAGGAAGCTGGTAGATAGATGGGCTTGCAACTCGTTTAAAAAAGACTCTGAAGTCATGCCAGGTCAGCAGCAAAGCCTGGTTCCGGAGAGGTTCAGCCTCTGTCCTGGCAGGACAGTACATGAGGAAGCAAAGCCTCTGTCTGGAGGGCTTCAATCTCGGTTGATCAGAAGCAGCACGAGCTCACACAGAAAACCCCTGTATAAACAGATCCTGAACTCCCTTGCGCACCTCTCACCGCCGCCCTGCGCAGTGCCAACAGGAGCACTTCAGCAAGGCTGTGACCGAGAGACTGACCCATGAAAAACAGAAACTAATCCATCCTCAGCCATTCTAGTCCCACCCTCGGCTGGTAGTTTACCAAAGTTCAAAAGCCTGCTCTCAGCTGGCCTGGGAAAGGAGTTAAACACCGTACTAAGTTTTTAGCAGATGCTGCACCCCATGTCCTCCAAGGAAGCCAGAGGAACGCTTGTCTCACCTGCTGCATTCTCCTTTCCTGGAGCCACCCTGCTAGACCCAAGGCGATCAAAGTTTCTTCTCTACTTTGCACAGCAATTGAGGAACAATCACTGAGGGCTTTTCAAACTGCTTTGCCTTACCGGTGGCTGCACTTCTCTGAAAAGGTTTAACCACTCCTATCACATCATGGGATTTTTCCAGATTAAAGTCATAGGAAACCTGAGCCCATAATCATTACCGAAAATGCACAAAGTATCACTTCCATCCCCTGCTCCCCCCCAACATCCTCCAAAGCTTTGAAACTTCATGACACATTCTTGCTTGCCCTCTGGGTGCAATTAGACCATTTTAAAGATCCATCTGAAATGCATCAGCTCCTTCACAAAAAAAAAAAATCCAGTAAATTTCGGTCACCTGCTCTTTTTTCCATACAGTTTCCTTAGACTTTGCCACTGAGAACAAGCAGGAGAGCACAACGCAAGACAGCTACGCTCACTGCCAGGGAGTGTTAACCAGCAACTGAGAAAGGGAGAAAACTGTAGTGCTTTACAGGTAGCATGTCAGCTGGGCAAAATACAATCAAACTAGCAATGTCCTGCCCCTCGATAAACAAGCATTGAATCCTTGATTTCTGAAGAAATCAGTGGATGTGGACACTTCCACCGTGGCAAATCTACTGACAACTTTCAGAGAGAAGCGCCGTTCAGTGTCCCACAACCACCCAACGCCACGCTAGGAAAGCTGGATTTAAATTACTCCCCCAGCGCACCATTAGCAGGTGTACTGTAGCCGCAGTGACTTAGGATGCAAGGGAGAGGCAGTGAGAGATACTGCCTCTTCTCACAAACTTGGCTTCTTTGCTGACAACTTCAGCTGGAGAATATCGAGGATTTCCCATTTCTGAAACCACCAGAAGCAACCTCAGAAAACACTTGCTGGGTAGCTGCACAGTCAAGCGTTACACGCCCTTGCAAAGGTCACTCTGAAGGATCAAAAATCAGCATAATACAGCTCCGGCTAGTTGGACAGGCGACAGGTACCCACTTCTAAACTGACGTTGGATTTCAGATACCTCCTGCTTCTTCACTAAGATCTAGACATGGGCATGAAAACAGTTCCTCCCTCACTACTGGCCGTGACTGCTAAAGCACAGCAGCCTCCGGAGAACACTGCCGACACAGCCCTGACACCCAGCACCCAGGGCAAACACTTTACCTTGGAGGAAACTCACCGTCGGCCGTCCAAGCTGTCATGGAGCAGCAAAGCCCGGCAAGACGCCACCATGACCAAGTTCCTAAGCTGTGGGCAGGCTTTTCCTCTGTCTAAATGTCTCTTCCGCTATCTGTGTGCGTGTATGTGTGTATCGCTCTCAAGTGATGTAAACAGAAAGGCATGCAGAGCAGTGGGCGATATGTAAATTCAGCTGGAAAATCCCACAGCTCAGCCAATCTCCACGCTGCCTCGCAGCTTTGCCCTGGCTGCTCTGAGACTGAAGAGGTTTAGTCTAGTGCAGAAAAAATAACCACTCTCTTAGCACACACAGATTTGTGCCTCTGATCAGAGAAGTCTCCAGGGACAGGACTGTCCCTCGCTCACTTTAAAGGGAGTTTTAGTTTCTCACCCTCGTTAGATAGTTCCTAAACTGCCCATAACATTGAATATCAAGCAGCCTAACAAACAGCAACACAGTCTTTGCTTGTAGAGACAATCCAGGGAAGTCCAGTTAACTAAGAATTGCCACAAAAAGGCAGAGCTTTCCTGGGCCAGTGAGCAGGGCTCGCCTGAAAGATAGGTACTGACAGCGGGGGACTTCTGCTGGGACACTCACCCCACGCAGGAGAACAACGTGCTCCCACGGCTGAGGCTCTCCCAGGAGCAAGCGCTGCACAGAGAGCTCTCACCCCACTCCAGCACCTGATACACCTCCTGCAGTTTTTACACCTCATTAAAAGCAGCAAGGTAACCCTGATGAAGCTCCGAACTCAGGCTGCGCTAAAGGCAGAGCAGGAGCAGTCTGTAAATGGGTATGTTGGGGTGCCCTGGACTCCCGGGGGAGTTGCTGAGCTTGAAAGAAGGGCAACATGTACCCCTGTAAGCAACCACCTGCCTCCTCCCTTGCCCCAGGCAGCCGCTACCTCCCCCAACCCAACCCATGGGCAAGGGGACGTGCCAGTATGTGCCTCATCATCCCCACAGCAAAGGAGTACAGCCAGGGAAGGGAAGACAAGGGGCATAAAAATCGGGAGGGAAGAGTTCTGACAGACGGAACTTGTCCACGTAATCTGAGTATTTAGTTAGTGAAACCAGGAAGGATTTTCTCACAAATGCCTTTCTCCTGGCACAGCTGGGCTTGGCTGAGACAACCTGAGAGGCAGGTACGATCACGCTTCAGAAAGTGCCGCAGTCATGGCTAACGGGGGCTAGGAAGGTCCCGCGAAACAGCCAAACACTCAGCCCGTGAGGTGCCTAACTGCTGAATGCCAGCTGAAGTCAACTGAAGCTGCAAAACGCTCGGCACTGCTCAGGACCAACCCTGGCTGACATGCAGCCACTTCATGGCAGGGTGGAGCAGGCACCAGCGCCATCACACGGTGCTCAGCAACATCCCAGAGCCCGCGGGCCACCCTGCAGCTCCAGCAGCAGGGTTGTGTTTGCGGAGCCCCAGGAAGGGAACGGTTGACCGCAGAAGGGTTTCAGTCAGGGGACACAAACTCACCTGTGGTGCTTCACAAGTGGCTTAAGGTCACTTAAGGCTGCGCTGCCACAGGAACGGGCAGCTGTGGGCCCAGTCCCACCGCTCTCACGCTGCAGAGTGGCTGGTATCACCATGTGATCCCTCGGGTCAGGGAACCCAACTGCCTGAAAACTATGGATTTGGGTTTTTTTCCTCGGGTTCAATCAACATCGTGAAAATTCATGTTTGGGTGTTATCAGAGAAGCTACCTGCATTCCCTGACTGAATGTTCTGGTCACTCCAGTTTGGCTTAGGTTTCCCACTGCCACCTGGTAAAATTTAACCTCCCTCATCGGGAAACATTCCTTTCTGCAGGGCAGTTTCACCCACAAGCAATCTGCTGCTGCACGCTGCAGCAAACCAAACCGCAAAGCTGGAGCTTTCTGTATTGTCGTGGCTGGATTTACCCTGGCCTTTCTTAGCCTCACTTCAGACCAGCAGTGCCCAGGGTTGTGGACCCCAGGACTTGGAGGGGGACCCAGCAGACCACGGACAATTCCCTGCTCCTACGGTTTCCTGCATGACGGCTTAGGAAATCCCAAAGCTCTTCGATCTCCTGCTCCCTAGGTGTGCAGTGAGGGCAGCACTGTCTGTTCTCTCGCCCCTCGTCAATGGTGATGGCCGGCTCTTTGGACTTGCGGTTACTAGACATCTGCACAGTACTTGACACAATGCAGCTCCAGCTTTTGGTGGTGCACCGGCTTATCTTCACCGTCACGCACTTTCTGCGAACCACCTCCCCTCCTCGCACAGCTCCCAGGGAGCCGCGTAAAGGCTGTCACGGAAGCAGTTGACTTTCTCGCGCCACCTTCCCTCAGCAAGGGCTTTCTGGAACCGTCCTTCACTCACACAGACCACTCCCTGCAAACCCAACAAATGTCGTTGTGGCTGTAAGCAAGAGTCACTGACAAACGCTCAAAGCCAAAATGCAACAGCTATTTAATGGCAACACCGACTGCTTAAGACAGACTGAAAAGAATACAGCACTGGGGTAAAAAAGGAGGCAAAATTATAAAGTGCTGGGATTGAAACAAAGCGTTTGGCAACATTGTCAAGATTGAACAAATAACTGCTAGGCCAGAGTTCTTCACAACACACCTACCCCCCAGGGGGTACCATAGTCTGCACCTGGCTCGCTACGTACATACCAAACCTGACTAAATTAAGTACCAGCCTTCCCCTCACACTCATTGGCCCCCAGCAGAGCCTGTCTGAGCCGTTGTCTTTGATACCAACGGAGCTCAAAAGCAAGCTGAACTGAAAGAAAGTCCTCGCTTCTGGCTTTCACGCAACACAACAGGATCGTCAGGTCACAGTCACGGATCAAACTGGAGAAAAGCGTTTGACAGCAAGTCTGTCAGAGGAACAGCAGCCGTGAGCTGGCAGTAGAATAAGTCAGAACTAAACAGCGTGCTTGAAACGAAAGGACGATAGCGCAATTTCGCTGCCCGCTCTGAGAAGAGATGTGTAATTGTCTTGGGGCAGTTACGGTGATCTACCACCAAATATCCTACATTGCGTAAGTTGTGAAACCAAAGCACAAGGAAACGAGGTTACTGGGAAATGAAGAGAGAACCATCAGCAACACGTGCCACAAGCCGGACAAGTAATGGAGCAGAGAAAGACAAAGCTAAGCATGCCCCGCGATGAGATACGTCGAACAGCAAAGGGACGGCAGCCGGGGTGAAGAACGCAAGGGATGGACAGGGTTCACCGAGGACCCGACACCACGGGAGGTGATACACGAGCTCCTCTGTGCACCTGAAAAATCACGCTGGCACCTGCACGGAGTTTAAGGAGCAACAAACAACCTCCCCCAGGGGAAGGGAACGGGGTGGCCGGAGCCGCGGCAGCGCTGCCCGGCGGGCGGCGGCCCCCGGAGCTGCCCCGAGCGGCCCCGCAGCGCCCGGGGGAGCTGCCGCAGGCACCTCCCCCGAGCGGGGCCGCCCGCCCGGGCCGCCGCGCAGCCCCTTCCGCGGGGAGCCCACAGCCCAGCGCCCCCGGCCCGCACCACCCTCAGCGCCCGGCCCGGCCCTTCCCCTCACAGGGCTCCCTCAGCCCCGGGCCCGGCAGGTTCCCCCTCAGCCGGGGACTCCCCTCGGCCCAGCCCCAGTCGTACCTGGCAGCGGCGGCGGCCGGAGCGCCAGTGCCCGGCCCCGGCACATCGCGACCCCGGGCCTGCTCCCCGCTCGTCTAGCGGCTCAGCTGCCGCCCGGGCCGGAAGCCCCGCGCCCCGCGCTCCTCGGGACTTGTAGTCCGGCACGCCGCCTTCCGCCCGCCCCTCGCCGCGCCTCCGTGACGTTGGGACTACGATTCCCAGCAGCCCTCGCGGCCCAGCGCTGATTGGCGCCTTCCCGGTCACTCGATACTACAACCACTGTTGCTACTGGCTTGGCTCGGCCTCCTCCGGGGGCCAATCAGGCGGCGGCAGACCACCGCCTCGGGCCACGCTGCGCCGCGCGGCGCCATTGGAGAGGGGAAGGGCGGCGACCAATGAGGGCTGGGGGAGGCGGGAGGGCGATCACGCCAGCCGCTCGCGATTGGCCGCGTGCGCAGGCACCCTGACCAATAGCGACGCGGGGGGCAGTTATAAAGCCTGCGGCGGGGGCCGCGGCCCGTCCTTTCCCGCCGGGAGGTGAGGGGGCGCGCGCGGCGGCGGGGCCGTTAACGGGGCGGGCCGGTGATGATCTCGATCTGCCTTTCTGACACCTCGTCTGAGGGCGGCGGGCGGCCGCGGCCCCTGCTGACCATCCACGGCTGAGGCCCGAGGGAAGTCCGCGGCGGGGCCGGGCCGGGCGGTGCGGCCCGCTCTCACCGCCCTGCCTTCTCTCCTCAGGGGCCGGCGGGAAACCGGATCGCACCGGCGAGAACGGGATCGCGGCGGCCTGAGGGACGGTGAGGCGGGGGCGATGAACGGCGGCGTGGGAGCCCGGCGGCGGGCGGCCTTGCCGGGGCCTGGGCGGTGCGGCCCGGGCACCGGCACCCTCCGCGCCCGAACGGCGGGTGCCGGCCCGGTAGGCCTGCCTGCCGGGGAGGCCGCCGGAGGGGCGGTGCGGGCCTGGTTTCGGGGAGGTGAAATGCGGTATCGCTTGTTTCTAGCGTACCGTGCGTCCCCGTAAGGTGCTGCTGGGATCTGCGGCCGCGGGGGAGAGCACGGGCGGGTGTCGGGCGGGTGAAGCGGGGGCCGGAGCGGCCCCTTGGCGGCCTCGGCGTAGCTGCTCTTCGAGGCGTAGCGTGGGCCGCAGGCTCTGGAGCAGAGCGAGCGGCGCAGCCAAAAAACGAACTCTTCTGGGGTTGCTGCATCGCACGGGGGAGCTGCCGTTTCTCGTGCTGTACAGCCTGGGAGCCGGGGCAGTTTTTAAAGCAAAAGAAGCAGCTGCAGAACTGCCCGAAGTACAAGACACGGACAGCCATCGACTTTTCCTCTACCGCGTGCGGCAGCTCACAGTAAACGGGATGGCAGGCGGTGGGGTGCAGCGGTGTGAAAGGCTTCACAGCCGTTCTCACAGTATGCGTGAACTCCAGTGCTAGACCGTGTAGACAATTTACATCTTGGAGTCCTTGAGGCTAACTAGCGTTCTAATAAAGTTTTCAAAAGACTTGGTTTGCTTTTGCTTCTGTTCTTCACAGATCCCATGGGGGGGGGGCATGTAAAACCACAAACCAACTTTAAAGTTTGCACCTGGGCACCCAGCAGACCATTTCTGCTATTACCAGTCACTTTAAGGGAACCAGAGCATCTTAAACTGTGTGCTGCAGCTGAGCTTAGCCCTGCTCCCCTCAATTCTTGCTGGGTGTGTTGGAGCACCTGAACCCATGCTGGTAACAGAAGGATCTAGGCAGGTTCAAGAGCGAGCTGAGCTCTTTGAATGATTAAACAGTGCAGGTGTGTATGTTAGACAATCAAAATACCATTGTAGCCACAGAGATTGTTAAAAAAATTTATTAACGGGAATGAAACAAAAGCTGTAAACGAGAGCCAGCAGAAATGAGAAGTTGCGTGTAATGCCGAGTCCTCTGGCTTGTTTGAATGCACTGAACAATTAATTCTTCATCGCTTGGTGGCAGTAAAGGCCCACGAAAGAAGATGCCAAATAACAGTCTGAGGAGGAGCTTTAGGGCGAGGTCAGCGTGCAGGCACTGGGAGACCCGTGTACGGAGGGAACTTGGACTGGGAGAGATGGGGGCTGAGTCTGGCCTAAGGTTTAGGTCTAATACCCCAAATGCAGTTGTGATGTCTCTGCTGCAGTAGAGTTGGCTCCCAACAGGCATGTTTAAAGTACTCCACAGGGTAGCGTTTACATCTTATTTCAGTTTTTAAATTGGTTTTGGTCCCACACTGAAGAAGTTAAGAGTTGGAAGCTTTTTCTTCAAGGCGGCAAGGTGCAAGGCTCCCCTGCCCTGCGAGGAAGGGAGAAGGCGGCAACCTGATGAGAGCGTTAATACTGCTGGTTATTTTTGCATTCGGGGAGACTCCCTGCAGCTTCTGGGGTAGCACATCTGGGCGGCGACGGGCAGCTCGGGACGGGGGCTGCTGCTGCACTGCTAAGGGCAGGCTGAGAAAACGCGGTGCCAAAGGCAGACTTGGGGGCACAGATCAGGTATTGGGGCTGTTTGAGCTGCTCTGTGCCTCTCTGCCGGGCTGGCCCTTCCCTGCACGGCTGGGGTGCAAAAACACTGCTACTGAGCAGGCTCAGGACTAGGGAAAATCCCGCTCCCTTTTATTCTCAACCTCAGCCGGCAAGCGTGTGCTACACAGCCCAGAACGAGAATGGAGGCGGCTGTAAGATAAGCAGCTTCACGTAGGAGACACCAGTCAAGTAGCAGCCACGGGAACACAGCGAAGCTCACCAAAGCAGCGTGAAACAGCGAGGTTTACAGATTCCTGCGCGCTTCTTGGCGGTGCGTGAATAACTTGCAGAGCTTTCCCTGTGTTCTGTTGCTACTTGCAAACAAATCCTAAGAGAGCGCTTGGAGCAGGCATTGCCGCCTTTTAGAGCGGGCAAAGGTGACGAGAGGTCTTCCAGTTATTTCAGAGAAAGATTCGGCTGAGGAATGGATGGCTGCTGCTCCGGCGGGAGCAGCTGGCCGTCCCCTTGGGTCTGTGGGGAGCGCTGCTGCTGAGGTGGGACACGGGGGGGGGGGGGGGGGGGGCACCCTGACTGCCATTCCCCCACAGCCCCTGCTTGGTGCCGCCAGCGGAGCTCGCCTGCCTGCTCCTGGGGTGCTGGCACTGGCAGCAGGGGGGTCTGCTCCAGGCTGTGCGCTGCAGATACTCCTGCAGGAACGGTCTTTCAATAAATAATTTAAATAAAATTTAAGCCAGACAGCTGAAAGACTTATTTCTCCCTAAAAAGCTATTTAGGAAGAAATGCTCTGTTTGCAGTAGGTTTATTTTAGGATCCTTTTCCGTGCTGTTACTGTGCAGGACCCACTTCAAGCAGCAGCTGCTCATTTTACTGTAGGTCCCTGAGGAGTGTGGCTCTGAGGGGTCCCTGCCCACCTGAATCACGCGCAGTAGCTGCGGAGGGTCTTTGTGCACCTCAGGAACGCAGGGCTGGAGCAAAACAAGGGGCAGGGGTGTCTGAACCAGCTGCCGAGAGAGCTGGTGCTTGGCTGGAGGGCGAAGGACGGGCTATTTCATTTTAAGTAAGTGGCCCATTTAGAGCAGTGCGGGGAGGTTCAGTGTGGTGGGCACCTGGTGTCCTGCGTGTGGAATTTTCAAAGAAGAAAATTGCCAAAGGCCAAACGCTTCATCCAAATTCAAATTTGTACTTAGAAGTGCAGCTTTAAAAAGAAAAAAAAAAAAAAAAGCAGCCAAATGCCTGACACAGACCACGAGGGGCGAGGAGTCCGTTGAAGAGAGCTGGCAGGAGTCCGAAACCTGTGAAATCAATGCCTACAGCATTCCCCCCAGCTTCCTCCAGTTAACAGAAAGAGCTGTCCCGAGAGAACTTTGAAGGTATCAAAGCATCGTTGCAGTCTAAAACCGCTATCACACTTACATGAAGGTATGTAGAATAAGCTGCAATACATTAGATTTCTTCTCAATTAAAGTACTAGAAACAGCAGTAGTAAGAGAACCAAAGCCTTTACCAAACAGATAAACATTCAGGAGATCTCTGTACAACAGACAGGTTAGCAGGAGCTTACTCAAACAGACGGCTAAGCTCTTGTCTTCTGCAGGGAAGAGGAGAAACCTTCGTCAAGGAGGTGTGTTACACCACGTGAAAGATGGACAGACATAAGTAAGCAACTGCAAAAATGGTTGCCTCAAAAACAAGTCCCTCCTGCGTGCCCCAGGCCAGGGATCTGAACAGCTGAATTCCAGGTACGCGGGGAAAGAAAAGGGAATTCAGGACTTTTTCCTAGCCAGATGTTTGGTGTGGCGAAGGCGTTCCTTCCCCTTAGTCACACCGTAATTCCTACTAACATTAAAGGAGCCTCGTAACACTCCTGGCTGCTGCTGAACGGGTGGAGACAGACGGGACTACCCACTGCCCCGGCCCTGGAAGGAGCGACGGCGATGGTGAGACCCCAGCCCACACCAGTCCCTTCCTGAACGCCCGCCTCCCACCTGCACGGGGACGAGCGGCTGCGAGCCAGGCGGGAGCGACCGGCGAGGGAAGCCGGAGGGCTCGCAGTGCGGATGGATGCAACGGGGGCTCGGGGAGCAGCACCTGGCACGTGGCTGCAGCACGGCCAGCGTCCGCCCCGGCCGAGAGAGCTTTTTTTTTTTTTGCTGCTGCTTCCATTCCCCATGTCTCGGCTCACCTTTCAGGCAGACACAGACACGACAGACAGACATGCACACACTGTCCACGAGGAGAGAGAGCGCGGCGCACGAACACTGGGCACGAGTCTCTGTACAAATGCACCGAGCGCATTAGGACCTGCAGCAGCCCGAGCCTCTCACTTCCTTCTTCACGTAGTCGTGGAGCTTGAATTTGGGCTCGTTGGGCAGCTTCACGGACCTGTGCTTCAGTTCCCTGCGGGAAGGGGAAAAACACGTTACTTGTCTGCCTACGCTGCCTGCTTCTAAGCTGCCTGGCCCAGCTCAGTTAAACTCGGCTTCGTCTAGATGGTTTGTTAAAGCTCCCCCTGATGAGACACTTCATAGCTCATGTGAGATGGCAGCACAAGAGCTGGAGGTGGGAGCCCGGGGAATGAAAAGGTGGGTGACAGTGCCAGCCTTTATCTTGAAGACTGCTGTCCCCCCCCGCGGGAGAGGTGCCCAGCACGGCTGCCGCACCAGTCACTTACTTTGCAATGGCTGTGAACGCTAATTCAACATTGAGGCCACTTTTTGCGCTGGTCTCCATAAAGGGCACGCCGTACTCCTGCGGGACAAGACACACCGGCGTCAGAAACCTCACCTGGGGTGTCCCCGGGGGCTCGGGAGCTCCCGGCTCGCACCGAGCCCTGGCAGCCCCGGCCGACATCGGCGCCTGCTGCGTGAGCTCATACCCCGCCCTGGGAGAGGGGCTCTGCCGCGTGGGCAGGAAAAGCTGAGCGAGGGTTCACAGCTCGGGCGTTTCTTACACAACTTCAGAAATCATTTTTGAGAACAAAGCAGCAAAAAACGTTAGCGGAAACTTAGAGGAAGAAGAGCAGACGAGGAAGAGGAGAGCAGGACAAGTGCTCCCAGACATATTCTGGGTCAGACTGGTGTCCAGTTGACCATTTCACTGGTGTACATCAAGTACGCGTTGTTGTACTTGCACATCCCCTGTCAGAGCACGTAACAACCGACTCCGCTGCAGCAGACGGACACCTCGCGTACCTTGGCTAATTTTTCTCCATCTTCCCTTTTCACCACTCTGTCCTGGGCTGAATCCACCTGCCGACAGTAATGGCAAAGAGCAATTTGGGATCATTTGGAAGGTCAGCAGGAGGCAACCCCCATGTCCCCTTACACCCTCCCAGGCTCCCTTGCCCACAGCTGCAGCACGGCTCTGTCGTGGGACCGTCGGGGGAGGAAGAGGAGGCTCTGGCGAAGCCGTGGGGCCGGGCTCACCTTGTTTCCCAGTAACATGAGGACCACGTCCTGCTGCGCGTATTCATGAATCTCTGTCAGCCAAGCCTGGAGGGAGACAGCCAGAGAGAGGGGTTATAGCAACAGCTCCGGGAGGAGGAGGAGGAGGATGGGGGGCTGCCCCGGTCCTGGGCACCGGGCACCCTCTGTGGGAAACGCTGCCGTCCCCGAGCAATGCCGGGGGGCGTTAACGTGGACACAGGGAGGAGGTGGCTGAGGGTTAGATGCAAAATGAAAAGCCCAGCTCAGAAACAGCGGTGCAGGGCAGGAGCCGCAGGCAGGGAGCAGCTGGTCCCGCAGATCCCCTGCGATTCAGCAGCACCCCGGGAGAGGAGCTGCCTCCTTCCCCACGGTTTGGCAGGAGAAGCCAGCCAGCAGCCAGCGACTTGGCCCTGGGGACACCCTTTCCCAGGGAGCCCTGCGGATGAGCGGGTGCCCTGGGGTGCCACAGAGCCCCAGGGGACCTGCTTTGGCTGCTGACCAGGCTCCTATTTTCAAGGATAATGGCAGCCTTTCAACCCTGCTGCCTGCTCCGTCTGACCACAGGCGCTTGTAGAACTTTAACCCAAATTCCCCCTCGGTTGGGACGTTAAGATTAAACCTTTTGGAGGATAAGGCTGAGGGTTTGCTCCAGGACGTGCCCCATGCCCGTGACCTGCACGCGCTGCCCCCGTGCCGAGCACACTCATCCCAGCATGTGGCTGAACCTGCCTCCCCAAACCATGGGGTGGCTTCCCTGCCCTCTAATCCAGCCTAATCTAATCAAACCTGCCCTAATTCCCTGTAATCCCTGACCCTGCAGCACGAGCGGCCGCTTGCTGCTTCCCGGGCAGGCAGTGCTGCTGCAGCCCGTGCCCCGACGCTGCGCTTATGGCAAGTGCCGGGTGATCCCCGCTCCACCACCGCTCCTCCACAGCAGCATCCGGAATCAACACCCGGCCGGCCAGGGAAGCGACGGATGATTCTGGTTTAGAGCCTGTCACTGACGATACGTGGGAGCCCAACACACACGGACGCAGCCCCGGGACTCCATCACACCCCGGCTGGTCTCGGGGTGCTCAGCTCCACGGGTGGGTTGGTCCAACGGACACTCAGTCACTCCTGACAACCCCCCTCCGCTCCCTTCTGGCACCGCTCCCCCTCCGTCCCTTTTTCCAGCACCTCGCACTCGCCCTGGGCGCTCATTCCTCCCCGCCAGGGTCACACGTGCCCCACGGCCGTCCCTCCCGCACCCCACAGCCGTCCTTCCCGCAGCCGTCCCTCCCACGTCCCTGCAGGGCTGGGAGAGCCGATGGTGCAGATGGGGCCGCGTTACCCAGCAGCGTGAAACCTCCAAGTGATTTTCCATCTTGTTGCAGGATCGCCACCTCAGTGCAGACCCGCAGCCTGGTTAACGACCAGCACTCACTCTTCATTACGCCCGGCAGCAGACACTCTCCTCGAGCCATCCAGCTCGTCAGGCTGGAAAATGCCACCGCTGGCCAGTCCAAGCTTGGAGGAAGCATTCCCAGTGCCGGGGACGTGGGAGCGGGGTGGCAGGACGTGCCCTGTTCCCCGCCGCAGGGCTGTGGGCGCAGGTGGGTGGCAGGCGTGGGGCTGCCGACAGATGCTCCAGAGCAGGGACAGCTCCAGGCACCCCGGGCCAGGGGGTCAGGGCGGTGCAGGACCCCCCAGGAGCTGGCACAGCAGATCACCGCTCCCCGCCCCGGGGTGTTAATGCCGGCACGGCACCTCCCGTGCTATTGAACAGGGTGTTTTTGCAGGCACAGAGCCTGCTCGCCACAGACGCACATGGTGTACTCTGCGTCCGGCACATGAGCAATTACATCCTATTCATTCAGGGCTAATTGCCCCCCCGGGTCGCGGTATGCTCTGCCGGCACTGGCGTAGGTGGCCCCCAGCAGCCGCACGGGTCTGGTGGGGTGAGAGGAGGGGACACCGACACCGGGTCCTCCTGCCCCCCCCCACAGCGACGTGCCCACAGGCAGCATTTGCTCTCCCCCCCCTCTGGCAGATTTAACGGAGCCTTCTGCTCCGACACCGCTCCCCAGCACCCCTGAAGCACCCGCGTGGGGGTTCAGGGTCAGCCGGGGGGGGGGCTGGGTCTGCGGGGAAGGGGCAGACGCGGGCAGCACAAGGGATCCCCACAAAAGCCGGCAGGAAGGGCAGGTCTGCCGGGGGCGAGGAGTGTGCAGCCCTGCCCGGGTTTGGCACTAAGGTGGGTGGGGGCAACGCGCCCCCCAAGCCCGACCCATCGGGACCAGAAGGTGTAGAGGAAGACGAGGGAGCACCTTGCTCAGTAAAGCTGCCTGCGCTCATTTACAGGAGCAAGTTCTCCAGCCGGTGCTGTAATTACACACAGCATTAATTTGCCGGTGAAGTGAATCCATCACCCCTTTTCTTTGCCATGAAAAGGAAAACCTTCTCTGCCTGCCCTCTGGTGTCCTCGTAGGCAGATGGGCGCTCGGCATTAGCCACAGCCCTTCTGGAAACGATCACGGTTCACACCTCCAACACGCATCTCCTGCAGCACGTACCCCCTCCCCGGGGCCGACCCGCAACTGCCACCCAGCCCATCACACAGGAGGGACGGGCAGGAGGGGCCAGGGGGTGCTGCCGTACCTGGATGTTGTCAAACGACGCTTTGTTGGTGACATCGTAGAGCAGGAGCAGGGCTGCGGAGAGAGGGAGGGTGCATTAGTGCTGGTGCCGTGGTGCCAGGCAGGAGCACGGCCGAGCAGAGCCAGTGTCTCAGAGCTTGCTCTGCACCGTTCCCCGAGCCAGCGCACGCCCCGCTGCGGGTCACACCTGGGGACGCGGCGTTAACGCACCGCTGAGGTCCCTGCTGAAAAATATAAAGCAACATGCTTAAATCCACCACGGGCAATGCCTTAAGACACCTGGCGTTTGCACTTCGACACGCAGAGGCTCCTCCATCCTTGGCGGCTGCTTCCCACGGGGAAACCACTCCGGTGATTCCTGATTCACCTGGCCTGGAGTCGCGGCTTGGGGCCCTGAAAAGCCGGCGGGAGGGGGCTCCCCCCTGGGAAGCAGTGGTGGCCGTGCTTACCGTGGGCGTCCCGGTAGTAGGCGTGGGTGACGCTGCGGAAGCGCTCCTGCCCGGCCGTGTCCCAGATCTGGAAGGCAGACAGCGGGGGGTCAGCCACGACCTGCCGCCGCGTGGGCCGAGGGACCCACCCAGCACCAAAACCAACACCAAACCAAACGGCACGGTGCAACCCCAGGAAGCTTCTTCAGCCTTTTGCTTCTAGGGACAGTAATAGGAAAAGTGACAAGTGCAATAAATATTGAAGCAGCATCTCCCTGCTCCTCAGCATGTGGAGATAATGGTGCGTGGCAAAGGGCTCCCAACATGTCCCTTAATCGGAAAATCCATCCAGCAGATGGATGCATGGGGATCCGCTAATTTAATTTATCAGTTTTTAATGCAGCGATATGTTTGCAGAGTGCCACGCTGCTGTCAGGGGAAGATCAGCGCTAACGTCGTTACTGAGCTCCGGGCAAAGGGGTCGGAGAAACGGTCAGGTCTCGGGGGGCTGTGGGGGAACATGAAATTCCCCGCGTGTCCCACGGGCTGGACGCAGACTGAGCCAGGGGATGCGGATCCCTTCGGAGGATCTCCGTCCCTCTCACCATCCTCTGACTCTCCCAAAGCGGGAGCCGCCTGGAAATGCCAGGCGAACCCCGCAGGCGCTGCTCCGGTCTCACCGGCTCCAGCTGCAGTCACCGAGCAGCAAGAAGGCAGGTGGGCTGGGACAGGGATCACCATGGCCAGAACGGCCCCCAGCCTCAAGTGGGCTCCCGCCGAGGGGGCAGAGAAGCCGAAAGGCCTTGTAAGGCTGACCCGGGGCGGGAGACGCGACGGCAAAGGATGGAGACGGGGGACCCGTTTCTGGGGTGCTCCTCTGCCAAAGGGCTTTGCCGAGCCCCAAACACCCGGGGGGGGGGGGGGCGAGGGAGCTGCTACCAGGCCCAAGGGGACATACCTGCAGCTTCACCTTCACCCCATCCACCGTCAGCACCTTATTCTAAAAGAGAAGAGAAAGGGTGGTGAGGGGCGAGCATGGCTGCGGGACGCCGAGGACCCTGGGGAGACACGCGCACCCTGGCCCCCCCATCCCGGGCTGCGTTTCCCCCCGAGCCCTCAGGCTGATCTCCGCTCCCTGTTTTTTAAACTTGCACGCATCGGTCCCAGCGCCTGTTGGAGCCATTTGCACCGTGGCCCAGCCAGAAGATCATTCCCTGCGTCTGCTGCAAGTTGTATCTATTTGGATAGTTAAATCCTCGTGTCTGCAAGGCTGACCTAGTGCGGAGCACGGCTCAGGCTAGAAGACCTCTAGCAATAAATTAACGAGCACCAGCAACCCATCTTAATGACCTTCAAACGACACAGCCAACTACTCCATATTCAGTTAACAACTTAAAAATAACTCCTCTTCCTGCCGTTTGTACCCATTTTTCTCCCAGTGAGCACTGGTTTCTCTCTCAGGGTTTGCCCCCCCCCGGTTTTGCTTGTTTTTAGCAGGAAAGGTGGGAAGGAGGAGACGGGGGCAGTGCCCCTCTGCGCTGCCCCACGGGGTTTTCCCCAAAGCCAACGGGAGACTTTTTGTGACGGCCTGGAGCACGCCCTGGCAGAGCCGGGAGCAGTGCGGGGCCTCGGGGGGAGCCCATCGGTGCCCCTCCGGGCGGCTGTGCCAGCCAGCGAGGGCAGGGGACGGATCTTGACCGCGTCCCAGAGCGACCGCCGGCCCGGCGAGCTGCACCAGGCTCTCCAAGCTTTAATGAAACCCAATCCTAACGACCCAGCAGTCCCAGGGGAAGGAGCAGAGAAGAGATTAATTCGCCTGCTCAATCCACAGAAATTACCACAGTAATCAGTAGGACGCGATGAAGACACCGCCAGGGAACGATGCACCGGCGGGACGGGGCAGCCGTTCGCTGCTCCGGCGATGACCGATTTCAATCCCATTTCTCCAGAGCAGGCACGGGGTGCTCTCTCCTCCCCAGGCACGCAGGCGTGGGACGGCCAGGGCTGCCCCAACCCCGGCCGGGCTCGGCCCCACTTCCCGCCTTCCCCAGCACCAACCGGCAGGAGCACGGGCTCTGCCCCAGCTCAGCCCCTGGCACCAGACACGCCACCAGCTCCGGTGCCACCAAAACCCTCCCAGGCAAACGGTGGCACACGCGTGCCGAGGGCCATCCCCGCACATCCCACGCCGCTCGGCACCAAGTACCAGGCACCTTGGGATGCCGGCACCCAGCATCACCCTGCCAGGACAGCGCCGGTGGGGCTCTTCATTTCTGTTTTGATGTTTTTAATTAGGGCAGAGAGAGCATCTCGGCTCCTGCACATCTACGCTCGCCGAACAGTGAGGATACGGACGAGGAGGAGAGGGCAGGAGTGAGCCAGAGCGCTAAATTTACACAGTCTGCTAAAGCA
The DNA here is from genome assembly GCF_965638725.1 of Aptenodytes patagonicus. Classification (NCBI taxonomy): domain Eukaryota; kingdom Metazoa; phylum Chordata; class Aves; order Sphenisciformes; family Spheniscidae; genus Aptenodytes; species Aptenodytes patagonicus. The sequence continues at coordinate 5,279,088 of NC_134961.1, forward strand.
GGCGCAGGGGAGACGATCGCGGTTTATAAATACCTTCAAAGGCAGCGACCGAGACGAGGGAGTGGAGTGATTCACAGCCGGGGAACGGTAAAAACAGGCAGCCAGGCTGCGGGGTGGGGGAGCCGAAAAGGGCTCAGGGAGCCGGACAGGAGCTCAGGACCAGCTCACTGTGCCCCACGCACGGAGCCAAGGTTTTCCCCAGGACACGAAGCCGGAGCCGCTGAAGGCTTGAAGTGCTTAAAACCGAAGGTCCCCACTGGCGCGAGGTGCTCCCCAGCCCCCGACACCTCCGCACGCCGGCTCCCCGGCGAGCGCAGCCATGCCAGGCGAGCTGTTCCCGGGGTGGAAACATGCGCCACGGCAAACGGCGCTGAGAAAACCAAGCGGAGGAGCTGCGCCTTCGCCGTCATCCCAGCGGATGGAGAACTGCGCTGCCGGGCACCCGTTTCGTGGGTGAGAGAGAGCAGATTTACTTTCTGCAGAAGACCCAGCTTCTACGCTCAGTTTGGCCTCCAAAACCCCGGGTCCTACCGCAGGTCCCGGTGCCACACCGGAGGTGCCGGCACATCCTGCAAGGCGGAGGGGGCTGGGAGCCCCGGGCTCCGCACCAGCACGGTGCTCATCCAAACACCGTCCCCAGTCGGTGGCAACCAGCTGCCAATGCCACCTGCCGGGGACCGCGCCAGGGACGCCGGTGCCAGGAGCTGCAGAGGCAGGAAAACACTCTTGTGTTTCCCCGTTGGCGCCGGAGCACCCAGCTGCTCCAGATCTCAGCACAAGCGCCAGCAGCCCTCGCAGGGGACAAGGATGCTCGGTGTGATGGATGATGACAAGGGACGATGACACCAGGAGCTTCACATTAAAATAGGCACCAAACAAGCGCCCTTCCCCGCACAGCCCCACGGCCGCACCAGCACCTCCAGCTCGGAGGAGAGCATGTGCCGAGGGGCGGCTGCGCCCGGGGACGCAGCCATGTCCCCAGCATGGCCGTGCTCCAAGGGTGACCAGCCACCGCGAGCAGGAGGGAGGGAGGTAGAACATGGCCCTGACCATGGACCAGCCGAGCCGAAGCGACCACGAAGCATCTGGTGAGCAGCCAAAAAAAACTGAAGCTACAGTGCTGCACCTCATGCACTGACTTCCACTTCAGGAGCTTAATTAAAAGCAAAGCTGGCAGCAGCAGGATTCACACTAATTATGACTGACCTACATTTTAGGGGGGGGAATTGCTTAAACCTAATTAAAGCCTGCACATGGATCCAGGTGCTGCTGGACTGGGCTGGGGAAAAAATGGATTCCCCGGGGTTTTGGTGTGGAACAGAGCTGCTTTTCAGGGTGAGTATTTGCAGAGACGCTCCTGCAGGCAGGAGACACAGCCGGAGCCATCTGGAGCAGCGGCTCCTGCCCGCATCCCTGCCTGCCCCCCAAGCACAGGGCGGCTGCAAAATGAGGGTGAAGAAGCCAAGCAGAAGGTGGGAGGAGCGGGGTGGGGAAAGGCAGGGGCTGCCTCCAGCAGCACACAACAGCTCCGGTCGGTGCCACGTGAACCAGTTGCCCAAGTCTTCCCCCATACCACGGCTAACAGACTTTCCAGCTTCCAATTATTATTATTTTTTCAGGGAGCTGCAGTTCAATTCCATACTCGCAGCCCTTCAAAGGCACAGCTGGGGGGTTTAACGACTAATAAGCATCCAAAGACAAAAGACGACGCCTGTCAATGCACTGAAACATGAAATACACTGCCAACGCTGCCAGGCCTGGTCACAATGGGAGGGGTTGTGTTGTTCAGGGCTTGTTCTTAATCTTGCACAGTTTAATATAATAGAGGTAATACTCACAGCAGGCCACCCGCGATGCAAAAGCAGGCAGGAAAGCCGTCCCCGCAACTCAGCTCTGTTGTCACCCTTTGCAATTTCAGTTTTTGTGCGTCCTTTTTCCTGGGGCTTTGACAATGTTATTAAAATACCTTTTAGCAGGGGCTGCAGTGGAATGCCTGGAGTGCCTTTGTTGGAGGAACGTGATGCTCGTAAGTTAAATAATCCTCAGAACGTCAGATAATAAAGTTGGAACCTTGCAGATGCAGGAAAAATTAAATTACCAAGTGCAGATGGTCCTCAATTAAGAGCAGCGTTATCAACACACCAACGGCCCCTCTGGCTGCAGCCCCAGCGCGATCCTGCCCCAGCGACCGCAGCACAAGAGCAGCCATTCGGAGGCAGAGAGGAGAGAGGAAAAAAGTGCCCGTGACAGGGTGAAACTGCGCTGCTCCCCAAAATGTGCACCCCCTGACAGACGATGCTCCCACCCAAACCAAGGTGCTCCCACGCTGCTCTCGGGTCAGCTCGTCAGTGGCTGCGGTTTGGGTAATGCCGCTCCCCCGGTCCACAAAGTCCCCGCGGTGCTGGTGAACCACACCGGGAGTGACCGGCACATCCCAGCCCATCCGCAGACACCTGAGCCCACGCCGGCTGCAGTGTAACCCGGGATCAGCAATCGCATGACAACCCGGCCGCTCCCCAGCTTTTCCACGCATTAGCTCATTAATTAAAGCTTTAAAAATTAAATTGGATACATGGATTAACTCGCTTCACAATTAATCTGGCAACTGGAAAGCTGCTTGCTGACACCATCCAGGCTCCAACAAGGGGAACCCCTCACCCTGGCTTCCCAGCGCCTCTGATGGGTGCTGGCTCAAATGATACTGCCCAGGAGCACCCACCAACACCCACGCACCAGAGCATCCCCCTGGGCGGGCGGGCACTGCACAGCATGGCACGTCCCGGGCACGGCTGTAGCCGGGGTGTGCACGGCCCCAAAGAGGAGAGAGGGGACGGGCAGCGTTTGGGGACCGACTGAGGGACCCTGCTGTGCCTGGCCCACAGCCCTGCTCCTCCCCAAACCGTTGGGGTTGTCGCCTGGAGAGGGGGAGAGGAGAGAAACCCGGGGGCTGTGGGGTCCCGGCGGGGACCGAGGGCACCCGTCCCCGTCGCCGCTGCTGGGGGCCACGGCTGCGCCAGTGCCTCTGCTGCGGTGGGCTTGTCCCTAGAGCCAGTGGGGGTCTGACCCCCAGCCATCCCCCTCTCCACTTTTAGGGTGGAAAACAAAAAACCCCCCAAATGTCCATTAGTGTGCTTTGGAGGCAGCCCCCGCGGCCGACTGGGGGCGAGCTCCTGCGGAAAGTGGAAAAAATGTCATTAGCGAATATACATCAAACCCGACCGAAGGCGGCTGGGGCACGGGCTGAGTTAATTAGCGGCAGTAACGGCTCCGCTGCGGGCTGCAGGACTGACAGCGCAGCCACCCGGCAAACTTCACGAGGGCTGTGGTGTCACGCGCCGGCCGGGGCCGGGTGGGCTGCCAGGTCCCCATCGCCGCTCGGGAGCGCACGGGGAGCGGGTGATAGATTGGGGCATCCTTTCTTTTTAGGAAGCCAGAAGGAAAACAGCAGCATGGCAGGGGCAAGCTGGCTGAAGGGATGCTGGGGGACCCCAGCGCCGTGCCAAGGCAGGACCCGGATTCAAATTCCCACTCGGCAAAGCCCGGGGAGCCCCCGCCTCCGCGAGCACAAACGCTCCCGTGCCGGGAGGAGCTGGGATGCAGTTGTGATGGAGCCGTAGCAGACAGACACAAACACCACCTTCAAAAGCGGCTGTAAAAATAGGTTAAGGATCGATACGGAAATCTGCCCAAAACAGCAGGACACTGCATTAAATTTGCTCATTAAAACCCTGAAGTTTTCCTACACGTGTTGCTGCCAGCAAGCTGGTCCTGGTGGCTCAGCATCTTCTCCAGCCGCAGCAGCCTGACTCAGGGACAGCCCGGCCCTTTGCCAAGGTCAGGGCTCGAAGAGCAGCCCCCCCCTTTGCTCCCTCAGTACAAGCAGTTCTCTAAAAACTTGGTCCCTCAAAATTAAAGCAGCTAAACTGGGTGATTTTTGAGACTGAAAATGAGAAAATTTCATTTTCATTTGAGAAAATGAAAAACAAACCAAAAAAAACCCCCCACCAAACAAATTGGCCAACACAGGGTGCCCAAACAGGGGGTGCCGGGGGGCTGGGACACGGCAGCTGGGTCTGGCTCTGAGTACAGACCATCCGAGCAGGCTCTGGGTGAGGAGCTGGAGCTTTTCCGACTCTCCAGCTCTGCATTATTTACAGCCTGTGCACAACCCTGGCACGGCACAGGGAGTGCGACAGCAGCTCAGCGCGAGCCCAGGGCCCCCGGAGTGAGCAGCCGGCAGGTTTTGGCTCTGCCCGCGGGGTTCAGCAGCCGGGAGAGCGGCTGCGCCCAGCAGCCCGGCACAACGCCGCAGGGGAGCCACGGGCAGGAGCCCCAAGCGCGGCTGTGCCTGAGGCTGCTGCTGCAGCGGACCTAACCTCCAGGAAAAAGCTGCCCAGAGCTTTTGTTGGAGAAACTGCCCTAGCAGCAGCTGGTTTTAAAACCTCCTGTTATTTCTGCTGGGGGTAACAAAAGGGAAGAGAGCAGGCGGCTGACATTGCACAAGGATCTCGCTCTTTATCAGCGAGATAAATATTTGTTCCCGGTTACTGTTTAAGTTTCAGCAACAGCGACACCAGAGCAGTAAGAGCAGCGCTGAGCTCTTATCTCGACTTCGTGCAAGCTTTCAAGGCACGTTATGGCAGGGCTGCTCTGCCCATCACCGGTTCACGGGGCGGTGCAGGCGTTCCTCCCGGCCACGCCACCAGCGTGTCCGGCACAGCCCAGCCACGCGGCGCCTCGATGGAGAACACAGCCAGCCAGCCCACCAGCCCCAGCTTCGGAAAAAAACATTTCAGAAGCACATTCCCTGCAAGAGAAGGGAGGGAACAGCCCAATGCTGTGCTGGAGCCTGCGGAAAGCTGCCGGGGACGGGGAGAGCGGGACAGGGACATGGGCTGGATGCATCCCCTGCCACAGCGCAGGTGGACACAGTCCCTCTCCAGCCGTGCCAAGTCCTGCCGGAGGACAGCCCGGCCGCTGGGAAACATCTTTGCTGAACCTCCTCCTCCTCAGCTGCGGAGCAGCAACAAATGCAGCTCTGCTGTGCCACCGCTGGCAATGTGCCCGAGCAGCCCGGCCCCGGCACGCGTCCTGGGGTAGACCTGGGGAGACCAGGGCAGCCAGCACACCCCGCCACGGTTCCCTCCACCTCATCCCATAAATCTGCTCAGAGAGCAAACCCGACCAATTCATCTTCCAGGGCAAGTGATTAATTTCCTTGGCAGCACTGTGCGTTTGCACTCTGCAGCTAAAAATTGAAACTTCTGCCTTGTTTTTTTTTTTCCCCCAGGACTTGCACACTCCTGCCTGCAGCAGAGACGCTCCAGAGCCAGCCGCGATCCCTAGTGCCAAGATCCTTTCCGAAAAGGTAATGTGTCAGCGCTCGCTGCTCAGTTCAACAGCAGATCCCGCGAAAAGCAGATTAAGATGGCACTTTGCAGCATACAGCGCTTCTGATCCGCTCTGCTGTTGGAGCCGGCCCTGTGCCCCCTCGCCTCTCGCTGCCTCCTTCAAGGGGTCACCCCGCCGTGTTCCCTCTCCCCCTGCACGCCAGGTCCTGGCCAGGGCACAACCTGCCCCGCAGGCTGCAGGAGGGAGCGGAGAAGCCACAAGCCCTGCCCTATATAAATCACCCCAACCCATAGCCTCCAGGTGGGCGCAGACCCTCTGCGTGCCCTGCAGAGCCCCTCGCCTCCACGGGCAGCGCAGCCCCTTCCCCGCACCCTGCAGCACCCGGCAAATGCCCCAGGGATGTCTGCAGCACTAGTCTTTGTCAAGAGCCATGTACGCTACATTAAAGCACAATTAACATCTCCCTGGCTGCCAGCCCTACAGGAGATAAGAGTCAAGGCTCTTGTTAGAGCAGACACACTGAAGAATTAGTGACTTATCTTCTATTCACATCAGTCTGCACGTAAAAGGTTTTTCTGGCAAGAAGTAGAGAATCCTGTCTTAGGGACAGATTAGAGGTAAGAGGATCTGGTCAGCATCATATATTTTAAAATAAAGTCATGCTCTGCTTCTCAGCATCGCCCGCGGCAGCTGTGTCCTGCAGCCACCCGGCTCGCAGCACCGGGTCGGTGACGCTTTCCCTCCCCAGCCTGGCTGCTCCATCTAACCAGCAAGTCAGTGCCCCGGGGATGATCAAGGGGACGGTTCCTTGAAGGAGGCGCAGGCAGACGAGACTCAGACTCTCGATGCTTTTAAGCCCGATGGGGCTGCTCAGGCTCATCCCAACAGGGGGGAGACGTGGCCGTGCAAGGCTTTCAGATGTCCCCGCCACATCAGAGCGAGCCTGCACCCCAGCCCCGTGGGCAGCCAAGGAAACTGGGTTTTCCACCCTTAAAAATCCATGGGATAGGATCTGCTACAGCCACCCCAGAGACCAGAGCCACCAAAAAGCCAAAGTCAGCAGGAAGGCTGTGGCCCATCCCTGCAGCTCCCAGCATGCGGTCAGGTCCCGGGAGTGGATGGAGCCCACGGCCGCATCCCTCCTCCCCACCTGGGGATGGTCTGCGGCAGCTTCCCCACCACCCTGGGCTGCATTACTCACCCCTTCAGTCTCTTTTTTTTCTACTTTATAATAGAAGAGATATTTTTAAAAATACCCATGCTTACTTCTAAACCAGGCAGCCTTGGAAACAAAGGGGGCAGAGATAGCTCACACAGATCTGTGCCAATACCGAGAATAAGTAACGTGGCGCTCAACATATTTATCTTCATTTTCTTCATCAAGGACATACCATGCTGCAAAGCAGAACAAGAATCTCTACAGAGCATTTATTGCAATATCATTTCTCATTTACAGCAAACAGAATGGCTGTCAATGCCATTGTGAGATGCCATTCTCACAATGCCAATGTGAGAATGAAAAATGGGTCATCAATTGCTGTTACACAGGGAACTCTTTACTCTACTCCGGGGGGGGAAATAAAGCCTTGCATCAGTTTTTATGTCAAAGAAGTCAGTCCCTGTGTCCGAAGTGCTGCTGTACCAAGCGCTCCCATCACAGCAGCCTGTGGGGCACTGGAGCAGCAGGAGCCATGGGACGAGCCGGGCAGCCCCGCTGCAACAGCCGCGCTGCTCACCGGCCTCCTGGGTTTGCACTCTGTTTCACCCTCATCAAAGCCCCGGCGACGGCAGCCAGCCCCGGGCTGTGTGCCCAGGACCCACACGCTCTGTCCTCCGCTGCATCCAAGGACGGTAAATGAGATGATCCCTCCAGGGGAGCCACCCCAGGGGGGGGGACGTGATTTGGACCAGCCCAGCTGTGTCCAGGACCAGGGTCCCAGGAACCACATTTAAGTCCTACAGCAGCCGTCTCATTTCCAGCACAAAACCCGTCCCACCTCAGGAGGAGTTTAACTGGTTTGGCCCCAGAGCAGCCAGGCAGTGGTGGGGTTCATGGAAGAGAAAGCCACCGGAAAATACCCAGCAAGGGGACCCTCAGCCCGGCAGGATGAGCCCTGGGGGGCTGCAAGCCCGTCCCTCCTCTGGCTCACCCCTGCACACCCGAGCAGCCCTCGGGCACGGCAGGCAAATTCAGAATGATTAATTTTTCCTGCTGTTATGCTTAGTCCAAACGTTTTCCTTTTGGCCTATCCCAGTCTGAAGATTATTATAATTTGGTTTCGGAGCTACAAAACCAGCCTTCTGGGCAGCCTCATCTGCCCTCAGTACGATCCCTGCTATAAAACATGGCTTTCCTGAAGGCAGTGGGCTCACTTTTCCTGGAGGAAGATGCTGCTGAGAAAGGCTCCGGCCACCAAGACTCTCCTGCGCAGCACAGTGCATGCAATTAGCTGTACCTGCAACTGCAGCCAGAGGTGCAGCCGGGCTTCTTTGTATCAGAGGGCTGGCACCTAAATGTATGGAAACTTGCCCAAAGTTTCAGAGAAGACTTTACAATCCAATTAAAAAAAAAAAAAAAAAAATCAGGTCTGAATATCCAGCAGCAAACATCCCGGCAGCATCTGGCAGTAACAGCATCTTCCGCAGATGCCATTGCAAACAGCATTATTAAATAGCACTTCTCATCCCTAAAAAAAAACAACCCAAAAAAAACCCCACCAAAGACCTGACAAATGAATCTCTAGCTTTTTATCACATACACAAACACACACATCCTTCACCTCCGGCTAAGGCAGACAGCTCTCAAAAGCCACGTTCTTGCTGAGCAGCAAGCCCGAGTCCAGCTGAATCCTTCAAAGGATTCAAGGAAAAGAGAGTGACTGAACAACCATAATGAGATTTCCTGAAGTCCGTACAAGTCCATTAAGACCCTGGGAATGGCACATACCAGGTCTCGGTGCTCACCGACACCCCAGCCCGTTTCTGCGGTGGTGCGGCAGCTCCCATGCACGGGACGGTGCGGTGGCAGCAGTGGCGGTGGGGGCTGAAGCGTGATGAGCCCCAGCCCCCTCCCCGCAGGGCGGGACCCCTCCTCGGCCCTGTGTTTGTGTTCCAAACTCCGGGTGAGAATTTTCTGAGGTTTCAACCTCCTCCTCGCTAACCAGAGCGGCTCCGCTTCGCCACAGGCAGCAACACTGCTGCGATCCTGCCCGGCCACTGGCGGGCACCGGGAGGTCCGGGCGGCACAGCCGGGCTGGGAACGCAGGGCAGACCGTGCTCCCGGGCAGCCGGGCGCTACTGCGGGACACAGGCACTTGCAAACCTTTTTGCAAATAAAACTGAACCAAAACCCACACGCGGTTGCCTTGATTTTTTTGTTGCACCAGGAACATCCCTTGGAAAGCCCGACCGCAGCCATTAACTCAGGCTGGAGCGGCCGGGTCCGCGGCAGAGGATTTCCACCTCTGCGCCGAGCTGCGGGGCTGATCCCCTGGGGAATCGATCGCCCCCTGAAGCTGCACCACTCCCCGCTGCTCTCCCTCAGCAACACCCCGGCAATGCCAGGCCCCGTGGGACTGCCAGCGCACCGAGCTTTTGGGAGCCAATTGATCTCATGTGTATTATTCAGGAGGAAAAAAACACATCTGCCATGCATTAACGCTTGCTCGGGAACAAAGTTATTTTAGGCATTGTCAAGCACTTCTCACATTAATTCATGCACATTTATAAGTGCAGCACGTTACTGTATTTAAGGAAGCTCGGGCTGAACTGCAATCCCACTTGCCGAGCCCCAGCGCTGCAGGGAGCCACCTCGCCAAGCTGCGACTCACCCCAATGCAAAGGGGTACGGCGCACACCCCCATCGCAGCGAGACCCGGCTCTCCAAGTTCAGCTCCTCATCACTAACAAAATTAAGTGCTCTCGGCGCCGCTCTCCGAGGTCTGCCACCACCACAGTACACAAGGCCACGGCTGGTACCACTCTTTGATTTTTGTGCGTGTCCTGCATCCCGGAGCGGGGCGATACTGCAGGAGCTGGTTCCTTCCCAGCAAAGCCCTTGGGAAAGCCACTGCAGCAGAGCGGCCGGCACAACACTCAGGCCTGGGAGCGCTCGTCCCCCACGGCAGATCATGCTCCAGCACTGTCGTGCTGGCACGTTTTGGGTGTTTCCATCCCTGGCAGCTCTCTTGGGTCAGCAAAGCCCCAGGAGAGACAGCAGCAATGAGCACCCCGGTGTGCGCCGCTGTTCAGCCGAGCGCCACTTACCTGCTGCAGTGACAGTGGGCACAGGGAAGGAGGACAGTCTCCTCCTTTTATTCCCCCCCCTCACAACACAAACCTCTGGTCTCGGGCAGAGGCAGGTGGGGTCACCCCTTTTAGGGCTCCGGCTCCCCCAGTTCTGCCACTGCTGTTTGCTGCAGGGCTGCTGTGCCTGCACCACAGGGATGTGCCGCAGGGATGCTCCACGGCAACACGCTGCAGGGATGGGCTGCAGGGATGCCCCATGGCAGTGCACCACAGGGATGCCCCACAGCCAGCCCTTCTCCCAAACACAGTGCAGCAGGATTCACCAGGAAGCAATTCTGGCTCTGGTCCCGTCACATCAGCCACGCGTCCCCAGGCCACATCAGCAAACTGTGGCAGGTCTAGGGAAGAAGCTGGGGAAGGAGCTGACCTTCCCTGTGGCCAGGCTCCCTGGGGGGGGGGCAAAGCATTCCCGCGGGGCTCAGAACCCAGCACCATTCGAGCTGCTTGGGGTTAGCTTCAGGCCGCGCGCGTGCCTTGGCACTTAGAGGAAGAAGAAAAGCCCACTCATCTGAAACCTGTGATGCACGATCTCCTGGGAACGCTTTTCCTTCAGAGAGCACTGACTCACGGGAGCCCGAGGAAGCGGTGTAATGGCTTGAGATGCTTCGCAGCCCTGACCCCGCTCCCTCCACGCGCCGACCCTCACCGTGACCACAGAACACCCCGCGGCCCCTCAGCCCCTACAGAAATGCCCAAGAGCGTATGGTTACAACAGAAAATAAATGTAACCGGTGACAGCTGCCCCGGGGCAGCGCGGCACGGCCGCCACAGCATCAGGGTCTCTTCCCAGCCCTGCCCCGCTGCTCTGCCCAACCGTGCTGGTGCCCTGGGGAGGCACACGGCACGGCGGGCTCACCCCCCGAAAGCTGCGTCCCTGCCAGCCCGGCAGAGCTGCCAGTCCTTCCCCGAGGCTGGCGCTGCTTGGGGCTGCGTGGGCTAGCTGGCGCCGCTGCCAAAACCCGCGCCGCGCTCTAGAAATTGACACTGAGAGTAGCAACAATCCCCCAGTGTTTCCGCCGAGGCATGTGGCAAACGGGGCAACGCCGAAAGCATTGAGCCCACGGGGGCTTTGAAGCTGGTGGGGTGGGAGGGCGAGTGCCCGGCCACATAGGGGAAAGATGCCATCCTCCCGCAGCCGTGACCCCAGAGAAACGGCGGCTTCCCTGCAGCTCCCAAGAGCTGAGTGTGCTTAACAGTGGGGGGGGGGAACCCCAAACCCAAGCAACAAATCAAAGCCCAGCCATCTGGCTGCACAAGCATCGGGAAGGGCCCCCTGTGCACCCAGGAAAGGGACTGGACTGACCCTGCGCCGCCCGGGGCACCAAATCCCTGTTGCGAGACGGATGCTCATCCAGGGACCAGCCCCCTCCGACAAGGAGGTCCCCGGACAGGGTCTTTGCTACGAACTCCCCAGTAACGAGGCTGGGCTGAATCATTCATCCAGCCACGCAGTTGCATTTTTTTTTTTCGTCATCGGCTCAGAGGAAGCAGCGAGGCACGGAGGCGCTGGTGGAGACCTGCTGCCGTCGAGCAGCACGGGGGAAGCAAACCCCGTCAATTTGGACCAAATTCAGCATCGCTGACCAAGCGGACGGGCAAGGTCCTGGCCAGCGGGGTCTGCGCTCCCCGGAGGGGCTGGGGCTCCGCGGGCACCTCCAGCAGCCTCCTTGCGCTTAGCTTTGGGGGGGGGAATCATTAACGGGGTTGTTTCAAGGTTGAAAGCAACGGGCACAGGAGTGCTGACACCAACAGCTCTCACCGGCGCAAACGGTACTGAGAGCTGAGGTTGGTTCAGCTTCATTATCGGTAATGAGCAGCAGCATCGGCGCTGGGACAGGACCCCCCGCGCCTCCTCTGCCACCCCCCCACCCCCCCCCCGCCCCATGCCCGGCACACATCACACCGCAGGTGCGTATCGCAAACGGCAGCAGCTTGGCAGCGCTCCGCTAATAACCACGTTAACGCCATAAAACGGCGCGCATCGGATGAGGCGCTCGCCGGCGGGGGGGTGCGGGGGTGGGCGGCCGCACCGTTGCTGTGGCGACGCCCGCGCAAGCTAAGCTGGAAAAGCCAAAGCCTCCATTTCCCCAGCGTGTCACTTGGGCCCAGGAACACCGCGGCTTGGCAGGAAGGAGGAAAACGTCCTCAGACACGGGCAGACTGGACGAGGCTGACGAGGTCCGGGCTCGCCGCAGCTGGACGGCTTCGCGGCGTCTGACCCGGGCAGGTTCGGCTGCATTGATGCAGCTAGGCACGGCTTCCCGCCACTCCACTCCTTTCAATAAATTAAATACTAAAAAAAAACCACCACAGAAAATGAAATAAAACCTGTCCAGATGTTCACAACAGGACCAGCTGCATCCTCTTACGACCTCTAGAAGACAACCTTTCCTGCCTGTGGGCAGCACTGACCCCAGACCCAACACATCTGCAACACAACCATCTCCCCAGCCCGAAGCATCACCAAGACCCCTGAACCCCCATTGGGCTTCTCCTCACCCTGGGATGGCCACAGACCAGGGCAACGGGCATCACCCTCTAAAGCTGAAGGAGCACGAGCTCCCAACACATATTAGTTATGAACGGGAAGAAATATTTTTTTCCGATGCAGGCATAAAGATGAAATATTTGCTATTGTTTCCAAGGGGTTCTGCAATCCTTCAAGGCAATGACTCGGTGCTTAGCCAGGATTAAAAATGCTGTATGCCCCTGTTAAACAAAACCATATGAGTTACACTGCTCCGCCAGAGATCCCTTTGCAGGGGAGCAGGGGCAGCTCCATCACTCTTGGATGGAGCCAGCAGTGCGTACAGCAGCACCGCGGCTTCATTCCCCTTCTTGCCGGGCTGCGAGCAGGTCCAGGGGCTGTGCAGGCAAGCGCGCTGCAGCCAAGCAAGGCGAGCATCGCCCCGGCTCTGCCCGGCCGTGGGCATATGATGGCATGGCACAGCGCTCAGCCAGTCCCATGCTCCGGGGCAGGGATGTCCCCACGGTGCTACCAGCGCTGCCCCGTGCAGGAATCCCACAGCTCCCCGTGCTTCCCCAGCTGCCCTCCTCCTCCTCGGGGCTCCCTGTCAGCGGCCGCACCAGGTCCCCCTCCTCGCTGCATCCCTCACCCACCCCCAGGACAACACCACTGACAGAATATTTTTGCTTCCGAAGGCTCTGCAGGTGAACAAGCCCTCGATCCCTAAATTCCCCATTGGCATAGGAGCCAGCGTGCGTCCCCGGCGTGGCCAGCTAAGGACGAGTGGACGACTGCTCAGACACGCACCGCACTGCGGCTCCTTCCCCCATAAACACGGCTCCGATCCACTTGGAAAGAACTGTTTTTCCCTTCCCCCCCCCCCCCCCCCCCCCCAAAAGGGGGACGATCTTCTGCCGGCACCCACTGTTCCAGGCTTCAGAACAGCCGATCGCTGCCCTTCCGATTTGCCGCGCCGATGCTCAGCGTTACCATTGCAGGGCCCAGCAAAAACCCCATCAATGGGACCGACCCGACCCCTACCTCCACGGCTCAGGTCTCTCCACCCTTTGCAGATGCGAGGAGGAAAGCGGCTCTTTGGGAAGAGGATGAAGGAGCAGGTGGTTTTTGGAGAAGGATAATGCGCAGTCAGTGCCCGGCAACCTCGACCAGAGACGGCTCCCCCGGCACCAGCTTTTTGGGAAAGGCGGCGATGTCCCGCTGCAGCCCTCCCCAGCACTGCCGAACCCGGGACCTGCACCTTGCCCTTCCCCGCATGCACACAGAGATCACCAGCATCCACACCAGGAATAAAACGAAGCTTGCTGTGGGCAAGTAATTAATCAGCGGTAACAAAATGAGCCAGCGGATCGGCGGAGAGGCAGCGAGGGCTCAGGGGGGACCATGGGAGCTGAGCAAGGCGAGAGCCATGGGGCAGGGATGCCCCTAAATGCCCATCACGGGGGCGGCAGTGCAGGGCAGAGGCACCCCAAAGCCCACCCATCCCCACCGGCTCAGCCACCTCCCCTCTGCTTTCAAAGGAAAACCCAGTTCTGCACAGCTGAATTCAATATTTTATCACAAATAGAAGATGAAAGTGAAATTAAGCCAAATGTATTCCATTAAATATTCAAACCATTTAGACTTACTCTAGACCCATTTAAATGTTTTATCAGCTATAAAACGCGCCCTTGCAGGCCCCGGCACCACAGGCAGACCCAGCGTAACGCCTGGCTCTGCACCAGGACAGCTGATGCTCCAGCACCCGAATTGGCCTCCCCGGGGCCAGTTTCTCGCCTGGCACCATCCAGAGAGGTGCAGACACGCTGCATCTGTATGCCCACAGCCTTCCTCCAGCACCGACCTCCTCCTCACCCCTCTCCTTCGCAGGGAGCCTGCTAAGCTGGAGCGAAGCACTGACCCACACCCCCGGAGATGCAGGGAAATGCCTCTGGCTGCTGCTCGCGGGCAGCAGCTCCACTGCACCCACCATCCCCGCAGGAGATGGGTGCTGCAGCGAGGACGCTCGCATGAGCGGGTCCATCACCCCACACCGAAACCCAACTCCCCGCAGGGACCTCGCAGAGCACTTCGAAGCGCGGCCACCAAGCTACCGCCAAAAACTCGTACAATTTTACGATGCACAAAGCAACGCTTCCCTTCCCATGCTGCTGCAGGAAAAACAGAAATAAGATAAAGGCATGGGAGGGCTCCAGGAGCGCAGGCAGCCGTCCCCACGGCACGGTGCCATTCCCCACGCCGAGGACAGAGGACACAGATGTATCACCAGCCCTGTGCACCCACAGAGCCAGGACTGCGCCTGCTGATGGCCCGGCCACGGTGGATGCTGGCGGCTCAGGGAGGGGACACTGCAATGACAACACACACGCCCGGGTGCCGCTTCCCAACCCGCCTCTGCACCACAGCACAACTTGCCTGGAAAAGAAATTAAAGGATTAAGAAATTAAGCTGTTCTGGTCAGACGCTACAGGGCCCGGGAAGCGACTCAACTCGCGCTTTCCACGTAGGCTCGCAACAGGCTGCAGAAGTGCAGGAATTGCATTTTTCACTTGAGTTTCCACCGTGTTGGTTCCCATCCCCTAACGGGGTTTTGAGCTCCCGTACAGCTCTAACGAGGAGGATACAGAAGCAGATGACAGTGAACGGCTTTACAGCCTCCCTCCTTCCACCAGCAGCTCCCGAGTGTACTTTTTTCCGTGCCTGTGCCCTGGCTCTGCAGCTCCTGAGCAGCCCAGGCCTCCTGCCCTCCACCTGAGCTAATTACACCTTTTATTTCAACTCTCCTGCACTGGGACAGACCCACGGGGATGCCGGCTGCCGGCACGCACTGGGAAGCCACCACGCAGCAGCAGGGCTGCGGGAGCCTGGGAGACACCGGTGCCCTTCCAGGAGCATCTCCCACGAAACCCCACGTCCCCAGCGCTCTTGCTGTCAGCTGAAATGGATGCTAAGTGTCACACCCCGATTAAACACACAACCTGTTCTGGGTGGTATTTCCCAGACGCCGAGGGGGCAGGAGAGCCCCCGGCGTGCCGAGAGCAGGGCAGACACCTTCACACCATCCTGCAAACTGGTTAAGAGTTTTCTTAACCAGGCTCTGGGTCTCGAGGCTGCTCCAGCCGCTCATTTAAAGAGCGACTCAAGCACTTACCTGCTTTGAAGACATTCATCTTATTTCTTTTTGCCTTCCCCAGGGCAGGAATAGAGTCTGCTGTCCACCAGCACTGGATTACCACCAGCACACGGGTGTTTGCAGTTTACTGGTGTGCTGCAGAACTGGAGCACACCAAGGAGGTTCATTATTTTTCAAATGCAAGAGCCAAAGAAACATGAATAAAATACTAGCAGATGTGAGAAAGCGGGTGCAGCCCGCCACGGGCGCTGCTCGCAGCATCTCTTGGCAACTGAGCCCCTGCATGCAAATGACAGGCTTCGCCGACTGCAAAGCTGTGTCCCTCTGCAAGGGAGGAGAGCAGTAGCTGAAAGCAAAGCAGGGCTCGGTTTCCCAGGAAAAATGGCTATTTAGTCCCCTGAGAGCCCATCCTGGGAGCAGGGAACAGGAACCAGCAGCAGCTGCGGAGAAGCTGTCATCCTAAGAGTAAGACACAACATAAATCGATAAAATCAAGGCGTGTTCCGGCTAACAGCACCTGCCCTCCCTGCACAAGCTCTCCGGCACCTGCCTCACCTGCAGCCGGATTTGGGCAGCACCTGGTCCTTACGGCACCCAGTCCTTATGGCACCGGTGCCAGCATCTTGTCTGCCCCCGAAACCAGGCAGAGCGGGTGGAAAGCATCACAGGAAAGCTCCTCTGGGCAAATTTAGCCCAGCTTTCCTTACAGCGAGAAATGCAGAAGTATGAAATCAGCTACTGGCTTCTATTAAAATTCATATAGCAATAGGAGATGTAGAACAAGCCAATTTCAGACAAAGAGCTGCTGGAAACACAGACCCAAGGCAGGCACACAGGCATCCCCTGCCCGTCCTGCCACACCAGCGCCCGCACAGGGCTCCTGCCCTGGCCCCGAGCGGTCGCACACGCGTTGCCGCTGGCATGGCAGCCCCACGGAGGGACAGGCAGGCCCTCGGCCCAGGCGACGCAGGCAGCACCGAGATGCCCTTCCCAGGGGAAGGCTGCCGCTCTTGCAGGGGCACGGAGCCAGGGCTGTCCCCTGGGGTGCTCCAGCTCACGGCCCCGGGGACCAACCTAAACCCACCCGACCGCCGCCCGCAGCAGCCCCCCCACCCGACCCCATACACATCACCACACTACACGGCAAAGCGTGCGAACAGAAGAGAATAAACACTCTGCTCAACGCCCAGAGTCCCTTCCCTCGAATGTTCAGGACTAATTTTGTATAGAAAGACATGCTGGAATTAATTTATTTCCGTTTCTTTCTTCTGGCCTAAGCAGATGCCCTCCCACTTTTTCCAGATTGATCCATCAGAAGATTAGCCCTGCTAACGCTTCGTGCCAGCCACTGAGCTAAAAGCCAGCCCTTGGCTTTCAGATGGCTCCAGGTTGCACCAACCCGTCCAAGGGAGGCACCATGGCGAACGCTGCGCTGGGGCACTGCCCCAAGGGCAGGGATGTGGGCACCCGCTGGGGACCCGCGGGCGCTCGGGGCATCCGCACCTCCCTCCCCTGAGCGCGTGGAGACCCAGGACCAGACCTGCCGAATCCAGACGGCGGCCGGTGTTAGTTTGCACACCCTGCATGGCTGGAACGAAGCGCTCCATCTCTCCTGCAAAGTTAAGCTCACTGAGGGAGTCAGCAGGCGGCCAGCAGCTGCTGTTTTGCCGACGGAAGGTGCACACACACACACTACAAAAAATAAACAGAGATGCAACAAATCTCTTATGCAAGAAACCATATTATATACCGCTGATTCCACACCCAGAGCAGCGCAGGGCTGAATGTAATCGAAAGTCCTTAAAGCTCAGGGTCGAAAGTGACAGCTTTTATTTACAGCGCGCAGCAGCCGTCCCAGCGGGCAGATTAACTGCGGCACGGCCAAGGCTGGAGCAGAGAGCGCGGCCGCTGCCGGCTCGCCGGCACCTGAGGAGGCAGCGGCTGGCGGGGAGCTGCGGGTCCCCGCAGGGTAACAACCAGCAGAAACCCCTCCTGGGCCCGTTGGTGCAAACCGGCGGACGTCAAAGCCCAGCCTTCAGAGGAAATATTCCCTGCGCCCAGATGCCTGGCTCGGGAAGCCCAAAGCTGTGCCGAAGCACCGGGGCTGGCTCCCTCCTCCTCCTCCCACAGCACCTAAGCATGCTTTGCACCAGGAGGCTGTGGGTTTGCTCCCTCTCCGTGGGGCAGCAAGAGAGGAGCGATATTGCTACACACCTCGGAGAAAATGAAGACGAGCCGCCCTGCTCTGAACTCCACCAGCAAAGCGCTTCCTAACGGTTCCATCCCACTGATTAACGCAGAAACCATCTCCCCTGCTAACGCGAAGAAACTCATTAGCACCTCTTCCCAGGGAGAAAAGGCTCATCTTTAAATTTTTTTCTTTTATGTTCTTCTCCTTTCAGGTCCAATTAGTACAAAAATCTTAACTCGCCCGACGCTGCAAAGCTCGGGACAGAGCGCGGCGCTGCAAGCACCAGCCGTCATCGGGGAGGGGGCACGCGCTGGGCTCACGTGGCCCTTTGGTTTCTCAGCTTTGGCAAGACATTCCTCCTGTTAGTTAGCTGTTACAACAAGACAGAAGTACTGTTGGCTGCGCAGCTTTAATTTCTGTTGAGGTTTCTGCTGCATTCCCAAAATTACAGCGAAAGGCAGCTCCTGCAGCAGCACCGAGAAAAACGGGATTCACACCTCCAAGTTATAAACGTGCTCTTTTCCAGGAGCCCTTCTCCCTGAAACTCCTAACATCCGAAGTTAGAAAAGCATGCACGACCTGCCCCAGACAGCCGCTCTGCCTGCACAGGTGGGACCCATCCTGCCCTCACCGGCGGGGATCTGCAGGGAGAGACTCGGCCCCACGACTGCCCCCAAGCAGAGGGATCTGCTGAGACCCGCCAGGCCCGGGGAAGATGAGGAGGAAGACCTTGTGCCACGGTGCCCCAGACGTGCCAGCACTGCCCCGGCTGAACGGGGAGGGCTGGCGCGTTTCCGAGGAGCTAAAGATGCTCCCCCAGTAAACTGAATTTTCAAAGGAAGGAAAGCCGAAGGACTCGGCATCTCCAAAGCTAGAAGCCGACAGGTACCACTTAATGCATTTTTTTAACACTACGATCATCTTTATTTCCCGAGTATCAGCGGTTTATTTTCCAAATATATTTAGATCAACATCCTTCTTTGTTTAAGAGACGATGATAAACAAACACAACGCGAGAGGTTCTCCCTAACATAGAACAGTAGGAGGGAAAAAACATAGGGGGCCGTTAGGAATTGTAATGCCAGATTAATTTTAAATGGATTTCTATTCATTTACATTCGCTCAGGCCTACATAATCCATTAGCCACAGCTTTGTGTGTATCTAATGGTTTGACATCCTCAAAAACGAGCGGCTGATCCTAGAGCCCACTGGGACCAGTGGGCGGACTGGGAGAGGAGGTGGAGAGCGGCTGGGCGGGCGCGGGGGCTGCCCTCCAACACAGCTCCGTCCCATCCCAGGGTGCTTCACAGAGACCAGCCGGCATCAAGAGGAGCAGAGACAGTCCCAAAAATAATGGCAAGAGCTGGGCAGCTCCCTCCCCACAAAGTCCCCAGCCTTTACCCAGGCTCCCAGCAGCTCCCCCCCGTGTCAGCTCCCCGAGCAGAGCAAGGTCGTGTGTGCACAGGAGCGCAGCTGCCGCGCACCCTGGCCTTGGGGAGGTCCCCGCGGTCTCCGCCACCAGCGAGGCTCAGCAACCGCCGCAAACCCCGCCGAGAAAGCCCGGTGCACTGAAATAACATCCTGCGCTTTCTCAGCACCTCTTGCACCGGTCCAAGGCGAACGCAGCAAAAACCCAGCGACCGCCTTCCCCAACCACAACCGCCCGTGGTCACAAACAGCCTCGCTTGCTTCAGCCAGAAAACCCGATGCCAAATTCTGGGATTACAGACAAAAGGAGCTGTGATGTGACAGTTTTGTTGTTAGATAGACACAAATTAAAACCCAAACACGCTCCCACAGCAGAAGCCTCCACCATTACCACCCCGGAGCTTCATCTGCATCGTGATGCAAACAGCGAGAGGGGCACAATTACACAGCGCCTGCAAACAGGATTATCTTAATGGAAATGGAGATGTACAATCAAAAAACTATTTCCATGTCCCCCAAAAAATTATGAGTGCCTTACAAAGATGATAATAATGAGTTTTAGGGCATACACATGATCTTCCCTGCTGTATAATCTGCCCATTTCAAACCTATGTAGCTCTCGCAGCTCTATTACAGAAGTAAATTAACCCTAATTTGATTGCTTCTCAGTAGCAGTCATTTCAGCGGTCTAATCAATAAGTCACAGGATTTTATGACTGCCCTTGGTATCAATCATTGAAATCAGTAATAAAACGCTTTTCATTTTAAGAACACCTGAAATACCGTGTAATTACCTTTGTATAAAATTATGGACTCCAATTTACCAACTTCACCAAGCCGCTGCGGCAGCCCGCAGCGTTGCTCTGCACCGAAAGCCTATTTGCAGGAAAGAACATCGCTTGCTTTCTAAAGGCTTCCTGAGCCGTCCCTCATCTCATCCACTTGTCACCGTACCAGCAAGTTATTCTTCAAACCCCAGCGAAACAGCAGGTTACAAGAGACACCCATCTCCCAGAAATCCTCCAAGAAAGGGGGAGATCCGAGATCCTGCTGCGAACAGGCGGTCAGGAAGATGCAACGCTGGTGCGTGGCATCGCCACCAGCTCTTGACCGCACCCACCCATCACCACCACAGCGCCAAAACGGAGCCAAAAGCCATCGCACAGAGAGACGATGCAGCCAGTGCCCCAGCAGCAGGGCAGGGAGAGCACAGCCACTGCGCACGTCCCCGGTCCCGAGGGCTGAGCCTCCCCCAGGAGCCTGCGGCACCGGCCAGACGTCTCGGGGGGCGGCGAGCTCGTGGTTTGGGGGAAGCAGATGGTTGGGGAACTGGTGAGGGACAGCGAGCGCCTGATCCTCGGGCCAGAGACCTAAGCCAGGTGGGCTGCCGAATGCTGCTTTGGTAGCGATAGCTCAGAGAAGCGACCGCAGCCTTGGCAGCATCTGCAGGGCTCCCTCGCTGGCCCCTCACAGCCTGCTGTAAGGTTTCTTTCATGCCATCTCTGTAAAGTCACCGTCCCCGTTGTTGCTTTACTGTCCCACCCCAGGGGTGCCCACTCCTCAGTCCAGGGTGACCGTGGCGGCACCGCAGCCCCCCCTTCACCAGGGGCTGCCTGGACCATGGCATCCCTGGGCAGCCGCCCCGCCACCAGCCCCAGCACCCCAGCAAGGTACCGCCGGGGAAATGCAGCCAAGAAAAGCCTTCAAGGGCCCTGGCCGGCACTAAGACGTTCCTGCCTTGCAAAGGATGCTCTGCCCACACCAGGGCACTGCAGGACATGAGCCGTCTCCCCTTCTGCCCCCAATTCCCCACATTATCCCCTTTGTCGAGCAGGTTCCCGCTGTCCTCGCTGGTGCCGCACAGCCCCGACACGCTGCCCTCGGGGCTCCCCCGGCACCGGGATGCTCTGGTCACTGCCAACAAAACGCTTATTCTCCGAGAGCTCAGAGACCCCCTGGCACGACACCTCCCCTCCATGCCAGAGGGAGCAGGGCCACCCCGGCACCGCACCCCCACGTCAGCACCCCAAAGCTGTGCTCACGAGATGTTTCCAGGGGATTTTGTTTTGTGTCAGTTCTGGTTTGTTTGTTTTTAAAAAAAAAAACACAAACACACAAACCCCTCAACTCTTAAAAACACTGAAACCAACTTAGGGAAGTATTTTCACTGGGCAGATGCTCAGGCCTCAGCAGTTGTTCTTACACGAATCATCCCCAGGACCCAGAACAGAGGACATGCTCCCCCATCCTCACGCAAAGCGGTAACGAAGAGGCCACTGCGCTGCTGCCGCCGCCATCAGACGGTTGCTCAGCCCCGAGGTGCTCTGGCTGGAGCTGACAAGGGTCGGGATGACGAGGTTTAAGTCATGGGAGCAATATTTGGTTACTCCTCTGCAAAAGCCATCACTCACCTGCCAGACCCTGTGGGCAGGGACCGAGCAGACAGGGGCCGAGGAGCCCCCGCTGGGGACGGAGGAGCCTCCCAGGCACTTACCCTGAAGTCGATTCCAACGGTGGAAATGAAGCTGCCGGCAAGGAAAGCGCCGTCTTTGAACCGCACCAGCAAGCAGGTTTTGCCGACCCCCGAGTCGCCCACCAGCATCACCTGCGAGGGAGGGAGAGAGGGGGGCGTTAGACACCGGGTTTCGGGAAGGAAGCCCCACCGCAGCCGTTACCCGTCTCCATCCCAAAAGCCCCATCCTGGGAGCAGGCAGCAGATCCCGTATTCTCGAGGGGAAAAAAAAAAAACACGTCCAAGAGCGACATCCTCGGACCCAGGGGAGGGTGGGAGAAAGAAGAGGGGGACCCACAGGGGGATTATTCTGCACCCTGCACGTCCCTGAGCACTGGCCAAACTCGAGACACCTTCCCCTGAGCAGTACTTAACAGATCCCCCGTGGGGGCACAAACACCCCTTGAAAACCAAGAGGTGCTGTCTAGGTGAGGCAGGCTGCGACCCAACAGCTGCGGGGCCACTGCTGGCCCCAGCGCACCCACGAAACACCCCACACCCCACCACACGCGGGGCTTTCTGGGAGGGCGCTGCTGCCCATGGGGAGACTTCACGGGGGCCCCCAACCATGAGCGCCAACTCCGGGGATGCACTCTGCCCTCTGCGAGCAAACTCCTCCGGCAGGACCTGTGCAGCCTCACGGCCGCCCTCCCAGTCCTCAGCAGGCGCTGAGGGAGCGGCTCCCGGTGCCGCCTGCCTCAGTTTCCCCACCCAGCAGCAGCCCCAGGTGCAGACGGGGCAGGCACCCACCCCGCCACAAAGAAACCACGGCAAAGCTGAAACTGCTCCCAAACGCAGCTCCCCGAAGCCTGTGCTCAAACCACAAGCCCCCCAGAGCCCTCCTGCCCCCCCATCCCACTCCCCTCAGCAGGACAACAGCTTCCCGCCATCAAGAAATCCCAGACCATGCAGCCGAGCCGCGTTAGCGGCTTCCACGCCCGCGCCAAAAGCGCTGCCATCAGCCATCCGCAAGCCATTAGCCCGTGACCAAATTTAAATGGATTTAAGAAGGCACTGCCCTGGGTCACACCGAACCCACGCAGGAGCTATCAGAAGCAACAAACGCCACCACCACTCTGCGGCTCAGCCTCCCGAGAGGAGGCAGCGGCCCTGGCCACAGCTGTAACTTGTTTTGGGGCAGGGGAGCAGGCAGCCAGGATCCAGCCATGGTGCTCCATCGCCCACGCTGCAGAGCCCCATACTGGCTCTCCCGTGGGAGCACCATGCACAGCCGCACACCGAGCTCTGGCACAACAGGGTTAGGGAAGCCAGGGGGCCCACAGATGTATCTGTGCAAAGCCAAGGGAAGAGGGGAACAGAAGTCATTTTTAGTACAAAATAGTAGTATTGATTTTTTAAACCTTTCCAGACCTCTGTTCTAGAGCAGGGCGACCCTTAAAGGCAGCTTCTCCCCACCCAGCACCACTGAAGCCTCAGCCAGGGCACGCAGCAGCACCCAGGGCCAGGCTCACGCCAAGGGCTCGGTGATCAGGATCCGGCCCCGTGCCCGGGAGTCATGTTTGGCCACTGCCTCTGGCAGAGCTCAGGAGCCTCAGGAGAGGGGTAAGGCAAAGAGAAAGTTTAATAAACCAGGTGTTTACTGAATACGAAGCAATTTCTTTCTGCCACTGTTTCAAAACCAGCCAGACCGCTAGCAGAGGTTTTGGCTACCTGGCACGTTTGGGCTTATCTGAGACCTCCTTTGGCTCATCCCTGTGCCATGGGGGTAATCCCCAGGGAAAGCCCCAGCCCGGGCAAGGAGGGGCAAGGAGCCGAGGACCAGCATGAATGCAGAGGTGGCTCCATTTTAGGGAAACTGTTGAACCGTTACTGCAGCTGTATCAGGACCAACTGCCTACCAACGCAAACAAATTCACTTCTTGAACACCCCTCACCTCCTACTGCGTGTCCCAAATCTTAACAACACGATGACCACGCCGATTGCCACAGGCACCGAGCTCTCCGACACAGCGTGCCACGGTTGGACTTGCCATAGCAAACACCGTCTTCTCAAGGCTTAATCCCCCGCGCTCGGTTACGAAGATCTGTGTTAGAAATGCAGTCAGATGGGTCGCGCTGAATTGCAGCCTCAGCCAAAATCGCTAAGCGAGCTCCAAGCTGGGCTTGCATCAGGTCGCATGATGGAGGGGGGGGGGGGGGGGGGGGGTGCAAATACGTTCTGCGATTCGCTCGCCAGAATCTAAAGCGGCGAGAAGAAGCCATCTGAGCCCTTAAGAGAAAGCGCAAGCTGGAGACATTTCAAGAGCAGCCAGAGCAGATTCGATGCGACTCAAGGAATACTGTCACCCCTCTTTACAACCGCATTTTTTCCGTTGTTAAAGAGGAACCAGAAGGTTACAAGAACTCATCTGAGCAGAAAGCCTTTTGTCATCACTTGCAAAAGTTCCGCAGAAGCAGCCCTGCTGCCGAGGGCTCTGCAGGCGCAGCTCCCCGCCGAGCCCGGCCCCAGCCGCCCCGGGAGCCCGGCCGGGGCGGACCCGTCGCCAGAGACCCGAACCAGGCGGCGGCAGCGGAGGAGCCGTCCCGGCCCCCGGGAACTTCTCCGGCTGCTGCGGGGAGGCTGCACCCGGACCCGCGCCCAACGGACCCGGCACCGACACCCCAGCACCGTGCACCGGGCTCCCGCCTCCGCGCCCCTCCCCGCAGCCCCCGGCCCCGCACCTTGAAGGCGAGGTCGTAGAACTCGCCGCTGCTGCTCAGCGAGGGCCGCCCGGCCGCCGCGCCGCCGTTGCGGGGCAGCTCGGGGGCGGGCGCGGAGCCCCGCGGAGGAGCGGCGGCGGCACGGCCGGGCCCCTGGGCGGCGGGGGGCAGCGCGGCGGAGGGCGCGGCGCCGCCGCCGCCCTTGCTGCGAGCCGCCTTCTTCCGCGACATGCCGGGGCCGCGGCGCCGCGCCGGGCGCTGGGGGGGCGCGGGCTGTGCCGGCCGCCGCCGCCGCCGCCGCCGCCTCCCCTGGCCCGGCCCGGCCCGGCCCCGCCGCCAATGGCAGCGCCGCGGGGGCGGTGGCGGGGGCCGGACCGCTCCGCTCCGCGCCCGCTCGCTCCGCCCCGGCCCGCGCACCGCACCGCGCCCGCGGTAACGGGGGGCACCTGCGCACGCAGGGGAGCGGCGCGCGGGGCTGCGGCACGTGCGGGGGGGGGGGGGGGGGGGCGCGGCGCGGGGAGGGGGGGGGGGAGATGTTGCAGACGCGAAGGGAGCGGCGCGGGGGGTGCTCACACGCACCCGCGGGGGCATTTGCACCCCGGGAAGCAGCGTGGGGTGCCCCCACGCCGTGCCCGCTGCCCCCTGAGCCACTGGCGCGCCCCAGCCCCGCAGCGAGCGGTGGTGGGAGGGTGGTGGGTGCAGCTCCCCAGCCGGGTTTGGGGTCCGTCCCCCAGCAGCTGGGCCCCAGACCCCCCCGCTCTGGGATTGCCACGGTCCGGGCACGGGGCTGGGGGGTTCACTCGAGGCAGACACGGAGCACCTGCCGCTGGCAGCGTCCCTGCGAGAAGTTGGGTCTGAGGGCAGACGCGGAGCAGGGCAGAGCCCGTGGGGTGGACGGAGCGTGGGCTGCCGGGGCGGCAGGCTCAAGTTTTTCTAAGACGGGAGCCCGCGTTGTTTCCAGTCTGTCTCAGCAACTGGTTTCAGCGAGCAACACTTGGCATCTTTCTTCCTGACTGCAAATGAAGCGTCACCCGAGGCGCTTGCGACTCTCTCCGCTGAAATAAATGTCTTTAGCTGTGTGACATATTTCCAGTGGCGCGGCCTCATCCTGACTGGAAAAGGAGGCTTGAACAGTCACATCGAAGCAGGAGTGGAAAATAAATTGCTCTGGTGAGAAGCCAGGCAGGCACACAATGAAGACGTAAATAAGTAACAGCGCTTGCACAAGAGGGAGGGGAGGTGATGGCCAACACGGCGGGGCTCAGGCAGCCTGGCAAACCCAGGGCCAGCGCCGGAGCTCGGGTGCCTGCCGCGGTGACGCTGAGGTGCCAATGCCGGAGCTCGGGCGCCTGCCGTGGGGACGCCGAAGGGTTGCTCTCACCGTGGACATGGATGAGCTTTTCCCTTTGCTGCCCTGGGAGCATTTAAATCTACAGTTAATGCCTGTTCAACGGCCCTAAAGCACTCTGGTGCGAGGAGGAGGAGTGGGCAGCAGAGCTCTGATGGCTTTTGCCACGGACAAGGGAGATGAGCCGGGTCAGGAGCTCCCGTGCGTGGTTCCTGGGCGAGATCCCCCTTCTCCCACCCAAGTCTTGGGCACGGCCACGGCCATCGCGGGCCCCAGGGAACACCGAGGAGGTCTGGGTTTGCAGCACTCCTCTGACACAGCTGAGGCCAGAGGAAAAGCTCTCGCAGTGGAGGCTTATCCCCCTGCTCCCCTTCGTGTGCTCTTCATCCTGACGATCTAGCCAGGAGATGGAAGACCTGACTTGTCAGAGCAGACTCGATGCCAGGGTTTTGCACTATAATCTGATTTTCCGGGACAGCTGCAGTCAATAGCGGCCGAGGCCTCGGAGCAAAGTGCGATGCTGGAGCCATCTGTGGGTCTGTAGGGTTTTTAACTGGTCCCTGTGCAGTGACAAGGCTGTGGTGGAGCTTTTCCCCGGCGCTACCTGCCCGGAGGAAGGGGGTACGCAGCCCCGGCACCCCGCGCCTTTGGGGCACACCTCCCTGCAGGCTCTGAGCGCTGATGCACGGGGACTTTTCCCCTCTCTCGGCCACAGCCGATGATGATGGAAATCTC
This sequence comes from Aptenodytes patagonicus, assembly GCF_965638725.1. Taxonomy (NCBI): domain Eukaryota; kingdom Metazoa; phylum Chordata; class Aves; order Sphenisciformes; family Spheniscidae; genus Aptenodytes; species Aptenodytes patagonicus. The sequence continues at coordinate 5,305,242 of NC_134961.1, forward strand.
CATCAACAGCCTCGTGCTCGGGAGCAAACAAAGCCAGCTGCTTATTGCCACCGCATCAGGGCAACGCCGGAGGAGGATGGCCCCTTATCACGGGCGGCAGTGGGGAAGCGTGCCTGGTTAACTCTGCCTTTACCAAAGGTCGTGTGCTCAAGCGCCTGCAGCAGTGCGGATCCCTGCTGCCCCCCGCCCCCCAAAACTCAGCCTCGTGCAGCACCAGAGGTCAGAGCACCACGTCCACGAGCACCGCAGGGAGAAGCATCTTCAGCAAGTTTCTCTCTTTTAGCAAATGTGTGTGCAGAGACACAGTCTGCTCAGAAATCGTAGTCACGCCTGGAGATGTTGCTCCTCATATAGTTACAGGAACTAATCAGATAACTGCAGCTGAACTAAGGGGGATATATTTACTAAAAATAGATTAATGGAACAACAGACGCCTGAAGATACGGCGTGCCTTGGGGAAGCAGGACTGCGGTATCTGGCAGGGCTCTGAGCGGGGCCGGCCGTGACAGTGGCTATCTGTTACTCTGATACATCGACATATAAGTAGATTTGTTTTTAAAGGCAGAAAATCAGCTTGTCCCCATCAGGGCTGTCAACCCAAGAGGTCTGTTGTATTGCAGCGTATGGGGGACTGTCATTGCAAGCACTAAGAGGCAGCTAGTGCCAGCCACTTCTGCCTGTGCCAACAGCCGAGCAGCAGCCTGACACCCGCGGGGGACGGCACCTGCCCTTGGCTCGGCCATCTCAGCCTGGGGACAGAGCTCCGCGCAGGGCTGGAGACACAAAGAGCCCACCCGGGGCTGAGCACCGGGCTCTGGCCAGCTGCTCTGCGCAAACACCGAGCTTCGGGATTTTAAATCTAGCTGTTTTCTTCGGCATGGAAATTTGCAGGGTTCTCTGTGTGCCAGAAGTTGCACGCCATGCTCGGAGCCAAGCGAGCTATTTCAGTGCGAGGCCGGCCCTCCTTCCTCCCGCTGGTCCATGTTGCTCCATTGCTGGCTCGTGCTGCAGCTCAGCTGCTCCTCGCCTCTCCGTCCCCCCGGCAGGGATGCCCACCTTGTCCTGGCCGAGCCTGCTGCCCTCCTGCTCCCAGCTCTCGTCACCAGCTCAGATGGATCAGAGTTGTCTCTTCAGCAGGCAGGCTGCAAGGACGAGCTATTCCCATCAGAGACAATGTCAGCTGCGCCGTCTTGGAAGATATTCATCTTCTTTGCCTGGTGGCTGCAGGAAAACTGGTGCAGGTGCTTTCCACGTGCTGCTGGTAACACGGCTCGGCTTGCCTCTGCTGTCACCTATTGCAGTGCCACCAGCCAAGGTTAAGGGGACTTTTCTCCTAATTGCATGTAAACCTGCCAGCTCTTCCCACTCTCTGTTCTGCTCCAGGTCCTTTGCCAAGGGCACACACAGCTCCGACTCCAAAGTTGTTGTGGAGAAAGGGCCTGAAGGCAGTGGGCATCACCTGGATGGGACATGCGGGAGGGCAGCCGGGGACAAAGGTGACACCACGCTGACAGGGCTGACTCGTCACCTGGGCAAAATACAGAGAGCTCGGTTTCATGTTGCACACGAGCAGACATCCACCGGAGATGTCAGACAGAGGGGCCAGCCCGGCTTCAGCGAGCATCTCCCTGCGGAGCGGAGTCTGTGCAGAAGGTGCGGGAGCGTGCGGGGGCGCGGGGAGGCAGAGGGAGCGTGCACAGGGTTGGGACATGTGCCGGAGGTGGATCCCAGCACCCTGCCACGCTCAGCGGGCGAGGGCTTGCTTTCTGCCGCCTTGGGAAGGGCCCAGCCCACGCAGTGCTGAGCAGGCACTGTTCCCTCCCTCGCCATTTATTGTTCTTCCCTCCCCGTTGCTCACTTACCTTTGAACACTTCAATCTCGTTGCCTTTGTCAGTGTCGCTGGCTTTTAATTGAAATTCGTCAGACATCTCATCAACGCAGCCCATCAGTTATTTTTGTGTAGGAAGCAATTGTTTTCCTTTTGCAGCTGTGAAAGTTAAATTCCATTGTTTGCTGGGAGAGTGCTTTTGTCTCTTCCCTTTCTTATACTGCCAAGTCAAGTCTTACATTGCAACCCTTCTTCCTTTGTCTGGTTATTTCATTTTTGGTCTCTCCTGTGCCCAGTCCCTCTGTTTTCATCTCAGGCTCCTCAGCTTCTCTGATCACTCCTGAAGGGCAGCTTTCTCCTGCAGCTCCCTCCAGCCTCCTGCATCGCCATCATTTTCCCTGCAAAGCACCCAGGAGGTTTGGAGAGCCCAGCCTGTTACTAAGTCTTTGCTTCTTGGCATTCAAATCCATAATTTATTTGCAAGGCGAGCCCTGCTGAATGCGCTGTGCCATGGGGCTCTCACCAGCGAGCTCGCCCGGCAGGTCCGGCTTGCCCGGCGGTGCCAGAAGGCTCTGCACTCCCTTTGATGCTGGTGGGATCCCGGGAGGCTTGGGGGTCGGGAGGGTGCAGCCCACCGCCACACAGGGCAGCTCCAGCACGCTGCAAACCAGCTCTGCAACCAGGCTGGCACGTTAATGTTTTGGAGAAGTTGCTGCTTTTGGAGCAACTTCTGGTAATAGCAGCAAACGGCTCCCCAAGGGGGTTTGTAAACCACGGAGCTGGTTAGATGCTGTTATCTCAGCACGGGCCCTGTCTCAGCACATGCAGTGCAGGGGCAAAGCCTGAGCACTCCTTCGCCCACCGAACTGCCCCCGTTAGCCCCTTCTCCCTCTCCAAAAGGCAAAGTCAAGCGAAGAAAACATCTTTCCTGGCACTCTGCAACCCCTGGCAGTATTCAAGAGGAGGACCTCCACCAGCAACAAAAGCACCACCCAAACCACTGCCAAGACGTCATTTCCACGGGCGGCAGGAGGATGGGACGGGGTCTCTGCCCCAAGCGCAGCCCTGCAGGTCTGAGTCCCTTCCCCTGCTCCAGAGCCTGGCAGAGCTGCCCAGCCGAGGTGGCTCAGTCCCTTCCTCCGGCGCAGAGCAAGAGCCCTTCGGTGTAACCAGCTGGCTGTCCTGGGCTCAAGCTGGCAAATGAGACGTGGGGCACGGCTTCCCCCTCTGCCCTGCTCCAGGGTTGGCACGCCAGGATTACTCACGGCACGGCACTGGGAGGTGGCAGCAGTAGCTGGGGCTGAGCAGGGCACAGTGCGGCTGCCGACACTGTAAAATAAAAGAAAATCCAGCAAACACAGGGACCCCCCCTTTCCCCTGAAAGGTTTTGCTCCCTGCAGGTCAGCATCCCATGTCCCTGCCAGCAGCGTGCTGGGACGCGGGCCCTGCCTGGCACCTCCTCCGTCCCTGGCATTTCCCCATGGGCATCCCCAGGGAACCACAGTGCTGCCCCGGGCCCCCGCTGTCCCCTCCTCTGCACAAAAAGGTGATCGTGCCAGATCCTAATGAGCCTGCACTGGGCTGAGGCCAGAAAATGAATTTTCCTTGTGCCAAGATCAAAATGAGCCAAGGTTTCAGCCAGCGGAGGACCGAGCGCAGGAAAGCCCCCAGCTCCAGCAGTCACCCACGAGAGCTTTCAAACGTGATGAAGAGTTGGATGTTCAAAGGGCCTTTGAAATGTGTCCTACTGAGATAGAAGGAGGGCCAAGCAACAAACACTCAGCCTCCCAAATATGAGATATTTTCAGGCTATTTGGTGAATTTTAAATGCTTTTCATACATGCCTCAGCAGCACCAAATATTTTAGAAATATAACATCTCAGTTTAAAACCATCCAAGATATGTTGTAGCCATATACAGACACATCCTGAGATGGGGAAGGGTTAGAGCATGCTTATGGTTTCAAAAGCAAGCGTATAAATGTCACGGGGTGCGTCCATTATTCATGCACACTCAGCCGTTTCCATCCCAGATAGGTTCACACCAGTCAGACCGTGTCTGGGAGCACGAGCCCGGCTGGTGGCCCCGAGCCTGGCTGCTTCCCGCGGCACTGCCTGAAGAGTCACCGCAGCAGAGCCCAAGGAGCTCGAGCAGATAAACCCCCCAAATCCCCTCGTCTTTGGAAATGGCAAGTTAGGCACTGCAGAGCTAGAGAGCTACCCAGGCCAGCACCAGCGCCAGGATGCGTGCAGCACTCGGGGGCCTTGTAAAATAATAAGCAACGGTAATGAGCGAGCATGGAAATGTGCAGAGGCTCATAAAACTGCTGCTCCAGAGAATAAGTCAACCGCTAAGAACCAGGCTGGGAATAAGCTCCCACCGGAGCGAGTCATTGCTTCGCTGCCTGTGCTGGGCTTGCCTGCACCATCCCCTGCAGCAGCACGTGCCGGCCCCTCACCGGGCAGGGGGTCCTGCTCCACTGGCAAGTCCCTTGGAGGGAAAAGCAAATCCACCTCCTGAGAAAGCCGTGGGCGCTGGGGAGCAGCAGGGCCCTGTTTGTGGCTGTTGCAGAGCTGGTGGATGAAGAGCTGGGCTCCCGCTTGCCAGGGGAAATGCAGATCCGTGCCCGCAGCTTGTTCAGCTATTCATCAGAGCAAATTGGTGGCAGACTGCTGATTAGACACGGGCAGCGCCAGGCAGTATTTATCAGCCTAAGGATCAATAGCTTCTGTCTTTCTGCTCGTCCTCTGACACACCTGCAACGACGTTGCCCGCTCTGAGCTGTTAGCAAGTGGCACTGCTCCAGGTAATTAATAATCTGGACAATGAAGATGCAGCTTAGAGTTTTAATGGCATTTGTTAACATTTTCCAAGGAAGGCTGAACATTTCCTCTTAACAAAACTCTAGTAAGCTTGGGCAATTACTTTTTTTCTTCAAGATGACAATGCGTGAGCAGCATGGCCAGCCCAGAGCCAGACATTTCCAGGCACCCTGAGCTCTGAAATGTAATCAGCTTCTATAGATCCACTCAGGCAGCCTCCTCTTGCCTTCCCTTTTCTGCGATTTTACAATTTACTGGTCTGTTTAAAAGTGTTTCTTCTTTATTGCTGGAAAAATCATCTTTCCCAGTGAAGCTAAGGGTTGCCCCAGCCCTGCAAACATTTTGTCTGCAAGTGATTTGCTTTGCATTAGTTGTCCTTCTGTGATCAGAGGGACTGATCGCATCTGACCAGCTGAGCACACGTGGGAGCGATCCGCTCTGCCGGGGGAAGGCAGGGAGCGAGGCACAGCCACGTGCAACCAGCTACAGCCAATTCAAAGCCAAAAAACTGCTGGCAAGCAACTTTTCCAAGCTGGCTTCTCAAAAGCAGATGCGTTGGGGTGCGACAGGCCCTGCCCCGCCAGCATTTCCTGGAACACCCTCTCACCCCGCCGGGGTGCCGGTACCCCAGGCTTTACCAGGCTGGAGGGGTGTGGAAGGAGCCTTAAACTCAGCCTGTCCCAAAGGTTTTGAACCCACGTTTCTGCCTCTGTGCCTCTCGCCCGCTGCCCTCTGGCTTCAGCTTCATCAGTGCGTTTACTGCACTCTGCTTTCTGGGTGCGAACGGTCGCGGGGGCCCCTTTGCAGAGGGGAGGGGAAGCCTCAGCCTTCACCTCCTCTCATCGATGTCATCTGTGGTGGAAACAGGACCATCACGCCCCAAGCTTGGTACCAGGCAATGCTTCTCCTGGGCTCTCTGCAGCAGGCTGGGAGCCTTCCCCTTGTGCAGGGCAGGGTGATGCCACAACGGTGGGTGCAAAAGGTGAGGTCAAGGGGAAACGGCTTCCTGAAGCCGCTGCGGTGGGGAAATGAGCAGTTCTGGCTGCTCCCCGGCTTTTTACCCAGCTAAAACCCGGGATGGCTTCAACTCGCCTCGATGAAAGTTGCCAACTCCAGCACTGCAATGCCTCCTGACAGCGCTGCGACATCAGCATTGCTATAGCAACGGGCCCAGAGAAGCAGCAATTTGGGGGGACCACGCTGCAACCGGATGGGCGCCGCTGCCCCCTCGCTGCCTGCTGCCCCGTCCCACGGTCAGCCCTGGTGCAGTGAGGCCAGACCCCTGCGGGGTCCGTGCAGAGCAGCCCTTCTCCCGGCTCCTGCAGCCAGTGCTCGCCAGTATCTTCCCGGCTGAATGGGTTATTACCTCCGTGAGCTTTGGACTTTTCCAGGAACACAAGAAATAGCAAACTGGGGGTCTTTTGTCCCTGCTACCAGCACTGATGCACCTGCAGCCAGCAGAGGCGATTTCAGCAGCATCAGCTCTGGGGGGGACTGGGGTACATGGTGGCCAAAGGTGACATAAGGCCAGCCCTGTGGCTGAAAGCCCCCTGCCATGCTGGCCCCGCTGCCTGGCCCCTGCCCCAAAGCTCACGTCCTCCCCGAGCAGCGGTGTGTGTTACAGCCTGGGCACGCAGGGCACGCGGCGTCCTCCGAGCACTGCCAGCACGTGGCCGGCTCTCGGCCGGGCCTTGCAGCGCGAAGCACGCTCACCGGGAAGTTTCTGATTAACAAGTGCCCGAGGACAAGCCCCTTCTCCATCCGTCCTGCCTCCAGTCAAAGCAACCCCTCTGACCTTGCCTTTGCTGGCGGGCAGGGACCTGCATATAGGAAAATCCCAAGCAGCTATAAACCCCTCCGGTGTGCACAGTGCTCCCCGGGGAGCTGATGCAGGGGAGAGCCGAGTGGGAACGGGCAGAGAGCATCCACAGCCAGAAACCAAAAGTCTGCAAGTTCAGCCTGATGGGAGTGTCCCTCCGTCAGCCAAGGATCCCCGAAAGCCCTGAACGCTGAAAACTATTGAGAGAGAAATCATGAAGTTTTGTTTGCTTTGACAGAGTGTTTGGTAAATAAAAGCGGAATCGCCACCAATTAGTTACCGAGCAGAAAGTGTCACTAAAACCGCTCGGCTGTTTTGCATTCACACTACGTCAAACGGATGAAAACGATCAGCATGAATCAATTCACTTCCTGAGCTGAAATTGTCCACAAAAATCATCCAGAAAAAGCCCAACAGGGGCTTGTGCCGGCGCTGCTGACTCAGCTCAGCCCAGAGCAGCTGAAAACCCAACACTGAAAGACAACCATGTGCCTCGCTGGAGAGCATTGACCCCGAGCACAGACCCAGGTGTTGGGGGGGGTCCCTCTTCCAGCCACCTGGGGAGAAGCCGGGTGGTAGCGTCCATCCTACCAGGCGGTGGGCACCCCGCGCTGCCGGGACGGCTGTGTCGAGCCGATGCCTCCTTGACCTGTCCACAGCATCCTGTGCCCGGCAACTGCAGATGTGCAGGTGGGAGCCGTTTGGTGGGCAGATTGCTGCTTAATTCATCCAGCACAGATTAAATCTGCTCGGGACGTGGTGTGGGACGGCTCCGCTCTTTACGGTCGAGCTGGGATAATCGCCCCGCACAGCAGTCGGTCCATCACGCATAGATGGCACTGACCGCATGGATTTTGAGCTCCTCTCCATGCGTGCACACACGTGCAAGGGGGAGGCCGAGGGCAGGACCTGGGGTCATCCTCACCCCACGGCGGTGTCCGCCACAGGCGGCCGGGACAGCCCGGGCTGCCCGGGGCTTGCTGCACCTGGCGGGCTCCGTTTGCATCCCGTTTTATGTCACCTTCGCTTGTGGGGCCGCTCGAGCCTTTTCCCCCGGTTTTTATTCCGGAGGAGCGCGGGGAGGCGGTGCTAGAGGGCGCCAGGGGCCCGCGAACCGGCACCGCAGCGCCGGGCGGCCGCGGTGAGGGGCTGAGCCCGCCCGCGTCCCGCCGGGTCCCTCTCCCCGGAGCCGGGGCAGCCCCCTCTCCACCCCACCCCGGCTTTCTCGCCCCCCGCCCCCCCCCTCTGCCTCGACGGGGCCGGTCCGTGCTCCCGGTGCTGTCCTGCCGCTGCGGCGAGGGGGAGTTCATGGATCTGGCTGCAGTCGGCTGGGTCATGGATTACAGCTGGGGAACGCTCGTAGCGGGAGGCGAAGCAGGGGCCAGGCCTGGGTGGAAGGAGATGGCTCTTGTGGGGGTCACTCTTCAGGTACCCCCCCTTTGCAAGATGGGCCATAGCATCATGCAAGCGCGGCCCCTCTGCAGAGCGAGGGGCACACAAAATGCAGCCACAGAGCAACAACCCGCAGGGATGGAAACAGCCGTTTCCTCCCAGGAGAAAGAGAGAGCCGCACCTCCTCTGGGGTACCCGTATCCCATGCAAAAGCACACGGGACAGCTCTCTCCCCTCCTGGACACCTGCTGAGGGCAAGCTGTGCTCCTTCCGTCGGGCAGGAGTACTTTCTAAGCAGAGAAAGAACAGCAAACCGAGCACGATGGCCATACATGAATACAGCTGTCCTCCAAAAGGATCAAAGCTCGTGGTAAGGGGGCAGAAAGTTCGAGAAGGGTATTTTTTCCTGCTTTCTTCAAACCACACACAAGGTACAGCAGAGACATGCTGCCGGAGGCAGAAGGCTCCCTGTCCCGGCCCAGCTATCACGGCTCCAAATCAACCTCCACCTGCACAGAGCTTCCCCTCCGTGGGCCGTGGACCCACCTGGGTGACGAGGTGTCCCCACTGCTCCCACCAACCCACTGCCCCATGCGTAAATGCGATAGAGGATTCCTGGGCGAGAGAAAAAGCAGCAACGTGGGAGGGCAATGCAGTGAAGAGACTTGCTCCCAGCGTGTGCTTTAAAAGCAGCTGCCATCGTGTCTTATGTGAAGCCCGGTGCGGTGCCCGTGCAGAGGATTTTTGCAGAGCACGCCAGCTGCAGCACACGGCTGCAGGGAGCACGGCCCTCTCCGCAGCAGCTGCTCATGGCCCTCTGCACTGGGGCACCGCAGGCGTGAGCAAAACAGCGCTTTAATGTACGGAAATGCAGTGCCGGAGAGGGGGTGCCGCAGGGTCCGGCCATGCACAGTGGGGTTTCAGGGCTGTCCGGGTGCCGCTGAAGACATCTGTGGCGCTTTCGGGATCTGGCCGGAGGGGCCCGGAGGCAGCAGCGACATTCCTGGCCGGCCGCAGCTCCATCACGTTTTGCTGACCACAGTGTATCTGCCGCTGCTGATGTTCTGGGTGAGTTCAGCCTGCAGGACTGGTGGGACAGGGAGAATTAACACCCTCTTAGTTGGGGTTTTTAATTCTACTTCAAGTAAACAGTGTTGAGAAACTCTCCGTTTGCTTGCCAGTAGGAGGAACCAGAAGAATCCCTTCCCCACAACAAGCCATTCCCAGCCTCGCAGTGAGCAACAGCCTCCCAGCCCCAGAGTACATTTTCCACTTCCATCGTTTTCTGCAGTTTGCGAGACCTTCCTCCAAGATCAAAAATTGTGATTCGATGTGAACAAATTATTGTCTTGCAGCTGTACCAAGATTTGCCGTCTCCTTTCCCACTCACTCAATTATTTCCTTGTTCATTGCCCTCATTACAGCTTGGCAGCCCTAGCTTTTGGGGGAGAGCGCTCAACTTCATTACATCTGCTGGATTACATTAGTGATCTAAGCTGCTGATTACAATCCCCACACAGGATATTTTCTCCTTGCTGTTATCTGAAAAAATATGGGCATCAGTACAGAAGAAAGGGAAAAGAAAAACAAAAAGCAATTTACAATTGAGGGAGCGGAAATAAATACATCGTAGTCACATGAGGAAGTAGTAACCGCTGAGCTATTTTGGGCACAATACATCATGCAAAAGACGATGCGTCTTTCAAGCAGATTTCAAGTCCAAAAGGCACAAAATGTTTTCGGAAAGTAAATTCTCACATACATCAAGTACCATGCCAAGGAGTGAAATCGGATGCTGTCAGGCATTATTTAAGATTTGTACAGCATTTGGATAAGGAAAGCCAGAGCCCCAGCTGACATAAACCGATATCACTCCTTTGGTTTCAGCAGAACAATACACATACCTAAAACCACGCAGGTGCTTACCGACTTTGTTGGATCGGGACCGTCCTGGATCAAGCACACCTGCTAGAGCAGGGAGGCGGTGAGCAGCTCTGGAGGTGTAACGCAGGCTTCATAACCCGCACTGGATGTACACCCTGTGCTAGCAGGTCAGTCCCTTGTTCCCAGAGAATCCTACGTGCCCGAAATCACAAGCGGCTTAAAAAATGCTACGTGATTCAAAACGAAACTGACTGTCACCCTTGGCTAGTTGTCCTCCTCTTCCCTGAGCATTCGAAGGTTACAGTGTACCCGAGGGGGAGGGAGCTCAGCAATGATCAGTTATTTTCTCTTAGGCAAAGGAAAGATGCCGTGTTTTGCCTGCTTGCAGGAGCTGGGGCTTGCAGGACCACAGCAGCCATCATGCGGCACATGGTGAAAACCCATGACCTGGCCCCAAAGCGAGTGTGCGCAGGCATGCATCCGCGCGCGGGAGGACTCCAGCGAGGACATTTTGCACCGACAGAGACAGAAGGTTTAGGCAAGGCCAGCCACCGAGAGAGGCAAACATGCCCCCATGGCCCTCCTCTCGCCCAGGTCTATTCTCAGAAGAGGAACAGCAGGGGTAGTAGGCTCTGAGGCTCCCGTCGTTCGTCTGGTACCACCCTGAACAATTGTTCTGGCTCCCTGCTGCTTGCACTCTTTGGATGCTTGCGGACAGCTAGTATGTCTCTCTCCCACCCCGTTTTGTTGTGGTTTCTCCCTTGAAAGCTGCCAGGCAGATTTCCTGAGCCTGCCAGTTGACAGGGCCCCACTGACACAATGCCTGCTGTAGAGTGTCAGGACGGCAGCTCCCCAGCACGCTCGCCGTCGGAGCGCTGGGGAACACTGGGGAACGCACCGGGAAGCAGCAAAAGCCGGCAGAGGCAAGGGGTGCAGCCCTGAGGGGCGGCGGGAGCTCTGGATGGAAGGCAGCTCTGCTCGGCTGTGCAAGCTGCTTTGGACAAGTACAAAATGCCCCTCACCCTGGCATTGGGACGGCTGTCTGAGGGGTGCAACCTCTCTGCGGGTGGGTGACTCACCTGTACGGTGGAGGCAGCAGCCCATCTCACAGAGGTGCTTGCCAGACAGCACTTCCAGAGGTTTTTGTAAAGACAATAATTGCTGCAACAGCCATGATTGAACAGACCACGGCTTCAGTTTTGCACGTGGGCAGTCCTGGGGACTCCCGTGGACACTTGCATGCTTGACGCCAAGGCTGAGCTGGAGTGATGTGCTGCACTGAACTTAAATGTTACCTACAAATATTTTAAAGGGTGTGAATGGCTGCAAGAATTAATGGAATTGCATAAACGAAGAGCAAGATGCTCTTGTTTTCATTTAGCAAAAACCCTGCTGAAAGTTTTGTCCGGACCAGCAAATCTCAGAAGGAGAAAGTGCCTTTGGTTGGCACTTCAGGTATCAGCCCCCACCGAGCAAAACAGCACCTGACTCTGGAGGATGTGCAGGATTTACCGCTCTGTCTTTGGGTCCGTGCCTCTCAAATGTCCATTCCCAGGCCACTCGGTGCAGGGAAGCATTGGGCATCGTGCACTGGTCCACTGCTTCCCCCAAATCTCCTCTGTCTTTCTGGGGGTCAGACAGCCTCCAGCAGGTTGCTGCCTGGTGCCAGGCTTTCACCTCTCGCACAGACTACCACACACATACATGTTCGCTGTGTTTATGGTGAGCAGTCCACGCTGGGCTGGACAGGAACCACTGGCTCTGGTTTGCAGAGTGAGTGATCTGGCACGGAACAAGACGAGTGGTTCAAAAGCAAGAGCTTCTTCCATGTTTTGTTTGAGCTTCCTTGTATCCTCCCCTCGGCTGATGGCTGGGGCCATGCTCCGTACGCAGTAACACGGCACATGTTAAACACTAACAAATTAGGGTCCCTGTAAAATTATCAGCTATCACACCCTCTTCTCCACCACTTTCAAACGGGGCTGGGTGTGGTTTTGGAGAGATGCCCTCTACAAGGACAGAATTACGCTTCCTTTGGTTGTATAGATACTTTATTTTAGTCATATTCTTCAGTCACTTTAATCTAGAACCAGTTCAGATCCCTGAGGAGCCATCGGATCCTTGGGGAGCCATCATAGGCACAGGATTGACCTCACCACATCTGGCCTGGTCTGAACCATGGCCAGCGCGCTGGGCCAGTGCAGGGTGCAAGTGGCATTGAAACACGATGACATTGCTATAGTTGGCATTAAAAAACCGCACTGAAAAGTACCTGCCTTGTTCTTCATCTCTCTCCAAGATATCTGAATTACCTACTGTGCTGTATGCACGTAACGCACACCGTACCCTGCAACTCTTCCTGGATTCAGCCGGCTTGCAGCGGCCTCAGGAACGGGCACCCGCTGCGGGAACTCAAGTGTCAAAAGCCTTCAGGGAGGGTGCAGATGAGTCCTCGTGCTCCCCTCTGCCCATCACCTGGGTGTGCGGAGGAGGGAAAGCCCTCCCCTGTAATTTTGAGACAACCAAAGCACCTATCCAGCAGAGCTCCACGCTGCACTGTCTGCCCTGCCCGATTTCCGAGATGCCCTCCACCAGGATAACCCCTGCTCCCCGGGATGCCCTTGTCCCCAGGACGTCCCTGCTCCCCGGGATCCCCCTGCTCCCCAGGAATGCTCCTGCTCCCCGGGATGCCCCTGTTCCCGGGACGTCCCTGCCCCCCGGGATCCCCCTGCTCCCCAGGAATGCTCCTGCTCCCCGGGATCCCCCTGCTCCCGGGACGTCCCTGCCCCCCGGGATCCCCCTGCTCCCCAGGAATGCTCCTGCCCCCCGGGATCCCCCTGCTCCCCAGGAATGCTCCTGCTCCCCGGGATCCCCCTGCTCCCGGGACGTCCCTGCCCCCCGGGATCCCCCTGCTCCCCGGGATGCCCCTGCTCCCGGGACGTCCCTGCCCCCCGGGATCCCCCCCGCTCCCCCTTGCCGACCAGGGGCCGGGGGGCCGCCTGCCCCGGGCCCGGCCTGGGAGCGCGGCCGGGAGCCCCGCGGTGGCCGCCGCGCCCGGGAGCGGAGCGCTCCCTTCGCCCCGGCCCTCGCCGCTGGCCGGGGCCGTCCGGGGGGGGCGGCCGCGCGGCGGGGGCGGCCCGGGCGGGCGGCGGGGCTGGAGCGGCGCCGGGTTTCCGCCGGGCGGGAGGCGGAGCGGGGAGGCGGCGGCCGCGGCCCGGGCGGAGCGCAGAGCCGAGCGGCGCCGGGCCGGGGCTGTCAGCGCGGCGAGCGGGAGCCCAGCGGGCCGGGCCGGGCCGGGCCGGGCCGGGCGCCGCCGCCGAGCAGCGCGCACCGCCAGCCCTGCGGAGGAGGCCGCCATGCCGGGCGGGCGCTGAGCCGGGCGGCGCGGAGGGGGCGCGGAGGGGCGCGGAGCGGAGCAGCGGAGCGGGGCGCGGCCGGGCCCGGCCGGCCGGCCGGGGGAGCGGCGGGCCGGGGCCATGCCATGCCCGTAGGGAGAGATGCCTTTTGGAAATGGAGACACTGGATCACAGCGCAAACATGGCGTCCCCGCGGCGCGGCTGCCCCTCTCGGGCTGGTGCCTGCTCTGCTCCCTGCTGTGCGGGGGGCTGGCGGCGGCCCGGGCGCCCCCGGCCCCCGCCTGCCAGCCCTGCGCCGCCGACTGTACCTGCGCCGGCCCCGCCTGCCTCGTCAACTGCTCTGCCCGCGGGATGGAGCGCCCGGGGGCCGGCATCCCTCCCGCCGCCACGGCGCTGTGAGTACCGCGGGGCGCGGCGGGCCCGGGGCGGCGGGCGGCGGGGCCGGGCCGGGTCGGGCCGGCGGCTCCGCTGAGGGCGAGCGCTGGCAGCTCGGCTGCCCGGCAGTTTAATTTCTCCTCGAGTATTTCCTTGAGCGTTGTTTGGCGTGGTGGAGATGGGACGCGTGACAGCAGGGACGAGCGTGGAGACATGGCAGAAAGTTTTGCCGTGAGCCCGCGGGGTCAGGGACGGGCAGAAGTGGCCCAAGAGAAGCAAAAGGGAAAACAGCTTCAGTCTGTGAAGTGTGCGGGCCCAGCCTGGCAGCGCTGCTCGGGCTCGGTAGCTTCAGCTGGGGTAGGGCTAGCGCGGCTGGGCTGATGGCCCCCGAAAGTCATGGCCATGGGGATGCGCTCGGCTCCGCACCTGGAGAAGCGTTTTCAGGATTCAGCCCAAACCGGGTCATCTCCTAACGTCGCTCGCGTCTTGCCAAGACTTGGCAAGCCAAGGGGCACGCCAGATACACCAGCGTGCGAGATCAGAGGCAGGTACGTTGGGCAAACCATAGGATGACATACCCCATGTGTACCTTAAAGAGGTGGGAGGCTGCTGCGCCGGAGGGGCCAGGGGGTTTTGTGCCAGGAGTCTATTTTCTGAGGTTCTGGGGGAAATCACAGGAAGAGAGAATGGTGTCGGGAGATGAGCAGTTGGATGTGGTTTAAACACTGTTCTGTTAACAGAAAATCCAAAAGGCTCAATTAGCAAGTTCAAGTTAAAAATTTCTCCATGAAAGTGCTAGGATGGATGACAGTTGTGTTCGTGTCCGGATGCTGATTTTGTTGTTTTGGGAAAATCAGTCAGAAAGGTATGTTTCTTGGAGGGGCGTTAGAACGGTCCGTATGCTCAGTCACTTAAATGAAGTTACTGTATGATGCAAAAAACAGACTTAGGGGAAAAGTGGGGGTTTTTAAAATTTATTTTTGAACCTAAATTTGTTTTCCTTAGGGAGCAACTTTTCTGTTCTTGAGGAGACAAAAGCATCGAGTGATTCATGTAGGACAGATGACGTGGGGCCCGGCACAGTAGAAAAATCTCACATGAACTAATTTCTACTGATATTTCAATAAGTTAAGGGTCTGCTTTTCTATTTGGATATTCTTAACTAAGTTTCCACCTTTTAGCGTCAATATAGATTAAGAGATATTGCAGAAGTTGCGAAGTACCACAGTAAACATTAAATTGTAGATCGGCAAGATGTATCTAGACTAACTTCAGGAAAATGTGCATGTCTCTAAATCCAGCAGCCAAGGTGTTTTCCAACTGTTTTTTTACAAGATATGTTTAGACTTTTCCAAACAAACTAGCCATTGTTTGTTGCAGAAAGTCCCTAACTGGGAAAAACTGGTTTTTATTAAGGGGTTTCTGATGCTGCGTTATCTGTTGTCAGTTAGACACGGGGATCTACAGCTCTGGAGGCTGAATATGCCGTTGCAACAGAGGTGGAACGTGCCAGCGCTTCGCTGGTCACTTGTAGAGCAGCCTTCTGAAGACTGTGACGATAAGTCCTTCATTTGGCTTTTTAAGGATTTGGGGTTATTACAGTGTGTTTCTAGGATTATTAATTTCAGTAGTAAGTGTTTGAGACTGTTTATATTATTGTTGTTCAGAGGCGCTGAGTTGTAAAAACTCCCAGAACGTTTTGGATTAGATCCTATTATGCAATGACAGATTGAAATTGGACATAAAGCTCTTGCAGGTCAACAAAACAAAGTGCCCGGAATGTGGGAAGGGGAAATCTGCTGAAGCAAATGGACTGAAACGGCAGGATAGTGTTACTGACATCTTCCCCTGATTTCGATGGAGAAATGCTTGTTTACAGCACTGTTGAGAGCAGTGCGGTAAGAGGAAGAGCTTTGCTCTGCTGAGGGATGATTGTCTTTGGAATTCAGACTGTAGAGTCATCTTTGTCAGCCAGCAGATCATCTTGTGTGTACAGTCACGACTCAGCTGAAAAAGTGTGTGCTGGTAATATTCTGATGACTGGTATAAGATGTGCTGAAGCGGTCTGCAGTGGCACATGAAGTTTACTGCCCTATTTGACCTCCTGACGATGGGAACGAAGGCATGTGTACGTACGTTGTCATTATAACCATGAAAGATTTAGAGATTCATTTCTGTTGGGATGAGAGGGACTCTGGCTTATGACACAGTGAAGTTATGCAAGCGGTTTTGTCTATTCATTTCATGTTCCCTTTATTGAACACTGACAGATAAAGTAAATAATGCTTTTAATGATTTGCTGTCTATTCTCTCATTAGCGGAAAGCATTTTTTTAATATCTCAACAAAACATTTATTTTTTATTAGTCTGAAACGAAACCAGCCTTTAAGAAGGCCGAGTTCAGAAAATTACCAGCGCCGAAGCTCCCTGATTCTGCGGCAGGCGTGTGTGCTTACGGTTGCACTCAGCAAATGTGATACCATACCTCTAGCTGTAGAAGTAAGGCCTAGGAAATGAGTTCCTCTCGTATCCGACATTATAGACGTAGCAACTTTGAAGAAATAAATGCCAGCTTCGGCAGCACTGTTACTAGGAGTACAGAAGAAATGCCCCATCCAAAGAATCACTAAGGAAATAAGCTCTGCTGCTTGCAGACGCTACATACCTAGCTGGAAGCAGTCTCCAGGCAGACTGAATGGGAATATTGGCCCCCTCCCATCGCCAGAGTCGGGTTCTTGAAGTGTAACGCAAAGTCTGGCTGGAATCAAGAGCAAAGTCTGTTTTTCCAAATAATCTGCAGTGCGCAACTTAAAAAACTGTACAAGAGCAACACGCTTCAAGTGGCAGGATTTGCACTTCTGAGTTTCTCCATCTGAGAAATGCTCTGATCTGATCTCTTTTTCAAGTGCTCTGCTTGCAGGGCTACCGGATTTTGTTCGCATTTACTTTGAGACTTAACTGTTTCATGAGCTGGTATCACTGCTTTCATTCCTCAACTGGAAATAAACCTCATAAAGATTTTCTTGACTTGCCCTTGCAAATATTGACTATTTCTGACACATCTTTAGTATCGTGGTACTTTTGAAGTGGAGATTAGGATCTCGATTTATAAGACTAGAGTTGAAACTCACTTATTTTTCCTTCATTAATGTGGAATACTATTTGTGGATGGGTAAGAAGGAGAAGGTGAAAATATCAGAGGACCTCTGCTATCACCACACTCCTGCAGAAGCAGAAGCATTGCAGATTTGGGGGTCATAACTTTCATCCAAAACCCAGTGGGGTTTTTCTGTGGATTTGGCAGTGAGCCCTGGGGTTACACTGCCTAGCTAGTGACTTCACCTAAGCAAACCTTCTTAAAATAAACAGATTTTATGATTCAGGAACCTACAGTCTGTGATATTTTAAATTTCAAGAGTTGGCAACGATCGGTAGATTTCGGTATTGTTATGTGATGCAGTAAAAGCCTTTTCAAGGCTCAAGGTGTCTTCAAAAGCTATCAGGGGAAAAAAAAAATCCAATTAAAACCAAAGTCCAATTCAGCTAAAACCACAAGCAGTGGCGTGTCTGTACAGTAGCGTCCAGTCCACAAAGGCAAAATAGCTTTACTTCTGTTCCTAGAAAAAACTTAAACAGCCTGGAATGTCATTCTTATGAGAAGCCGTATCCCCAGCGAAAACAAGGCTGTGTTTCTCTTCTGTAAGAAATTTTAGAGGGGGAAAAAGGCCCAAATGAGGTGCTAGATAAATATTTTGCAAACGAGATTCATTCAGGCTATGGAAGGGACCAATCACATAAGCGAGTTGTAACTATAGTTTAAGCACCAAACAAGGAGGCAATTCTATATTATTCTATCAGAGCATAATGGTCTCTGGTGTTAATGAAGTGTCACCGTAATGCCATTACAGCAATGGCACGAGCAGAAGGTCTGGGTTGTTCATTGTGCTCCTTCCTAAACCTTCAGAGAAATTTGAGTGCGGTTCCCATGAGTGAGAAAGTTGCCCTTTTTGAAATTAAAACTTTGACTTTTTTTGGTGGTGTTTAAAAATGTACTAACAAAAATGTCCTGCTAGGTAAGAAAAGGCATCCTCCAGAGAGGTGGCGTTTGAAGGCGTTCCTGCTCCATGGCAAATGTTGCAACTAAATAATCCCGAGCAGCATCAAGGCGTCTCACTTCCTCGACGCTAGCCCGGCATTTAAAGATTTCGCGATTTGCAGTTCGGTGCAGCCAAACCTACAAACCCTGGTAGTGACAAAAACCCGCACATTGAGAAACCGTAGCTAAACATCTCACAGCCCCACTGGGCAGAGGGAAGACCTGCTGTCTGAATGCCCGCTCCTGGCCTTTGTCAGACGTTAGTAGAAAGGAACACCGTGTCTCTGCTCAGCTCATCTTTTGGGGTTCCTTTGACATCTGGTGTATTTTTTACCAAGTACTGTTTGCATTGATTTTTCCCTGTATTTCCTGCAATTTTTAAGTTTATTGGTGGTGTCTTTCCACGTGTGGCTTTTTCCCTGTTGGAGTGAACAGTTTCTCCTGGGCAGGCCCCCGCCAGGTCTCTCTTGCGTTTCACCCAGCTGCTTTCATTCTGCTCCCACAAAGAGGGGTTTTAAAAAGAAAATCACTCGATCAGAAGGTAGGGTGAAATGGACTCATGGTTTGTTAAAGCTTCTCTCCCTGTTTGCCATTTCATGGGATTCCTTGTTTTATCTCGTCTTGCGGTTTCCACACTGTGGTTTCCATAATGCGTTTCTGCGTCATCCTTTCTTCATTTCTTCAAGCTTTGTTGTCCTCGTTGCAGTTCAGCTTGATTTTGTATCTTGTCTCTTATTTCCCCCATATGTCCCCAAACACTTCTCTGAGTTGTAATAGGTGCATAAGAAAGTGAGTGGGGGTGAAGAAGGACAGCTCAGGAGCAAGAACATGCTTTCCAGTGCCAGGGTGGAGCGGTCTGGGAGCTGCACAGACAGAGGTGCTTGCTCTTACCCTGAGGAGAGAGCACGGGGGAGTGTGGCACTTGTGAAGTAGTCCCTCCATAGCCAACAGCAAGATTTAGGCAGTTGCTGTCAGGCTCAGAGAGAAAATTTCTGTCTCTTCCACAGCGGAAAGTTGGCAGCTCCGCTTGTGGGCTGCGCTTACGGCGCTATTGCTATTCGGAGGAACGGCTGTTACCCCACATCAGCCCACCTTTCTCTCCAGGCTTTGCTGAGATCGGTCTTAAAGGCTGGGAAGCTACGGCGACTGCGGGCTGCAGAGCTACCCACCACGCTCCCCTTGCAGCTTCTGCCACCTACACGAACATGCTCTGCCAAAGGTCGCTGCCTGTCCCAACAGGAGGATGAGGGCTTCACATCAGACCTCCCCAGCCCTTATTTCTTAACCTGCCTTTGCAGTAAAGAATTAGCTTGTTTTTCATATCAAAGGATTGTTGTTTACTTAGACACTGAAGCTAAGTTGGCATCTCTGTTTGCCAAAACTAAAAATGTCAAATTGAAATATATAGCGTTCGTTTTTGCTTTGCAAAGAGCACAAAAAGCAAAAAATGTGATTACGGCCATTCCCATTTTTTTAAGGGATAACTATCATCAGGAAGAGCATCAACTATGTGCGAGTTGACCATCTGTAGCATTTGTGGTATATTATAGGGACCGTGACCAGTAAACAGATTCTGTCCTCACTTTCCAGCTCCTCCCTTTCCCTCAAAAGATTGCATCCATTTTGAAGATGTGCTACCACTGGATTTAAACAGAGATACTACACAAAGTGTAATATTCTTCAGGCAGCTGTTTCTGCCAGTCTAACAGTAAAAATCGTTCCCCTCAGGTTAGGAACGAGTACATCTCTCTGGCTTCCTGGCATCAGGCCTACTAAAAACTTTAATAAGCGGAGATCGGAGACGAAGTTTCAGATGTGGCATACGGTCTTATGTTATTCTGTTTAATCCAGCGTAATTTTTAATTTAATTAGCAACCCTTGTTAAGATAGTGTGATACGCTGGTTTGGTAACAGTACTTGATGGAAGGAAATGACGATGTTCACTTTGTGGTAATGAATCTCCCACCTACGGCATTTTTCAGGCGCGATGCATGTGTGTTAACCGCGTGGCCCTGCTTTACCTCCAGTCTGGGGTCTATGGGCTGCCCTCCGACAGCGCGGTGTTGGGAGGTGAAGGGACTCTCTCTTCCTGCTGCAGTCGCGCTGGCATATGCTCTTGAGCATCGCTGGAAGGCTGTACTCACTCTGACAGCAGACACAGTCTGCAGCAGCTCTTGCTTTTGACGAGCCTGCGGGACGATCTGTACTGACATGAATTCTGGATCCAAGCCAGGACTCAGCCAGCCTGTTCCTATTCATTTGAAATTGTACCTGGACACCATACTATGCTATTTTTTCTTCTAGCGGCAGCCCGCATATACAGACAGCTCCTTGTATCAAGAAACACATTTGTCTCTGTGCAATACTATTTTGCATGTCTGTTATGAAGTCATGAGGTCTAATCACTGGTTTGAAACTGAGATTTACAGGGTGGAGTTTGTAGCCCTGGCTAGAGCCTGTGCCCACCTCCTTGGACAGACACCACTAATGGTACTTGCAGATCCCCAGCAATGGCTTCTTCACAACTCCGTTGCAACATCCCCTGGCAGTACCTCGGCCCTGGCTCCCGCAGGATCCGTGCTGCGCTGGGCTCCTCTAGCAGGGAGGAGGACTTCTGCAGATCCACAAGCAAAAGAGCAGTTTTCCCTGCAGCTTTGGTTGAGACAGACAGTGAAGCCTCTTCTTCCTCTCCCTGGTGTGCAGACTTGTATGGGATTCTATAAACACCTTTCCCTGCTCGGTCACGGGGCACGGATCCTGCTGGGAATGGGTTAAATAGGTTCTGCTACAGCAAAGGCTTCATCGTCAGGGAGAGGTGGGAGTGGCTCTCTAAAAAGAGGATCTAGGGTGTGGGTTGAGTCCTCCTGAGGGAGGAACCCGAGGAACAGCTAAGCCTGGGAAAGCGAGAGCCCAGACAAATTGTGTTGGCCAAAGTTGTTAGTTTCTCTCTGAAAGCCACGCCTCGGGAAGGGGGTGGAGTGAGTCCGGCCTGGAGCATGCAGATTTTGTTTTAGGTCAGGTTGGTGATAGCATCTGTGTCTAGTCCCATTAGGGAACCGTGTGTGGAAGCTGTGTGTGTGATTCTTGCTGCACTGCAAACAGACCCAAGGTGGTTAGCTGGTGGGTGGCGGGAACATACTGTGAACACAGAGCTGTGAGTCGAGGGGATGCACCTTTTACCTTGTTGCAGTGATGTGAGCACATGGGTCCCTCTAATAGCTGAAAAAAACCCCATGATCATTCCTTTTTGTGTATTTATTTTTGTAGGGCAACCTCGTGTTGCTTGAAAGAGCGCTACAGAAGTGGCTATTTTTATACTTCTCTGTTCATCTGCTTGCCTCACACCTGGGCTGGTTGTGTTTTAGGGGTGGAATACAGCTTAGCCTTTCCAAGTGTGGCTTGGAAAAACCAGGTGTTTCAGGTCCTGTCTCCACTGCCGATGCTCCCATACGCCACGTTTCCAACAGTAGGACATCAGCGCTGGCACACAGGCCCTGGGCTGGGCACGAGGGAGGCCCTGCAGGGCTCTTCAGCTCCCCGGTGCCTGTGTGCTGTTTGTGGAGCTGTCAGGAGAGTTGGCCACACAAGCGTTAACTTCGAGGGGACGCACATGGCTCCTCCTCAGCACCTGTGTGTAGTCCAGTGCCGGCACCCTGGGTGTCTTGCTGGCAGCGGGGACCGGTGCGCTGTCAGTATGGGAATGTTCACGGGTTTTGCCTCATGGGTTGCTTCTGTGCTATTGCTTAATGGCTTTCACATGCAGAAGCTGCGTAGCTGTTTGTGAGCAGAGAGAACCATCTGAGCCACGCTCTTCAGCCAGTGCCAGGCAGTCCGTGGGATGATAAGAATAATAATCACGGGCCTCATCCTGCGATGCGTGCTGCCAGCGCAGAGTGTGTGTGCTGCATTTCCTCTCCTGGGGCTTAGAGAGCTAAGGGAACAGTTGGAATCCGCAATGAGATGCAGAGTAGAGTCTCCGAGAGAAGTGTTGCAGCCACATTCCCTCCACTTAGCTATGTTTCTTACTGCCTCAGACACCTCTGTTTAAGCTGCATTTCTTCATCAGAAAGAAGAATGGGACAGGGTTTTTGGGGCAGTGTCTTACCTTGTCACCCTCAGCCAGATGCTTGCACAGGAGCATTGTGAAGACTTTGTGAAAGGGTCTGTGCTCTGCCTGAGCCTGTGCAGTCAGCATTCTGTGCTGCCTGGAGTGTGGAGCTGACCCTCGGCAGAGAGTTGTGTTTCACCCCTCCCCAGATGAAAAGGGTTGGAAAGCCTTCTGGAAAAAGCGAGTTTTCAAAAGGAGGAGTTTCGATATGGAAAGAGCAATCAGCTGGCACCTTTAATATTTTGTATTGCTGTACCATCTCTGGGATCTCATAGCTTAGGCACAGTGCAGACACAGCAAAGAGACAGCTCTTACCCAAGACCTGCAGGTGGTCCAAGCAATCCTGCAAAAGCATAAGCTTGGAAGATGGGCACTTGCCTTTGAGTTGTTAGCAGAGCTGCTGCCATTCCGGTCTCATAAATGATTCCAGCAGGCCATATAGTGACTCTTCAGTGATTTGTGTCATGAAACTACCTTTGCACCTAAGCATAGCACAATTAAAAAGAAATCTTCTCCTATTTCCTAAAACAAAACAAAGCGCACATCTGAAATACGATGCAGGGTGATTCCCTGGGAGAAGAGTTTCCATTGGAAAATATCTTGGCTCCCGACCAGCCCTCTGTAAAGCGGTTGTAGAGGGCGGCTCATTACTGCTACCTGGGCGATTTTCTAGAAGAGGACTGTTACATAAGCAGCTAGTTGGTGAAGCCATTAGCTGGGATCCCTTCTCAGCTACTTCACTACATGGTGAAAAAAAGGTTCCCTGTCCTCCCAGACACAGGAGGCGACTGTAAGTAGAGGGCCACTGAAACGAACAGAGTGACGCTGGCCAGAGATTCATAAGTAATGAATTAAATCTGTGCAGATCAAAGGTTTCTATTAGAGTGTGGGAACGTT
Source organism: Aptenodytes patagonicus (assembly GCF_965638725.1). Taxonomy (NCBI): domain Eukaryota; kingdom Metazoa; phylum Chordata; class Aves; order Sphenisciformes; family Spheniscidae; genus Aptenodytes; species Aptenodytes patagonicus. The sequence goes on from NC_134961.1 coordinate 5,327,820, forward strand.
ATTTTACTCCTACAGAGGGAAAACATGAAGTCACTAGCTTTATGAACTGAACTGTGCCTAGATTTGCAACCCCTGATTGCATGGATCAGTGCAAAGTTTGTATCAGAAGTCTTAAAAAATTCAGTGTAGACAAAACTGAGGTGGTAAGACAAAAGCTAGAAGAGGCCAAGGGTTAGACTGTGTTAGTCTTTCAGCTGCGTTAAGAAAATTTGCTGTAGCTAATATATGTGGTGGATTGGGTTCATAGCAGCAGTAAGTGATGGCTTTACTTAAGAAAAAGGAAAAAAGGAAACTGCTGCCCCTTTGTGCAGTAAAGCTGTTATAGGGCATAGCGCATATCAGGACAGCACCGTGGAAACAAAGCTTAAGCTGTCTGGGTGGTACTTGAGGCTCTGCTAGACGGACACAACACAATTCCCAAGTTTTAATTTAGAGAGAAGACACACCCCATTTTTTGCAGGGAGTGCCAGGAGCATCACTGGTTCTTGAATCTGTGTTTCATACAACACAAAATAACTTCAATAGCCCAACAGCCAGACCCTGAACTCTGAGACCCTTGGCCCTCACTGCTGCCCCTGTTGTCACTCATTGCATCCAGCAATTAGCCATTTCTTGAAAAGCTTTCTGCCTTTCCAGTGCTTGCAGGCGAGTAAACTGTCAAGGTAGCAATGTCACTCTCCTTGGACAAATTAGTTTCTGATTACACGCACAGATTGCATCTAATACAGCCACCAATTTAAGTTGCATTACCTTGGATTTGCTTTGCGCTGAGTGTAGTGACCCATGTTATGCAGCCAGTCAGATTGGAGCATTACTCTCTGGCATAGTTTAGAATTTGCAGCATTTAAAGGGTTAATTACAGCTAGCCATCAGATCTCTAAAACAAGCCAGCAAAGCCCATTGCTGCATTCTGTCTTCCTGTGGATTAGCTGTGACGCGTCCAAGCCTGTAGCTTGATCCCATAACTTCAGAGAGAACTGGGAGAGGAGACTAAGTTTGGAAATTAATCTCCAACACCCCTGCTCCCACAGGACGCGAAGCTTTGGGAAAGCTTCTCTCTAGCTGCTTGGGAAAGACATTTTGTAAGTCATCGGAGAGTCCTGGATCTTTTGAGGGCATGCAGCCCTACTCCAGATCCTCTCCTCTTGCAGGTGATTGGTCTGATTAGCAACATGGAGCACCTTTTTCTCCCTGTGCACACTGACTGCAACTCCTGTTCATTCCCATAGAGAGGGGAAATGGCAGTGGAGCCAGTGTTGTGTTTATTGGCTTTCCATGCAGTTCCTGGAAGTTGCTAAATTCTGCAGCAGCCATGGAGGCTGTGTACAGCGTGCTTAAGGCCAAGGTTTGCTTCCCCCACTGTCCTTCTCCCCTCCGCAATCAGGGAATTGAAGTGCATACCTTAGTTTGGGAAGAAAGCCGAGCTACTGGGGGCAGTGTTGTCTAACAGCTGGAACACAGAGGGGAAAGCGGGACTTCTTGGTTTTGTTTTCAGTTCTGACCCTGGTTGTGTGGGCTGGGCTGTCATTGATTCATCTGCACTCAGTCTCCCCTGTCTGAGCAATGGGGCTGGTGCTTCCTTGCCTCGCGGGAGTATTGTAGTGGTTATTTATGGGAATTAAATGCTTGTGGAGGGCTTAAATGCTTGGCTGCTGGATAAATGCCCTGGATTTCTAATTCCTACTTGCTTGGTGCTCTGCCATCCTCATGAGAAGGCAGCAAAACATTATCCTATACCAACTCTTGGGAAGCTGAATCTTCACTCCGAGCAAGGTAAATGTCAGGGCAGCAAAGCACACATGCGTACTCGTTTTGACAGGCTTATTGGTAACCTTGGTCCTGCCTTCCTGCCCCTGCTTGTGCTTCAACCCCTTCCTGCCATCATCCTCTGAACTAAACAGACAACCTTGTGCTTTGCTGGTACGTACTGTGTGGCAGGTACCAGAGCCAGCCGGAACTCACTGTCTTATCGTAGCTGGAGAACCATACGTTTTTCTTTTAAAGCATCTGAAAAAAGAGAAGTTTTGTTTTCTGCCCAACTTTATTTTTTGTTTCAAGGCAGTGCCATCAGTTTCCCAAACAGAGACATCCCAGCCCCAGATGGGAAGTCAGCACTGACTCCAGGGCAGGGCGCCAGCTCCTCAGAGAAACGTGGCTGCTCCCTGTGGGCTCCTCGGGGCAGAAGGACATGGGGCTGGGAGCGTTTTCCTCACCAGGAGCAGCCTGGGGAAAGGAACTGTGTAGCCCCAGGCTGCAGGTACAGAGATGGTTGTGCAAGGCCAGAGCCGTGCTGCTGGGACAGGACGGCCTGCATCCCTACAGCAGGCCTGCGGCCATGCTCGTGGGCCTTGCTCTCCTTGGCGGAGAGCGAGGACTGGGGTGGCTCTCCAGTGCTGCCAGCACCTCCATTCTTTCTCCCTCAGCCAGGAACCTTTTTACCTCAGCCAGGCGCCATTTTACCTCAGCCAGGAACCATTTTACCTCAGCCAGGCGCCGTTTTCCTTCAACTAGGTGCCACTTTACCTCAGCCAGGCGCCATTTTAATCTCAGCAGCTGCCATCTTACCTCAGCTGTGGGGCAGCTTCTGCTCTCTTGTGCCATTTACCACCCCCCCCAAGTCAGCCAACCCGCAGCTCAGGGGATCTGGCAGGCAGGTTTCTGTGGTGTTAGCAGTTCAACCCTGTTTCTCGGCCCCAGGCAGCACTCCTGGCTGCCTTCACCCAGCAGGCCTGTAGCAGGCAGGCTGTTGCAGTCACTGTGTCACCGTGGGGCCCGTCATGGCGCTCGGCAGCAGCGTGGTCTCACAGATGGGTCCTCTGGAAACACAGGGTTTTGTTTGGGCTTGGGTGAACCCCTGCGCATCCATTTCCTTTCCTGCCTTGCACCTCTGCTGTCTCTGCGGGCTCTGCATGGTCAGCATCCGCCAGGCACACAGGGCCTTGGTGCTGCACATGCCTCGCAGTGAGGCCGGGCTCAGCCGCGGGGAAGGGGTGCCATGAGCTGCCCCATGTCCTGGGGCTGGGCACCCTGTGGGGCTGAGCCGGCTGCCCTGCCTCGGGGCTGCAGAGCTGGGCCTGCTGACACCGCCGTGGTGCAGGTTCAGGATCAGGCAGTCGGTAGCTCTTGGCTGTAGTGCGTACTACAAGATCCCTGCTGTTAGTTGTTTGTTTAATGATGGCTGATTAGAGGGAGAGGAGACTGGCCCTTTCCTCCTCCTTAGGGGGTGCGTTTCGGTATTCCGACTGGGAGTTTGAGGATGTCTTGATCCTCTGCCTAATCAAACTTGATGCAGGGCATGAAGAGCTGTGTCTCTGCTGTGCTGCTGCCACTGCAGCCTGGAGCACAGCCTTCCAGAGGGAGGGGTTCTGTCTTTTACAATATGAAACACATTTCAGAGGCAGCATTTTTTTTTCTTTATTGAATCTAGAGCAAAAAAGCCCTCAGCAGGAGCTTGAGCTTACTGTTGGGATGAGACACAGGCCTATGGCAGGGATGGGTCCCAATTCTCCTCTGGCTGCAACTCAACTTTTAACACTTGTTTCTTTTAACTTCTTGGGGTCCTAATTCTTGCCGGCTTACAGGCTGTCTGGCAGTAGCAAAGCCATTGTTGGCCATCTATGGGTCAGATAAGAGTTTACAGTCAGTGGCAGTGTGTGTGGCAGAGGATCAGCACGAGGGCAAGTGTGAGTGTCTGGTGCGACCATGAGAATGGTCCCATCAGATTTATATTATTGAATTAATCTACAGAATTAAAGAGCATGGGAGACTTGTGTTGTTTTACTCTGTTTCTGTGCAGGTCACAGACAGATGAGACTCTTGGCGTTGCAGCATCAGGTCCTGGTTTCTGCAGAGGAGTGTTTTAATCCTTTCCACCTACCCTTTCAGATGCACCATGTTGTGCTGAGCAAGGGCTGCTCTTAAATCCCTCTTGGCCATCAGTATGTGCAGGCCATGAAATTCCCTGTCTGTCATACTGCAAGAACAGGTTTCTGGGTCTTAGGATACTGGGAATCCATGTATTTCAGGTCTCAATATATACAGTTTTAGCTGGTGTCTCCCTGGCCTGGGTGTGCACCGTGAGAGTCCTGGTGTTGAACAGTCTAAGCAGACACCTGTTGTGGTGCGTGGGCTGAGGCTGCACGGGTGGCTCAGCACCACTAATTGATGAAACCCAGGTGTGGCAATGGGAGCGCAAGAGCCATTTACTCACGTTTTACTCTCCATGTCAGGGACTTTGGTGACATGCAGTGGTGGTAAGTGGCTTTCAGCAGATGCCTGTAAAATTGTACAGTCCTTCTTCTCCTAGTGGAAGGAAATTATGAACTTTTAATGTTGGACCCAGAGACTTTCTGTCCTGACAGCAGAGCAGGACTTTCAGGCCTCTTGCCTACTGCTAGTCATTGGGTGATGAAGAAGAAGCTGGGGAGTAAATTCCTGACGGATCAGCAGTGCTGTCATCTTTTTGTATGTAAAGGCACCTGGAAGCCCAATTTAAAATGCCGAGATTCAGTTGTATCTCTATTGCATGGTACCATGGTATGTGTGGGTTTATAGAGAAGACCCAAAGCTCTAGGATTGTTTTTTGTATGTGTTGTGCTGTGAGCCCTGGGCAGGATTGGGACCTCGTAGTGCTGGGTACTGTACACAAGCATACTGAAAACAGACCTTATCCTCAGGATCTTGCAATAGAAATAGACAAGGCAAAAGAAAAAGGAAGTCTTCCTGTTTTTCAGCTGGGTAAGGCTGTAAAAGCTTTATGCTCGTAGAGAGTAAGGGAGTTGCCTGAGGTCATACAGGGAGTTTGTGTCCGAGCCCGGCACTGAGCCCTCCCAGTCTTCCGAGGTGCAGCTGAGTGTGATAAACACGTGGGCTTGCACGTGCACATGGGGCCAATCTGACATGAAGATCTTGCAGTGTGAGATGACTTGCTGGGGGTGCACATATATCTGCTGGGAAACAGTTGCTGGGTTGGGCTGGTGGAAGCAGTGATTCCTTTCCAACAGAAGCCCCTAAACTTCGTTAGTCACCAAAAAGCAGCAATGCATCCCGCTGTCTGTGCAGTGCAACGTGATATATAAGCTGTAAGTAATTGATTTACAAAGCCAAGGGTCATCCCATGGGGTAGGAGGAGTTTGGTGTATTTTGGATTGAGCTGCACCACCAAGAGCAGGTCTGCTGAGATGCGTGTGTTCAGCCAGGGGTTACATCTAGCTGCCACTGGTCTCTAGCATCTTCAGACTGGCAGAGCTGCATTTGCTGTCTTGTCCTAGTTCCAAAGGCAACTAGCCACAACGTGGCTTAGATGTGGATCATTTTGGAGCGGGGAGAGCAACACCTAGTCATTGTATCCTTTCGCTGCCTTCTGAAGAGCTATCCTTGCACTAGCCCCTGCTCCTGGTGTGCACGGAGGTCCTGCCTCTGCAGGCCTGCGTAGAGGCCATTCTTCCACAGTGACCTCCAGGAAGCAGGATTCATTTAGGTAAATTTGGTGTGACAAGAGGAACAACATTTCATCATGAATTTGTGCCGGGGTTCTGGATTAATCATTACTGCACTTAATGTGTTTTAACTCAGAGCTAGAACCATCCGCATCACCTGACCACTCTGCAAGCAAAACCAATGGGGTATCAGATTTTGGCATGGCTTTGCTACCCGGAACTGGGGTTTCTGCGAGGCATGAGGGAATGGAGAGCAATGGTTAATAGGTAGGATGGAGTTAATCATTCACTGAATTCCTTAGCTACAAACTCTCTCCTCCGTAATTTTTTTTGGTGCATTGCTGGAAAGGAAATCGGGGTATGTGAAGCAAAACCATACTTAACAAGTCACAGTAGCCCTGGTGTGTGTAGGATTTCTTGCCTTTTGCTGAGGGTGGAGCTCCCCTGCGGCAGGAGATGCTTGAATAACCTGATAGAGCTGAGCAGTGCTGGGAAATTTGATATATCTGCACCTTTCACTTTGGATGCCTGGGCCGGAGATTGAAGAAGGAAATGCCTGGCCTTTCACCTGCCTGAGACCCAAGGCAAAGATCTGTATTTTTCTTGCTGCAGTCAGTGGCATCACCAACACCTCAAACAGAAGTGGCAAAACTTATCTTAATTAATAAAATAGTGAGGATGCAATTACTTACAAGAGTCCAGCCCTGCCAGCCAAAATGAGAGTCAGCTACCTCTCATAAATCTTGAGATTAAAAATAAATCAAAAAAGGCCAAATGTTGTTGCCTTCTGGGTTTTGAGCCTGAAGTCCCACGTAGGAGACATTTGGAGGCATCTGTACTTCTCAATAAGGAGATGCAGAGGAAAAAAAAGACTTCAGCAAAATAGAAGGGAAGGAAAAAAGTAGAGATTATAATTTAATGTCATAATTCCAGGAGACAGCTTTAGGGAACCCACCACTTCTCTTACGGCAAGGCTGAATATATATTCTAATTCCCTTTTTGGGGTAAAAGCGAGTCATCTAGAGCCATGTACCATGGGACCAGATACAGGAGTTGGTTAGGATTCAAGCAAGGTTGATACAGGCTTTCAGGTTGCTAAAGAGGCAGCTGAAATCTTGAGGGTCATTTTTAGAGGATTTATCATGTGATCAGATGGATTGTACAACATTTCTGCTGTTTAGAGGTAAATATTTAATCTGTAGGTAGCCCAAGGCTGAACTGAATACTGTGCCAGACAGAGCTAGCCTTGGATCCAGGAATCTGAGTCTGCCTTCCAGTTCCTCCCAACCCTGATTCACCTCCCAAACACCACTCAGACCTTGAGAAATTTTATCCCTGAGCATTTGTTTCTGAGGCAAAAGAGAGTTTGTAGAGTTGGGGATGGTGGTTACAGGGTGGTTCCAAGCTGGGGATGCGATGTGCCCAACTGTGACAGATCTGCTCTTTTCCTCGGGAGTGCTGACTGGACCCAAGAGGTGTGACTGTAATTGGGACCGGTGGGTTCAGGATGTATTTAGTGGGTAGCATCAAATTCAAGTACTGTGAAGTATTTAATGGGAAGGGCAAGTTCCTCCAGCTCCCTCTTTGATTTCAGAGGTCTCTTCCGTTCTTCCAGCCGCACCTTCTCCACATGCTCAGCAGGGATATCTTACCAATATTTTTCTCATGCCTTCTCAGGACTCTGGTGAAAAATTGTGACTTGAAGCCTGATTCTGATCTGTCTCATAGCAAAGATCACAGTGTTGTTCAGCTGAGTACTGTAAACCCGCGCCAGGAGCACATAGGTGGGAGAGCAGATTCAGACTCTTCCTGTGCCGGTAGAGCTTGTGAATGCCAAGTCTAGCGGCTCGTGCCAGCCCCTGGGGTGTCTGCACATAATAGACGTGGACGGATTGCTTGTGTAGCTGATTGTTTCCAGTTTGAAACTACAACCCCTAATTGCTCACTGTAAGTTACCAGGACTCCCCACGTGGAATCTCATTAGACAGCATAGTTAATGGGAGAGCAGAGGAAGCATTTTAAAGTGTGTTTGATGATATGTTGAACTAAGGAAGATTTGTCTAAGAGTACAGATGCCGTTAGATGGGGAAATCTTGCTGTAGTTCTATTCCCCACTTAGGAGCCAGCAGTTGTAGGGTTGGGGCTGTTTTCGCATCAAGAAAGGTGGGTTATTACAAGAAAAGGATGGATTTAATTTACTTGACAGTTTCTTGCGCGGCTTTTTTTGAGACTTTTAGGATCCCAGGTAGGATGAGCATGCTGACCGTTTCCAGGATCCTCTGGGAGCTGCTGTTGTGCAGGGAGGGCCTCCTGGAACCGGCTCTGTGGTTGCATTTCTTGGGAAGTCTCTCCCATTTCTTTCCATGCCATTAGTGATGTTCCCAACCCAGTTTGCCTCCTCCATTAACATGAAGCCACAGACTGTCAAGGAGGGGGAGAGGTCGTGGAGGGAGAATTCTGAAATCACCTGAATCCACGGTTCAGAGACATCCAGTTGCGAAAGACTTTTCCTGATAGGGGAAAGTGTTGGTTCCACAGGGTGTTTCATAAACCACTGCCTGCCGCTTGCTTCCTGGGCCTGTCTCTGTCCCTGCTGCCAGATTCTGGCCAGTTAAGTGCGTGCAGTCAACCAGAGTCTGCCGGTCTCTTTTCAGTAAAAAAAAAAAAAAAAAGAAGGGGGAGGGGGGAGAAAATGCCCAACCTCTTGGAAGCACAGGGCAAAATACTGCTTTCGGGAGCATTGGCGCAAATGCAGAAGAGCCCGGCTAAGTCAGGAAAGGTCCTGCAGCTCTTTGCTGATGGCTGAAGCCAGCCTCGTGGGGGGAGTCACCTTCCTCCTTTAACTTCTGTAGCAGTGACCTGTAGCTCTTCAGCTTTTTCCTTCTGCCATTCTGTCTTACCCTGCCACATCAGTTGCAGTTGCCCTTTATCTGAAAGAAAGCCACATTTACACATCCCTTTTGCTCACTGAGTCAGGGAATGCAGCAGCTTGTCCCTACACCTCTTCAGTCACAGATTTGCTGGTGAACTCCTATCCCTGCCCTGCGCACATCCAGCACACTGTTTATCGCTCACCTGTTACTCTGCTGCTCTGTTCTGCTCTCCTGTCTGCCATGACAGGCAGATGGAGCAAAAAAAAAGCCAAAAGAGAATGAAAAATAATGGTGTTAGTCATGCTGCAGAACGCGTTAGCAGTTCAACAATGGCCTTAAACACCTAGTGGGATCCAATTTAAACCCATAAAAGTGAGGAAGTTCAGACTGGGAGCCTGTCCTTCTACCTGTGTAGGCAGCCATGCGTGTAGTAGCTGTGGCACAAGCAGGCTGGGAAGGCGTTGAGATTTTTTTTTTTACTTCATTAAACAATTGTAATTTGTTTCCAAGGATTTGTTTTTATTGCTCCTCCTATTTCATGCAGCAGGAAATAAAAAAACCCCAAACAACCAAGCACACAAGACACCTCAGATGCAAATTTTTATTTGCTCAAATTACGCTGAATGTAGGAGCTGGGATTCCAGGTAGCTTCACAAAAATGTCATAATAGTTGGTGATTCTGAATGTAATAAAAATATATTAAGTCTATGCTCAGGCATCTGAGATCAGGAGATCTGCCTTTGTGTGATACATGAGAATGCTCTTCACAAGTACAAACCCCCTTTTGCATTTACAACCGAGGCCTGAGCATGGGCAAGTAATGGTTATCTCGCTTCTAGTGTATTGCCTTCCCTCTTCACTTCATCTGCTGTAAACCTTGGCATAATCCCTCTATCTTAGGTGGCTTCCAAACCCTGGAGGAGCTGGGGAGCTGGCCTGCCTATGCAGGACCCAAAATGCCTAATAAACTTCAGTCACCCCTCACTCTCCCCGAGTCTCTCCTTTCTAGGATATTGGAAGAGTCTCAGCCCCTTGGTGAGGAGCGAGGACGGAGCTTTGCGAATGTCCCGCCGCATCTCTGAGCATTGCAGCAGCAGCCAGCCCTGGTGCGGGTCCCTCCGTGTGTGTATGCATGCGTGTGCTAACTGGGAGGACTCTGCAGTAGGAAGCGTTTGCCAGACATGGCAGGCAGCTCTCAAGAGTTTTCTTGGCAGGAGGGTGTGGAAAATGTTGGAAAGGAAAAATGGAGCAAAGGCAGTCTGTAGCTCAGTCTGCCTCGAGATCAGATGTGTGCGCAAGGCTGGGGAGCTCTGCATCATATGCTCCTCGGTCCCCCTGCCTGTATGAAATCCCTCTTCATTCACTGCTGTACTTATAATCCCTACACGCTCCTAATTTTATTTTATTTTATTTTGAGGGAAACAGTAGCTCTTTGATAGCCTTCCAAGGGATAAGATGGGACAGACAGACTACTTATCGGGAAAAGACTCGGGTCTTTGTCTTTCTGAACCCACCGACTAACACAAGGCACAGCTTCCAGGAAGTCTAAGCTGCTGTTTGTATTGAGAGACAGACAGGGGGGTGCAATCAGTGTGGGTTGATGCTGTTTGAATAGGCATGACTGGGCAGCAATCCCAGCATGACTTGGCCAAATAAGGGACTGTTTTTGTCTTTTAGTGCGTGACCCAGGACCTTTTCTGACCACAGGTGCCCGGGCCATGGTTTCCCCGTCTGCTGGAAAGCAGGATTCCCAGCAGCTCTGCTCTCCCAGGCATGCACAAGGTCCCCGGCAGTCTGTTGGAGCAGCATGGCCCTGAGCTGAGTTGAGGGATGGCACAGACATTCTGCCCTGTTGGCTGCTGCTAAAGAGGGGATGCTCCAGCACTTGTCGTTGTCCCGGAGAGATCTGTGTTTAGTCTTGTCAGCAGAAAGCAGCACCTCTCCTCTGACAGATCTGCAGAGAGCAGACCGTGGATCATAGTCTACCTTTCCTCACATCAGCAGCATGACGGAGGATTCAGTTCTTGCTCCATGGCATCCCTTTCCTAGTGCACTGGCGATTCTTTCCATCTTAAACTCTGCTTTAAAGCTGGATTGCACCCTTAAAGAGCAGCGGCTGTATTTCAGGGGTAGATTACATAATCCCTGTGCACGGAGCGTGCTTCAGTGAGTTAAGTTGGTGATGTCCTTTTGGATCCGAGAGGAAGAGGGGTGCTATGGAAACGTAATTTATTATTACATGGGAATGAAATTTGTTATTTCGCTCTTCTGCCTCAGTTTGTGATTACACCATGGAGCAATTTTTAGCCTTGGCAAGAAGGTGATTTAACACAAGACCAAAGATGCTGCTTAACTCAGCGTCTACCATAAATCCTGAGAAACGATGATGCCGTCTGAGGCTCGGTGCGCCTCGAGAACTGGGCAAATGTTCTTTCTGCCAGCAGAGCTGATGTAAGGTCTGATTTATGAATGTGATACTTCTTGACATTGCCGTGGTGTCCAAAGATTACCAAGGATGTTTACCGAAACCCTCCAGAGTCTCCGTATGGAGCCTAAGAAGGGATCAGACTGAATTTACATGTCCTGCTGTGCCAAGCCTGCTCTTGGTAACCTTCCAGTCTCTGCGGTACTTGGAGAAGAGGCAGTGGATGGTGCTAGCAGGGCGCAGAGCACGCTGGTGCTTGCTTCGCCTGCCACACAGCACGGGAGAGCAGGCCACATGCCTCCGCTTCTTGGGGGCACTCTGTCCTTAGTATTTTATTGGGCTTGGCATTGCTTGGGTTCATGCTCTTCTTTCCATTTTAAACAAAGCAAATTTACTGGTGGTTGTTATTTACCGATAACACCCTCTTACACAATCACCCTTGTGGTTTTTTATCGTCAGCTTATGAAGAATAGGGTAGAGTAATTTTGTATTTAATTGTTAAATCAAGACAGTTGCCTGAACCTGAAGCGAAGCATCAGCCTCCCCAAAGACTCCTCAACCAGCCCTGTCAGTGTTTCATTTTGAGTAGCACTGTGCCAGAGAGGGGACTCAACTTTGGGTTTCTGTTTTACTCAACAGACAGTGAAACAACAACAACAAAATTGATTTGTTTCCAGTAGAAAAAAATCTATGAAGTGGAAGGGGTGTGACTTTTTTTTTTCGATTGTCTGTCTCTGCTCCAGTGACATCTGCCCTGATGGGTCTCTGATGGTTCGTTTCTCCTTTCCTGGTGTGTGCTTTGACGACTGTGTGATGTGCAATGGCCCTGGGTGTTAGACAGCAGGAAATGCCTGTTGTTAAGGTGAATCGTCAGAGGACCTGTGCCTGGGAGCTTTGGAGAAAACCTGAATTGAGGAAGACTTAAGCTGACTAATCAAGAAAAGATTTCTGAGAGGAAGAATCAGCTCCTGGGGAAAAGCCCCTTTGCTGCAGCCATTTGAAACTTGGAGTGGAGGAGAGACCAGGCAGGCTGTGCTGGGGCAGACCTTCATGTACCCGTGCTCTGTTCCCTGCGAGCCTTCAGCGCCTGGCCTCCACGCTGGGTTGCTTCGGTGAGGGGGGCAGGTGGGAGCACCACGGGGTGCTGAGCCCCTGAGCCACTGTGTCAGTCCCAGCGTGTGCTTGCATGGGGAGTAGGCAATAATTTTAACAGATTTTACAGTTTGACGTGCCTGTACGTATTGACCTGGGAAAGAAATGTCTCTTGGCTTTGCATATGAAAAGAAAAAAAGAAAAGTACATAGTATAGGCTGCCGTTGGTGAGATTCACCCCTGGGCACAGAGCCAGCACAAACATGGCCCATGAAACCACTTCAGCCTTATTCTGAGGTCTTGAGGGGGACAGGAGTGTTTTGCAGGCATTGTTCTGGTCTTGTACATGGGGGAATGCTTAGCCCTGGCTAGCTGAACCACAGCAGTCTTCGCTTGGGACTTCTCACCAGGGCTGTGGCACACAGTGTCTTGAGCAGATGCAGAAACCAAACCGTGGACTCTGGGATGTCCCCTGCCTGTTCCTGCTAATATGATTAAGAAATTGGGGTAAAAAGCATCGCAAAAGCTGCAGGGAAGGGATGCTTGCCAGAAAGAAAGAATAATTAAAGAAAAAGGGTGGCTGTAGTAGAAGAAAAAATGCTGATTGTGAATCATCAACTGTCCATGACTTTCCTGCTGTAAAAGGTTGAATGGTCCAGTCTGTGTATTTGTGCTGGCAGTGAGTGATCTCTACAATAACAGCCATACCCTGTTTAGCTTTGCTACTACTTGGAGGATCTGTGCCAGGACTTATTGGAATCCCCCAGGCAGGCATTTAGAAGGTCTTTTGAAATTGAGGGGGGTGGTGGGAGCTAAAACCCCTACTCAGTCTCCAGAGAAATTGGCTTTGTTTAAAAAAAAAATCCACAGTAGGACGCTGAAGTGTGGTGAGATGTGTAATAGGACAGCTTTTAATGTGATCAGGAAAGGAATACCTCCCAGTAGTATTTGCAGGTATTAAATCATTAGGAAGATTAGCAGAGTTGCAAGGCCTTTTTTTTTCCCTGGACAGTTTATTCCATATAATGGTGTTTTAAAAAGAGGATTATGGGCATTGGTCCTGTGGGAGAAAGGAACAGACACTGAAGTGATCTTCCCTTTAACAGATCACTGACATGACCTTTAGTCTGAAGTGAATGAAATTATCCTTTCTGTGATACCCTCACAACAAAATCAGACCAACTGTGTCTCCGTTATGTGTTTAATTTGAGGGAGAGACATCCCATTTCCAAAGTTGATCAGTGAAAGGAGTCTGCAGAAACAGGCACCTCCTTGTGAGGAGGGGGATGTGGGTACAGCTAGCCTGTCGCACCAGCTGCTGTGCCCACTGTGGTTCCTCTAGGAAGCAGACTGGGACCTCTGAGCCTCTTTCCTGTAGGCTATGGAATGGCTGCTGTGATTTCCTCCTATTTTTCCCCAGGCTAAGTTGAAACAGATATTCTAGAAATACCGTGCTCCTGACCTGAGAGCACATGTGACTTGTGTACACGTATGGATAATATATATGCCAGGACAGGGGGTGATGCCTGGCACTAAGCTGTGGAAGTTGTGAAGGATCAGGGTGTCTTTCCCCAAGGAAGCATGGAAGTTCTCCCCCAAGAAGCACTCAACTTCTGCTTTCTCAGCCGGTGGTGGCTTTTGAAGGCAGTCCCAGCTTCTCCACTTGGGGACTGCAGTATGAGCGCTTCTAGGCAGCAGGTAGTAGGAAGAGTCTGCCGTTGCTGAAGGTCTTGCGGGCTGCGGTAAAGCAGCACAGAAGCTGTGTCACAGCCAGCAGAGGCAAGCCCAAGAGGGTCTTTGACTGCGCCAGAGGTCACAGGTCAATTGTTTTCATTGCTCTGGACAGGTAGAGGTCAGTCCATGTCAAGGGGGAGAGTTGAGCTGAGGGGAGCGGTGTAAAAGCAGGTTATCTTGAGGTCAGTTGCATCGTTCAAGGATAAGCTGATGACTTGACCGGAGCATTCTTCCAGAGCTCTTTCCAGGGATCTGTCCTTTGGTCTCCACCCCGTTACCTCCAGATATGTTGCGTAGTGGATTTATCAGCCATTAATATTTGGCAGAAGTGTGGACAGTTATTCGTCCCAGGCAGATCATGTTAAAGTTTTGGCTCTCTCCTATCTGGAGTTTAAATTTTCCAAGCAATGGGTAGGGAGGTAGATGTGCAAGTCCTGTTTAACCCGTGAGATCCAAACCCTTCCTTTCTGCAGCGTCAGGCTCATATTGTTCCAGCTGCATCACTGCTGATGTGTCAGTTGTGCCATCTGCACCCTTTGCACGTTGAGGAGCTGTTGGCATCTCTTAATGTACAATGCGTAGAAACGAGTGGATCCCTGGGGTACGTCTGTTGGCTTCAGGGCTGAATTTGTCCCATCGCTGCTTGACAAGTTTTGTCCTAAAATTCCCTATAATTCTTGTGGTTTTGTCCTTTGCCCTTCTTAGCAGGATCATTTGTCAGCTGTTTTGATGGGTTGAGCAGGGAAAGGCCCATCTCCTCTGATGAGGGAGATATGACTAAAACCCAGAGTTTAGCTGATAGTGATTCAGGATGGGTTCAGAGGAGGACACTGAGCAGACTCCTGTGCACAGTGGTCCAGAAAAGAACCAGAAATGTACATCACCTACACCTGAGCCTGGCACACGATCAGACTTGATGAGGACCTCCACCATGCTAGCAGCAGTATCTGCAGATACCGAGCCTGACAGCCCACTGAAGAAGCACAGAGCATGCTCAGTGACCAGAGCAAACCTCCTCTGATGGCTTCTGGGTGATGGGTCTGACCTGGCTGCTGGAGGAGCCTCAAGAGAAGGGAGATTTCCATCTTCGTGCTTTCCCTTGAAACTCCTGAGAGGGAAGGGTGGACAGTTTCTGTGGGGTGTGTGGTCAGCTGTCTCTGCTGAAGCCTCTGTGCTTGTACCTAAACCAGGATCGGTTAGGTGATGAAGGATAAGGAGAATGGCAGGGACTCCTCAGTCTGTACACACTCTGATCCTGGCAGTGGAGGCAGTGCTAGGGAGAGGAGCAGTGTTGTGTGGTTTCCACAGTTTTTCTGCTTGCAGTGCCTGTGTCCCCTCTTGCTAGAGCAGCACAAGGAACTGTCAGCTCTTTCACTGCAACGGCAAAGAGACATTCTCCTGGAGATCTCGTGCAGAGGACAAATCGGTTGCTGTTTCCCACGCCTGTTCACAAGGTCTTCTAGAGGGGGCGGCTCTGCTGCAGAGCTCGGGGCCCTGCGGAGGCCCAAGCAAGCTGCTCATTTCCCTTTGTACCTACTTTGGGGCCTCTGAACAGCAGCATTTTTTGGAGTAGAAATATTCTGACTGCATCACAGAAGACTTTCTAATGCTAAAAGGAAGCAACCCAACCACACAGATTATTAATGTCAGAAACATGCAAATGCATTTTGTACTGGAACCAGCAGGTCTGTATTGGGTTCTAATTGTTTTTTGTTTTCAGAAGGAAGATGTTCAAGGATCTATAGTGAACATATTCCAAAAACATTCAGAGCAGAGCCCTCCAACCCAAACAACCACATTTGAAAAAATACAGGGGAGCTCGTATCAGTATCGGCACCGGAACACAGGGATTAAGGAAAGGCCTGTCTTTCGGCGTCTTGTAAACCATTCCCCTTTTTTCTGTCTGTCTGTCTGTCCAGTTGCAGACTGGCTCTGGATCTTTACCATGCCCTGTGATTTATGGCATATAACGTCAACCAAAGCTGCTGTTTAATGAATTCCTTGAGCATTTCTGTTCCAATAGGGATTCATGGGCCTGACTTTGAATTATGGTGCCCTTGTGCTAGAGAGATGTTTACAACGAAACTAGACTGGAAGCCTTTTCTCCCTGGGAATTGTGGAAATACTGTTATCTCAAGCTTCAGAAGGAACTGTGACGCACGGAGACCACCCGGAACGCAGGCCCACCTGCCACCAGAGCACCTCTGCCTCTGGTCAGTCCGCACGCCTCCCATTTGGTTTAGGGTGCTTAATTAATCAGGTTTGCTTATTTTTCCGCTTAAAAGAGGAAACCTCTAGGGTTGATTCTAAATCTCTGTTATTGCCCAGCAGACCAGAATGTTAACTACACATTTAGGCAGTTTCTCCAAAAGTGTTATATTTAGCTGATAGACACAGCAACTCCTGCAGAACTGCTGCCTGGATCCTTTAATGAAACACATATTTAGGCATTTAAAACAACAGTCCCAGATTGTTTCTGTGTTTGATAAAATGTATTTGAATAAGAAAGTCCATTTGGGGGCAAAATACCTGTTTGTCTGTATGTGTGTCTGTCTGTGTGTATATCTGTTTGTCTGTCTGTCTATATCTAATTTCAAACCCAGAATATTGTAACACCCAGGGATCCAGGGAGCGTGGAAGTGAGCCAGGAAAGGAAAGGAGATGTGCCTTAGGAACTAGCGTAGATGATGTTTGTTGGTGGATACTTCAGTGACACTCAGAAGTAGAGGAGATGCTGCAAACCTAAAACCTTGGCCAACATTTCAGAAGTCGTGCCTGATGTTGCATGCCCAGCCTGAAACAGAGGGAGATCAGGGCTTTAGGAGCTGTCATCTGCAGACCCACAACCCTTCTGCTGGGCTCAGCTTCCGATGGGACCCCCACCGGCACACTGCTCACAGCAGCCCAGTAGCATCTGGGTCTTTGGGCCACCTGGAATTGTCCCAGTGCTGGCCCTATGGATCACACTGGTCTGACTTACTTTTCTGCTCTCACACACCACTCCTCACCTCCCATTTTCCCATCAGCGTTCCCTGAAACGAGTCATCCATTCCCCTGTCTCTTCTGCCTTCACAGCTCCCAACAAACACCGCTCTGGTCATGCCACCCCCATGTTCATGCCGTGTATCTGGGGGAGGCAGTGAAATTTGGCACAGGCTGGGCTGAGACCTCATCACCTGGAAGGGCTGGATCCCCCGACACAGCTGCGGACTAGGAGAGATGGAGAAGTCCTCATCAGCAAAGTTTCTGGCTACGTTTGTGGTATCTTCAGCCTGATGAATAACAGAGCTTTGCCCTTGTTGCTGCTGAGAGATTATCCCTTCCTGAGGGCCTGCAGGCTTTTCTCTGGTTGCTGTAGCGCAGGACTTGTTTCCCTTACATACTCATTTCACTTCTTCTCTTCCTGTTTGCTGGTACAGGCTGCCAAACGTTTTGTTTCTTCCTCCCCCGTAGATGTGTCTGCATCCACTGCTGTTTGTGTTCCTGCTTTCCTTTAGAGGCTTTTTTTTTTTTTTTGAACGTCGGTTGCATTTTTATCATATTTGGATCCTGTGAGTTAAAGATCAGTACACAGCATGGGGCGAGGGGGAGGACGCTGCGCAGATAATGTCCTTGTTCTGCCACCTGCCCCACGGCCGTCAGGAGCAGACCAGGTTGGCTGAAGACCAGTGCCCAAAGGGTTTAACCAGCAGACCTATAGCTTCCCCTCCTCTGCAGGCCGTGGTGGGAAGCAGCCAAGCCTCCCTCCGGCTCCTCTGATGCTCATTTTGCTGTGGAGAGCTGTGGCAAACACCGTTCTTCAGAGGTGACTGTGAGAAATGGCCCTTGTCCTTGTCTCTCCTGGGGTTTTCTTTAATACAAGAAGAAACTGGGCACCTGGAGGAAATTTGGACCCCAGGCCCGGCCAAAATCTCTTGAACGAGACCTCATAGAGGGGAATGCTTGTCCTCGTGGCCAGTGTCCGTGTGGCAGGGCAGCGGGTGTTGGGTCCCTCAGTCTCTCCTGGCTCTCAGTGAGGGAAGGGGAGCGGGGCACCGGGACGGGGCCGGAGAGGAGCCGCGCTTCGGGCTGGAGCTGGACGAGCGTTACATAACGCACCGCTCCGCTCCAGAGACACGTTCAAATGATTAATTTGAGGCTCTGGCAGCCACTTCCCTGTAATAATATTTTAAACATTACTTTTCCACTGGTCCTTGCCAGCAATCGTTATTTTGCTCTGTGGAGGCTGTAAAATTTCACTTCAAGGATGGGTTTCACTCCCGTTACAAAATGTGTCTGGAATGTGCAGATGTTTCCTTCAGGGAATAGCGAGCCAATCCGCTCTAACACATCATCCCCACGGGGAGGACTCAACGTGCTAAGCAGCCCTATTCACAAAATCACAAACAAACACACACACACAGAGCCCTGTGGAGCTGTACCCGGGCCGGGCATGTCACTCAAAGCCCTGTTGATGTAAAACGCCCAACGTCCCTGCTGGAGCTTCAGAAGGCTTTGGTCTGGGCTGCTGCTGGGCTGCAGGGACACACATGTGCTGGTCGCAGAGAGGTCCCTCTCTGCAGCCCGCGGGAGCTGTGCATGTTGTTCTTGCAGCTCGGCTTTTACACAGTGCCACATATTACTGTTTTCTGGAGACGGATTGGAAAAACTATGAAAACTTTGGCTTACTGGGTGCAAAATAACATCCTGCAGGTATCCAAGGGTGTACATGCCAAGGACAAAGAAGAGTTGCTGTAGATGCGCCAGAGTTAGAGAAAATGGAGAGATGGGATTTAATTGAACAAAAAAAAGTTTGCATGGAGAGTGGAGAACACTGAAATACGCTTTTTATGGAACAGCCACTGGTGGACAGGAACCCCAGCAACTGGGACTTCAAATTAAGGCTGTAACCGTCCCTGAGGAATATCTTATGGGACTGGTCCTGTTTTTATAGGAGGATCTGGGAGATCACTCATTTTTTTTTTACTGGTGTAATTTTCTCTTTCAGTATCATCTTTACTGCACGGGATGGGAGAGCAAAGCTGTGAGGGGTGTCAGGTCCTTGGCACTCTTAAAGGGGTTGTCTGTCGTGCACACAGCAATAGGTGCCCGGAGCAGATCTGCTGTAAGTGCTCCTGGAGTCCTCCCGCTCTGCCCCACACTGGCTGCTCCCCTCCGCGCTGAGCCTTGTGCCTCCTGCACGGCTGTTCCCATGTCTGCAGGTCAGGAGGGCCAGTCTTTTGGGGACGGGTGCTGTCTTTCTGCAGCTCCAGATGGTGTATCTGGACTGTCTTGATCTGTGTCGAGCCGTGTTGCTTGAAACCCTGCCTCTAATGTTGTGAGAGCATTTTGGGCCCATAGCATCTCTAGGGAAAACCTCATTTGGGGTGCTAGATAGGTTTTGGTGATGGGGTCTGCCTTGATCCTGATGTGCACCTCTGTATTAATCAATATACAGGGCTACCTTGCCTTATACCCTGCATAAAAACCAGGTGGAGCCTGGAGGAGAAATGAAGGCAGTTATGGAAAATAAATATACAAGATACAGTACTGGGAAAGAGAAATGTTGATAGTGATGAGTATGGACTGAGCCCTCAAGCCCTTCAAACACTGATAAGCAAAAGAATGTAAGGAAAAGTCTGTGGCCAGCAAAGTTGAGAATAAAGAGTTTTTCAAGTATATTGGGAACTAAAGGAATTAAATGATACTAGTCTGTTAATAGATGGAGATGTTCAAATTATCAACAAAAATACAGAAATGGCAGGACCGTTCAGTAACTATTTCTGTTTTCTATTTGGAAAAAAGCCAGATGATGTATTTGTATCATATGAGGATGATGAAACACTTTCCACTCCAACAGTAACTGAAGAGGATGTTAAACAGCTGCTATTAATGTTAGACCTTCTTAAACTAGCAAGTTCAGATATTTTGCATCCAAGAATTTTAAAAGATCTGGCTGAAGAGCCCTCTGGGCTATTAATGTTCACTTTTAGTAGTTTTTTGGGCAGTAGGGAAATTCCCAAGGACTGGATCAAAATGAACACGGTGCCAGTGTTAACAGAAGATAAATGGGGTGGTACAAACATTAATTAGCCTGGTGTCCTGATTTTCTAGCCCAAGGAGAAACAATACAGTGCGTAGCATGGACATTAGCTAGAAGTTAAAGGGGATATTGTAATTAGTGGCAATCAACATGGAAAATTCACTTATGGAAAATAGATCTCATGAACCTCTGCCTTTTAAGTAAGTTTACAGATGGAGTAGATGAAGATGATGACGTTGATGTAATACACATATGACTTCTGTAAGGTATTTGACTCTATGTGACATATATTTGTTAGAAATTGGAATGAAAAAAATCAGCACTACCTATATTAAAGGGATTAAACACTGGCTTCAAAATGTAAGGATAGACATCATGAAGAGCTGTGTCGCAATGAAGTCTCAAAGGTTGGTTGCTGACTGCCTCCGTAGTGTATTTGTCAACAGACTGGAGGAAGACAAAAAACATCAGTGATACTGTACTGAGAGTGCCAAAGCACAGAGAAGGAAACAGAGCTCTGCTTTGGTTGGAGACTTGGTCACAAAAAAGAGCAATGATGCTGCCAAGTGTAAGATCATACATCTGGGCCTGGTGTATAGGATGGGAACCTTCTCCTGGAAGGCAAGGACTCGGCCAGGGAAGGTGTGGTAGTCAAGCGTGCGATGGAGGATATGGCCACCAAAATGATCAGTGCAACCCAGGGACGTGTAAGCGGGGAACTATGGAGCAGAGGGGTTGTATTTCCTGGTGTCCTCACTTCGTGGAGATAGTGATGTCCTATAGAATCCAGGCAAAAGCCTATCTGAAGGACTGTCTCCTGAGAGGCAGCTGGTGTTTGCTGCACCAGCAAGAAGGTGGTAGGTGACTGCAGCCTAGGGAGTATTTGTGGTGAAAACCAGAAAACATAATAGAAGGACACCCTCAGTTTAGTGGACAGGCAGAGTGAATCCTGCACCTGGGAACTCAAACTAGGCAAATTCAGACCAGAAATAAGCCTAACTGACTAACCCTGCAACAGCTTACCAAAGCCAGTGATGGCCGACCCGTCCCTGGGAGTCTTTATGTGAAGATGGGAACGTTCTCTAGAAGGATGGGGAACTGCTTGCTTAAGCTTCATGCAGGAACTGATTGTGAGGAGCCCCATGGCTTGCAGTACGTGAGTCGTTAGGATAAATGATCACGTTAAAAATCTGTGAGTCATTCCCGTTGCTCTTTGTTAGTGCAAGAAGCAGACTGCCAAAAGGCAAGGGTTAGTAACTTTGTGTCCTGTTCCCACCTTCTCCAAAACTGGCTCATGTATTGGGTAGGTCCCAGGGCTTCAGAACATCTGGAGAGCCTGTCCCTCACTGAGGAGACCACAGAAAGCAGACATAACATCAGGATTGCAAGGAAAACACAAACTGGATTGTGCTGCAGCCGTGGCTTGGCCAAGTCTTGTGCCCTGAACATGCTGCACTTTTCTTTTTGCTTCGGGCTCCCCTGGTTTGTGGATTTTCTGTCGCAGGCAGTGGGCTGTGAACTCTGTGGTTGTGCTCAGCATCATTGTTTTCACAGAGCAGCACCATTTACTTTGTGCTATTTTTAAACATATCAAGTGCTAATGTGACTGCCCCAAATCCCAGAGTTTTCTCTCCGGAGAAGAAGAAAATAAGTAAGGGGCTCAGCATCTCTCCGGCACAGGCTGTGCTGCAAAACGCTGCTGAAAGTTGTTCTCCATCGCTAACAACACGCTGCCAGGCCTGGACCTGGTTGAGTCTTCCTGGTCTTTACTTGTCCTTCTCTCCATCTCAGCTATTTTTAGTTAGCATCCCATGCTTTGAGCTGAAGGGTGTCGGTGAGAGCCTGGAACAGGGAGTTT
Source organism: Aptenodytes patagonicus (assembly GCF_965638725.1). NCBI lineage: Eukaryota > Metazoa > Chordata > Aves > Sphenisciformes > Spheniscidae > Aptenodytes > Aptenodytes patagonicus. The sequence continues at coordinate 5,349,262 of NC_134961.1, forward strand.
CTTAAGTGAAAAGAAATGTTGGTAAAACATATCGGAGGTGAAAATCAATTGACAGGGCTAAAATGCACACAAAAATGTTTTGCTTAAGCAACCACCCAGGAACTTGGAAAACTTGCTCGTCTGTTAGAGATCGCTGTTAGCTAAAGGTCAAACAAATTTGTACTGTCGGCTACAACAGGGAAAGCGTTTGAGGGAGTGTTACCGCTCGTGGGAAGTGACTGTCGAGATCTGGCTACAGGGCCAGCGTTACCAGGGGTGGGTGCAAAGTCAGGTCCGTTTCGGCTCCGAGGCAGATGCCAGCGGGTCTGTGCCGGAGCCTACGGAGCCAGGCTGGTGGCACCCCCAGTCATCTCTGCTCCCCGTGCCCGGCGGGAGGTATGGGCTGGGGGATTTTGGAGCAGGACCTGGGGGGCTGGAGCTCAAATTTCACAAATGACTGAGGAGGAAATGGCCGCAAAATCTTCCTGTTAGGTCCGTGTCACCTTTGTGCTGCTCTGACAGGGGAAGCTCCAAAGCGGGGAGCGTGCTGTGCTCACCCCAGGCTGCTCCCACACCCGGAGGGATAAAGGGACACGGTGATGCTGTCCCTCAGCCGCCTCGTGGCATTCGGCCGTGAGACTTTCCCCATCTGTTCTCACACTGTTTTGGATCCAGGGTGCCCTCTTCGTGTCCACTTTACCTGCCATGCGTGTGTGGCTTTGGCTGGTAGGTGATGTTACTCCTAAATCCTCAATCCTTCGTGAACCCCTGTAAATGCCGTGTTTTGCTGCCTCGTGGCTTTGTTTTCCTCTTGTTTGTGTGCTGCCAGTGCCGTGCGACACCTGACGATGTACTGACTGTTCTCTCAGTGCAAGAAATGAGAGAAGTATTTCCCAGCTGTTTGAAGAAATTACTTTTGATCTGATGCTGCCTTATCAGTCTCTCTCTCAGCTGGCTTGCAGCTTGAATTCAACTACGAAGTGGCATTAAGTTTTTTACAAGTCTCACCAGGGCATTTCAGATGATCGGGAGGTCCCTGGTTCACAGTTCTCATGCTGTATTGATGCCCAAGTTGTTCCACTGTTCCTTTTGGGATACAAAACACAGATGCCCCAGAAGGTTTCCAAGGAAGAGGCTATGCAAATATTTTTTCATACTGTGTCAGTGTTTGCAAACTGGATGTGTGCTTGGGAGAAGACTTTCCTGGAGTTCTCTGCATCTCTTGGCTCCAGCTCCTGTGTCAGCTCAGCGATGTATCGCTGCTGTCAGTTCAAGAGCATCCAGAGCCTCCTGCAACCTGTGAACCTTGCCTGTGACTCTCGTTTGTTGTGTACAGCAGAACTTAGGGTGCTGGGGAAAAACAGCATCGTGTTTTTATTATTTCTCACAGAGAAATAATATCCCTAGAGGATAGCTATTCAAGCAAAGGCCTCACATTAAAATAAATACAAATAGGATAATAAAAAACCAGGACCCAAAGGTTATGTACTCCATCCCCTCTCCCGGTGGTGAATCAATATCAACAATACCTAAACATTTATTGAAAACTCTTCATTTTCTGTGAGGAAGATTAAGCACTTAGTAGCTCAGCTGTGTAATTCCCAAATTACAGCTTACAGAGGGCTCACTTTTCATGGTAAAATAAAATACCACTGGGCTCCGAACATGCTGACTTGGAAACACTCTGGGTTTTCAAGAGACCAGAGCTGGGCGTTGAAAGAGCTGTGTTGGCACGCAATGCCACAGGACCTGGGGGCTCCCTGGGTGGATGCTTTTTTGGGGAAGAAGTGGGTATCTGTGTGGAAACTGGTTGGATGTGGGCTGCAGGCATCTAACATGGTCTCCTTTCTTGAGCTCTGCCATGTGTGCTGGGAAGATAGTTGGGTTTATCGCATCTTTGGTTTCCTTGCAAACTTTGCATGAAACAAATGTATATTTGCAGGGCTGACATTTAGCTGGATGAAACTGCAGACAGCTTGTTTATGTGCAGCACTAATTATGGACATTAACTTTATTTAAATATTTGGGTTGCTGCTTTCCCAAGCTGAAGGTCTTCTCTGTTCTCATCTTTTAGTGTGATGTTACAGAGGCAGAGCAGGGCTGGGTGATGCCTGATGTTTCAAGCCTTATTTTACGCCACATTAAGTCACCCCTTGGCAGTGGAGGGGAGGACCATGTCCAGCGCCAGCTCCGGTCACTGCCGGCTCCTGGTCACTCAAGCGGCTCAGAAGGTGGGACCTGGTGTGAAAAGACTCTCTCGTAACGGTGGCCATCCCTGTAGCCAGCTCCTTGTCCCACCGGCGCGCCCTGCAGAAGCTCTTGCTGACCTCCACAAGCACAGGAGGCCCCTGGTGACTCCCCAGTGCCCCCCTCGCCTTTGGCTCCATTGTTTCAGTGTTGGGAATGAGGAGATGAAGTCAGTGGCAGTCTAAGAATAACTTGTAAAATGAGCCATGCTGTGGGTCCCTGCGCAGACAGCAGCGCTCCGGTTCCTGGGAGCCTCTTGTGTGAAAAAGCCCCCACCCAGCCCTCCTGGCTGGGGAGGAGAGGGACAGAGAGCATGATGCCATTGCCTACGGGCCAGCCCTGCCAGAACATGACGTCGCTCCATGAGGTAACACGTCCCCTTTGTTGGAGTGGCTTCATCCCTGGTCCGACTTTATAACCATATTTGGGAACGTGCGGAAAGCTGCTGGCTGCGGGGATCTGAGGAGCTGCTCTTTGAGTCTCAGCTGCCCTGCAGACAGCTCCCACCTGGAGGGTGGGGATGCCCGGCCATGGTTGGAATGCCCTGGCCGCGGTGGGGATGCCATGGCCATGGTTGGGGTGCCCTGGCTGTGGTGGGGATGCCCCGGCTGTGGTTAGGATGGCCTGGCCGCGGTGGGGATGCCCTGGCTGTGGTTGGGATGCCCTGGCTGTGGTTGGGATGGCCTGGCTGTGGTGGCGATGCCCTGGCCGTGGTGGGGATGCCATGACCATGGTTGGGATGCCCTGGCTGCGGTGGAGATGCCTCGGCCATGGTTGGGATGCCCTGGCCGCAGTGGGGATGCCATGGCCGTGCACCCCGCAGGCACACGCAGCATCACCTCTGTTTGCTCCGGGAATGGGGCACGGGCACAGGAGCAGAGGGAGTGTGGGTGAGCAGTGGCTGGGTAGGGACTGCTGTGCCACCTGCGGTGTCCCGAGCTCTCAGCTCGGTCCCGTGCAGGGCTCAGGGCTCAGTCTCTCCCACGCTGCTCAAAGCACAGGCTCTCGCAGCCCGTTTTCCTCAGCCACTGGCAGGGATGCAGACACCCACTGCCCGGCTTCAACCCTGAGCTCTGCCGAGAGTTAAGGGAGTGTTTTACACCACCCTGTGGGCAGCCACCTGCCTCTCAGCGGGGTCACGAAGAACCTGTGGCCCCAACCCAGCAGGACAAGTAGGATTTACTCCTATAGATCTGAGGGTCACGTTGTGCTGGTGCTCTGGGAGAGGCTTGCGGCAGGACAAGGCAGGGCAGGCTGAGAAGGGGAAGGAGCATTGCTTCACTCCCATTGCTTGGAGGGGGGCCCGAAGTGATGGGGTGACCTGCCCATGGTCCTGCAGCGAGTCTGCAGCGGACCTGGGAGTTACATCTGGGTCTGCTTTGTGTCAAACCTAACTGCCTCCTGGCACAGCTGCCTTGCAAGGGCATATGTGAGAGTGCTTTGCGGTTCTCCCAGGAGAGCACAAAGTGTACAGAACATTGCAAAAATGCTTGTATCCTTGCCTTATATTTTCATATCAACAATTATGATTTTGCTGTGGGAAGAAAAACATTTAGTTTTTAGATGAATATTTGTGAAAAAGTCTTTTGGGGCAAATTCCTTAGAGAGAGCTAAGACTTGGGCCAGCCTTTGAAACTCATAAATTCAAAATGAACAAATAAATTGTCATCGTGCTGTGACAGCCTCGAGGAGGCAAGGGTGCTCGCCGCTGTCTGCCAGTCCCAGCGTGCAGCTCTCTTCACGGGAGTCACTCTCAGCAGCTGCCGGTATCTCCCTGAGCCTTTCCCTGGACAGCCCTCCATGTCATGCATTTGCTCCCTAACAGCCTTGCTGTTCTTTGGAAGCTGATCTTTGCAGTGGAGTCTCTGGGCACACAGATGAAATGCAGCCTCCTCTGGGGTGGGATGCATCAGTTCACAGTGACCCACTGCTAAATGGCTTTGGGAAAGAAAGGGGTGAAACCCACTAGCGAAAGGCCCGTCTTCGTGTTTGGCTGCAGCTCTTGGAGGTGATGCGGGGTGGAGCTGGAAGCCCTTTGCCTTGGAAAATCCCTGCTTCAGTGTGATTGAAACCAGTAGCTGGTGATGAAGATCTCCATATGCTGTTGCCCTCCTGTCTGTGCTGAAAGGCTGAGAGCTCATCGTGCAGGAGAGCTGTTGAGACAGCGCTCCTCCCAGCCTGCCAGCCAGGGTGTCCCTGCACCTAGCGCAGGATGACAGCGTTGATTCCTGCACCCGGCACACAGAAAGAAAAATCTGTGTTTTTTCAGATTTCCGTAGCCACTGTGGCAAGAATCTCTATTCCCCACTCTGCACACAAGCACTGTTACTTCTACTGTGCTTCCTAGGAGAGGTACAAGCCAAAAGACAAAGAAAAAAAGGAATCAGATCAGCAAAACCCTGTAATTTTTCCTGGCTCAAGCATGCAAAAACATAGGGTTTTTCCTCCTCTTTTCTGGAAAGTCTATTATATATGTCAGGCAGTATCAGCACAGCACTGCTGCATGGGGCACTATGCTGCCTTTTATTTCTGGAGACTAGAAAAATGTTTGCCATGGTAACTTGTAAGACAGCCTTTCGGCTGTGCAGGCGACCTCTCGGGCAGTTTGCTGCTCTGTCAGCTGACGGAGGGCTCTGGAAGCAGTGGGCTTCGTTGTGTCTCACAAGCCATCTCGCATGTCCCTCTGTCACTTGCCCTCTCTGGTTGCAAGGTGTGGAATGGTGCAGCCTGGCTTTTGGTGGGGGTGAGAAATGGGAGTATTGCTGGACATTGCTCGGAGCGTTGCTGGGCAGCTGCTGCTGCCTGCGGTGTTTTCTGTGCCTCGGTTTGCGGCTCACTTCGGTCGTTGCCTCTCCTCCCTTGTTGCTGCAAGGCTTTAGCCACAAGAACTGCCAGGGACCGAGCACCTTCGTATTCTTCGGTGGATGTTTGGGCAAAGCATGTGGAGTTTGTTGAGATCAGAAAGGGGGAACTGTTTCCACTGGAAGATGTGCTTGGGAAAGAGAGGACTCGGGCAATCTGGGAAAGGCTCTGGAGTCAGGAGTGGGGCAGAGAAGATAAATAAGAACAATTATTCAGTGTTCACCGTGCAGAAAATTAGGCAGCATCCAATGAAGTGATGCCTCTAGCAGGTTTCAACAAACCAGAGAAAGTATTTTTTTTGTAAAGTACGTGAATTACGGAGCTTGTTGCTGTAGACTCTTGTGGAGCCCAAGGTGGCCCAAGAAGGGGTGGATGGCGTCATGGAAGATCGGTCTCTTGGTGGCTGTTAAATACTACAGTCTGATGCAGTCTGTGGCTCTGAAGGTCCTCTGTTGCTGCTGGCTGCCAAGAGCTGGGAAGTGTGTTGGGGAAGGATCGCTCGCTGGGAGCTTTGCTCGTGCATCTCCTGAACATCTGGTACTGACCACAGTTGGGGATGGGATGTGGGACAGGATGGACCCTTGATCTCGGGGACAGAGCTGTTCCTATGTCACTGCACCCACTCCTGCTGTTAAAATGCAGTCTCTGGGCCAAAATGGGGCCCAGCCCTGTCCCCATGACTCTTACTTTGGTCACACAAACATGAAGCAAACTCCATTTCAGGGGGGTCTGTCCTGGATCAGGGAAGACTGGCTGATTGGGGGAGGCTTGTGGGAAAGCCCGGCCTGGCTGATCCACGGGGAGAAAGTGACTTTCCCCAAAGGACAGGGTCTCTCTGTTGCAGATGCTCCATTTACGCACCCTGTGTGTCCTGTCAGGCCAGCCCAGCTCAGGAAGATGGGCTGGGAGATAGAAAAGCTTTTCCCTTGACTGCAAGCTGCACCCGGCAGCCTGGAGGGCAGATGCTTTATCCCTCCTGCACTGTTGCAAGCCCCTTAATAGCCACTGTAGAGGCTCCTGTGCAGACTCTGAATGGAAATACGACTGTACCCAAGCCGCCATCTTTCCTTAGCACCTCGGGAGCTTCACTGACCCACAAAAATCTTAGCTTTTACTGTGGCTTACAGACCTGGGTCTTCTTTTCTACTGAACCGCTGTGGCTCTCCCAGCCTGCATGCAGGCTCCTCTCTGCACAGACGCTTCTCTCCGTCTGTGGATGCTTTTCCCATTACTGTTCTGGCTGGGCTCCACGCACCAAAAGGGCTGGGGAAGGCACAAGCCAGCACTGCCCCCCCTTCCCTTCCCTCCCTTTTTTGTGAAATGAAGGCAGAGCGGGCCCACAAATGACATAATGAGAGCATGACATCAGGCTTGGCAGGCGGAGGCGTGCTATACTCTGCTCAACATTATATGTTCTGTGGAATTAAGAAAAAAACAGCAGTGCACCAAAAAAAGCCTATCCACCACAGCGCTGCAGAAATAACCGCCCTGGCTGCCCTGGGCTCACAGCTGCGGGGCCGTGGAGCCCGTCTGAGCATCACGAAGGGACAAAGCGGGCGGCACCAAGCCCTGCTGCTCGCTTCCATCAGCAGCTGCTGGAGGGCAGCAGCTAGGTGAGGGCATGCCAGTGCTTGACGCTTTTTACCCCCAGAAGTTACCAGACCCCATCTGCAGGAGATCTCACTAGTGGTGTTTGTGACTGATCCATCCTCACACTCTCCGTGAGACGGGCTGCTGTTAGCCCTGCGGTACACACAGCTCTGGAGAGGTTCGGTGGCTCACCCAGCATCACACGGGGAATTGGTAGCAGAGCTGGGATGGAGCTGAAGGCTCCCAAGGCTCAGGTTGACGCCCTCATTACCAAACGTTCCCTTATCTGAAGCTTCACCTTCCCCCCACGACCAACTCCACTTCCAGACGAAGTTTTTTTAAAACTTCCTTTGCTAGGCATGCAAGTCAAATGTGTGAGTGTTTGCTGGGGCACTTAGGGAGCTGCAAGGGGAGCTCTCTGAAAGGCATCTTTCACACACTTCTTGTTCTATACCGTAGTTGTTGGTGGGTTTTGGTGCCCCTCGTCCCACAGAGATCTGTGGTGAAGTGGGCCAGCCCTCCCAGCCTCCTCTGGTGTTCCATGGCTCCATTTTACAGGTGTGGAAGCTGAGGCAGGATCGAGAAGTTGTGACTTGTCTGTAGCTGCCCTCTTCCAGGCAGCACAGTGTGTTCTCAATATCCCCTGTGGCACAAATAAAATAAATTTTTCTTTCTTTCGTGGAGAGGGCGGCAGTTGGCGTGCACAGTGCATTTCAATGGAGAGCCTTGTTTTCTGCTGGCTTCAGCTCTGCTTTGAACCTCCTCCGAATTTCCTCCAGCCTGGCAGTGGGCTGGGAAAATACAGTCGTGGCAGTTTGTGGCACCGAGAGGCCGAGCTCTGTCCCACAGCCTTTGCGTTGGGTTTCATTGCTCAGTACTTCCTGATTTTTTTTTTTTTCCTGCAACCTAGCTTGGTTCACAGCTTGGTTCACAGCCATCTTTCCCATGCCAGGAAGGCATAATATGATTTTCCATACAAGTTGGAGAGGGACCAGTGGGAGAAGGCAAGCAGGCAGCTGGGAGCCCGGCTCACTGACTCGTGGCTGGAGGTGGCAGGCGCTGGCATCCACCACTGTTCCTCGCTTCTCCAAGCTGTCCCGTCAACAGGAGCTCTGCTTCCCTTGCAGGCTCTGCACCGAGGAGGTCTGGGGAGGTTGAAAGCTGGGAGGTTTTATACCAGTTCCTCATCAGATCATGAAGCCAAGGGTAGAAAACAGCAAGGGAATTGGGCTCTGGTTTGTAGGTACCGGTGGGTTGCCATCTAGTGCCTGGTCTGGATGGAGGACAGCAGCGTCTGCGGGTGCTGGACGGGAGCTCAGACTATGGAAGACAGAGGGTGGGAGCCCTTGGGATCCCTTGGAAAGCACGTGAGTTGTAGTTAAGTGACAAAGTTTCAGGGTATAGACAGAGCTTGGGTTAATTACAACCTCTGAGGGTTCAGAGCATCTCGCTGCCTCTGAAGCAGCCTTGCCTGGGAAATGAGCCCCAGCTTTCCCTTTTGAAGCCTGCTGGTGGAGCTTCTCCGCTTGCAGGGCCATGGGTCAGTGTTGGCTTTGGATGACAGTAGTGGGTGCAGGATAGATGAATGAGCTCAGCTGATAATATCTGGCAGCATCAGCTTGGTGATGGTGTGTGTGGAACGAAGCCAAGTTGTACTATCAGGAGAAGAGGAAAAAGGCACAGGGGCCCCCTCCAGCCCTTCCACCGTGACACCATGGAGGCTCACTGGGGCACAACAGTGCCGATACCCGAGACACGCATCTGAGTGGCCTGACACCCTCACAAGCTGTCCTGGCCATACAAAGCAGCACAGTCCCTTGAGCAAATCAGAAGGTTGAGGGTTGTCACTTACTAGTTTATGGGGGACAGCTCCTTCTGGCCCTTCCTGAACAAAACCTGCTGGCCGCAGCCACAGCACCAGGCGTCCTGCACCCCTTGAGTCCCCGCTGGATCACCCTTGTTCACCAGCAGCTCCTTTCCGCATGCGTGCCGCTCAGTAGGCAGTGACATCTAGTGTCAGTCCAACGCGCTGTGTAAACGCAGCACTGTGTGGGGAATTACTGCCTGTATTTGCATTTTACCTGTTTGCTGAGGCTGCTGGGAGCAGCTCTGCCACTGTGCATCTTCCAGGAGCAGGTACCAGGTCACAGTCATCCCTGGTCCTGCTCTCGGGTAGGAATGGAGCTGACTGACCCCTGGGAGTCAAGGATTTGGGGTCTTAGCCTTCACTTATCTGAAGTTTAAAAGCTTTCTCCGAGATGAATGGCAATAATGATAAGGGATGTTTGTAAAGGGCTGGGGAAGGCTCAGGACCAACCCCTCCATGCCTGGCACTGTGGCAGAGGGATGGAGAAGAACAGACCTGCCCTGCTGGAGTTGGTCACTTCCTACTTGGGAAGTAGGAAGATGGGAGAGATGGAGAGAAAGCTGCAGAGAGCTGCAGAGAAGGCGGCTGGGCTTGGGGCTGGCTGTCCCAGTACCCTGCGTGGCTCAGGTGCCTACTTGCTGGTTGTGCCATCTGTGATGCTGAGAGCTTCAACCCTGCCCTGTGCGCTCTCTTCTCCATGCAGCCAAGCAGCACTTTTGAAGAGGCTCTTTGAAATGCCAAAGCCCTGATTTTGTAGCAGCAGAATGGTTTGTTTTGGAGGTCTCTCTTGTGTGGGCAAGGAGCAAGAAGGCATCAGAGCTGAAACACCATTTCCTTCTGTCTTGGGCTTGAGGTGCTGCCTAAAAACTAAATGGGTTGTTTGCAGGTATTTCAAAGAAGAGAAATAGTTTTACTGGTCTCCCCGTAAGGTAACTGGTTGGTGGTCTGGTCCTTTCCAAAACTGGTCAAGTAATGGAAGGAGGTGCAGAGGCAGAGGAGTACAATTTATAGAAAATACTTGTGGAGAAGTGGAGCAGGAGCCTCCCTGAGGAAGGATCTGACCTGGCTGGCAGCAGTTGGGATTCCAGTCCAAACCATCTGTGTGTTTGTCTTGCAAGTGGGAGCTGGAAATGGGTTTGGAGGTGACTTTCATGCCTCCTGTGCAGAATATGACTCCCATGTGGTCTGTGACACTTCAGCGATGGATGCTGTGTATTCTTGTCCCAGCTACCCCGAGACAAAAGAACACTGGCTTGGTCAGATATTTTTGCTAGCATCCTTTTTTTAAGTGTATTTGTTGAGCTTTCATTTTGCACATTTTTTGTACTTCTTTATTGGTGTTGCTAGTGAACTCTTCTGAATTCACTCTCAGCTTGGCAAAGAAATCCTGGACAGCAAAATCAGGGAAAATAAACTCAAACCTTTTAAAAGGACATCCGTCCCTGTTACTTATCCCCAGAGTTTCCTGGAATCATACGTAATTTTCCTGCCAGTTTGGCAGAATTATTTTCATTCAGATAAAGTAAGTTTAAATGTCAGATCAAACCAACAATTAATTGATTAGGGGATAAAAATAAGAGGTGAGACGGCAAGGAGAAATTACAGGAGATGCTTGTAGGAAAAAAGGTGAGAAAGGAGGTGGGTAGGAGAACATCTCTGTTGACACGGCACGGCTGCGGCTGCAGTGACTCCAGCCCTGTCCGCCTCCCTGGAGCTCTGCCAGAAATCCTTGAAGGATAACCACCATTGCATGGGCTCGGAATAAGTATTTTGGTGCTGCTAAAAGAAGGTCTTGGCCAAAGGATATTCGTCTGAAACCAAAGAGTGAAGTTTATTGGGAACGAGTCAAGACCGATCAGCAAAATGTTCACTTCTTAGCTGAGTGACATTTCAAAATTGAAAAAGAGGACATGGGGTGAAAAGAGAGAGCTGGGCTGGAGGACAGAAACAATTTTGCTTTGGATGAGCTGAAGGCTATTGGTGTTACAGGGAGCAATCAGAGATTTTTTAAAACAGTGTTCCTTTTACAAGGACAATCTAACCTGATTTTAAATGGAAAATATTCTTTGTTACTTCTTCGCTTTTAAGCTTTTCCAAAGAGAGACAAAAAGATCTTTAAAATCTAAAAGTTGAACGCATCAATTGTGTAATTAATGATCAGTTCTTTGACACTAGAAATGGACTTGGAAGTTCCTCATAAATTTTTCTCTAAGTTAATTACTACTTTAGTCTAAATTGCTTCTTAATTACTTCTTTGAACATATATTAGACTTGAATATTTTTTTAAAAGGATACATCAGATTTAGTAATAAATTTGTCATGTCTGCAATTACGCTAGATATGCTGCAGAATGGTATGCATATAATGATAGTCCTAATCTGTATCTACACATTATACAAAGCTTTGAGCAGCAAATGCTTTACAGCTGGGAAAGGTGTTTTCTTCGGCTGGGAGAAATGCTCCGCTTTGACACACCAAAACCTTCCAGTCTGGAGTCTGGATGGAGTTTGGAGAGAGGCTCTTCTAAGGTCTAGTAATGGAGGAATGACAAAATGAAGTTGAATGAAAGCTGAAAATAGTGTTTTCTTTCTCTAGGGATCTTTCCAATAACAAGATCAGTGGTTTAGATGTTCAGATATTCGAAAGCCTGACTTCTCTGGCAAAACTGTAAGTACACGCTGTGCCCTTCCAATCCTCCAGCTCACCGTGCATGTTTGAGCTGGTACCTAAAACACATGCTTGCATTTCACAAGTTGGCCTTGTTCTTGCTTGACCTCATCTGTCGAGCCCCAGATAGATGTGTCCATGGTCTCCTTCCTCAAGGCGTTTAGTTGCACAGTCCAGTGAATGAATGATTCCCTCATTGGCATTCAGAGAATCGGGCAGGATTTGACCCGCTGTACTGCTAGATGGAGAGGAGATCAAGGCAAGAGAATGAGATTTGTTGCAAGATGTCTGTTAGTACATGGAAAATTCTGATAAAGCTGCGGTGTCCAAATCCCACTTACCTTCTGAGGGAATTGCGTACTGAGCCTGAGCATCCTTTAAGGAGCCTGGCACTAGTGGGGGAAAGGCCTGATGTCCCATTGCTCCCCACACCCTGAGCTGTCCCAAAAACTGCCCAGACTCTATGTGGGCCAGGAGGAGAACTTTGACCATTAGCAAACTCACTGGTTCAGCTGCTGATCAGATGAGTTTGCACTGTTACTTGCTGATGGTTCATGGAGAAGATTAACTGTTTTTTAAAGAAAAATTGGACTGTCAGATCAAAAAAGGCAGCAACAGAGCCAGCACCAAAACCTGCTTTGGTGGTTCCAGCTGAGTAGCTGGCAGCCTGGACAGCCTGCCATCTTTACACCTCAAAATCTCCTAAAAGGAGAAGGACTCATGGAAGGACTTGGAGCACGGGGACTGGACTTGAACATGGAAGCAGGCTGCCCAGAGAGGTTGTGGAGTCTCCATCCTTGGAGATACTCAAAAGCAGTCTGGACATGGTTGTGGGCAGCCTGCTGTAGGTGACCTGCTTGAGCAGGGGGTTTGGAACAGATGACTTCCAGAGGTCCCTTCCAACCTCAACCACGCTGTGATTCCATGACTTAGTGCCTGACTGGACATTTTGCTATCATACGCATGTGGCTGTTGAGACTCAAGGCGCTCAGACAGTAACTAGTACCCAAGTAGAGCTTGGGACAGAGGCTGATCCTGTATGTTGGCCAGGAAGTTGTTACCAACATGATGAACTTTCATTTTCCCTCTTTTACAGAGATATAAGCCACAACAAGATTTCTACGTTAGAAGATGGAATATTTGATAATTTATTTAATTTAAGTGAAATGTAAGTTCATCTTTGTTTCCCAGTTCTCTATTTACACCTTTCCTTGAAACAGCTCTTCCCTTCCTGGTGGGGTGGGATGCAGCGCTGTCTTGGGGAGATCTGAGGCATGTACCCAACCAAGCAGCTGCCTTTTGGACCCTCTCCAGTTTCTTCCTCAAGCTGTGTCCTGCTCCTGGGTCCTGTTGGTGCCCTTCAAGCGTAACCTCTTCCCAGACTTTGCTTCTGTCTCCTGGATACCTCCAACCTCTGCCACTGCCTTCCTGGCTTCCCTGCTTCTCGCCCACTTCTTTTCTCTGGCCGTGCGCCGGGTCACACTTGCTGTTCCTGTCTGTATGGTCACACCTTGGGACCGGGGGATCTGACGAAAAGGGCACTGACCTGCAACACAGGAGACCCTGACTGAGGTGTCTAAGTCACTTGAAGACACTTGAAGATGTTCTCCCTCAGTGATTCAAGTTCTTAGGCTTATAGTGATTTTTAATTGAAGTAATTAAAATCTGTGCTGTATGTGAAGGGCAGCGAGGGGATGCCACACATTTCCAGGAGAGATACATGAAGTGGCAGCACAGAATGGCCATTCTGTATCTGAATGAGCCAAAGGATTAACCCCGTGCAATCGCTCTCGGCAAGCAAGAAAAAAAGCTAAGCCACACATTCTCCCTGAAAGACAGGACACAAAGGGCATTTTCAGCTCTGCATTTTTGCTTACAAGTGGCACTGAAGAGACACAAAGGATTCAGGCTAGGTCCAAGTGAGTCTGCCCCTGCTAAGGCTGGCCGGCAAAGTGGTGCTTTCAGTATAAAAATCCTGGGTTCAGCCCCTGCTGCAGCCCAGCCCAGCTGGCGTCAGCTAAACAAACAGCTTTCCATCTCTGTCCTGTTTGCAGCTGAATGCCAAAGGCTGTAATTTGGATCAAGTTTAGCTGCAATTAAAGTTTCCATCTTTTCATTAAACTGCCACATGGAAAGATTATCATTGACTTTGCATTTCTTTTTTGACAGATCAATTTTATTCTCTTAGCTATTTTTTAATGGAGCTGTAAATAGTCTCCCTTAGCTGGAGAGGCTGCCATTACATCCAATGGCTGTTAGATGGCAGACTATTTTAAATATAAGATTGTGTCTGTAATTTGCTTCTAATTGCAACAATTATTTGTAGAGTGAAAAAAGTACTTGGAGTACGTGCCTAATTCTAGCCTCTAGAAAAATCATGTTAATTATTGCTTGATTCCCTATTCATTAACTCCCCTCGCAGTTCTTTCTGAAGCATTTCAGTGGAGTGGCGCAGGTGGGAACAGTGAGGGATCTGCACACTGCTGTAATTAACACTTAGCACATGTCAAGTTAATGCCTAACTTTTGTCTGATCTCCCTGTTACAGAAACTTAAGTTGGAATCCATTTGTTTGTGACTGCAAACTTTCCTGGTTGCCCCGTTGGGTGGAAGACAGACAAGTGAAAGTTATTCAGGCGTCAGATACGAGATGCGCCCACCCTCCTGAGGTGGCAAACCTTTCCCTCTTCAATGTCTTGTTCGTCAATGCTACTTGCGGTAAGGAAACGCTGCGGGCTGTGGTGGGGGAGATGACTAAACCGGTGGAAATGATGGGCCCAGGGGGAGCTGGGGATCACGTCTAGACCTCTTTAGACCACAAGTCACCAGTTCTAATCTAATTAAGCAAATAATGGTAGTGTGTGACTCTACCCTGATGCCTTAAGGCTGGAGTCAATCACACCAGGGCTGAGATCAGCAAACTCATTACAGACCAAGCTTCAAGCAGCCATCAGATGGCACTAGCTCCGTGACCTCCAGCCTTAGGCTTTCATTCTCTCAAGCTTTTAACAGTCTGACTTCAAGCAGTGAAATCTCTTGGAGTTGATGGGACCTGAGGACATGCTAAATTGAATCTTTGCAGGTGACAGGGCTCCGTGTCAGGAGCGTTGAATGAACACTGCCCCGAGCTACAGCCCGTCGCCTGCTCTGGGTGCATTTTTCTGACTGCCTTGGCTAGTCAGAAACGTGGGGCGGTGTTTACTTGGAGGGTGGGAGGGGGAGCCCTAGGAAAAATAACCCCCGCTGGATGCTCAGCTATCTCTAAGTAAGAGAGAGGGAGGGAGAGCGTGTGCTCCCCCCAGCAGGCATCAGGCACCTCCTTTAATGCATGATGGGAGGATGCAGTGATGAGGGCTGGGGGAACCAGAGCTGGTGGGAGCCAGCTGAGCCGCCTGATGAAGTGCAGTGCTCCTCCAGGGCCAAAACCCGGCTGGTGGTTGCTCCGCTTTCCCCAGCAAAGTTACCCCAGCCTTGCAGCACCTCGGTAGTGCACTGTTTGCCTGGTGCTGGAATTATCAAGCGAAATAACACCATCACTGTTATTCCCCTTGATAATTAGTTGTTCCCCTCTTGAACTACTTTAAGTTAGTGTGGAAACAATAATGTGAGGCTGTCTTCTGGGTAATTCAGTGTAATGGGAGTAGGCTGGGGACAGCCTGCCAGCTACTGACAGTTGTTACTGACCGGCAGGGAATGAAGAAGTATGACCAGGCTGGTGTTAAAAAGCAAAGTAGTTCCCATGCCGTGGTCCTCCTCACGGGACTTTTCTTAAGAGAAGTGGCTCAACGTTTGCAGGAAGGCTGTGGAGAAAGCTGGACAGTTGGATGGATTTGATATGGGAAGATCACACGAGGCCGGAGCTGTTGAGATGTTTGGGGGGAGATGTTGTAGCAACCAGCAGAAACAGAGGAGCAAACATGGCTCGGTTGCGTGGGCAGAGTTGGAGAGGAGGTCAGGCAGTCCCAGCTGGGCTGCGGCTGTGCACGCGGCAGAGGCCCTGCCTGTGTGTTTGTGGCAGAGAAACATCCCACCCCTTGCAAGCCGGTGAGGGGGAAGTAAACTCAAGGGAATGAGCTGTTGCTCTGAGAATGGGGCTGTTGTGGCTGCCATCATTGTACGTGTCCATGCACGTGTGTGTTTGTGCTCCCTGTAGCCAGGCATGTGTTGTTTCTGTGCATCCTTCCCATGAATGCATACATGTGCATCCTTCCACACCCCTCGGGTGCAGGCTGTGTGTGGCACTGCCTTCTTTTCTAGCACCAGATTTTGCCTGCAAGTAGGTGGGAAGCTCTTGGCTCTCTCCAGGGGGGAAGGTGGCTGCAGTGTCTGCCCACCTCCAGCGTGGGCCTGGTGGAGAGTCCGGTGGCATTTCTCCCATGCCACCGATGTGCCACTCTGCCCAAGTGTGTTTGATTATAGACTCGTTGCTGGAAGCCCCAGGCAGCATGGAGTGAAACGTGCTGCACCGGACCAAGCCAAGGGACAACCTTTTCTCCTGGTCTCACTTGGTGGCTAGTCCTTTGGGCTCCTTTGAGGGTCAGACTCAGCGGCTCCATGTTCCGTGGGACTGTCAGGCTCTCCAAAGACCCCTTTTATTTGCTGAGTGTTGCTGCTCCATAAATCTGTGCGACTGACTTGTTATTTCGGTCATCATTAATTAGCATAAAGAGTTTGGAAATCATTGCTGAGGGGTTAAAGACTTCCCAGGCAAGACTCAAAAAGGAAATGCTTGAAGTAGGAACTGCCCAGGAGAAGTCCGTTCCCAGGGGTGTGGGGCGGTGTCTCTTGGAGGGTTTCACCAAGCCATGGCTTGACAGTGTCAGTTTGCAAGAGGATCTTCTGTTCTTTCCCCAGGAGCTCAATACATAACATGTCTGACAAGCAACCACACAGAAGAGGCTGAACTTGTCATCCTCTTCACGTCTGTTCACCCTGGGAACCTCACCGAGGAGACCTGCAGTGCCCTCTGTTATGCTGAAGACCAGGAATATGGAGGTTTCAGCACCCTGGGGCAGTGTTTGTGTGGTACTGCCCATGAAACAAACTCTTCCTCCAGTTGTTTGCCATTTTGCACTGAGCATTTGTCTGGGCAGGCCTGTGGTGGCCCATCACTCGTCCCCTCTCCCTTCCAGGCACAGCTGCCTGTGTCTTTCACAGGACTCCAGCCCCGGTACAGCCTACACCAGGCCGTGCTCTTCAATGTCAGTATTCCCATTGCTGTCAGCACTTTACTGTGGGAATTTGGGGACCAGACAGAGGTTCTCAACACCACTGGAAATGCAGCTGTCCACATGTATGCCTTACCTGGGCAGTACAATGTCACTGCCACCATCTTCGTGGGCACCAAGGTCTTATACGTGCAGGCAGAAATCGAGGTGGTGGCTTCACCCCAACAGTTAGAACTGCAATGTCCTTCCTTGGTCAAGACGAATGAGACTCTGGACATACGGATCCGCAACAGAGGTGGCACTGGCCTCGCGGTGTTGTACGGTATCACCGCAGAGGCTGGAGAGCTGGGCAGAGGTAAGCAGGGTTGGCTGGGTGGGTGCTGGGCAAGGGAGGGGTGGCACTGGGTCCTGGGCCTTCCCTTTCCATTCCTTCTCAATGAGGAGTAAGGGTTGACTCCTTTGGGCACTCCTTGCTCCCCTGTCTGACCAGGCAGTGTTTTGCACTGTCCTGGGCCAAGTAGATGACTGCACAGAGTGCAGTTCAACAGCGAAGGGGATTTATGGGCATCAAGAAGGACAGGACATTCCTGGAGCCTCGCTTCCCAGATTGGATTGGGGTGCGTGGGCCCATAGAAAGGACATCATGCTTGTGTTGTGTTCTTCTACCTCATGCAGCAGTTCACCCCATGTGTCCCCCTGATGGCTTGGTTTTCCCGGGCAATAACCACTGCTATCAGCTGGTGGTGGAGAAGGCTGAGTGGCTGGAGGCCCAGCAGCACTGCCAGGAGCATGGCAACGGAGAGCTGGCTTTTGTGAGCAGCCCCGAGATCCAGAGCTTCTTGGTCGCTCATGTCATCAGGTAAGCAAGGAGGGTAACGGTTAAGATTTCCTAGGGACAGGTCTTGTGTTCCTGGGGTCACATCTGCAGAGGGGTCCGGAGGGAGGGTCCTGTCGAGCTCGGCAGCAGGCAGCCCTGTGCAACCAGTCAGGCTGGAGAGACACACAGGTCCAGGCTGAGTATGGGGAGATGGTAGGGGTGAGGCTGCTGAACAAAGAGGAGGAATAAGCAGAGCTTGAGCCCTTGCTGAGCTTGGCTTCTTTGCTTACAGACTGTGGAGGGAAGAAGAGGAATGGGGCAGAAAGGCTGGAATTCAGAACTAGGAATTGTGGGGTTGCTGCTGGTGGGCATCTTGTACCCCACGTTTGTGCCTGTGCGTGCATCTGAAATGGTGCAGAGAGGTGCAGGGTCAGGAGCAAACGGGGCTGGGCTGAGCAGACCTTCCACCTGGGAGTTCAGCAAAATCTGCAGGCTCGGGTTGGACGGTGGAGGGGGTCAGGTGCTCGTGTCCAGAGGGTGTTTGGCTACCAGGCAGGGCCTGAGGGTGACCTTGCAACCAGGTCCCTCCATCAGCAGAATTACAGCTGGATTGTCCCACGAGTGACACCGTGGCATCGAGCAGCTGCTCTAGCAGAGCCCGAGCCAGTGCTGCAATCCTGCCTCCCAGCTGGGATCCTGCACCCTCCCAGACACGGCTGCCGCCTGAAGCCCAGACCCCTTCCCCTCTTCTTTCGCATCCTGAGAAGGAGCAGCACTCCTCTCCAAGTGTCAGGCTCCAGCAGCATCTGTTCCACCTCAGGAGCTGGGCTTTATAAACAGAGAGCACTGAAAGTGTCAGCCTTTGATTAAATCCACCCCTCTAAGTGCCCTTTCTGCAACCAGCCGTCTTGGCGGGAGGACGACCAGGAGAGCTTTCAGGGGCCTGACAGCTCTTGTCAGCGCTCCCAGATGCAGATGTTGTAGATGGCCTCTTAATAAACACAGCCCAGAAAGCACATGCGAAGGGAACAGCTGCATGTGACGTAGGCTTTGAACGGTCCTGCTGAAGGTCTGACAGCCCCTTCTTCCCAAACTTGTATCCTTGCCCTGTTCCCTTCGCACTGGGTTTTATCCCGAGATTGCAAACATGTGGTCCTTGATCTGGGGAAGAGGAGTCTGTCCCTTCCCGCGGGTTAGATACTGGTCACTTGGTGCTCTGATTTATCAGGCATTGCGTGCAGGGCTTTTGATGGACTGCAGCACAAGGAAATCATGAGACCTCAGAAGGGAATGAGCCGCCCAAGCTGTTTCCCAGCTGCTGCCCCACGTTGCTCTCCTCCCCAGTCCCCTTTATTTCATGTGTTTATTTTATTAATCCATTCAGATAAACATGAATGAGGCAGTTCCAGGATGCGATTTCCCTGGCGATAAAAGACAAATCAACCGAGCCACAGGTTTTTGGAACATGCAGCCTCCATAGTTTCTTGTGGGAAAATGACAGAAGCAGAAATCTGTTTCCCATTAGAGCATGCAGCAGCGAGGACCGCTCTCTCCTCTCCTTCGCTCCTGTCGTGTAATGGTCTCCCCAGGACCAATATGTGCTGAGCTGGTCCTCTCCCCGCCTCCAGAAGCAGAGTGCTCCAGCCCACACCCCTTCCAGGGGACCCCGCTTTCCCCTCTGAGGCAGTGCAGGGAGCCCCTCTCCCCTTCCAAGCCTCCTCAGGCTTCGTTCTGCTCCTGCTGCCCCAAGCAAGGCAGCTTGTTCCTTCCTCAGAGGCAGAGGGATGCTCACGTCTTGCTTCAGAAGAGGGTGTCGAGAGCCCTCTTGTTCCTCTCTGCAAGGTAGTGGGCCAAGCAGTGGGGCAGGGGTGGGAAGCAAGCCAGCCAGCCTATTTCTTCTTTTTTTTTTTTTTTTTTAATGACTTGCAGTTAGGTCATAGCTGGAATTAGAACAGGAAAATCTCTATCAAGTTTTACTAATGGCAGCAAACAGGCGGTTTCCTAGCCTGTTCTCCCTAATCCCGTGCCAGTGGTTCGGGAGCAGAGCACAGCAGTTATTTATTTTTTAATCTTATTTGCAATGAAAACTACTGATTCACGGAACAGTTATTTTTGTCGTCGTTTTTCAGCATGACCTCATTAATCATTTCATCTGGCGTGAGCCTAGTGGTGGAGAGACACCAATTACCTCCCTGGTCTGCTTTTTGCAGAGCAGTTGTACCACCCTGGGAGCACGCTGGAGCAAACAGCAAGGCTGTAGCAGAATTGATTGCAGCCTGCAGGAGGGAGCGTGGAGAAGGAGCTGGGGGCTTTGAAGGGTGCATGATGAGGCTGTTCCCCCACTCGAAGTTAATATGAAACAAATGCCTCACTTTCTGCTGGGTGCGATTAGAAACAGTTGTCCAGGCTGTTTGTGGCTATGAAAGACCGCTCAGCACTTTCCACTAGAATCTCTGCTGGGATTCAGCCAGTTTCCAAATGTGGAAGAGACATTTCATTTTCCTAAAATGATCCTGGCAGTTTCTTTTGTATGTGGGGTTCATCTGCCCGTGGTGCTTTGGCCTCTGCTTGCCGGTGTCTTGTCCCCCCGTGGCTGCTGCCTTTCAGTGGTGGCCAAGGAGTTGATCATCTCCCAGCAGCTGCATCAAAGACGCCCCAATTGGAACAGCAGCTCCCGTACCTGGCACCGTCCGAGGTTTAATCATGCACTGGTGCCAGTTCCACTTGCAGAGGAGAATTGACTAGTGACAAATTCCACAGGTCTGCACAAATGAAGCACAAGTTTTCTAAAGGATGCAGCTTTTTCAGACAGTTTTGTATGACCATACCATTCCTCTTAAGTCACGACTCAATACGGGCTTAGAAGTGTCTGTGAGGGTCATTCAGACTGCAATGCAGGCAGGCCATTTTAACAGACTGGTCTCCTAAGAGGTGTCTGAGGTTCAAGTCAACCTGCTGATACTCCTTGGTTTTGCAGATAGTCCCATTTCCCTGTATTGTGTAGGGTTTACTCTGCGATGGGAGAGCTGGTCTCAGCCCTTCCAGCACCCACGAGTGGCTGTTGGCCCTCCATGCCCACTGGGAGGGGAGGCCAGGCGGCATGGTGATATTAATAAACATATTGATGTGAAGGAAGCAGCTCCAGCTTGAGGAAGCAGAAGGTGTGCAACTGGAGGGACTGCTGGGAATTTCTGGAAGCAATAAAATCTCGTGGTTCTCCTCTCCAGGCAGTGTCATCTCATTACCCTCTCTGATATCTTTGTGCTGTACCAGTTGTGGCTGGTATGAATCAGTGCTTACCAGTATGTCACAAGCTCTGTGGTGCTGACGGAGCCTTTAACTGGGTCCTCTTTTAACTTGAGCGTGAGCATTTTAGGAATGGGGTGACTCAAGTTGTGGGGCAGCGATCATCAAGGGTCTGACTCAGCTGCACACAGCGACCCACTGAGCTGCTTCTCCCTCCCAGCCCCACTGCACTGTAGTGTTGGTGTTGATTGCTCTGTCTGGATCCTTTTGGCTCTGCTGTCCCCTCAGTATATCAGAGGACAGGTGGCTTTCTGTAGCCCTTAGGACAGAGGTTTGAAGGGCTGGTAGATAGCAGGATGGTGTGCCATGAAGGAGCTGTTACTGAGGAGCCAGGTTCTGGAGGTAGAATGGATACTGAAATCCTTTAGTAACTAAAAGGGTCCGTTAAATGCAGCCTGTGACACCCGGATGAAGCTGCTGTTGTTAAGATTATTATTTTCATAGAGAACCATAGATGGCATCTGTCCCAGATCTTTCTAATACTCATGATTTCCTGAAATCCTCCCCCCTTCCTTATTTTTTGAAGGAGCCTCGATGTCTGGATTGGATTCAATGATTTTGCAAGCACTGGAGCGCAGCAAAGAGGCGAAGGGTTTAATCTGGAGAGCTGTCAGAACTGGCTGCCAGGAGAACCCCATCCGTCAAACGCTGACCACTGTGTCCGGATGGGCCCAACGGGCCAGTGTAACACAGACCTGTGCATGGCCAAGCACAGCTACGTCTGCGAGTACAAGCCAAAAGGTGGGCTCTGCTTCTCTCCTGCTGTCCGCTGGCATGTGCCAAGGAAAAAGAGGGCTGCATGGAGGGGGTCATCCAGAGCATCCCCCCAGATCAAGTGGGACTGGCAACAACCACAATATTCCCAACAGAGGCTTGACTGATAACCTTTCAGAAACCTGGCCTCAGCCCAAAGGGAGGAATTTGGCCCACTCCAATCTTTGCCATCAACCGAAGTAGAGAGAGGAGCGAAGCTCTGAAGCAGAGCTTCGGAAATAGCTTTTCTCTCTTATTTGAGCAGTCTCTGCTGCTGCCAGGATCTGAGGCCATGGTGCTGCCTTGGTGACTCTTGCTGTCCTTCTGTGGCATCTTGTAGTTTGTGAGATGTTGGGGTCTTGTGACTTAAAAGACTATAGAGCCTTGGAGATCATTAAGTGAGCTTTTATGTGGTGTGTGCTGTGCAGGTTTGTGTTTAAGCAGCCTCCCAGATCTCCCAAAGCGGTGTAGGGAGTAAGGAAGAGAAGCAGAAAGGACATGAAATATGGGAGAAGATTTAGGTAAGAAGGAAAAGCCAGTGCTAGGAAGAGAGCCCACTGGCCCTGGGAGGAGGGACAGCATCAGCTGGTTGTGCTCAGTCCCCAGAGCCTGACCTGGCTGTGAATGAGCCAGAGGTGTTTGCCGCTGGTGGAAACCAGCTGGTCCTGGCCACATTTCCCATGAAGTCCAGGGGGACAGGGAGGATGGGGAGTGCACCTTGTGCTCAAAAATTCGAAGCAAATCATGGGGTGTTGGAAGGGAGAAGTATTTGCAGAGTTCCTAGAAGTCAAAATTGCTGAGAATTGCAAATGCAAACATTACTTGTGCAGGATGAGTAAGAAATCAAAACACCTGCAAGAAGAAGCAGGAAACTACAAGATTACAGCAGCTGCTTCTTCAGTAAAGCTGGAGTTACAGATTCCTGAGTGGTCCAAGCCCTGCTACAGCTCTGCTGCACGGTGTGAGCAAGCATGAGCAGGGTGGGGGAATAGCTTCAGGCCTTGCTGAGTCTCATGGGCTTTGTTCAAATATTTCCTTTGTAAACAGGAGTTCTCTTAAATGCCGAAAACTTCTTTGTGGGAGACCCTGTGTTTGATACACATGAGGCTGTGAAAAATGTGACAGAAGATGTGCTGTCAGCTCCGTGGCAAGCTGTGGAGGTAAGGATTTGCTCATCCTGCTGCTGCTGCAGAGGGAGCCCAGGGAGACGCAGGCAGGTGAGAGCCTGTTTGTTTTGCAGGTGATGGTGTTCCCTGAGCTGGCATTCAGGCACGAGGGATATTTGACTGCCCTGGAGTTTGTGACACAAGAACTGCATCAACCTGTTCAAGTGAGCTTCCAAGTGCATAGACCGATAGATGGAGAAGGTGAGGCACCTCCTCTCAACACTTGTGGTATTGTTAGAGCTGATGCCATCAGGGCCATGTCAAACTGAGTGTCTGTGGCCTTCTTGTGGCCCCTCTGTCTTCAAAGCAGAAGCTCTGAAGCCTTAAAGGCTCAGAGATTTGGTTCTATTTTTGAGGAGACTCAAGCGCAAAATCTGCAGGCATGGTTGGACAGCCTGAGGTTGCCTTGGAGAAGCGGTTCTCCTGGAGAAATTAATAGAGGGAGAAACCTGTCTCAATGCGTGAAGAAAACGTGAGTGTAAGGAACGTGTAGAAGTGAATTAATCTTCTGAGTTACACTTTTATACTTTGGGAAGACATGACATGTCAAATGGGAATGTCTTCTGGTCCATCTGGCCCCACAGGTTAACAAGGAAGAACGTTTTCCTGAGCCCATTTCTTCCTGATGGGTGAGATAATCTAATAAACCTTTTATTCCTTGTACAACAGCTCAATAGTCACAGTTTTGGCAACAATTAATTTTGCAGCAGAATGTTTGCTATAGCCATAGGGTTGGCTGGTTACAAAAGAATATTTTTTGACACTGAAAAGCTGATACTTTGACATGGAAACATGAACTTAAGAAAAGTTGCTTAATGTGTTTTCAATGTCAAAGCCAGCTCTGCTTGGACTTGCTTTTGCGTGAACATAGTTCTCTTTTAGCTTGCAAATTGTGCATTCTCACTGGAAAAGAGACTCACTTTGTTTTTAACAATCTTTGTGCCTTGGTGAAATTTTCCTGTAAAACAGGACACTTGTCTCATGTAGTACCAGGATGTGTTGCGGTTGCAGGTTTTACTAAGAGTGGAGAAAAATGGTGAATTTGGAGCGAAGAAGTGCACTAGAAGTGTTACTTGTCAGAATGGTGATCTTTGCTTTCTCTTTCACTTCTTCCAGACTACCAGGAGGGAAAAAATGCTACAGAACCATTCCACACTGCTCAGGATGACGGGAACTGGACTCTACTTGAATGTCCTCCTGGTTTCCAGTGGTGTCATTTGACTAATTTGTGCTTGTCACTAAACAACTGCTGCAACGCGACCGAGTGTGCCAACAGTTCTCTTGCCAGCAGCCCTGCCCCTGTTTCCCTTCAGCACAATGAAAGCCAGCTCAGCTATGAACTCATCGAAGAATTTCACTTTACAATACCAGCTGGCCCTTCTTCCCAGTATCTGGTCAGTGTTTATTAGCTGCTGTAACCAGTGAGTAGGTGGGGCAGTTTTCTCTTGAGTGCTTTGGGTAAATAAAGAATTGTTCCCATTTGCATTTGGTGATACTGAAGTCCATTCAAATGAAATGATTTGCCCAGTGTCACACATGCCACCACTTTCTATCTTCCCTGCTCTAAGCCATGGACTCCCTGCAGTAACCTGTTGCAATAGCAGAGTTGGTCAAAAGGCTGTGCAGATTTCCTGGGCTATTCCCATTGCATTTACAAAGTGGAGATAGAGCATAGAGCTGGCTTCCATGTTAGCACATTTGATTCAGAGTGGCCAAGGAGAGCAGAGTGGTGAAATGTCTCCCCATGCTGTGTTTGGATCTGCAGCTTTTCTGTTGGTTTCCACTTGGCAGTAAATCCAGCTGTCTTGCCCAGGCAAGAGTTGGGTGCTGCGTGCTCTTAATTTGAGGCGTTAATCCAAAAATGTCTCCTCTCTCTACAGGTCACATTCAGAAAAGAAAGTATTTTTGTCAGGGCCAAGGACATCTTCAGTATCCAGCACAATGCAGGCTTGGGCTTACTCCTCCAGTGCCAGCCAAGTACCGCATCCCCTTACAGAACCAACGTCTTAAGCACGAACTCTTCAGAGTGGGCACTTGGCCTGTCCGACAGCTCCATCGGTGCCACCTGGATAAACAACACTGTTTGCTCTCTCCGAGTTCGCTATGCCGAGGAACAGCTGGTCCCGGTGATCAGCCCCCACAATGCGGGGCTGGAGCATCCAGGTCGCTACACGGTCAGAGCCAGTGTGGACAACGGGGTCTTCAGCGCCAATCTGTCTTGCAGTTTCTGGGTGGCTTCCTGGGTGTCAGGCCTGCGGGTCATCCACCCCGCTCCTCAAGGCAGCAGGGTCTACCTACCATCCAACCACACTACCCTGGTCGTCAAACTCTCCTCAGGGGTGAATGCGACAGCTAGCTGGCTGGGAGACAACCACACTTTCCCCTTCGAGGGGTCCTGCCCAGCGCCTGTTGCACCGCTGACGGCAGACTGTGCCAGGGAGACCAACGACACCTGGTTTGCGGTGGTCAGCCTGAGCAACCTCAGGGAGGGGGTGAGCACCCACGTGCTTGTTGCGGAGAACGCCGTGAGCTCCCAGAACATCACTGTCACAGTGAAAGTGGAGGAGCCCATCCGTGGGCTGCGGGCCACCCCTGACCCTGAGAGCAGAGTCCTGCTAAATACACGAGTGGTGAGTGATTGCTGCTTTTAATTTGTCAGTAGCGTTTTTAGCCTTTACCACTAACGGTGTGTGTTGGGCTCATGAGGAGGGCTGGGGCTCGGCTCCACACTGGTCAGATGTAGCGCTGCTTGCTGCTAAGCGCTGGCTCCAAGGCCATGCAGACAGCGCTGCTGCAGGCACAGGCATGTGGCAGAAAGCACTGGTGCTCTCCAGCAGGAAGGCAGCTCATCTGTATGTTCACTTTAATTCCCTCAGAGGTAAGGCAGCACCTCCCGCTAGGGGAATACTGGCTTTCCAGTTCTACAGAAAACCGGAGGCATTATGAAAGGCCAGTATTTACCTTCTTTTGACTTGTCAAGGTAGTTACTCCTTTAGGTGTTTAGATTTGCTCTACTAAATCCTTACATTACCTGGCTGAAGCTATAAAAAGGTTTCATCCATCCATCAAAGTCTTGGAGTTAGTCTGGTGTTTGCAGTCTTTTTTTCTCAAATCCCCTGTCCCCGGAGCTACAGCTGAGCCCTGTTCAATAGGAACCTGTTCAATAACTGCCCATCGGTATCTGTGAAATGCTCTGCTCAACCTCTGGCTGCTTACGGCAGAACCCTGCGCCTGCAATGCCTGTTGGTCTCACCCTTCCTGGCTGCTACGGTCTGCTCAGGAGGCACTGCAGGAGTGAGGAGGGGGCCTACTCTGTCCAGTGCAAGTCAACCATTTTAGCCTTTGGGTTGGGTACCATCAATGGACGAGGGTCAGAGACTCAGCTTACGGGTGTAGATAAAGCTGAGTTGTTTCCGCAAAGACAGCAGCAAGTTTTTTAGCTAGCAAGAGAGAGACCTGATCACAAAAGCAGAGCTCTAGGGTGTGGGAGCAGGCAGTATGGGTTCTGCTCCCAGCTCTGCTGTTGATTCATGGAGTCAGGGTCTACATTTCTCTATCAGCAACAAAGCCACAGATGATCTTGCACCTCTGTGTCATGGTCTGAGAGCGCTGTCTCACAGGTGTGTGATGCCTCCCAGTCTGGCTCTGCTCCCTCCCCAGTTCAGCTGGAGATCTCCTGGGAAGTGCTGTGCACGCTTTTCTCTTGCACTAGTATAAAATGTCCTCATGCCTTTCAGAGCTACGTCCCTGTGATGGAAGCTGGGTCAGATGTGACTTTCCGATGGACAGTAGATGATAAGCCATCTTTCACTTTTTACAATGTTGTCTTCAACGTTATCTACCAAAGCCCAGCTGTGTACAAGCTTTCGGTAAGCCAAGGCCTTTCCCATGATGCCATTTTAATCCTGGGTTTCCATTTCATCCCACAAACGAAGCAGGAAAAGCAGCAGGGAGAGGAGAAGGCAGACTTGAGTTGAGGAGGTTTTCACTGTGCTCCTAACGAGCTCGTCTGCTATTTCTCACTGAGCTGTTCTTGCAAATGCAAACAGTAAGTTTCTTCCTATTCTTCCATTACAGCTGATTTCGCTGTCTTCCTCATCTTTGCTTTCTCCTCTTTTCTCCATGTCGTCCTTTCTGTTCATGGAGTGTCTGTCCTTACTCCTCTCCAGCAGGAATGAGGCAGGGAGCCCCACTGCAGGGTGCCGGCCACTGCTTTGGCAGGCAGGAGGTGTGAACACAGACCCAGGCAGAGGCAGGATGCAAACATAAGAATTTCATAGCCAGGACAGAGCTTCTGCCACAAGCTCTTCTGGTCTCTGTCCTGTTCTCTTTCCATTGGTGCAGACTGGAACACTGGGTTTTGTCATGACCCCAGAAGAAGGATAGAGCGGAAAGTCTGGGTAGAGGGAGGTATCTGTTGTGGAACAGGAGTTTGTCTCTGGCCAGAACATCTTTCTGTATCATGTACTGCCACGCAGAGTCCTGGTCTGGCTCCAAGCTGCTTGATCCGTTTGCAGGGTAACTGCTGGCTTCCTGAAGAGACACCAGCCCTAGCTCCGAGGGCATGCTAGCACTAATTTGCTTGGTGCAGCACTATGCTGAGTAGCACTAATTCGCTGGGTGAAGCACTGTGCTGACAAGCCTGGATTGCTTTTACTTACGGAGTTGACAAGGTGGCATTAGTCTGGGGTCGACTGGGTTCAGTGTAACAGATTCACAGAAGCCTAGACACAAACTTCTTTATCTGTTGGGGTGGGAGGTCTCTATTCAACTGGGTTTGAAGGATCCCTTCTGCCAGCAGCTCAGCTCTCCTGCAGGTGAGGAGGTGGCAAGATGCTTCATCATTAGGTGCCACATCAGTGTCACATGCCTAGATAATCTTGAGGATCCCGCTCTACCTCTGTCATGTCTCTTCAGTCTCTTGCCCGTCCATTCTCCCTTTCCCTCCTCTGCCCAACTTTACTCTCCCTCTCTGTGCCCACTACACCCAGGATGCTGGAGCTGCACTTGGCGTGCTTGCTTTTACGAGTCTCTTCCATCCCCACTCTCTGTGCTTGGAGCCACTCATCTGCCACTGTCCTAAGGAAACTGGGTGGCTGTTGCCCCCTTGGTGGCAGCAAGTGCCTGGGCTCAGCAGCTGGAGACGGTGTGCAGGGCACATCAGAGCAGGGAAAAGGGTAACCGGCAAGTTCAGAGCCAGAGGAGTCTCAGGATGAGAAGCTCTTCTCCTTGCCCTCTTGCTGTAGAAGCAGTCCTTCCTTGGACTGACTTTAGGGGTGGAGATGTGGTGGTTCCAGCAAGAGGTGGCTTTGCCAGGTAGGTGGCATTCCAGTCTATGCTGCTGTCCAGTGCCATTCAAGCTATTGCCCCTGCCTCCCCGTCCCACAGGCTATTCTTCTCTGACCTAACCTGCTCGCCTGCCTGGGGGGACTTCTTCAGTACAGCGAAGCCCCACTCTCAAGAGAGGGCAGCACGGCAAGGTGATCCCAGATGCATTCTTTGTCCCACTGTCCTTCCCAGCTCACCGCCTCCAACCACATCAGTAACTTTATGGTCAATTACAATGTCACGGTGGAGATGATGAATAAGATGAAGAACCTGACTGTGTTGGGTGTCCTGCCGGTCCTCCCTCAGAACAGCACTGTGGAGCTTACAGCAAGAGTTCAGGTTGATTCAGCTGTGGATGCTATGTTCCTGTGAGTCCTTTGCAAGTTGCCTGAACTTAGGATCTTACTGTGCATAGCTTACCAGTCTTGCCTGCACTATTTCTCTTCCCGGGGCCAGCTGATGTCAAATGGCCCATTTCTCAGCTGCTGTCTAGTTAATTTGAAATCCCTGCGGGTGTGGTTCAGTCACACTGGCTGGGACCTATAGTTCAGGCTGAAATACTTTTCTTTTAAAGGATTGCAACATTGCTTTAATATTGGGTTCCTCCTCTTCTTACTAGTGCTGTACTCCTCTCACAGCCACAATTCTGCAGCATTGGGCACAGCTACTGCTTTGATACTTGGCATTATGTTTCCTATGGCTTTTCTGAAAACCCCAGCCCTGAGCCTGAAAGACAGCCCTAGACCAGGCCAGGGTTCCTCTGGGATTTCCATGATTCTCCTGTTGTGCAGTGTAACATGGTTTGCATGTTTCTCCAGGTGGGATTTTGGAGATGGTGTCCAGGAGACATACCTGTTCAGACCTCCCTACAACAAGTCTTTCCTTGTTCCTGATCCCAGTGTCCATGAGGTTGTAATTGAGCACAATGTTTCACACATCTATCAAGACCCAGGTATGCTCAGGACAGTTCTTTGGGGAAGAAGGGGCTCGGATATTTTTGTTGCGAGGGGGTTACAAGGCACCTTCCAATAAAACAATGGCTTGAAAGTCGTTTTCTCATTCCTGAGCAAACAGCCAGAGTGACTGGAAGTCTCCAGCAACTGCCATCCTCTATAAGTCTAGGAGAAGTTTGTCCACGCTGTAAGAAACGGGTCCACCGCACACAGTCCCCCTTTTGGGCAGTCTCAGCAGATAGATGAATGGCAGGCGAGCTTTGTGCTGATGGGAGGGGGGGTAGGGAGCACTACTGCAGGCAGCAGGAAGGGGGTCTGTTTTGTGAGCGAACAGAAAGAAAATCTTTTCTCTGTATCTGTCGGACTGGCTTCTTACTTGGTGTTTGGTCCTCACATGCATGGCCTAGTTGTAATTCCTGCTTGTCCTGGACCGGAGGAGGGAAGCCCAGGGTGTGTGCAGTGCAGGAGCAGAGTCTCTCCCTGCAGTCCCCCGTCACGCTCCCCACACTGCTGCAGCACTGAGGAAGCTGTTGCGCAAGCATGTCCTCACAACTGGT
Organism: Aptenodytes patagonicus; assembly: GCF_965638725.1. NCBI lineage: Eukaryota > Metazoa > Chordata > Aves > Sphenisciformes > Spheniscidae > Aptenodytes > Aptenodytes patagonicus. Next base: position 5,378,521 of record NC_134961.1, read on the forward strand.
CTTTTTCTGCTCTCCTCCTATGCAGGCGAATATGCCCTGGTGGTTCTCGTGTCAAACCAGTTTGAGAACCTCACCCATTTGACCCCAGTTCACATCCACAGTTATCTGATTGATGTGAAGATGGAAGTAGAGGAGGATGTTTTAGTTGTGAGCCGTCCGGTCACCTTCAGAGCCAATCCATTGCCGTCTCCTTACGGTGTTGTGTACACCTGGGACTTCGGGGACGGGTCCTCACTGTTCACAGAGAGCCAGTCTACAGTGACGTACAGCTACTCCAGAAGAGGGGTATACAACATCACCGTGACAGCGAACAATACCATAAGCAGTGTGGAGACAGTTGAATGCTACCAAGTGTTTGAAGAGATAACTGAGCTCCATGTTTCCGCTGATGAGGTAGCAGAGCTGGGAGCATCTGTGACCCTTAATGCTTCAGTGCAGACGGGGGACAGTATCACCTGGATATTCGATATGGGGGACGGGACGGTGCTGAGGAGTCAGGTGCCAGTGGTAGAACACGTGTACATAAAGGACATCAACTGCACCGTGAACGTGACAGCTGTGAATCCTGTGAACTCTGTCTCCCAAACTGTGCCTGTTCGGATATTTGTCCTGGAAGTACTCAAAATAGAGCCTACTTCTTGCATCCTTGAGCACCCAGATGTGCAGCTCACTGCATATGTGACAGGGAATCCTGATGAATACATCTTTGATTGGACTTTTGGAGACGGCTCGTCCAATGTCACAATCAGTGGGGACCCTGTGGTGATGCACAACTTCACCCGAAGTGGGACGTTCCCCCTCTCCCTGACTCTCTCAAGCAGGTTTAACAAGGCTCACTATTTCACCAGCGTCTGTGTGGAGCCAGAGATAGTCAACGTCACCCTTCTCCCTTCCAAGCAGTTTGTGAGGCTTGGCGAAGAGAGCAGCTTCCAGGTCAGTGCTGTGCCTCTCTACCAGTACCGCTACCGCTGGGATTTCGGGAACAATGAGTCCACTAGATCGAGTGGGACTGAAGTGACCTACACCTACAAGAACACAGGGGTCTTCTTGGTCACGGTGACTGTCTCCAACAATGTCTCCTTCAACAATGACACAGCGTTTGTGGAAGTCCAGGAACCAGTTGGGGTAGCAAAGATTGAATATAACGGGACAAGTGTTTTGGAGCTGAACCAGATCTACCTGTTCTCTGCCAGCATGAATGGAACCAAAGTGAGTTACTGTTGGGACTTTGGAGATGGCACTACCCAGCCTGGCCAAATTGCTACCCACGCCTACAACAACACGGGCCATTACACTATTAGTGTGACGGGCCAGAATGATGTGAGCTTTAATGAGACCATCATCGACATCACCGTGAAACGTCGGCTCCATGGGCTGACCATCAATGCCAGCAGGACAGTGGTGCCATTAAATGGTTCAGTGAGTTTTGTAGCCACGCTTGTAGCTGGCAGTGCCATCCGCTACTCATGGATCCTTTGTGACCGGTGCACTCCTATCCAAGGCTCCTCCACAATTTCCTACACTTTCCGGTCCGTGGGCACATTCAATGTCATTGTGACAGCAGAGAACAAGATCAGCTCGTTGCAAGACAGCATCTACGTCTACGTCCTGGAGCAGATTGAAGGCCTGCAGGTGGCTAGCAGTGACCTGGTGGAGGACATCTATTTCCCAACTAACAAAACACTCCATTTGCAGGCAGTGGTGAGAGAGGGAACAAACATCTCTTACAGCTGGGTAGCCCAAAGGGGTGGCAATGCTGTGCAGACCTTCACTGGGAAAACCTTCTCCTTGAGCATCCTAGAAGCTGGAAACTACACTGTCTATCTGAAAGCCACTAATATGCTGGGATGCGCAACTGCAAACAGGACACTGGAGTTCATTGAAAGCATTGGTCTTTTAAAGCCTTATGCCTTCCCCAACCCAGTTGCTATTAATGCCTCTGTTAACATAAGTACCACCATAACCAGTGGCACTGGCATCACGTATGTTTGGTACCTAGAGGATGGCTTCTCTCCTGTTACCTCTGAACCCTTTATTATATACTCCTTCCAAAGCCCTGGAGTGACAGAGGTCATCATTGGAGCAGAAAACAAGCTGGATTCAACCAATGCAACAATTTATATCTGTGTAGAGGAGGTCATAGAGGGGCTGAGTATAGGGACTGCAGAACTGGACTGTAGGTATGTCTCATCAGGCTCCACGGTGGTCTTTGAGGGGGAGCTGCAGAAAGGGACTGAAGTGACATGGCTTTGGGAGGTGCCAAATGGCACGTTGACTGGCCAGTCCGTGGCAGTCACGTTCCCCACAGCAGGGTTTTATACAGTCTATCTGAATGCATCGAATGACATCAGCTGGGCTCTGGCCAGCAGGAATATCTCAGTGCTGGACAGGATTCAAGGACTGGAAGTTCTTGCCAGCAAGAAGGTGGTGGAGCCAGGGGAACAGGTCACCTTTGTGATCAGGATGTTGTCAGGTACCTCTGTGAGTTACTTGGTGAGCATAAGTGGGGACTATTCTGTGGTGCTCAACGGGTCGAAGTACACGCATGAGTTCACCAAGAGCGGTGATTATTTGGTGACCGTGACTGTGCAGAACCAAATCAGCATCGCACATGCCCAGGTGCTCATCTCTGTCCTGGAGGCCATCCGCGATGTCAGGCTTCTGAACTGCTGTGAGGAAGGCATACCCACGGGCACAGAGAAGAGCTTCAGTGCCCAGGTGGGAAGTGGCTCCCGTGTGTCATTCTCCTGGCAGTTCTCCCTGTGGAAAGAGCAAGGTCGATCTGTGGTCACTGTGGCAGGAGAGAGTGTTTCCTACACTCCAGAAGCTGCAGGGCGGCTCGAGATTCACCTCAATGCCTTCAATGACTTGGGAAGTATCAATATCACCAGAACCATCCAGGTCCAAGACCCAATAGTCCAAGTCTCCCTTACTGCCTCCAATGCCTTTGTCAACAGGACAGCACTGTTTGAAGCAGCAGTGGTGCCCAGCAGCAGGAGTGTTGAGTTCCTGTGGACCTTTGGGGATGGCTCTTCCACTCAAATGACCAGGGTTGCAGTGGCCAACTATTCTTACCTGAGCCCTGGGGATTACCTGGTGGAGGTGAATGCCACCAATCTCGTCAGCTTCTTCATAGCCCACCTCACTGTCACTGTCAAAGTCCTGGAGTGTGAGGAGCCAGAGGTGGAGTTAGCCTTGCCCCCTCAAGTAGTCATGAAGCGGTCCCAGAGGAACTACCTAGAGGCACAAATTGACCTCCGAGGATGCATCAAGTACCAGACGGAGCACCTATGGGAGATCTACCGAGCACCCAGCTGCCTGAACTTGGATGACTCCAGCAGGATCCGTCTGCCGAACGTTGATGTGAACAGGCCCCAGTTAGTTATACCGAAGCTTGCCCTGGAAGTTGGGAACTATTGCTTCATCTTTATTGTCTCCTTTGGAGATACCCCACTGTCCAAAAGCATCTTTGCCAATGTAACTGTGATACCAAGTAAGCTGGTCCCAATCATTGATGGGGGGTCATACCGGGTATGGTCCAACACTCAGGACTTAATCTTGGATGGGGAGAAATCCTATGACCCGAACTTGGATGATGGTGAACAGACTCCGTTGTTATACGATTGGTCTTGTACATTCTCCTCCAAGGTAAGAGCAGTTTTGCACAGCCAGAGAGGGTGATCATTTGGGAGCTCCAGCTGCACGTCAGCTCCACTACAAACGTGTCTGGGTTGAAATGGTGTTGAGGGGAGCTTTTGTGAGCACCTTTAACAAAGCTGCTCCAGAAGGAGGGTTGCAAAGGTTTCCCAATTCCCAGCTCAGGACGATGGTACAAAAATGGCTGTGGAGAGTTGTGCAGTGCAGCCTGCTGCAGTCCAGTGCTGCGCAGTGTCCCTGGGCAGGGCAGAAGTGTTGGCACTGGAAGCTGAGGCATTCGCATTGCTGCTTCCTTTGCACTTGGCCTCTGGTTCACAGTTTCAATGTAGCTGCTTCCATAACCTGAAGGCATTGCAGAGCTGCTGATTGCAGTCCAGGGGGCTGAGGGCTCTGGTCCCTCTCCCGTTAACAGTTAAATGTCTCTCATTTCAGCAGGGGCCAAAGTTAGACTTCGGAGGAGTCAAGTGACCACAAGTCATGGTCACTATGGTCACTAGCAGGCCACCATCCTCATACACTGAAGTGGTCTGACCCTACAGGGATAGAAGGGCAAGGGAGAACTGCCCTTCAAATTCTTACGGGAGATCCACCTCAGGAACATTTTTTGGTTGAATGTGGGATTCTTTTGCTTGTAACAAGTCACTGTTTTCTATCTTTCCCTCAAAATAGAAAGATGCGGAGTGTGTGTGGATTAGACTTTTGAGTTTAATGTGAGCTTTTTGTGTTGTTTGGCAATGTTTATAAGCTATTTAATGAAGAAATAATTGCTATAAAATAAGAACGTGAAGCTCAGATGAGATACAGGAGTATTCCAAGTACTGCTTACTAACCTGAAGAATAGGGTAGTGTGCTTTATTGTCCACACACCACCCCGTTTCTCCCACCCCAGCGGTGACATTGCACAGTAAGATATGTAGCAGTGACTTTGTGTGGACCTGAATGTTTTGCCTGTGGACTAACCCGATGTGCACCCGTACCAAGGAGGGTTTGAAAGTTCTTTTCTCCTTGCAAGCAGAGCTCGGCTGCAGGGTGCTCTCTGAATTTCAGTGCCAAGGAAGGAATTGTCACAATTTCCAAAGCTGTATTAGAAGCAGATGTGGAGTATACGTTCGACCTCACCGTCAGGAAGGAGGGTATGAGTCCCGAGGCAACAAATCAAACCGTACGTACCACAGACAGCTGTCGCTTTCTGCCCTTGTGTGCCTGTTGCTGGACACAGCCGAGCTGGAAGTCCCCGGCCCTTTTTCTAAGGAAGTTTCTAGAGGAGAGCACTGCTGGCTCAGGACGGGCCCAGCCACGGGAGACTCCCCAGGCTGCGTCCCCTGGCCCGAACCGAGAGCTGGTGCCAGTTCAGCTGGGGGTGTGGAAGTACCACTACCTACCTGCACCAGCCAGCAAAGGAAAGCAGGGGAAGCAGATTTTAGGGCATCACTCGGGCTCCCTGACTGATCCCATCCATGTCATTGGCAGGAACAGACACTGGTATTTCCATGTCTTACGCTGCCTTGGGCAGCACTTTTTGCTTGTCCTGCCAAGTCCTTTTAGTTTCTTCCTTCCTTTAGACCTTGTGTTAGTCCCTCCCTGTGCAGAGGCTGTGTTAGTGACCCAGCCCTGGACGGTACTGGCCACCGTTCCTGGAACTGAGAGTCTGCGACCACAGATCTGCCGTAGGAGGACAGCAAAGGAGCCCGTGGTCGGTAGCTCTTCCACCACTGTGTGCAGTCCCGGGCTCTTCACATGTCACAGCACCAGGCTCTTCCCTGACTTTTGCCCAGAGAGAGCTTCCTAAGAGCTGGTACTTAATTTTACTGTCAACAGTTCCTCTCTTCTCTGTTTCTGACTTTTTTTAAGGGAGGATTTTTTTAAGTGCATGTTGTTTATGTCAAATTAAGCCTAACACTGAATGCATCTGCAGTCCGACAGCAGTTATGGTTTATGTCAGAAGCATTCGTTGTGGTGCATTTGGCAATTAGAGATATAGTTAGTCTGAAAGTGGAAACTCTTACCGCCTGGGTTTTAAACCAAAGCTGGAGGATAAAAAGTAAAAAATTAAATTGATAGTCTTTCAAGGACATTCCGTACTATCTGGTTTCCATGCATGAGCGCAAAACAATGATTCCAGTGTCGCAGGAAATTTGCAAATACTGTAGGAATGAATGAAGCTTCAATGCGCTCCGGCTTAGTGCTGTGGAATATTTATCCTCTTTTAAAAGTCTGCCATATTAAACAATGTCTTCATTACTGTCTTTCTTGAATTCAGAATATTCATTATGCCAGGGCAGAGGGCTCTGCTGAATGCTGGACAACCCCGTTTCCTAGAGGATTAAAGGAATTTAGACAAAGTACAGGGGTCAGAGCTCAATAGCCGTTGTGTCTGAGCCACTGGTGCTTCTAAAGCTCTCCTCTCTCTGAGTGCTTTGCCGGAGAGGTGTGGTAGACGTCTTGAGATGTGAGCTAAAAGTCTGGAATAATGTGCCGCTCTCTGGGGAAGGTGGTTCTTCCAGGCTGCAGAGCGAAATGTGTTTGATGCGCACTAAGAACTGTGTTTTCTGGCTATTTTTATCATCATTCCTGTCTCTCCGGGACATAGGTAGTGTCGGAAATGGTGATGGTTCTGCACAGGCAGCGTGCCCAAGGGTCAGGTCCTGAAATGTGGCATGCGGTTCTAGTCCAAGCTCTGTAGATCAGAGCAGGGATGGGGGAGACAGCAGGACCATGCCCTGGCTTTGCACAGGGCAACACATCCTCAGTAAACCCAGGCTCCCTGGCTCGCCCTGAGCCCTCTGTTACCCTGGACTGTAAACGCTTCCCATTTAGCAATCTTCTGAGTCGAGGACGGGGACACACTCCTGTGTCCACGGCAGATCTACTGTGACCCCACCCACAGCTGCAGAGGCAGGACCAAGAGTTTGGCCCACAGAAAACAAAGGAGAGCTGCAGTTGTTTCCCAGGGCAGGTGCTCACCAGATGTTTGGTCTGTGCTGTAATGGAGGCTTTCCTCCTCCCAGTTAGACTGCTCCTCTTTTCCAAACTCTAACACGGATCCCATTTTTGTAGGGTTAACAGCTGTCCTGAGGTGGTCGGTACAGCAAAGTGCTTCAGTTAGCATCATCCCCACCTGACAGCACAAGCAGGACTTGCTGGGAATTCAGTACAGGGAACCAGAGGGACATTTTGAAAGTGATTTATGTTGTTAAAAAGTGTAAATAAAGTAAATCCAGAATTACCTGGATTGGCCCAGCTTGGCATTGGGTGGCTCTTGAAAATCAGTGGCAGCAGAACTGGCCAGTGTAAGAAAAGTGATGTAGCTTAAGTCTGACATGAAATCCCTTGGAAATCCCTTTCTGCTGTTTCCTTAGCACGGACTGGACTGGTGCAGAGCAATTCCTCCTTGCAGAACCAGGTGCTGGGATGTCTACTTCCCTGTTAGATGTCTGTGTTTTTATCTCAGATCTTCTGATGGAGCCTTTTGCTTCCCCAGGTATTCATCAAGAGGGGGGGAGTCCCTATCGTGTCCCTGGAGTGTGTTTCCTGCAAGGCTCAGTCTGTCTATGAAGTTAGCAAGAGCTCCTACGTCTTCCTGGAGGGGACCTGCCAGAACTGTCACAACGACTCCAAGCTTGGGGTAAAGTTATCAGCAACACTGGTCTTTGCTTCACCTTTGGTGGACTTCAGGGAGAAGGGGAGGGTCGGAGAGGACAGGCTGGGAAGATCTGTGTGAGAAATAAAGTCCTGGACCTAAACTACCATAGAGACAAGGAGGGGAAACAATCTCTGACCGTAAATGCAGTGGCAGGCTGGGTCTGGTTGAGTGGATGAAGAAGGCTGGCAGATACTGTTCTCTTCATCACAGTGCCTGGAACTGGCTGCAGGACTGGCTTGCAGAGTCAGAAGTTTAAACAGGCCCTGCACGGAGCTTGCCTGGTGTGACATGGGGCTCCCGCATGCTGTGCAGTGTCTCAGCAGCATGGAGGAGGCTAGGAGAGCCCGTGAAGCAGGTTCCCCGTGTCCTGTAACTGCTGGACCCCCTATGAGATGTCCAGAGCTTTCCTTTGCCCTGGGTTGTGCCTGCAGGCTGCGGGACCCATGGCCTGTCAGTCTTCCATCAGTGTCTCGACCTACCCAAGGGCAAGTCCTTGCTGGGTCATTTTCAAGCCAAGCCCATGAGTGACCAGCTCTTGTCACACAAGAGCCACTTTTTTCCTAGAAGAGGTCTGTAAAGTGTTTTCTTCTCCCTGCTGATTGGCATTTTGCCCATTATTCTAGTGGCTCAAGCAGAGGTTGTTCAGCCTCTTCTGATCCCCCAAGTTCCTCATGCCCTCTTCTAATTACAGATTCCACTATGCAGCATCTCTGCAACCTGTTGAATGAAGCAGGTCTCAGAAGTGGAAGTCCTGTTGTGCGAGCTAGTCTGTATTGCTCCCAGCAAGCCCAACATGTACTTGCATGGCATTTTCTGGCTGGCTATCTCACGGTTCCTGTTGTTATCACAATTGTACATTTGTGCTATTAACAGTAACCATCCAGGACACGTTCAGCTTGAAGCATATAAAACATGGTATCCCGTGGAGACTCCACCAGTACTTAATTTATTTCCTGTGTTTTGTATTCTCTATTATGAAATACTCTGTCGGAGGGTGATGTAATCCTAGAGACTAAAGTAGATCTCACAGTGGAAATATTCCCACCAGACATTTTGGAAAGGTTCCAGTTCTTGTTGCTGTAGCACACAAGACTAAAGCTGAATTATCAACTGCAAATTTGGCAGACGCTCCCACTAGAAATCTGTTACTTTTTATAAGAGACTCAATCTGAAAACATTTTAAGGACATAACTTCAGATTTAAACAAAACCTCTCCTGTCTTTCCCCTCTTCATCTCTATAGAGATGGGCAGCACACAGCTTTAAAAACAAGTCTCTCATCCTGGACAAAAAAACTACCTCCACTGGCGACACAGGAATGAACCTGGTCTTGAGGCAAGGGGCACTGAAGGATGGGGAGGGATATACTTTTACCCTTCACATCACAGACCTCACAACAGGGGAGGAAGGATTCGCCTCCATCGATCTGCTCCCAAACCAGCCGCCCGTTGGAGGATCCTGCCGACTGTCTCCCAAAGGACCCCTCAGGGCACTGATGGCAAAGGTGCACTTTGAGTGTGCAGGTGAGAGCGTACAGACAGCGGTGCTGGGCACCTGCCAGCCCTCTCTGCCTCTCATGGGCAAAGGTTTCTCATGACCAGTGTGTTACCAGCTGCCCTTCCTCCCACGGATGTTTTCTTTCCCCCGAGCTCCTACCCCAGGACACTGTTGACCAGGGCTGAGTTCAGAAGTCGATCTTTCCATTTCTGATCCCCAAAGCTTGAACCATGAGCAGCTTTGTGTACCCAAATTATGGAGCTCTAAAACTCATGGTAGCAGGCAGGCACTTTTTAAAATCCTAATCCATGTAGCTGAATGGCGATACCCAGGCCAGGACAGTACTTGCAGAAGAAACTGGTATTTCAGTGCAGGAAAAAGAAGATAGGTGCCCAAAACTGAGTCACACATGTGTGGGAAGAGTCAAAAGACAAAGCACTGGGGCCTTCTCTGCCATGTGGGCTGGATGTTCCCGCTGGCAGTTACCTTCTCAACCAGCTGCAGAGACAGCAACAACGAGTCTAGCTTTGGAAAAGTGGCCTGGCTGACGTCCTGTAGCCTTGGGCCAAGGAATAAGTGCCTCTGAAAACCATATTTCCCCAAATGATTAGTGTTAGAGATTAATGCTGTCTGTGCACAAATGCTGGGAAGCCACGCTGCAGAGGAGATGATGAATTCTGCTGGTTCTGGCGGGGCTGGTCACCAAAGCCCAGCTTAAGCTGGGGGAGAAGCAGAAGTGTATTCAGCATCATATGGTTGTAACTTTGGTATGTTTTGAGCTACCCCCATAATTATGAAATCAGTACATCTTTGGAGTGGTGGGAATTTTAGCTCTTAGTGATTGTTTTTAAGCTGAAGTGAAACACACAGGATACAGACCCACTGGTCGATGTCCAGTGCAGCGAGCCCTGGCAGAGCCAGCACCTTCACTGGTGCTCACTGGCAAACACGCAGTGAATTTCCCAACTGCCCAGCTCCCACAAGACTCCCCATAATTCCTGGGAGCTCCAAGGAAACCTTTGTGCAGGTTTTATCCTAGACTCAGTTGTTCCTGAGATGTTGAACTGCTTGAGGGCTGTGCTGAGCCTCTGTCTAACGTCAGGCTTTGCAGGGCTTGCACAGAAGCTGTGGCCTTGGGTCAGTGCTGTTCCCAGCCCCAGCAGAGTTATTCCCAGTTTTATTTTGCTCATGAACTCTTCACAAATCCCTTTAAATATTACAGGACCCAAACACCTAGGCAGAAACCCCTAAACACCAGAAAAATTCAAAGAGGGTCAGAGCTTTACATTGCAGGCCCTGGAGACATCCCTCCAGCCCAGCAGAGTCCTTAAGCCGTCCCCTAATGGTGGGGACAACCTGTCTGTCCCTCTGCCAGAGCAGGGTGACCCCTTGCTGGGGACAGCAGTAAGAGGAGATGCCATGCTGAAGGGCTGAGCAGGGTGGGACACACCAGGGGAGGGAAGGGGCACTGCCAGGCAGTGCCAGCTCTGACAGATGGGCTGGGTTTCGGGATGGTGGCTGCAGCCCCCCCATGCCCTTGCCCTGTCAAGACCCCCTGTTTGGGTTTGTTTTGCAGGCTGGCGAGACACGGAGGACATGGAGGGCCCGCTGGTGTACATCCTCCTGGCATCCCGCCGCAGGGCCGGGCACTACCATGAGTTCTGCATGTACAAGGGCAGCCGTGCCGAGCACAGCGCCTTCCTGCCCCCAGGCTTTCACGAGAGTGGCTTCATGGTGTCCATCTCAGTCCTTGTTCAGGACCAGCTGGGAGCGACTGTGGTGGCCATTAACCGGTAAGACCCACCGCTCGCAGGCTGGGCTTACACGGCAGCACCAGTGCCCAGCCTAGGCTCCTGAATCACAGTCTTAGGGCTTGACCACCGGGTCCCTGTCCTGAAGGGCTTGGCAGATCCTGGGTGAAACGGTTGCCTCCTGGAAGAGGCTGTTGGCAGGAAGGCAAGGGGAGGCTCAGCAGAAGTGCAATACAGAGAATTCCAGTCTTGGTGGATCATTGCTCAAGGGGGAGACTTTCCCGTAAGTTACTGCTTTCCTGACCACCTCCTTAATTCCCTGGTGACACCTTGCTTTGAAGGCACGATGTCACTTTCTCAGAAGATCTCTGTGCTCTGTGCTCTGCCACCTTCTCTACATCAGGAGCCCTCAAAGGAGAGTTGGCAGCAGCAAGCTCTGGTGCTGCGGGTGGCCTGGTGTCCTTCTGCTGAGAGCCAGGGAGGTCTCACGTAGCCAAGGTGGAGAGCACGTGCATTTGAATAGGGTGGAAGGGATTGCAGCTCGAGTCTCAGCAGGGCCAGTACTGTGAAAGCCCAGTTATCCCTTCTGCAAACACCCCTTGGTTTCCAGTGTGCTCCGTGCAGGCCACAAGTGCCCACAGGTCTTAGGGCAGCATCCTGAGCTGGTCTCTGCTGCCTGACCGAGCTTTATGACTGCTCCTTCTCGAGGCTGATTTGCAGCTCCCCGTGCTGTACATGTGGTGCCGGTCTCCCAGGCTGGAGCGCACGGTCCTGCAGTGCCTGCGGAGGAGGATCTGTCCCCCAGCTGTTCCTCAGACCCCAGGGAATGACGCCAAAAGCAGTGCAGCTCCTCCCAGCACACTGACCCTGTTTTTAAGTGCTCTTTATGCTCCATCAAACTAAACCTGGATTTTCTCCTCTGGGTTCAATGCACCCGTGTGCATCCTCCACCTGCAGCTTCACAGAGCTGGACCAGTGAGGAACCAGGCTTCAGGTCCATGGTGTTCCTACATACAGCTGGTGCAAACTGGGCACCAGGGCAGGCGTCAGTAATGCTGTCTTTGTTGTTTAACCACCTGCTTTCCCCCTCGTCTTCCTTCCCAGCTAAAGGGCAGATTCTGCCCCCTTCCCCCAGCCCCATTTGATAGTCTGCATTAACCCAAATGCCTCTTTCCCTTGGCAGCTCCATGGAAATCAGCTTACCCGAGGGGTTCCCCAGCCTCTCCCACTGGCTCTACAATCAAACTGACACCGTGCTCCAGGGCTTAGTGAAACAAGGGGACCCTCAACAGGTCATTGAGTACTCTCTGGCCCTCATCACCATCCTAAATGAGGTAAAGCAGCACTCTCTGCCCAAGAGGGGCCTCCAGAAGGCCTTGCAATTGCCAGCAATGTTCTTTGGCCAGGTTTTGTACAGTGATGTAGGGAAATGACTAATGCTACAGTTTTTCATGTAAATCAGTGTACGTGCATGCTGGGAGCTGGGCTGAAGCTATTTTCATGCATCAAAAAGAGTAACAAGCTCCAGACACACAATGACCAGGGAAAGCAGAGGGGCTGCAAAATAAAACAGAGGTTCCAGAGAAGGCAGTGGCCTGGGTGTCTCCCATGCAGCCTGCTTTTTTGCCCTCATATTCAGATAGTTTTTCCTCTTTACTGCCAACCTCAAGTCTAAACACTGAATTTAGAAACAGAAATCTTAGCCCAAATTCCCCCACCTCCTTCCTGCTTCCCCTGAGCCAGCCACCCCACTCCAACTCAGCAAGGCTGGAAACTCCCTGTAGCTGCTCAGGTGCTGCTCTGGGTGCTAAGGAGACCTCCTTGTTCTGACTGCTGAGCTAGTGCAGGTAGAAAGATCTGGCTGCATACAAGGCTCTTAATCCACAGTGCAGGAGCATCATCCTCCTGGCAGCATTCACTTTCACGCCTACCTAAAGTAGGACCCAGTCCCTCCATGTGCATCTCTATAGGCAGGGCAGGAATTCTGGTCTCTACTCATGCTTCCCTCCCTGATAAAAGCCTGTTGCATGCCTGGAAGCCAGGCAGGGGCGATCCCCCTGAGCACATGCACTGTGCTTAGCTGGATAAGGGCTGCACACTGGTGTACTACTTAGCTGTCAAGTGCAAGGCTGTTAAGATAATTGCTTGGAGACCACAAGTGAAATTGAGGAAGTTCTACTGAAAAAAACAGCTTATTAGATCACCCTCTGGGGAGTAGCACAGGCAGGGAGATACAGAGTGCAGGGAAGAGGTGACTTCAGCACAGCTCATCATCCTGAAACAACCTGATACATTTCCTCACTCTACCTGCTTTTCTCCCCCCCAGTACGAGCGGTCCATGCTTCTGGAACCTGAGACTGGGAATGAATTTGAACTCCGGACCTGGACTCGCAACAATATCACAGAAACCCTGAACTCGCTGAACGTGAACACAGTTGATGACATCCAGCAGATCTCAGCTGCCTTGGCGCAGTGCACGGTATGTTCCCCATCACCGCCTCCAGCCTCCTGCTCTTCCGGGTGCAGCTTAGATGCTCTTCAATTCTTGTTCTGCTTCCCTGTCTCTCTCCCCCCCACACATACCACACAGGGAGGACAGGTATCACTCGTTGACATCATTAGGGTTTCTGTGGTGATGTCCTAAGTGTTGTCAGCTTTGCCCCTCGCCGTGCCACCTATCTAGCAGGCATGGATAAGATGATGTGTTCATGTGCTGGAAGACAGCACCTAAGAACTCTGTGCTTCTTCTCTTGTACCAGCCCTGGTGTGGCAGCTTGCTAGCAAGTAGGTTCCTTCACTTGCAGATGGAGACTGTAGGACAGGCCTCGACAGACTGAAGAAGCACTGGAATAAATTGCTGGGGGAGTTGCAGAATCTCTGAGGACAGGCTTGGACTCCCATCAGGAGTAACACAAGTAGAGCCGGACCTGCCTTGAGCCAGGGGACGGCGCCAAGGACTGACGTTCCTTCCAGCCCTATTTCTACCATACAAGATTAGAAACACTGCTCTGCTCCGCTGCTGACTGGAAGCGCTGTGTTCCCCAGCCAGCTCGCAGTTTCTGCTCCCCTGTGCTGGGGCTGCTGCCTGGTGGATTTAGGAATGGCTTTCTGTGTTTTGTCAGATGGGCAAAGGGAAGAGAGCCCAGTTATATAATGTGCTTGGGGTTTGGTGGTCAGCCAGTCGGCTCTGGCATGCTCTTCCTCCCCGCCCTCCCAAATCTTTGCTTTCGGGACTGGAGTCAGGTACCCTGGCCTTGACTGCCCATCGCCTCCCCAGCCAGGTCAGCAACCTCGCTCAGCGGGAAGAGGCTGTCATTGAAATGATGGACAGACTACTGCATCCCACCCACTGAGTCCCTATTCTGCTGCTCCTTTCTCTGCTTCAGAGTCTGTAAACCTCAAAAATCCCTTCTTTCTGTTCATCTTTGTTCAGGGATTTGGGGTTCGGCACATCCCATTCCGATGCTGGATTGGTTTGTTTCTGTCTCTCCCACGTGCTCTTGCCTTGCGACTTGATCTCACTGTGGAAGCTTAGGTCTAGAAATAGAATTTTTGTTCCACGGGAAAAGTTCCAGGATTAGTTTGTGCTCTGGATTGGAATGAAAAGCTTAGAAAAACAGTAATCTAGAATTTCCCAAGTGGTTGAGACTAGTGTGGAGTTCACACATTCCTCTTCCTGTAGAAGTGTCAATCAGTGCTGATACTTTTTTGATTTTACCTACAGGGGAGAGGAAAAATCAAAATTAATTTCTCCTGGAGGGGAAAAAAAAAGAATCTCAGTCTTCTTAGTAGATTCTCCTTCCTAAGCAGTAGCTCCTTGGGTGGTTCCTCCCTATAACCCTTTTTCTTCCCCACCTCCTTGATACCTGACTGTGCCTTGTGGACTCCAATTTACATAGTATGTCCTCGCTTCTCATCACTTACAAATAAAAGCAGAAAAGGGGGAATTCTAGACCTGCAGATGCTGTTTTGATTCTTCACCAAAACATATGGTGAATCACGTCTGAATCCTATGATGATTAAAAGAAAAAAGATGAATAAGAGCTAGGAACGGGGTTGTGGTAACAGCTTCCATGTGTTGCCTCAGTCCCTCCCATCCAGCCCTCAAGAGTGCTGGGCGCTCCAGGCCATGGCTAGAACATTCTGTTTCTTGGACACATCTGGGAGCAGAGGGAAGGACATCCATCATGCCTGAGTGGCAGGATCCCTCCCACAGCTTTCAGGAGTATTTGGACACTGAAATAGATTCAGTAAGGTCTAAATCCTGCTTCCACTGAAGATAGCGGAGTGGGTGCAGGAATCCTACCCAGCTCCCTCTGGTTGATTTCTGTAGGAATAATGTATGGCCCCAAAGGGGTGCTCATGAGATGCAACAGCAGGAGACGTGCTTGGTCCTTACAAGTGAACTCCAGGGAACTTGAATATGCTGCCCTTTATTGCTCTTTCCAGCCCTAATGCATGCTCCATCAGACTCCTGGCATGCCTGCCTGTACACTGGCAGATTGTAACGTGAGGGGAGGTGGATGGAAGAGTCCTGGAGACACCAACAACTTCTTGGCATCTCTCAGTGTGAGCAGAGCAGCCGTGGTCTCTGCAGTCACCTCCCTGGGGCTGGAAAGAGCAGGGGTGACTTTGAGAGTGCAAATGGTGTTTGAACAAATATGCTCAGATCTTTGCAGGACTGAGCCAGCTGAACTTGCCTATAGCTGCCTTCGTCTTTCCCTGGGAGTGTTCCTACTGAATCAAACTGTGTCTCCCTTTGCAGGTGGTGAGCAAGGAGCTGCTTTGCAAGTCATGCCTGACAAGGACCTTGAACAAGCTGGAGACCATGATGACCATTCTGCAAGGGGAAACGACCCAGGGCACTGTGACACCAACTGGCATTGCCGACAACATTCTCAACATCACAGGTCAGTTTTGTTCATGCAGAAATGGGTGACAGTTGATGAGGCACTGCTGAGGGCACAGGTCTCCCTGCGCAGGGTGCTGGGCAGAAGTAGGCTGAGGAAAGCTTTGCAGGCTTTCTCCTGTACCGTTAGCGGTTTGGCCTTTTCAAGCTGTTAGGAAAATTGCATCTAACTTTTGGAGTGTGGCACCCCAGTACTTTCTTCTCCCTGCACTTTTCCCAGGGTTGTCCTGGCTTTGGCAGCTGTCTCTGCGGACATTTAAATATGGCAGTTGTTAATAAACTCACTAATACTCCAGGGAATTCTCTTTTTAGTAAAAAATGAGTAACAGCTATGGCTTCCAGATGCTTGCCGTCCTGGTTGCAGTCTGAGGAGGCTGCCAAACTTCACTGGGGCACCCATGAACACTGTGTGGAAATTCCCACCTGGTTACCCTGGGAGGAAGCAGAGGCACCTTCTTTGCACTCCTTGTTATGTATTTCTGAGTGTTCTGCACTTTATAGTGCAAAAACTTAGTAACATATGTTTGCTTTATCCATTCTTTCCCTGTTTCCCAATCTGCCATTCTAGTCACTTCACAGGAGGAAAATAAAGTCTGTGGTGATTAAGTATTCACCACCAAACTTTGTAGATTAGCCGAGAGCCTGCAGGAATTGCTGACAGCTCTATTTTTAGCTATGGGCTACTGAACACTTCCACTGCGGAAGGTCATGTGCACAGTGTAGAGTTACAGTGAGAAGACAGTAAGGAAAGACTTGTCTGATTGTTTTGGGAAGGTGTCAGATGTTATCTAGACTGTAGCAGTTATCTAGGCTATTTACCACTTCTTCTGTTTGCACCTTTATTTCTCTCCTGGCAGGTGACCTAATTCATCTTGTCAATACCGTTTCACAAGAATCCAAGCCCCAGGAACTGCTTTCTGATTCCCACAATTTGCTGCTAGCTCCCAAAGCCTACCACCTGTCTTCCAGCCTGATGCGCATCCTCATGAAGTCTCGAGTGCTGAATGAAGAGCCCCTTGAGTTGGTGGGAGGAGAAATTAAGGCTACAGGCAAGCGGTCTGATCCCTTTAACTTGCTTTGCTACGAAAACACACCAAACTGCCAGTTCTCCATCCCCCAGGCATTCAACACCACCCTTTCCAACCTGACGGATGTCATTCAAGTCATGTTCCAAGTGGACTCCAATCCTTTCCCTTTTGGTTACATCAGTAACTACACCGTGTCCACAAAGGTCGCCTCCATGGAGTTTCAGACACACAATGGGGTGCAAATCCCCATTGGGAGCCTGGACTCAGAGAAAGCCATCACTGTAATGGTGTCAAACAACACAGATGCTGACAATCTCTCTGCTGGCACTGAAGTCATCGAGGCAAGAACATCTGTGAACCTAATTGTGACTATGGAGAGCAACAACAGAGAAGCAGGACTGCACTTCCAGCTCACTTACAGAGTCCTGAATGGTAGCGCAGACAGATCCAACTCTTTGTGCTCTTTGCTATTTCTTCCCGTGGGAGAGGAGGGCTGGGTGCTGCAGCAGAGGAGAGCTGTGTCAAGAGATAACTGGTGTGGGAGGGCATGCCAGGTGTAGCCAGCGAGTTCCACACTGCACGGTTGAGGACTCTGGCTGTCACGGGCATTATCCAGTCCCCAGTGTAATCCTTGCTTGTGGATTCTGGCACTGAGAAGCCTTTTGCTTCTTCCAGCCCTTCTGTTGAGCCGCATTAGCACTGGTGGGAGTTTGTCCTGTCTCTGTCTTGGTCAGGTACAATGGTATCCAGAGTCTGTTGCTCAGGGATCCCCTGAACTGCAGACTGAGAGAGTGCAATCTGGAAAAGCATCTCTCCTGACTTTCTGCGTTCCTGATAATCCTCCCTGAACATGCACTGCTGGCAGCAGGCTTGTGGTCGATCTCTCCCTGGTGTTTATAAAGTACTTTCTGTTTTTTCTCCCCCTCCCCATGCAGATCACTATATTGCAAGTGAGCCTGAGCCATTCATCATGGCTTATCTCCATCACGAACCAGAGCCCAACGAGCACAACTGCAGTGCCTCTAAGAAAATTGGCCTGGATGCCCTGGCTGGAAGTGACCACAAGCTCTACACCTTCTTCACCTCACCCAGGTAAGAGAAGCCTCCGTTATAATCCCTGTCACCCCCAGGCTGTCCTGTGGATGCACGTGAGGGATGCTCAGGGCCTTGCCATGGCTTATGCCAGGCTGCTTTGCAGGGCTGGTGCTGTTGTAGCTATCCACAGTGCTCCTCTGTCCTTGGAGGAGACAGCTCTCCTGGGCAGGCAGCTGCAAGCTGCTATTCCTACACCCCAGCATTGGCACCTCTTCTACCCTGGCACTCCCTCCTTCCCAGACATCTGCTGCTGCTCTGTGATTTGCCTTTCTGATCCAGATGAGGGAGGGTTCCCCTTTTTAGAGCTGTAAATCACGTTCCCTGTGAGTATCATGACCCTCACCCATGGCCTCTCCTGGTGGTGAGTCTCCCCCCCGCTGCCCTTTTCTCTGCTCACTTAACAGCTGCTGTAGACTTTTTGTCTGTTGCTTGTCCAGACCTTCATTCTCTGTGCACTACCAATCCCAGAGCTGCCCATCTTTACCAGGACTCTTTCCCCAGGGGACTCACACTGACCTTTGCACATTCAGGGCTTGCTCCATGCAGCTCATGAAACCATTTCCCGGAGCAAAGCACCACACGTTAGCCTAGTTCCTGAACTGCAGTGTGACCTTCACAAAAGCACCTCTATCCTCACAGCTCGTCTTCCCAACATGTGACTGGAGGAGAAAGCAGGTTCCCTCGTGGGCTCCCATCCACCCTGCTTGCCTGCTGCTTGGAGTGTGCCAGGGCTCATTAAGCACTGCTGTTGTGCTCTTGGGTTTTGCAGCAAAGCTCTCTTCTTTTCATCAGAGCAGTCATTCTTGTAACTTCAGTTGCTGACTTGCTGCCTTTCCCGGGAGCGTGTGTGTTCATGCCTTGTGTTATTTACGAGCCATTCCTAGGCATGATTCTATGATTCTATGATTATCTGAGAAGAAAAGATAGGCAGCTTGGGAATAGGTGGGGCAAGAGTGGAGCCACTGTTGTGTAAGTTGACACAGCTTCCATGGCTTTTGGTAAAAGGATGCTCAAAGAGGGATTAACCGTTGTAACGAGCAAATCTGCTCCCAGCCAGGAATCATTGAGTTGCTATGGAAGTGTCGTGTGGGTCAGTGGGACGCGGGGAAGGGCGGGTGGGAGAGCTGTGCAAGGCTGCCAGCACAGAGAAGAGGATGTGCAACATAGTGCTCCAGGTGCTGAAATAATAGAGAGATAAAGAAGAATTCAAGTGGTCTGTAGAACCCCGGAGTTTCTGCACAGCCAGAGGGCGGTGTAAATTACACCACGTTCACTGGGCTTTTCCTCCACATTTTGTGCTTACCTGTCCCTGCAGCAGGGTGCTTTCCATGGGCACACATCCATCAGAACGGGGTTTGTGTCCCTTCAGCAGGCAGGTTAATAATGTCTCCTTGCTGTCTTTCCCTTCTCCAGAACGGATGACACCATCCAGAAATACTACTTCAACATCACAAACCATTTCAGCTGGTCCCCGGTGGAGGTGACTCTGGGGCTGTACACCTCCCTCTGCCAGTACTTCAGCGAGCAGGAGAAACGGTGGAAGACAGAAGGCATCATCCCGCTGGAAGAGACCAGGCCAGACCAGGCTGTGTGCTTAACCCAGCACCTCACCGCCTTCGGGGCCAGCCTGTTTGTCCCCCCAAACTCTGTCCAGTTCATCTTTCCTGTGAGTAAAACACAGCAGAGGCTGTGCAGCATTGCCACACGCTGAGCAGATTGTTGTCACCTAGAGGAAAGCCTTGGGCTCCTGTTGGCTTCATGTTCAAGCTGGGTCATGGCTGACCTGTGCTCGGCTGGCAGACCAGCACAAGTACCTGAGAGCCTTTGGGAGCTGCAGATGGGCACAGCTCACAGAGGGGCTGTGTCCTCTGATCATGAATCCTGGCTGCCGCTGCTAAAAACAGACCTTTGCAGATGGCTTTATTCTCTATTCTGGACACCTCGCAGCGTGTTCACCTCTTAGTGAGATGCCAAATGCTCCTCCCAGCTGTCACCCAGCACTGTTTTATCCCAGCGAGCTTGCACCTGCCAGCTGCTCCCTGCCTCCCAGGGGCGTTCAGGCTTTTTCTAGCTGTCGGTGTGACGTAAGTGGGAGCAGAGAGCTCTCGGCAGCTGCTGCAGCAGCTTCAGCCGGCTGCTGCAGTTGTTCCGCAGGGCTGTGAGCACACAGTCTGTGCAGGGACAGGTCTCTCTATTTCCATGTGGTGTCATGTGTGTGACTGATAATTATAGTCAGGAAGAAGGCGGCATGACTCCTGGGGAATGAGGGGGGTTCCTCCTGGGGAAGGAGAGTGCCTTGCAACGTACTTCTTTTCTTTTAGGCTCCAGGCCCAGGTCTCAACTACATCGTTCTGCTGACATGTGCCGTCTGCTTTGTGACCTACTCAGTGGCTGCACTGATCGTGCACAAGCTGGACATGATTGACATTAACCGAGTGGGGGTGATTCCCTTCTGCGGCAAGAACGGGCTGTACAAATATGAGATCCTGGTGAAAACTGGCTGGGGCAGAGGATCAGGTTAGCCCATAGTCTACTCCTGTGCTTGGTTCCTAGGGTGACACCTGTGTAGTTCCCCTGAGATCTCACCTCAGCACATCATGCACCAAATGTTTCCCTGCAGGGCCCAGAGCTGAGCTGGTGTTTGGAGCAGCACTGAGCAGACAGTCAGTTCAGGGCTTCCCACAGCATTCATAGTTTTTATTGTGTGATGATGGGGCAGGTCAAGAGCTGTGGAGAAGAGCATGCTGCCCCACCGCTTGCTGTTGGGGTGGGACAAGCAACTGCTGCTGGAAGGAACCACCCAGTATAGAAATACCCCCACCCTGTTTTCCCTGATGGGGCTGTGGTTGCAGGAACAGCCAAGAGACAGCGATTGTTTCTCACTTCTGACCCTCTTCTGCAGAAGCATCCAGGCCTTGTGGGCCCTTTAGATGGACTATTTTGCTGTGCTCCAGCACCCGTCACTTTGTTTTGCCGTCTGAATCTTTCCCAGCGGCATGAAGGCAGAAAGCTTGGCTTTCTGATCCGGGGCTGGGTTTGAGGCTAGAGCTGCCAGAAACATCATCCTGGACTTGGAAATCTGGGCAGTTGGGATGTGGAAGCTCTAAGCAAGGACGGAGGTGGACTGCCACCATGTCGCTGCCAGAAACATGCTCCCATTGATCTTGGTGTAACCACTGGTTTCACTGGCAGCAGCTTTCTCCCGAAGCCACCCAAGGATCATCCAGGTTGAGCAGGTGGACCAAGGAGCCTCTGGCAACTGTTACCAGAGAGAAGTCAAAGAAAACAAGTCTTTCAACTACTTGGTGGAAAAAACATCCAGAATAAACGTCTCCTCCCATTAGAGTGTTAGCAAGGCAAGGAATGTCAGATTCAGTCCCCTCCAAAGAGGAAGATCATGAGCACGCCAAGGTCCATGCACCAGGCTAATCTGAGCAGCTGCCCTCCAGGCTGTGTGTAACCCTATCCCTGGGTGTGGGATGGCTGTTGAGCACATTCCTTCCTCCAGGTGGCCCCCCTGAAGGGCCATTGCATCTAGTACCAGGTCACTGGCAGGAAGGCAGGGCTGGGGAACGGCTCCACCTTGGGTGGACTTCCCTAACTGAGCCCCGTTAACTCTGCCAGGTACCACGGCCCACGTGGGGATCGCCCTGTATGGTGTAGACAATAAAAGTGGTCACAGACATCTGGATGGAGAAAACGCCTTCCACCGCAACAGCCTCGACGTGTTTCAGATCGCAACGGAGCGGAGTCTGGGGAGCATCTGGCGCATCCGCATTTGGCACGACAATAAAGGTGAGACGTGAGCGGGTGTGTGGGCCTGAGGCAGCCTGATGGTCAGACACATCCCAGGTCAGAACCAGGCTCTGCTCCGCCTGGTGCCTGGGCCAGGAGAGAGGTACCTGGTCCTACAGTCTGGACTAACCCTGATGGGAGACCATGGTGACCCACTGGCTTGGGGGAAGATTGCTGGGCGGGGGGATGTGGAGTCTCCATCATGGGGAAGTCTGCAGACTGGTCAGCTGTAATCCCATACACATACGATGCAATGTGCTGTGACAGTGTCTGTAAATGTCCGTACAGCCTAGGAGGTGACCTGGCTATGCCAGGCCTTCTCCTGGGGACTGTGCAGTTCCCACTGATGAAGATAGTGTCACAGGGTAACTGCTGCCGTCCCACTGAGGGGCTCTTGTCTTGCCCTCTCGGCTTTGCAGGTCCACACAGGCAATGTCTGCCATGAAACGCATTTCTTCATCTCTTAACTTTTAGGACTCAGCCCCTCTTGGTACCTGCAGCACGTCATAGTCCGGGACCTGCAGAGCAGCAAGAGCTACTTCTTCCTGGTGAATGACTGGCTGTCAGTGGAGAGTGAAGAGAACGATGGCATGGTGGAGAAGGAGGTTTATGCTGCCAGTGAGTGCTCAGCCCCTGGGGCGTGGGGCTGGGATGGCTGAGCAGCATGGCAGTTCTCATTGCGTTGAGGAAGGACACACAGCAGGAGACTGCAGAGAGACCATAGAGCCTGCACACTGGCTCTTCCTCACTGCATTGATGCCTTGCGCAGCCACGTGCTCTGCTGGGTCCTTTGTGGACATGGCAAGGCATGGCAAGGACCCAGCTGTGCAGGAGGGACCATATAGATGCAGTGTGGATACTTCCTTGACTATCAGTCTGCAAGGAGTGACCGTGGCAGGCCCAGCAGGGTCCCCTCTGCGGTTCAGCTGGCCCTGAGAGTCTCTCTCTTTTTGTGCTCAGGTGAGACAGAGCTGAGGAGCTTCTCCCGGATCTTCATAGCAGAGTTGCAGCGAGGTTTCTTTGAGAAGCACGTCTGGCTGTCCATGTGGGACCGCCCACCTCGCAGCCGCTTCACCCGTGTCCAGAGAGCCACCTGCTGCTCCCTCCTCATCTTCCTCTTCCTCTGTGCCAATGCTGTGTGGTACGGCGTGGTGGGGAACGTACACCTCAGGTGCGCTGTGTCCCTTGGTGCTCTGGCCAGTCTCTTACCTCCTCAGGGCCCCTCCTGCGCGTCCCATTACATAGGGCAGGACAGACCTTACGTCTGCTGGGAATAGCTGTCTTGCTTGTGGCCTTGAGTCTGCCCTTCCCGTTCTAAAGAATCTGGGACCAAGACATGGATGATGGATGACCAAGGACAACCTGATCAGCTTTCCCCCTTACCTGGTTTTGCTGTATCATCTGTCAGCACAGCCCATGCTCATTTCTTTCTCTGCACATCTGAAATGCCAGGTTGTGTAATTTTGTCTCACTCCTTGCTTAGCTGGCAACCCTGCTAACACCGGGCTCTGATCTCTCTTGATTCTCTCCAGCAATGGGGCCGTTTCCAACCTGATCCCTGTTAATGTGGACACAGTGGCTGTTGGTCTGGTGTCCAGCGTGGTGGTCTACCCTCTCTACCTGGTCATTTTATTTCTCTTCCGGATGGCTCGTGGCAAGGTAATGAGGAGAAGTAGTTGCAGACTGCCCAGATGGGTGTGATGCCACCAGGTTTGTTCATCTGAGGCTAGATTCTGCCCTTTGTGGTACATCACTTCTCCAGCTGGTCTCTGCACTTTCCCAGTTGTGCCTCTGTGCTGCCCTGCACCACGGCCAGATCCTTGCTCTTAGCAAGTCTCTGCCTCCCTCTTGAGCTGGGAGCAGCCCCTGGCCTTAGAGGGACAGATCACTGCCTGGATGCTGACAATGCCCAGACAGAGACCAAAAGGGCAGATTTTAAAAGCTGTTTAGGCACTTACTCCCTCTTGATTTCGGTATGTGATAGGTACCCAAATGCCGTTTAAAGGTATGACCCTTAGCTGCATTGGCAGGAGCTTGAGAGATGCTCAGTGGAGCATTGCTAATGAAATGCCTACCCTGGGTACAAATTCAGCTGTCTGAGCAGAGCTGTGGTTAGGCAGCTGTGAAAGGATTAGCTGGGGATTTAATGACTAGTTAGACACAATTAGCAGCCCCATTAAATCCTGCAGCCAGCTGCTCAGTGACTGATGAGCAGCAAATGTGTCTGATATTTCTTGTTCCTGTAAGCACTCCCTGCTTTGCAGGAGGTTGCAAACTCATGTGGCTTCCTGGGAACTCGTACCTGGGACAGCCTAGATAGCAGTGGGCTGTGGTACGTGAGGGTGCAAGTGCCCAAGGTGCGTAGGAGGCAGTGGAGGATGTGCATGTGCCTGTTCTCAGCCCCGCTGGGCAGCCCTGCCTGCACAAGTGTGGAGCTCCCCAGCAGAGTAGGGAGCTGATGGGAGCCACTGAGCAGCAGGGCTCTGAGCCACCGTGGCATTGTCACCTCCATTCCTCCCTCTTCTGCTCAAGCCTTCTTGTCTCCTGCAGGTCTCCATCAACCACACACTGACTCACTCAGACCAGCAGTCCTTGGAGATTGACAACTACCTGGACTCCTCAATCCTCGACAGCTCCTTTCCCACCTTCCCTGGGCTCCGGGCAGAGGTAACCTGCTTCCCACCTGAAAGCTGGACAGGCTGTATGGGTCTGTGCGCTCCCCTGTGCAGACACAGTGTCCATCCACAGCTGTCAGTGCAAGAACTGATGCACTCAAGTGCCTCTAGCAAATACCAGTGATGGGGGAGAGCCACAGCCCTTCATCCCTCACCTGCATCTCTGCCCAGGCCAGTCCCGGGTACTGAGCACAAGCTGTCTCCAGCTACTGCTCTGTGTCTGTGAGCATGGATCTTCCCAGCGTGCCTGGGCGTTATCTCTGGAGGAGAGCAGGCTCCTGGAGGTGTGGACCCAGGGCTAATAGCAGATCAGGCTCCAGGTTTCCAGTGACCCCTGATGTTAACAACACACTGTTTTAACCAGGCACAAACCAGTGTCATGTGCCTGAAATGCCTCCGCTTCCTCCACAGGCCTTCTCTGAGCAAACCAAAACAGATCTGTTCTTGGAGGACTCCAAAAGGTAAGTAGGCTTCTGGGGATGGAGCAAGTAGGAGTTTAGTGTAGCTTTCTGCTTTGGTAGACTGGGGTTGTGCTCCTACAGCTGTTTCCCTTCTAGGAAGTCCTAGCACAGTTGCTTTTCTCATGCTTCCCATTCCCCACCCATACCTGATTGCACCCATTCCTCTGTTTTCCTGCAGCCTCGTGCGGTGGCCCTCCAGCGAGGCCCTGCTCAGCTGGCCAGACCTCCTCAGCGACCCCTCCATCATGGGCAACACCATCCAGAAGCTGAAGAGAGGCCGGGCCAGCCGCCACCTTGGACTCGAGGCTCCATTGGCAACTGAGGAGGACAGCTTGTCGCTTGGCGTTCACCAGGGACAGCCTCGATATTTCTCTGCCTCAGGTGGGTGCATGAGTAGCATTGCTCTGTGCCAGGGTTTGAGTGCCCCAGGGAAGTGCAGGAGGAGCAATCTGGTCCCTAGGAGCTCTGACTCAGCTCTGGAGAAGGCAGAATAGCAGAGCCTTGGCACCATCACCACTGGCTTCAACTTGAAGGGCAGAGGAGGAGGGTCGTATTTTCTTAATGGGGATTTCAGTCTGGGAAAGCAGAAATCCTGATGTGGATCAGTGTGAAGTGAGTGGTCACCATCCTGCCGGCAGACTGGGAGCAAGGAGAGGTGTGTTCCCGTGGGATCTGAATGTTGCAAGCAACCAGCACTGCTTCACTGGTTGCAAGGCCACAGTGTGTCTCTGAACCTCTGTAAATGGCTGGAGAAGGAGAAGAACTTGGCCTCCTATACCAGCAGTTTCATGCTAGGCTCCATAGCCAAGCTGGGATAGACAGGAGCTGGAAGACAGGGAGGAGGGGAGGGCTGTCCCATGGAAAAGGACCTCACCCTGGCCCTCCTCCTCCCCAGCTCCACAAAGGTGGCCGGCTGAGCCGGAGCAGCACAGAACCACCCCGGTGCGGCACTGTGTGCTGTGCTCCTGCCAATGGTGTTTGCACTCTCTTTCCCCAGATGAGGATCTGATCCGGCAGATCCTGGCGGATGGAGCTAGCGGCATCTCCCACTCCCAGGACCTAGGGCCGTACATGAGGGCTGAAACAGATCTAATCTCAGGCCTGTAAGTATTCAGGGAGCAGAGTCCCCCAGACAAGGCAACTGAGCCAAGGCCTCCTGTCCCTTGCCCTCCCACCCAGCTCCGCAGTGGCTGGTGACACCCAGCCACAGTGAGCTGAGCTGGGCTTTGTGACATTGCAAATGCCTGGGTCAGCCTTGTCACAAGTCACTATGTTCTTCCTGGCCATGATTCCTGTGGCCCCCGCAGCCAGAGCTCCAGGAGGGCACTGCTGCCAGGAGCCACCTGGAATATCCCCTTAAAGCGCCAGCTGAAGATGTGTCTCCAGAGCTTTGTGGACTGCCGACAGAGTGCCGGGATGTGGATTCGCTTCACAGCACTGACGGGAGGGAGAAGGGGGGTTGAATCTCTGTTGTGTTATTGTGCCCAGAGCACCCTGCTTTGGGACCCTGATCACCACCCAGCCGAGCTGGCAGCTCACCACTGGGTAGCCAGTGCAAAGCAGCAGATCAAGGGAGGGGAAAGACTTTCAGTCCTCCTCCACAAGACGCAGAGCAGGGTGTCTGTGTGCCTCGGCAGCCTGGGCCCGCTGCTGTAGAAGGAAGTGCTTCTAGCTGGTCCGGTGCTGCTGCGCTGGTGTTAGCACTGGAGTTCAGTCCACCTTGGTGCCAGCCTGTTTCCTGCAGAGCCAGCAGTGGCATGGCTCACCAATATCACCCCTTTGCCTTGGCAGGTCCAGCGTGTTCGGGGAGAAGGTGGAGACCGTCATGATGCAGAAGCTGAATGACAAAGGCCAGAGCATGGCAGCTCCTCCCAGGGAAGTGAGCAGATCAGCCAAGTCGACGTGGACAGGTACCAAGGCTGCAGGGCTGTGCCAGCATCAGGGCAGGGAGGGTGGGGATATTCAGGAAGAGGGGCCGTCGCACACAGCAGCACTTGGGAAGCGCAGGCGGGTAGATGGAAAAGGAGCCTTAGGAAAGGCTCCTCCCCTGCTTGGGATGTATTTGCTATTTCCTGCCACCTTCTCTTGGAGCCTGAATCTCAGTAAGCCCTGGGCCACCACTTGTGCTGTGACACTCCCTGCTGTGCACCCTAGGGAAGCTCTGCTCACTGCTTCCCCAGTTACTCTGCTCTCCGCACCCCTCTGCAGCCATCGGTTCCTTCAGCCATCCAGCATGAGTGAGAGTCTCTGTACGTAACCAGAGGGGAAAGGGAGTCAAATGCCAAGGAAAGTTCGAATCAACAAACAAAGCAAAGAAGAGAAGAGACGCTTCCTACTGGGTCATGCAACACGACAGCTGGCCAGCTGGGCTTGCACAAAGCGGGGAGCAAGCTGTCAGGCCCCGCAAGGTCTGGGGGGTGATAAGTGCCCAGGTGCCCTGCGGAGAAGCTCAGCATCAGTTCTCTTAGCATGAGCTCGTGGCTTCCCGAGGGGCGGGCTGCAGCATGGAAAATTGGACACAGCAGCAATTCTCTTGGGTCCGTTAAAAATCCATCATTTCGTCTTGGTTGATGAATGGTTGTAGTATCTTTATGCAGGCATTGATTTGCATGGGTGGGTGAAAGAAGCTGTGCCGAGCGAGCCTCAGGGCAGGGCGGCTTGGCAGTCTGAAGGCAGCCAGAGCAACAAATCTGTGTGGCTTTTCATGGGTTTGACAGCAGCACCTCCAGCCAGGCTGGGCATGCCCAATGTCCTGGGGCTCTGAGAGAAAGTAGGAAACCCATCCCACTACCCAAATCAGGATCCCATCTCCTTCTCCTGCCCACCCTGTTGTCTGCAGGTGGGAGGCTGCTCTTCTGAGGCTGGCTGTGTTTCAATGTGCTGTCCATGTTGCTGCTTAGTGGGAGACATCTGGGATAATCCCTCCAAACTCACCCAGGAGTGGTGGCGAGCTCTCTCCTGGGATGAGTGGTGTGCTCAGCCCTTCATGTGCCCATTTGGACCCTTTTGCGTTAACATTTATGCCTGGTTTTCCCTCCCTCCTTCCAGTTGCAGACCAAACGTTCAGGAAGCGCTTGCTGCCACCCTGGTGCTCCTATCTGGCTCATGGTATCAGTCTCCTCCTCTTCGCCACCTCCACGGGGGTCTCAGTGTGGATCGGGGTGAGCTTTTCCTCCAGCGTTGCCCTCATGTGGCTCATCTCAGGGATATTCAGCTTTCTGGCATCCTTCTTGGTCTGGGAGCCCCTGAAGGTAAGGATAA
Source organism: Aptenodytes patagonicus (assembly GCF_965638725.1). Lineage (NCBI taxonomy): Eukaryota > Metazoa > Chordata > Aves > Sphenisciformes > Spheniscidae > Aptenodytes > Aptenodytes patagonicus. Next base: position 5,406,292 of record NC_134961.1, read on the forward strand.
CATGAGGGAGTACACGAGCACATATCTGTACATATTAGTTGTAATTAACATCTTGTCCAGATACTAATCAAGTCATACTGGACACTGAGTGGACTGGATACTCTCTCCCATCTTTGTATGCCTGGAGGAGGGGAAGGGTGTGCACACTAGCAGCAGGAGGAGAGGCAGGGCTGGTGGCAATTTGGTTTAGAGGTGGTCTAGCTGCTCCAAGAGAGTGCTCAGCAGCTGTGCCGTGCTCGCTGCCTGTGCTGAAAGGCCCACAGGAGCTGCCGCCCACGGCGGTTCTGGTGGCACAGCTCTCTCCGCAGGCTCACGACACTGCTTGTCTCCTCAGGTTCTGCTGGAAGCCCTCTATTTCTCACTGGTTGCCAAGCGCTTGCACCCAGAGGAAGACGATACCTTGGTGGAGCATCCGTTTGTTGAGCATGTTTCTGAGAAGATCGGCAAAGTCCGACCCCCACAGGGGTTTGCCCTTTTCCAGGCCAAGGAAGAGGCCAGGAAGGTCAAGCTGCTGCACAGGATGCTGAAAGTAAGACATCTCCTGATGCCTGTGGTGCTTAGGGCAGAGGCAGAGTGCTGGCTCTGGGAGCTGAGATAAATCTTTGTGTGGGTCCTCCCAATCCAGCTGTGATCTCCTGAGCTAATAGGTGCATGTCTCCAGTTTCTGCCTCAGTTTCCCCATCTGTAAAATACTGGCAGTGACATTCATCTTCTCTGTGAAGCTCTGAGATCTGAGGTGGCTGGAAAGCAGAACTGTAAGGGGGGTGATTTGGAGCGGCTGGTGTGTTTGACTCCATAACTCAGGTGTTTGAGGTTAGGGAGAGGTTTGCAGTGTGGAGTAGACACCAACTTGCACAAGAAAATTCATTAGTTGAGTCTTGTGAAACACATAACTTCCCATCTAAGAGCAGAAGTTTTGGTCTCTTTGTAGCTCAGTCGGTACTAATCCTCCACACTTGTGCTGGGAATACACAGCTGCTTTCACGCGGTCAGGTTATTTTTAACTGAGTGATTTCCCTTTAAAGGATGGAAACCCCCATAACTACCATATGAGCCGAGCTGCCAGGAGCTGTAGGAGCTCGTACAGGGAGGCTGTGCAATGCATGTCAACTGAAACATGTGGTGCCAGGCTGGCCGTTTTGAACAAAGAACTTTGTTACGAGCCTGTGGTCTGGGTTTCATTTTAAGCTGCTTTCCATATGGAAAAAGAAAGAACAGCATGCTCTGGGTCCTGATCCTGCTGCATGGCAGTCAGCAATCAGTGGAAAGCACTGATTTGCTGCAGGATTGGGAACCAACCCTGCCCCGTGCTTGGGTGCAATCCCTTTCTACTCTCTGCTTGCCAGAATTTCCTCATCTACATGATGTTCTTGCTGGTGATCCTGCTCACCAACTACGGAGATGCCTCCCGCAACAGCAGGGCCTTCCTTCTGCAGAGCTCCATCAAGCAGCAGTTGGGCAGCAACGAATTCCTCCACATCAAGAGGTAACTGCGAAGTCCCTGGGGACGGGGAGGAACGAGAAGTTGCTTTATATCAGAGAAGCTGTGCAGGGCTGCAGCAAGGAGTCGGGGAGCAGGCTGGGGCTGGCTGTTGGGCTCGTGCACCACAGTCGCTCCCATAAGAGGTTCTCGACTCTATGGGGAGCACTGGTGCCTCTGTGGAGCTGGGCACTCGCACACGAGCACAGCATGGTGGTGAGCAGGTCCCTTTTTGTCCCTGTGGCTCTGCTTCTCCCCTGGAGAACAGAGGGACCTGTGGGTGTTGAGAGCTTTAATTTCTTTGAATTTTAATTATTTCCTCAGTGGGAAGGGACTGTGTGAATTACAGATGTTTATCTTTCTGTATCTGGTCAAAAGGACACAAGTTTGCTCTGTCTCCAAAATTTACAACTGTAAGGTTTAGCCATAAACAGGGTCACGAGAACCAAAAATAACATCTCGTATAAGTACAGAGTCCTTCCCTTCCTTGCTTTGCACATATGGTTTAACTAGATTAAATTTTCCCAGCTGAGTTTCCACAATGCTGCAAACTCCGGCAGCCCAGACTGACATCGGAATGGCTGCCTGGGATTAATGCCGTCTTTGTACCTGTCTCACTACAGACCCCTTGATTCTTCCGTGCAAACAGACGTGGCTTGTCCGTGCCACGCAAAGTCACGGAAACTTTGATTCACCACAATATGAATCGGGAATGATTCCAGTGAACTCGTTGGAGTTTCTGGGGTGAAGGTGGTGTAGAGGCGGAGAGCAGAGCAGAATCTGGTCCTAAATATCATCTCTTCCACTGTGCTGCTACAGACCCACCGGTCTGATCCTCATCCAGGTGCCAAGTGGATTCAATCACCGTTAGGTCTTGCATGTCAAATAAACATTTTCCTGACCCCAGCCCAGCTCTTGGAACGGATGGAAATGCTGCCTCTGCCTGCTAGCCAGGCACCCGGGAGGAGAGCAGCCCAGGTTGGCTCTCCAAAACTCAGTCCCCCCCCCTCCAGGTGAAACACAGATGGTCACGGGTGAGACACGCAGAGACTGCCCTAGCAGAGCTGCCCCAGGAGCTCTGCCTCTCACGCCTTTTCCCTGTTGCAGGTCGGATCAGTTCTGGGTCTGGATGTCGCAGGTCTTCCTCCCTTACCTCTACAACAACCAGTCGGGTCAGGAGAGCTACAGCACCACGCTGGGGACAGCCCGGCTGCGCCAGCTCAGGCTGCAGGAAGGTAGGTGGGCAAGGGCCCGTGGCTCTGCTGTCACAGGGTGGGTGGTGACATTCCTGGAGGGATGAAATGGCCAGGTCTGGATGCAGCTGGGGCTGAATGAAGGGAGGCAGGTTTTTCTTTGCACCATGTATATTAGCGTGCGTCTGGCTCTGCTCCTGCAGAGATGAACTGGGGCGATCGATCATGGGGATTTACGCTAAAGAGAGAGGTTGACTTGATTTCTGAAGGTGTGACTGAGGACGTGGAGGTGGCTTGGAAAGAAGGGAGATGCTAGGTGTGAAAGCTCAGCTGTGTGCCCCAGCACTGTTTGGCTGCGTTGGGCTCCCCATGGGATGACAGTGTTGGTCTCATTCCAGCCGAGTGCCAGCGCAGTGCCCAGGACGTCCTCCACGGCATGGGCATGGCTGCCAGGAGGAACTGCACCAACTCGCGCAGCTTTTCTACTGCTGACTATGCAGCTGGCTGGGAAAGGGCGGCTGTGAACGTGACGGCTGCGTGGTCCTACTCGCCACCCGACCTGACGGGGTAAGGAGCTGCCCAGCCTGCACCTACACCCCCCGCTCCCCCTGCCAAAGGCATTGCATCTTTACAGTTGATTTGGTGCCCAGGGTGGTTGCCGCCCCTTGCCTCAGTGAGGCCAACTGGCAAAGTGCAAATAAACACAGAAATGCCGAAGCCCTTCCCTGAACACGTCCACACTGGCAGTGTGAATGGTGGGGGGGACGTAGCTGCTGCTCACCCAACTTCCCTGGAGATGTGCATGTCACCTCAAGCTGTCTGAACGGCAGTGTAGTGCTGTAGTGCTGGCCCAGGGGCAGAGGGTTCAACTCTCCAGCTTCAAGGGCAGAGAGAAGCTGCAGAACAAGGTAACCCAGCCACAGAGACCACAGAGCAGCACTAGCTGTCTGTTAAAGTGTGTTATGGGAGATTGGCCTCTACCAGCATACTGGACATTAAATCACTGTTGGTTTCTGCTCTGGTTTGTTCCTGGATGTGTCTTTGTTGAAGTTGGGAACACTGAGGTGGATCAATGCACTTCTGTAATTTGTCCTGTGAAATAAATACTGAGGCAGCTGTCACCCTCGGATGTGCAGCATAGGGGTCAGGGTCTGCATCTGCACACTTGCTCCTGGCCTGCCACATAGGAGAGCATACCAGCGGCTGCTCTGTCCTTCAGCTCTCACCCCATGGCTCCTCTTCCTCTGCAGGGTCTGGTACTGGGGTTACATCTCTTTCTACGATAGCAGTGGTTACGTGCAGGAGCTGGGGGCTTCACTAGAGGAAAGCAGGGCTCAGCTGAATTTCCTTCAGCAGCACACTTGGATCGACAACATGTAAGTGTGGTAGGGGCGAAGGAAATGTTGTACTGTCACCCAGGTTTTTAAGGGGTTGCTGGAGTGTCACAGGGAGAGAGGATCTATGATCCTACAAAACAGTGGCACCAAAGCCCAGAGTTGGTGTTGTCCCAGTGCCCTGAGCTGCTCTTCTCCCCTCCGCAGGAGCCGGGCAGTCTTTGTGGAGCTGATGCAGTATAACCCCAGTGTGGACCTGCACGCTGTCATCACCCTCCAGCTGGAGTTCCTGGGGGCCGGCCAGGCCATCGCCGCAGTCACCATCAGCCCCTTCCCGCTGCTGCGGCTCAGCGGGGGTGTCACGCTGCAGCTTCTCATGATGGTCAGTCTGTTATTTCCTCTCTGCACTCCTCTTCCCTCTCGGTCACTGCACAGAGGGCTCTGGGGACCCATTGCCTGGGCTCCCAGAAGGGCAGCGTTGGTCACTGTGGACTAAAGCTCCCCTGCCTGAGGCCACTTGTCCCCATGCCTGTCACCACTCCACTTCCATGCCTGGACAGCACACAGAAAACATCCCTGGCACCACTGAGGGGAAGGAGATTCCTCCTGTCTGGCAGCATTTGTTGGTCTTGTCTCAGCCTTTTTGCTTCCTTGAAGTCATGCCTGTCGCTGTGGAAACTTGAGGCTTTTGTTCTTTTGTCCTCAGCGGGGACATCAGCCAGCTGAGCCGTGTCCCCAGAGACCCTGCCTGGGCCAGGGTTCAGTGTAAGCGGAGCCCTCTTCCCCTGGGCACTGCCACCCTGCCACAAGTGCATTGGATGTGGTTTGGGGAGCTTCACTGCTAGGGCAGGGGGGAGCGGGGCACTGAGTGAGCGAGGAAGGCATGGACAGAGTCGGGGGGGGGGTGCTCCAGCTGTAGGCTGGCAGAACTCAGCCTAGTACGTGGGGCTTCTGCTGTCCTGGGGTGCTGCAGCGTCCTCCGCTGCAGCGCAGCAGTCCAGCGTTGCCCTCTCCTTCCCTGGTAACCTCTCCGTTCCTCCCCCAGGTCTTCCTCATGATGTTTGTGGTCTACTTTGTGGTGTCTGAGTCACTGTCCATCAAGAAGGAAGGCAGAGCCTACTTCACCCTGTGGGGCAACTACGGCCAGTGGGTCTTCATCCTCCTCACCACTTGCACCGTGGTGGTGCACCTCAGCCAAGCCACCCTTGCCGACCAGCAGTGGCTCAAGTACCTCAACAACCGCAAGGGTTTCACCAACTTCTACCAGGTGGCCTTTCTCAACACCATCTTCAGCACCTTGGCTGCGTCCCTCCTCTTCCTCCTGACTGTGCAGGTATGGAGAGGGTTGGGTGGGAGCAGCACGTGGGCAGGGATGTGTGCTTTGTTCCCCCTCTGCCAGCTTGTCGTCCGTGCACAGTCCCATGGCAGGGGTAGCAGAGGGTTCTGAAGTAAAGACAAATGCAAGACTGTGGTCCTGCTGTGCCAGGCGCTGACCACATGCAGCGGGGCTGCTGCCACGTCCAGACTGTAGTGCAGGACAGAGGTGGGTGGGCAGCGATGCCACATGCATCTCTGCTGTAGCGCTTTGGGTCTCTAAAGCCTCTGGGCCCTCGGTTCCCTTGGGGAATTCACCCTAGTGTGGCTGATGGGATGATTTTGTCTGCAAGGAGCCCGTTGATTAGGATGTCCTCTGCTCTGCCAGAGTTTGCATTTCTCAGACTTGTAGAGATGTTTGAAAGACCCTTCCCTGGGCTGGAAGGATCTCGCAGCAGCCTCTGTTGTAACACCGTCCTCTCTCCTGGTCCTAGGCTGCCCAGCAGCTGCGTTTTGTCAGGCAGTGGTCTGTGTTTGGGAAAACCTTTCAGAAGTCCGCGAAGGAGCTGACCGCCGCGGGGCTGGCGTTCGCCGTCCTCATCCTGGCCTACGCTCAGCTTGGCTTCCTGGTAACTACCTGCTGTCCCCGCCTCGCCTTGCAGAGTGGCTGGTTGTCAGCAAGGGCTGCCCAGGGTCGTGTTGTCCCTCGTCCCTCACCACACCACAACTGTGAGCAATGCCCAGCGGGCCCTCTGGGTGCTCCGACGCCCAGCCTGCGCAGGGTGCCCTTGTCCGCCGCAGGCCGGGTGGCTTTGGCCAGGGGCTGTGTCTGTGGCCTGTCCCTGTCACAGCCGATTTGTGGGCCACTCCTCAGGGCTCGTGGTTTGTAAGATGGGGTAGTGAGTATTGGGGGTCAAGGGGACGTTTTGCCACTGATCCCTTCTCATTACATCTCCAACGTCCCCTTTGCAGCTCTTCTCTTCCTCCTCGGAGTCCTTCCGCAGTGTCGGCAGCAGCCTCCTGCTGCTCTTTGCCATGCTGCGGGGCAGCATGAACCTCCGCCCCTGCCTGCCCGAGTCCTCAGGCCTCTACTACCTGTTCTGCACCAGCTACATCATCCTGGAGGTGTGGATTGTGCTGAGGCTGTTCACCGTGGTGCTTATCTACAGCTACCGGGAAATGCACTTTGAGCTGTACCGCCCTGCCTTCGAGCCCCAGGACTACGAGATGGTGGAGCTCTTCGTGCGCAGGCTGAAAATGTGGATGGGCTTCAGCAAAGCCAAGGAGGTGAGTGCAGCCTGGGAGACTCCGTGGAGAAGGGGCCCGGTAGCAGGCTGCAGACGTGTGCAGAGAATCAACGTCCACCATCCTTATCCTTCCTTTGCCTCTGGCTACTTCCCGCTGCTGTTCACAGTCAGGTTCCTCTGGCAGGTGAGGGCTGGAGCAGTGGCCATTCCTGGAGGCCCAAGAGCTGAGTTAGCGATGGGGTGCTGTAGGGGCATCTGCTGCCAGTTCTCAGTCCCACAGTTGCACGTGTTTTTATCTGGGATCTGTCCCCGGGTCCGTGCCGTGGCCTGGCCCACCAGGAATGGCTGGGAGCAGCCCTGGGGCTGTTTGGAGCAGGACACAGTGCCACAGCACGGCGTTCCCACTTACCAGCTCCTGAAATAACTCTGCCCCCTGCTCCCCTCTTCTCTTCCAGTTCCGGCACAAGGTGAGGTTCGAAGGGATGGAGCCGCTGCCATCCCGAGACTCCAGTGACTCCAAATCCTTTCGGGGCCCCACTCCCAGTGCTGCCTCTGACAGCTCCAGGGCCTCCACCTCCTCCAGCCAGCTGGACGGGCTGAGCCTCGTGCTGAGCACCCGGGACAGCCTGGAAGTGGACGCTGACATCCAACGCCTCCTTTCCCTCTTTGAGATGCTGCTCGCCCAATTTGACCGGGTCAACCAGGTGACGGAGGACGTGTACCGCATCGAGCACCAGCTGGAGGGCTCTCAGAGCCGCCGCTCCAGGAGGAGGTACGCCCAGGTGTCGGAGGATGTCCTGAGCAGGTACTGTGCAGGCAGCACAGAGCAGGGGCCCTCACCCGAGATCTCCTCTGACACGGACCTGCAGCCCCCGCGGGACACCCCACTGTCCCCCCACTCTCCTGCCGCCCCACCAGGCAGCAGGGGCTCTGTGCCCAGCCGGCTTCTTCGAGCTAGCAGAGGCATCAGCGTGGCAGCTTCTGTGCTGCCCCCGCACAAACCCTACGCCGCTGTAGCTCCGACGGTGAAGAAGAAACGGCCCCTCCGGGCCAAGAACAGGGTGCACCCCACTGTCAAATAACAGGCGGCGTGCTGGGCATCGCGGGGAGCAATGCCCTCGGAGGGCAGAGAGCGCCTGGGAAGGGGTTTGCGAAGGGTGGGCTGTGCCTGCCGTGCAGACCTGGAGCCTCAGGAGCTGCCGCTTCTGATGGCTCCCGCCGCGGCGGCTGTGCCTGCCGGGGCGCACGGGGCTGCTGCCTGCAACGTGGCTGGCACAGCTGCCATCCTCCACGGACCTGACCGTACCCATTGGGTGGGCTGACCTCCCTGCTGGTGGTTTCCAGCATGAAGGGTTGGTTGGAGAAGGCTGAGCCTTTCCCTCGGGGACAGCTGGGGAAGGCTGCGCGGGGTACGGTCAGCGTGCAGAAAATCCCTGTTAGGGTAGGGCAGTATTAGAAAGTCGTCTCTTTTGTTAAATGGCCCCATCTGCAAAGAGCCTGCATATGGCGACTGTCACGAGGACACTTTACTGGGGCCTGGCACAGGGTGACCGGTACAAAGCTCACCTCCCTTCCCCGCTGGCTGTGCCGGATGGAAGGGGGGAGAGGAGAGCCCAGGCCTTGAAGGTTTGAACTGAGTCTTGGATTTTTGTCGACCAGACACACTGTGGAGGAAAGCTGCAGGTTTCGAGAAAATATTTAACCCTTTTTTTTTTTTTTTTAAGCATAAATATATATAGATATAGATAAATGATATCTACAGCCAGATCAGTTAATTTCCAGTATTGGCTACTTTTATCCTCCAGAAATTGGTACTATTATTTGTATTTAAAGAAACCCAATATTTAAAACAAATGACATCATTGTAAGCTGCAGCGAGCTGCCAGCCCTGCTACCCAGCCAGGCTCGGAGGGGATAATGAGCAGCAGCTCAGCCCGAGGGGTGTGGAGACCTCGGGCTGCTTTCAGCCGTCTCTGAGCGTGGGGTTGCCAATGTGCTGGCTTCGCTGCGGTCCCCCACCCACACCCTGCCCGCCGGCGCTCGCCCCCCGTGCGGTGGCCCACGGGGTGCGGACGCTGCTGGCTGCTTGGCTTTTCTAATCCAAGGAATGTATTGACATAAGTATATGTATTTTTTTGGTTTACTTGTTCGTATGTACTGCCCAGCACTTTAAACAATGCTTTCCTCGGCTAACAATGACACATGCGATCTAACAAGAACGGGATAATATATCACAAAAGCAGTATTTTTTTTGTTTGTTTAAATCATAAACTGAAATGAGCAAGCGCTGATGAAGTGAACGCAGCCCCCAGCACGCCCCAGCCTGAGGCAGCCGTGCCCGTACTGCCCGGCATCTTCCCTGTGAGAAGCACAAAGGGGTGGGGGGAGGCAGGTGAAGCCCTTACGGAGCTTTTGTCGGGGTCCCTCCAGCCCTGCCACACTGCAGCTCCCCGGGACTCGCCGTGCGCTGGGCTACAGCTGGCCTGTGCTCGCCGTGCCCGGCCGGGGAGGGGCTGCGCTGCGGGGCACCCCCTGCTTGCAGCGCGGGGGGTGCTGGGCGGCGGCTGAAGCCTCCCCAGGGCCTGCGTTCACTTCATCATCACCATTTCACGTTATGTATATTGTAAGTAATTTATATGGTGGTGTGTTTTTGTTTTTGGTTTTTTTTTTAAAAATGTATATATTTTTGTATGTTTGCTATATTTTCATAGCATCGGTAACGTGTTTGAAACATGTAGATAGGAGACAGAATATTATTGTCAGAGTTATTTAAAGGATGTATTAAGTGCTTCTTCCTGGGAATGTCCCGTGTATATAAAGTATTAGGTGTCTGTGTGCATGTGGTGCGTGTGCTCTCCTCCCAGCTGAGGTTCGGCCGGGCTGGCTCTGGGCCAGTCCCTGCAGGTGGAGCGGAGCGTGGCAGGGGATGGGAAGCCCCGCAGTGTGCTAGTTGGTGTGTTCCCAAAAAAAAACCTGCTCCACGCTTTGGAAATGTAAGAAAGAGGCTTGGAGGGAAGCCTTGGGCAGTGACACCAGGCGGGCAGCGCGCCTCAGGTTAGACTGCATCTTGCCTCTGATGCTGGTGGTCCTGGAAGCATCCTTCCCGTGCCCTTGGCAGGGGAGACCTTTCTGGGCAGAGAGAGAGAGAGAGAGAGGGGGGTCTTCGCAGACACTGCCATTGCTAATCACGTCACCTTCTGAGCCTCCCCATCCAGCTCCCAGCACTTCTGTCACGCTGTGTTAGATACTTTTAAAGAAGGTTTCGTTCCAGCTGTCCACGTGCTTCCTTGGCTCCAGGTGCCTGCACATGTCCCTTCTGGGTGACTGAAGGAGGATGCAGGAGGACACAGGGCTGCTCCTGGTGATGGCTTTGGGACTGGTGTAAGTTACCTTTGAAAAACTCAGGTGATACAAAGGAAAGGTTGCAGAAGGATGTGGGCAGGAGAAAACAAGTGTGCTGTAGCTCGAAGATCACTTAAAGTGAGATGGTGGTTGGTCACCACAGAGGTTGCTGAAAGAGCAGATTGCACAGAGGGAAGTAGAGTGCAGAGAACGCCAATACTAGTAACCACGAAGCTCTCGTAACGGGAAGGAACAGGCAGGTAGAAGAGGAGATGACAGAGAAGTGCCTAGAGTTCAGTAGCAGTAGTTGGAGATGGAGGATTCCAGCTTGGAGGCAGCAGGTGCCTGGAGCAGGTAGAACCAGCAGTGAGGTCCGCAGAGCCCAGGGACGGGGCCCAGTGCTGGCTCAGGTGCTGATGGTAGTAGGCTTCGTGCACTGCACAGAAGTGATTTGTTACTCCTTTTACAAACTGGTTTTCAAGCCAGAGACTTAAAACTATTGGCCTTATATTTTTTGGTTCCTTTTACTTATCCAAGCAGCACAGCCACCAGGCTCAACGCTGGTAGATGCCCATGACTCTTGGCGATAGGTACAGCGCTGGTGCAAGTGCCTGCAAGCCACGTCCAAAACCCTCTAAGGCAGTAAAACGAGCAGCTGTGAGATGTACCAGGTACCTGGGATGTGGCACTGCAGCTCTGATAATGGCACCGGGCACACCTCTGCAGTCACAGCCAGCTGCTAAGCTCATTGCCCCTCTGGCCTGTCCTCCCCGCGGCTAGGAAGGATGTGGTTATAAAGCCAAATCCTGTTTGGTGAGATAAGCGCAGACCCTGGGTGAAACTCAGGAACTCTGTTCTACTTCTGTCCTTAAAGCCAAAGTTTCTGACTCCTTGGCTATGCCTCAAAAGGAAAGGCGCTGGAGAAGTATTTAGTTGTGTAAACAGCAACTACACGCAAAGACAAAAGTTGCTGATCTAACACTGCTGCATAAGCATGCAGGAATTTTTTTGGGCAGCAGAGAGATGGAAAAAGGAGGGTTACTATAGGAAAGAGCTCACTGGCGTGTGCTGCTGGGTGGGCCACCGGCCCTTGCTCTCTTGGGTTCTTACGTGGGAGATCTCCTAAGCACAACTGCACCAGAACAGCCACTTTGAACCCCCGGCTCCGCACCTGGCTGCACCCGTGCAGCCCTCTCCTGCTGTGGTGGAGCAACGTGCGCAGGTCCAACCCCCCCCCCGAGGGCCCTGCCGGAGCGTTCAGTGAGTGAAATGAACCAAGCAGGTCTTGGAAATCTCTCGCATCTTCAAGAGCCAAAAAGGTCAGTTCAAGAACCTCCCCACTCCTACGGCTTGAGGATGCTCATTTAAAAGAAGTGGTTAATAGGAGTCGAGTGCAGGCAGGAGAGACAAAGGCAAGAGGCAGTGGCGAGCAGGGACTCGACTGCTCAGAGCAGCCTTCAATAAGCTAACGGGAGGCGGGCGGGCGGAGCAAGGGTGCTCCCCACGTGAAGCATCAGGATTTTTTGTTGCCAAGTGCCTGTTTCTTACCAAGCTTGCTCTGCGTGTGTGTGAGTGTGACTTGATGCGTGTGACTTGACTTACCAAGTGCTTCTTCTAATCAAAGAGGAGCAGAAACAGGATAAGACAACTGCCCTACTTCTTTCCTTCACTTGAAGTACGGAGAGCAGCTCTGGAACCCACAGTTGTTTCTTGAAAAGCCAAACACCTCCGCGAGGGCCCCCGTGCGTGGTGGGCACCGCTACAGCTTTCAAGCAATCACAGTTCTCATCGCAGCATTTATTTGTACAAACTATAGCAACACTCACAGGGTTCCTTCACTGTCCCAGCTAAGGTACCGCGTATACATGCGCTTAGCTGCAGCCAGTTACTAGTCATGGAGTTATTCCCTCGACAGCAATAAACTTGACTTGCAGCCCTAGCCAATAAATACTCCTGAATGTATATTTCTGTTTGTAGTCACCGAGAGATGGTTTCTTATTTATTGTCTTAAGTCTCACAAAGATGCAACAGTATCAAGCTGCTTAAATAAAAAACCCTATCCATTAGTTTAAAAGGGAGAGGGAGGGACTTATATAAGTGCTTTTTTGTTTTGTTTTGTTTTTTAAAAAGAACAGATGATTGTGACCAATATGCCAACTGTTACTGTCTGGTCAGCATTTCACCGCAAACAAAAATAATCCTATTTTGTAACTGTGGGGATGTTTCTTAAAAAAAAAAATGACAAGGTCAAATAAAAGATGACTGCTACGACCTGGCCCTGGTGCTTTTGTTACGCTCACTCCAGCCCCCTCACCGCTACCAGCGAGAGCTCAGCAAAGGCACAGGGGCAAAGCAGCGCTCGCCAGAGCTAGTCCAGAGACATTCCTCCCCACCCCCTTGCCAGCCTCTTTGTCTGTGACCAGAAGTTTAATTAAGGTCTCCTGCACAATACAAGACACTTTCTTAAATGGGCCAGCCTGTTAGGGCAGCTCTGGGCTGTAATTAACGACCGTGAAGGGCCAGCGGTCAACGTAAGGGAGACTCGGCCAAGGCAGAGTACGGCACAAGGGCTCGCTCAGCCCCAGGCTGCCGCTGCACCAACACGCGCGAGGGCAAGCGAGCTGCGCCGGCTCACCTGCGGTGGGAAATGCCGACAGAAAAGCCCCCGCTGCAGAGGTCGCCTGAAGCTGAACCAGAGGGAACCTCCCCAGTACAGGGACTAGGACACAGCCAGGTATCGCACCATGCCCAGCACTTGGAGGTGTGGCGGGTGGTTATTGAAACAGGAGCGACAGGGAGCGGAAAACTGAGAGGGGAAAGGAGGAAGGAATTTACATTATTATGAAACACGGTTTGAATCTTCCCAGGCCAGCAAGAACCCACTGACCATACGAATATTTTATTTCCTTTACGACTTATAAACACTCAAAACACAACATACACTTAGAGTTCCCAAACAGCCCTGCACAAGCTAGTAGCATCACTTTTGTCCCCTCGCCTGTCACTTCACAGTTCCGTGTGCAGATTGCACTTCTCTTCATCTCCGTTGCGAGGGCGCTGCTGTTAACCGTTACCAAAAAGCCACGCTTCCCCTTTATTGACGAAGCAGGAGATAAAGTACTCACAGTATAGTCCAGCTTACATGGTTTCTCCCAGTTTGGTAGTGTAGTGTCTGATGACCATCTTACCACAAGATGGGCTACATAATCCCGTTCCACCTGTACACGCGGGCACCGAAAGGTCCACTTGCTACCTGCTTCAACAGCCGAGGTCCCAGGAGGGGAGACTGTCGCTACGCGTCAGTGCAACAGGCAAAACTCATTCAGAGATGATGCCCCAAGACACGTCAAGTCTTTCAAAAAGGGATTTACTGGGTGCACTGAGAAGGACAAGAGCTATCCCCAGTGTCGCTGCAACCAGAGGAGATTCTGCAGCTGAACCTAGAAGCCAGGTCTGGCCACTGGCTAAATCCTTGCAGTGGCTAAATCCTTGCAGTCAGCCCGGCGGGTCAGACTGTTCATCGCAAGTGATTCGTGCCCCAGCTCTCTGCCATTCTGCTGCTCCAGCGAGTGGCAGCCACCTCCCCGCTTCTGTGTTGCTTCTGGTAGCAAAATAATTTCTGCTGAGTGAGGGAGGGTTTGCTGTGAATCTCTCAAAATGGAGACAAATCCTTGGGAATTGAAGCAGCGTGTTTGGCAGGTCACTTGAGAACCCAAATTAACTCTTACCAGAGCTGGCAGCAGACCGAGTCTGAGAGCCTGAAGAGTTCGAGTGCCCAGAGGCACCAAGGCCTGGAGAGGAGCTGGGATTCCGGGGTGCTTCGAAATAGTGACTGGATTTTCCATACTTTGTATTTCATTCCCAATAAAGGTGTCAAAATTCCCACAATTCCTGCACCTTCCAACTACGTGATGAAGTGCAGAGTATCATACCTTGTCTGCTCCCACCAGACACCGGTGTGGAAGGAGTCCAAAGAAAGGTTCTGCAAGAAAGTTCCCACCAGAGACGGAAGCCTTGAAATAGCTCAAACCAAATAAAAACAAAACACGTAGAGTTGGTCCTCTCTTGGAGCACCTGCTGGGGATACAGTGTCCTCCTCAGACAACAGCGGCAGGCTGAGACAGTGAAACGTTCAAGCCTCCCGGTACGGTTCAATGCCGAGTCCACATGCAAGCAGCACTGCCACACCGCGCCTGCCAAACCCTACCCCTCTATGTCCATGCAGCCGCAGGGAGTCAGCACGCCGGTAAAACGCTTTCGCTGCCTCGTCCGTCCCAGAACAGACACACCGACCCACCGGCATCTACACGAACTCTGTGAAGTCGTCCACGGAGGAGATCAGCCGCTTCCTCTGTCCAGTCTCATAGGTGGGTGGAGGGTCCTGAGGGATCTGGGGAGGGGGCTTTGTCGGAGCAGATGGATGCATCTGCAGGGGAAGGCCAGGAGTCTGGTACTGGGTTTCTTCACGTAGCTGAAAGTCAAATGAGAACAGATGAGCTCCACTCTCTCTGAAAAAATTTTCACTCTCCATTTGGGCAGGACAGGTTACTCAGGACAGCTCGTCGTACCATCCCTAGCATGGTGCCGAGTGGGTGCAGCTCTCTGTCCAGGTATTAGGGTTCCCAAGCCCCTTGCCGCCAGGGAAGCTGTTTGGAAGCTCCCGAGTCCAGGCCTACATCGCTACACTTGTCATTCCCACAAGAGCTGGATTCTAACCTTCATACACATATTCCTCCTCTTACTCGGCAAGTTTTGATAGCTGATTTTATGTGCCTTATTTGTAATAAAACTCTAAGGTAGAGCCCAGTTCTAAACACTTAGAACAGACAGCTTTACTTACCCGGTGCCTTAGCCTCTTGATATGGCGCAGCCTTGCAATCCATTTGGATGGGTAGGTGTCAGTAGGGTTTGATCGACTATGGTGAACCTGGGAAGCCATCTGATTTGGGAAGGGTGGGGAGAAGCAGGGAAAGAGGGGAGGCACATTAACATAACGACGACAATAAAATCGATAGAACGTTTCAGTACAGTTTGACAGCAACTGAAATACAGCTCTGAGTTGTAACTGTTCAGGTGCTAACTCTGACTTAAAGGCTGACAGCAATAATGGAAGCAGAAAACTTACTTGCTTTAGCAAGCCCTACTCATTTCCTTGGAAGCTGGTGATGGACCAAGACACCAGCTGAAAGACAGAAGGTCTCAGGGAGCTCAGGGGTACTCACGTTAGCGTGCAAGGCCATCTGACGGGCTACAAATGGCAGGTTCTTATCGGAGATGATCTTAGCGACACTCGTGTCTACGAGACCCTCCATGTCTTCATTTTAAAGGAAGAAGAAAAAAATTCTTGTAAGACAGTTAAGAACAAGCCAAAGGTTGCCAGTAACTAAATAGGTAAGTAATATAAACCTGAGTAATTGCATCACAGAATCTCAGAAGTCCCCATCGAGCTCTACAGCTCCAACGGTAACAGAACTTGCACTGCAACTTAACTGGCTCTCAAATCCTGGCTGCTCCGTAAAGGTCTGGGGAGAGCCTGCTGGGCCCTTTATCACATGAACCAAAGCGTGAGCGAAAAGCACCCCAGAAGTGCCCTTTTGCTAAGAGGAAGGCAGACGCCCCTGCAGATCACCGCACCAGCACTGCTGAACTCGCACAGAGCCATGATCAGCTTCCGAGTTTCGGGTCCTGCAGTGCTGGGAAGGACAGCGGAGGCCAAAGCCACAGGGACCTCCACCTCGTATCTCCTCCCGTATTCCCAAGCAATTGTTGGAGGGACCTGCTCTACTCTGCTGGCACTTTTGTCTTAAGCTTGATGATAGCATGAGTGGTACAAGGGGAAGATACCTCTTATCTTGGGGAAGATATATGAACAGGACATACCCAGACATAACTAGGCAACAAATTGGTTTCAGAGAGTTTCTCCTGGAAGTTTTTACTTTTGAAACACAAAAACACTGAAAAGTGCAGGCAGTTATTGCACCACCAGTACAGGAAAGACTGAGAACAAAGGCTGGAGGGATTCCTACCTTTCCGACACTGCAGCGTCACCAGGTTACAGTCATAGTCAAGTGGTGTGATGATAACGTGCACAAAATTGAACTGACCCTGATGAGAAAACAATAAAATAGTCATATACATTTTACTGGCAGCCATCGTGATTCTTGTGAATGCCATGAACTAACACATGGGAACCCACCAAGGCAAATAACCTCCACTCGTGATCTCAATGCTGTTTGCTAAGATAACACACATCAGATCAAGGTTTTACAAACAGCCACACGCCTGTTTTGTAACACACCCGCAAGTAAACTCTCGTACCTTTATTGTTCCTAGTTTAAAGTCTTCTCCAGAATCATTGTAAACGATAGAAACAAAATCATTCCCAAGGTGCCTTTTCTTGTCACAGCGATTTTTATCCAAATCCTTTGTGGGCATCAGAGTAGCAATGTGGAAAATGGCTGAAGAGGAAACAGAAAAATCCTTAGGCTGGCCTGGGAAAGCAGTGCTGCAAGCAGCAATGGTCAACGTGCAGCACTCGTCTGGAAGACAAAGTAGCACCAGCACCACAGTAATAAAAAAAATATAAGCTGTGCTCCCTCGATAGGTTTGTCCCCATTTGTGACAGCTGAATCTAGTCCCACGGGATTGCTCCAATGGCGCCTGGAGCATGGAGCGCAGCGGCCAGCAAAAAGGCAGCCTCTGAAAGCTCTGCTCTTGCCAGTTTTTAGGTACTGCCCTGCAGAGTCTTCTCTAGCACCAGGCTCAGCAAAGTGAATTAAGGGCCTGGCTTTCAGCATGCGCCTGATGTACGCTGGAAGAAGCGTTCTCATCAAGCAATGACAACCCTCCTGCTTTCAATACTGTTCTTCAGAGAAATGATTAGCAGAGTTTTGACATGTACACACTACCCTCAATTAACAGCCTTCTCATCAGCTCAAGAACAAACACCTTATCCTACAAACCTCTACACCAAACCACATCAACCTTTAATAGGGCAGACCATTTTAAAAGTAAGTGGTGGTAGCTATCTATCTGTTCACAGAAAATGAACAGGGGACTGCAGAAGTGCTTCTGGGTATTTTTTGCATGACCACAGCAGCATGGTGAGTAGAATCTGGTTTGAGGAGGAAGAGTTAAATAGCTTAAACCAGGACTTCCCCTAATTGAGCTCTGAAGAGCACCAGGGCCACCGAGTAACCTGCAGCTGCTCCACTGAACCGGACTAAGTATGATGACTGGGATGCACAGAGCTGTACGAAAAAATTTGGGAAGTTCATGATAGCTTGTTGGATCCTGGATGATATCTGCACTGCTTGGTGCTGCAGGAGCTGGGTAACGCTGCAGTTCAGTTAGCAATGACCACAGCAATGACAACCCTCCTGCTTTCAATACTGTTCTTCAGAGAAATGATTAGCAGAGTTTTGACATGTACACACTACCCTCAATTAACAGGCTTCATAGCAGCTCAAGAACAAACACCTTATCCTACAAACCTCTACACCAAACCACATCAACCTTTAATAGAGCAGACCATTTTAAAAGTAAGTGGTGGGATTTTTTTTTTTCCTTAAATAAGGCAGGTATGCACCTCTCCCAAACTTCAACACATGGCTTGCAGAGATACCGGAGAGAAAATGGGAGGAGAACAGAGCCCCAGGTCATCTTTACTACATCCCTGGAAAGGAAACATTTTGTAGAAGGCAGGTCAGTCTTAAGATGAGAAGAGACCATCCTCCCACTTCCAACTTCTGGCGCCACCTTACCTTGCATAATGTCATCGTGCCAACAGTAGGTAAACTGTCCATCATCCCCACACACGTCCAGGCCACCAAGGTAAATTTTATCTGGCTGACAGTCTTTGAGCTCAATGAGCTTCCCTAACCCAGTCAGGAACTCTGTATAGCGATAGGATCCGTGTTCATTTGACAGAATTGCAATTTCATTGTTGCTCTAGGAAATAAGAACACAGGAGTCCCGCACCGAACGCTAAGAGCACTCAATCAGCACGAGTGATTAGGTTATTACCTTCCTAGAAGGGCTTCATGCAGGCACCGATTTTCAGTGCAAGAAACTAAGGAAAAGCAAGGCTACTGCAGGAGCAGGACAAATCTCACAACTGGAGTAGTGGTGCCTGGCCTTCTGTTGAGATGTAACCGTTAAAGGATTAATGCATCTGCACACAACTCACCTGGCCTTCTCCAACGTAGAGCACTGCAATCTTGTGTGTGTCGTAAGAAGGAATTTGATCCAGGAGCTGCACCGATCTTTCAAAAGTCTACAATCAAAACATTGGTCGCATCTTTAAAAAAAAAACTTATCTCCACACACCCGCTGTCCTCCCTAAAACCCCTTCAGGACAATGACAGCACGATGTCAGCACAGATTCCTGACCTTCACTAGTGTCTTCCTTGATGAATGCTGCCCTACTCTGCTCTGCAAGGGCACAGTGCATCATCAGTCCAAGGCGCAGGGCAGTGCTATATGGCATCTGTCACCACACTTTCTTGGTTTTATACTTCAGATGAGATTAATCTGGCAAACTGCACGGGTCAGGTGCACTTGCCATGACAAATTACATCGTACCTTCATTTAAGCTCCAGGCATGAAAAATTATCATGTCTCTTGCTCCGAAGAACATTTTTAGCACAAGGCATCACCTCATCTCACTTAGGCTCCCTACTGCCTGACCACCCGAGCCTACAGTGAGGGGGGACTACCAGCAGGAGGTCTGCGGTGCTCAGTTCACAAGAACCCCATTCCAGCACTACTTCTCCAGGAAGTTTATGACTAATTTCTCATATGACCACAGAAAGCTTCTTGGCCACTCCCAGTTATACGGAGGGCTGACAGGTTTGTCTAGTGACCCTCTGCCAACATCACCTAATGCTCAGTCTTCATCCTGCACTCCTCCTACCAGCAAAAACCAAAACTCCACAAATGATCCCGCCTTCTGGCTAGGATTTTGAAACAGCACCAGCAAAATCTCCCAATATCTCAAATTCAATCCAGAGCCATAAAGTGGGAGCCACCAGGATTGGGGTACAGAAAATCTCCCATCTGTAGCACTGTTGGGAGGAATCACCTTTAAATCACACCATCTGAGCTGGAAATTCATTACTATCATTTACGTTCCAAAAAAGTAATGAGGTCAGAAAAATTAACCACAAGAATTAAATAAAAAAATCCTTGCCTACCTCATTTGGCAACAAAAGGGGCTTGTTGTTTTCATCGCCAAAGAATGGGGAGTGGTACAACTGTAAAAACACAAAGCTAAGGGAGAGAGGGGGAAAAAGTCCTGTTACCATAAAAATTAAGTCAATTTTGATCTGTTGTATGCAAGAACGTTATGTACAGAAGAAAAAGAGGAGCAATTAAAATGCTAACAGAGTATTACTCATCTTCTAGAGACACTTTAAGTGCCTGGACTACCTGCAGTTTGTAATAGACCCCTGTCATAAAAAACAATGGTTATGTCAAACAGCGGCAGCTGCACAAATTCCCCGTTCAAAAGGCAATCTTTACACAGAACGGAGGAGTAGGAATGCACCCCTGCCTCACAGATATGGGGGGTATTTCTAGGCTAGCAGATAAATGATTTTACAGACGTTTGCATTTTACCTGCCCTCAATAAGATGAAGATTGTCTCATAATGCAATTTTGGGCAACTACCAATATCTAAAGTTCAAAAAGCAACTATTATAACCACTTTTCCTTCTTCTTAGAATTTTGCACATATTTCTTGAACTGCAAGACTAGTAATTTATCCTGTTCACAGCAAAATTAACTCTAGGTGACCTGCACTCAAGCCACACGTGCATTTGGACCCTAAACTGGGATAGATTAAGAACATGAGGAAACTATTTATCTATTTCTTTCACCATTTAAGAGACCTGTTTCCTAAATCACAAAGTTAATTTGGTGGTAGTGGGTTCAACATGTCTGTATTAGCTCCTGAAAAAACAGGTAATTAATCTTTCTTTTTAATCAGATACTGTGTTGTAGATCCCACAAAACCAGCAGACCACTTCGAACGAATCCAGCCACGGCTGCAATTCTGAGCTCACCGTTTCTAGCTTCAGATAAGCCCCTCCACCCACCTTGGGTTTATTCCGGGTACTTTCTCAGCATTGGAGGCTGCTGTTCTGCTCTTGAAGGCATCTCTCTCGATCCTTTTTCCCCTCCTTGATGGGGCTGAATCAGAGATGGTGTATCCTCGGGGCCGGTGCCCAGAGGGGGAGCGAGGCGAGGTGACAGGACCGGTGCCATCCAACCCGCCTGACCCAGTCACTCTGGCGTCCTCCCCCTTGCCCAGCCAACTGCCCAGCCCTTCCCCTTCCAGGTTCCCAGACTGGGATTTTGATTTCACTTCTGTGCTCAGCCTCCTTGTTACTTCTCTGCCATTTGCATCTTTGAGGACCTCCTGCAGTGTCTGTAGCTCGGGGGAAGAACTCGACTTGCTGAGCGGCTGGGATGGCTGGAAGGAAAGCTCCTCCAGCGTTCGGCCGTCCTCTGACGGCAGGACTCTCCCGATGGGAATTCCACCCTCCACCAGGTCTTCCGACTTCAGAGATTTTTCTTCTTGGCTGGAGGTTGAGGAGGACTTAAAGAGGGAGAAACAAAGATGAACAGTTTTCCTGATACGCAAAATAAAAGCTGACAACAGTAACGCTCGAGGCACCCCGACACTTCCAGTGAAAGACGAGCAGAAAGGTGCCAAGTACGAAGCAATGCAGATCGAGGACCCTGCATAAAACAGGTGTTTACTCCTGCTGCTCTGCATGCAGTCCCTCACAAGCCATCCAAACTCTCAATCATGACTGCATGTGCATTTTGGCATCATTAGTGAGTTCTTTCAGAGGGTGCCAAGAGGGACTCATCTGAGCACAGACAATTCTCCCACATGCCTAAAGGGCTGTCATACAGGACAGAACTGGTTAACCTGTTTCTTCTTACCCTGCTATAAGACTCCTGAGGTTTACCAAACCTTTCCTCGCTCAGGACTTGTTCAGAACATGAAGTCTCAATGTCCTCGCTCTCTGGAGACTCAGCTGGGGACTCGGTTTCCTTTAGCTCCATTTCCGACGGGCTCCCCTCCTCCAGCACCACCGCTGATTCTATCGAGACACAAGGCAGAAGAACTGAAGTCTGTAGAGAGGCACAGACAGGCAGGCCCCCATCCTCTCCTCTGAAGTACCAGCCTTTTCCCTACGGGATTTCAATGGAAGGCCATATTGAATGAGTGCTCTGGTTCTTTGATTTCTTGTCATGTCAGACTTGCTCCTGGTTCCCCTTTTGTATAGAATAACTGATCACCTTACCCTCACAGCAAAGGGCTGTGTCTGCTTTGGTCAAAGTAAGTGCAGTTGTTTCCAATTGTTACTGATGAACAAGCAGGGGACAGAATGAGGAAATGGGACCTTGTACATCAATGTTCGGTTATCAGGACAGACAGGAACTACAGAGATGTAAGAAAGTACAAGACTAGCATTGAAAGTTCATCATTATCCAGGCAATGAAGACATCGGTTCTATGCAAGTGTGCAAAAAAGTAAGTTTTTCTTGTATTGAAATGCAATGCTCCTGTGCCTTGTAGTGGCCTAGAAGGAGATAAGAAATTTTACTAGGAGCCATTCACTTGCAGTTTGGCAGTTTTCCTAGTATGTCTCAGTAGAAGCAAAACCATTCAGCCCTAGACATATGAAAGGACAAGAGAGCAGGAGTAATACATGCACTGCAGCAATACTGGGAAACCTGCATGTGGCATCTGATAGACAAACGGTTAATGAAACCACACTGACAAAGAAAGCTCCTTGGAAGCCCTGCCTACGGTGGAGGAGGTTATCCCAGCATTTAACGTTGTCTCTACTCCAGGCAGCGACCCTGACCACAGGGATGAGTCTGACCAAAGGCTCCTCTTGGCCTTGCTTTTTTGTCCTGAGGAAAAGGCTGGAGAACAGGAGGCTTCCCATTACGCACACAAGGGACTGGAAGACCAATCTGAAAGGCCAAGATTTGTTTTCCAAAGTAAAATAAAAAAAAAAAATTAGCACACACAAAAAACAAAGAAAATCAGCAAAATTAAAAAAAAAAAAAAAGAAAAAAAAGTATCACTAAAGCAGCTTTTCCTGGATTGATTTCAGCTCGCAGGACCAAAGTTATTTCAAAGAAGCAATTAAGAGTTAGCATTGCACACACATACCTTCTTAAAAAAAAAAAAAAAAAACAAAACAACCAAAACAAACCAAAAAACCCCAAACAACGTGCTGATCTGGTTAGCTGTCCAAGCCAGAACACACCTGCATATATCCAGTGTTTCCAAGCTTCCCTAGCTCTTAAACTACTGCCAAGATTGCTGGTGTTTTTAAATAACGCAAGCACTCACTAATTATTCTTTAGGTGGGAAGAGAACAATATGAGCAGAGAGGAAAAGTACAGAAAAATACTTTACTGCAGCATCTTTGTGTTGCTTTAAGAGGCCTGTGTCAACAACAACCAGCAGCTGAGAATACCCTGCTGCTCTACAGAGAATTTTCCAGTGAAGGAAAGAAGGCAGAAAGACATTTCAGCCCTCTAATTAAAATCACAAAGCATTGCAGATTATCAAAGCAACGCAGGTGTTGTGCTCATAAAGTATGCGATTTGATCTCCACTTCATTTAATTATGAAGTCAATTTTACTGAAGTGGAGAAAGATTTTACACTACTATAGAGCCCCCCCAAAAGCTAGAATTTAGCAGGTTTTCCCCTGAAATATATTTCTTCTTTTTTTATTTAAAAAACTTTTAACCAGCATCTGTTGTAACGCCAAACTTTATATATATATATATCTCAGCTCCTTTTATCTTTTCTGTGTCCAATTCTGACAGATTCCTGTGGGCTGAGTAGCATAGGACTTCATTTCAGGGTAGCTTGTCCTGTAGCATACTATGCCATTCTCAGAAGTGGGAGCTTTTACATTTAGCAGAATACAAAGCCAATTGTAAAATGAAGCTGAAAACAAATAATTCAATTAATCAAGCCACTCAGACATTTGGACAGGTCATTTAACACTGTGCCTCATGACTCACAATCCACCCCAGCTAAAACAAAAGTTGCTTTAAGAAATTTCCTGCACTTGCAAATGTTGGATCTGGCTTGGACTTCTTCATGCTAGTCAAGATCCCATTTGTTGAGAGTAATGAGACTGGGTACAGACAGGAGACATGGAAGGGGAAAATGAAGTATGAGGGATACATTTTCTATGAATCAGAGGTGTTCTTCTATGGCAATACTTTTTTTTTTTTTTCCTTAAAGATATATAAATATACCTGCCCAGGATATGCTCCTGTGCAACTTCCCTTGACAACTGGACTGGTACATGGAAGAGAAAGAGGCCACTGCAAAGGGAAATCAAGTGAGCAGCTACATCAAAAGGAAGGAGAGACTATATGAAAAAAAAAAAAAATTAAAAAGCACAGAGTTTAAAATGTAACCAAGAGCCTATTTTAAAATAAATAAATAAATAAATAAAAACAAAGGAAAGAACAAGCTGGGATAAGCTCACTAGATGCCAAAGGGATACTTTAAGGGTACAAGGTCTCAACATGAATAAGGAGGCATAAACACACTCAAACAATGCAGATTCGAACTGCTCTCTTCGAAGAATGCATCTTTGTGATTTTTAGAAACAGAAAATTCCTTAGTGATATCCTAGCACACGCAGGAAACCAGTCTGAGCTTTTCCTGAGCTACACACATTGGCAAAAGATAATTTTTAAACCCACAGAAGGGTCTGAAGAGTAGAAATACGGATAAAGATTCACACGGTTTTAACCTCTAAAGAGGAAGAACAACATGCATATGACAGTCTGACAGCAAAACTCCTTCAAAACATTCATTCGCCAGCCAGCTCCGGCAAGTCTACTGTAGAAGTTGTGTTAACAGGAATGTGGCCAAAATTATTTTCTCAGACTGCCATAGGAGTGGCATTCAGGTGGGCGCTTCTCTCAACTAATCAGTTCGCACCGACATACCACAAATTCGTAGGAGTCAATAAAAGTGTTCACGGATAAAAATTTAGGTTTTTTTTTTTTAAAAGGTGATAATTTGATTTTGACTCTAATTTTGTGTTTACACATTCTGAAATCCTAAAATCATATCCCGCCCTGTTTAAAACAAACCTGAAAACTAGCATTTTTACCAGATTTCCAAACAATCCATACCATTGCTGCCACCTCCCCAGAAAAGCCTTGTCTGCCGTTACCACTGCTCAGTTTTGATAGTGCTAGCACTGCTGAGAGCCGCCGCGTTAGATGTTGTTCATAAGAGCTCTGAGCAGGGATTACATAAAGCTTTAAAAATTTCAGCTGTTGGTCAACACTAACCTCCCACCATTGACAGCTCTTTCGGAAGTGAACTAGCACCAAAGTAAAGACAGTGAAAAGCCCTGGCCACTATGATAAAATAGCGCCATCGAAAGAAACTCAAGTGATTCAACTGCACCAGTCTGAAGGCTAAAGTCCTTTTAAGAGGTGAATAAATCCGCAGCCAACAGGATTTGCATTCTGCTATCTCATGCTGTAAAAGACAGTGGCAACTAACTGACCCTGGCTGGCAAGGTTTGTAACAGGCCACTCTCCCAGGAACCTAGTGCTCTTAGTGCCCAACACAAACTCCCATGCTGAAGACAAATGGAAATGGAAACGCTGCATGGGGAAGATCCATCCGCATGTGGGGTGCCCAGATCAGCCCTAAACAAGTGGAAGATGGAAAAGATCCATAACTTTGTTCATTTTCATTTGGGAAACAGTTAGCATGAAACACATTACTCCTCTCTTTCTTCTCTTTAAGAAAGAGAGGTACTTTTCCGATGGAACATCAGAAGCAAGGAGGAAGGGAATTTTTCACTGAAAACTTCTAGGGACAAGAACTGATTCCCCTTCTCATTGCTATGCTAACTTTACTGTTCTAGAAGACCTGCAGTAACTTCAACAGACTTTAAACAGGCTAGTGACAGCTATGCTGGACACGCTACTGGCTTGACAACTCTCACCTGTGTTGGAACGCTGGAGAAGCGATGGTTTGGCTGTCCCAGTGGCCAAGCTGGAGGAGGGGACAGAGAGGGATTTATACAGAGCCGTTTCTCGGTGTTCTTTAAAACGCTCTGCAGCCATGAGTGCATTAGAGAGCTCTTGCAGGGGCATATTGTTAATATCTGAAGAAAATGGACTGAGCGGGTTCTCCAGACTCATTAGCCAGCTTGTGTTACCTGGTAAGAGAAAATTAAGGAAGAGTATTAAGTACTCCCAACTCCAGAAGGTTTACAACTCACATCAAAAAAAGCACAAATTGTTTTGGATTTTGCAAGTAAAAATCAAAACGGACCAAGTTCTCAGTTCTCCTGACATCTGGCAGAATCACTTGATTAGTTTCCTATTTTCAGTAAGTAGCTCCCAGTGCTCTGTACTTCACCCCAAGCTCTTCAAAAACCATCCTTGGTAACTCATTACTACAGCAGATTCCCAAAAGGCATCCAAAACACTCAGGTATTTTAATTAACGATACCAGGTCAGTTATTTTCTCATGAAGCAACTTTCAGCTGAAATAGACAATTCCCTGTTAATATTGTGTAACATACCAGTATTCAAGAATTTTGACCCTGAACATGTCACTCCTTCCCTAACAGCAGACACAACTATGCAGCTGCTCTAGCCATAAGCCTCATTCATCTCGAATCCAGCATGGAAAGCTAAAACACAGCACAGGCAGATTTTCAAGAAAGACCACAGAGCAGCGTAAAAATGGGAACTGCAAAGTAGGGTTGATATTATCTGGCTCTATTTCTGTAACAGTACTTAATATACAAATTTAAGTCCTTGCTTCAATCTTTTTACAGGTCTTTTGAAGATTTAAAGCACTAAAGAATGATTTCAAGGAATCAAGAATCAGACATATTAGTTTCAAGAGGCAGTAAGCAATAAAAAGATCCATTTGCAACTAAATATGGATTTTTCTTCTTCATCCAGGCTCTGGTTTCTTAGCAAGTCAAAAGAGCTCACGCCACATTCAGGTAAAGATACCTGTGGGTCTGCGCACTAGGATTTCTGCCCATCCCTGTGTCAGCAGCGGGACATATGCAGCTAAGTTTGCTTTTTCTTTCTGCAGAGGTGTCTGTGGAGCAGGATTAGTCTTCTCCGATCGAGATGCAGGAGCAGGAGGACTCTGTGTCCCTTGGGAAGCCGAGCCACTGGGGAAATGGGAGGCTGAGCTGTCTAAGGCACCAACACGTAAGGCATGACCACCTAGCACAACAGACACAAAACAGAAGGGAGAGCCATGCTTAGTTAGCACTAAAAATATCTCAGAAATACTGTGTCTTTTAAGCTCCTCTAGCAGCTGCGCTCACAATATTGGGAACGTAAGAGAACTTTACCTTCAATGCGTTTCTTATAAACCATGAGGTTAGATAAACATAGGTGAGATTCTCACTGCAGGTGCTCACCACTTAACCAATCACCAAAGCTTTCCTGCAAGGAGAGCCAAGCAGGAGGAGCACCACCACTCCTGAGGCCAACAGCTGCTGCCACCTGCCCACTATTAAATACCAGACAGGTCCACGTTCTCAAATTAGTTTAGACAGAGGTCTCTTTGGTCGGCACTTGGACACTTAAGACTGCGACATGGACGCAGAAATGGCAGTAAGACTCCAGGATAGGAATTTACCAGACATGGATCGGACTCTGTTGCGAGAGCTTCTGCAAACCTGCTGCCCAGCTTGAGATTCCAGTTTTGCTGGAGCTTCTTTAGTTTGTCTCACTTGCAAAACAGGGTCTGAGCTGTGGCAAAAAAAAAAAAAAAAAAGACGATATTGAGAGAGGAATCAGTCATGCTGGACAAATAAGACATTCCTCTTCTGGTAAGTGGAAAACCTAAAAAGATGCACTGTAACAGTGGTTTAAGTGACTCCGTTAGGTGTAAATTTCTAGAAATGGGAGCAAAATTTACCTTGACTCTGTGCTGCTTTGGAGATCTCCAGAGTCTAGGCCAAGCAGGGACCTTGTCCCTGTTCCAACACTTGTAGTGATGGTCACCAGCTTGTTACCAACCAGCCACGTCTTTGTCCTTCCTCCAGCCAACAGAAACTCACCCACAGGAGACCTAGAAACACATTTGTGATGAACGCAGCTCTCAGGCTGCCGAGCACAGAGCCTACACAGGTGGCTTATTTCATGTAACTACGTAGGAGGTACTGCCAGCTTTCCTTCTTCATACAGCATTTTTAACGTACCCCCCCGGTCATCAACATACACGTTATCCAACAGCATAAGGGATGAGCTGAATTTAATATCGATTGGTAGTAGTACTACTGGACAGACATTACAGAGCAGTCCAGTTCAATCCCGGACACACATCACAGAGCAGAAGGGAACGAGCCTTGTCTGAGCTATGTGTCTCCTTCTGGGAAGGGCTAGCAAGAAAAGTAAATGCCCTCCATTTGAAGCCACCTGGCACGACACTCCGTTCTGTAGCAAAGACTGCGATTATCCAGCAAGGACATGGAGCAAAGCACTGCTCACAGACAGCATGCCTTCAAGGCATCTCCTTCTGGACAGTTCAAGGCTGAGGCAAAGGCTGGTTGGCTCCAATGGCCTTCTCTCATCTAACGTATTTAGCCAAACCAGATTTTATCTGCAAGGAATGGCTTCAGAGCCTGGGCCTGCCAGAATCTCAAATGTGTCACGGTAATTTTCCACTAATAAAGTAAAATATGAACTTCAAACAAAAACATCTCTCCCATGGTCACCGACTGACCCCTACCTCTTAGGCACCGCAGTGAAGTTTGAAAAGACGTATCGAGCCATCATATCCAGACAGGTCTCAGTGAGTTCCAGGTGGAGATTTTTTAAGTTGTCATCAGCCTGAGCCACTGAATTTTCATCTGCAGAGCCCAGGCTTGAGCTAGTGATGGATGTTTGTATCCGACTAAAAGAGAATGTTTCCAACTGACAGATCACATTGCAAAATGCTTGTCCCTGTCACCCGAAAGACAGTGTGATGCAGAACAACCTGCGATACATGCATGTGCCAGATCAGAGAGGTGGCCAGACATCAAACCCAGGACATAATAAAAATATTTTTGGATCAGCCTCATGTTGTGCTTTTAGATCGTCATTGCAGAAAGTGTATTTTATCTTGAGAGACTGAGAAACATTTAAATGTCCTTCAACTGACTAGGTCAGGCCAGCGCTCCCTGACATTGAGTGGCCCATGGGCAAGCGCACCAAGCAAATAGTGAGTGGCAGCACCATGCTTTCAGTTTGCTAATCTATAGTGAGGGCAAGCGTCCCGTGACCTGCACAGTTTCCCAGGCAACATGTTGCCCATGAGCCATAAATCGGGGCACTCTAGACTTAGCTTTATAATCCTGTGCTTTGCTTTTTTCTCTGTTGCATCCTTTTCGTATATTGATTTTTTTTCCTCCAAATTCAATAGCTATGTAAAACCTAATTTAACTTGAAATAGAAAAAAAATTGCACTCTGAACAGGAAATTGGCACAAGAATAGAGAGCAACTCTGCCTTCAAATCAGCCAAGTTAGCAATGCAATTTAAAACAATTGGAATAACAGGCTGGATTGCTTTATAAAGACGACTCTTTATGCCATCATAATACAAACTAAGCTGAGGTACAGCCAAATTTTTTACAACGTGGCAACTTCTTTGGCATCATTAAGGGTAATTATCTGAACTTCTAGTTGCTACCATTTACATATAAATACAAGCGACGAAAATCACCTAATAGATTAATGGGGAGTATCAGAGAATGAAGCGCCAGAATTGTATTCACAATTCAGTCACTTCAGTGTCTTTCCCCCAAATACCACATAGTTGTAGTCAAAAATAAAAACACAGAAAATAAAGTTCCATTGACAGCGATCCTTACAGATTAAGGCACAGATCTTCAGGTTCAGATTTTTAAACCAACATGTTATAGACAGCAGTTTAACACTCAAGGGAAGTGATCCAGAAATAAGTTTTAAAAACTAGCATAAATTGTTTCATCTTTCATGCCAGCAAATCAATGTCTGCAATCAAAACTTGTTTTCTGTAGTCGTGAAAGCAAGAGCTTCATATGGGCTGAGCATACATTTCACTGCTCTACGGAAAGACAAATTAAGGTTTTCACGGCATCGTACTTTAGACCAGAATACTTCCGTCAGCTCCCTTTGCCTCAAAGAACAAATCCTGAACCGAGGCCAGAACTATTCCTCATAGTTTGGGACGAGGGCCTGTACATAAGTTTGCAGAGTACCAAAAGCCTCTCCTGGGGCAAGTCACTGCTTAGAAGGCTGAAGTTTTGGTGAGTTTTAACCAGGACTCTCACTTGCACAGAATGCAACCTTTTTCCTTTTTTTTTTTTTTTTTGGTGTTTGTTTGTTTGTTTTTCCCCCCTTCACCATCTTTACTTTGAAAATAGAAATTTTTGTTGCTAAAGCATCAGAGAATAGGGCAAAGTAACCACACACAACATGGGGTGTGATGTGACAACCCAATAGCCGCCGTTGGGAAGCCATGGGATATCCACGGTACTTTCCCAAAACCTTTGACTGTGGCTACGGCCAGTCTTCTATTGCGTAACAAAGTCATGCAAGCATCCCACATGCAAATCCACCCTGCTTCCACCCACCCTTGCGAGTAAAATTTCCAAGTGCTGAGTTGCTCTTGGATTCTCCCCATTTAAAGTGCCTCTACCTGCGGACCACATGTTCAGACACACTGATGCTGCGGGATCGGAAGGCATCAACTGCAGAGGATTCTTTCAGCTCTTTCACTGGAGGAGAGTTATTCAAGCCTTGCTTTGCATTTTTGGCTAGTCTTAAACTACTAGGTGGAGAAGCACCAAGCCCCAAAAGAGGTCACAGGAAGGGAGGAAATCATTGTAGGGATGTAGGTTGAAAGGTCACAGGTCACAGGGTCAATATTGGGGGATCCCGGAGGGTGATGTAAAATAAAACAAATGCCAAAAAAGGAAAACAAAAATTAAAACGTACTAACAAGCAGAGCTGAAAGCATTAAAAAGACAAACCACATTTTGAAAACAAGATTTTAAATGTGCTACAAAACAAATGAAATTAGTACAAGTTAAAACAAAAAACTGATTGGAATGATATAGTTGGAATACTGCGCTGATAAGCAAAGGCAAGAGCACCTGAATGCTAATTTGGCACAAATTTCTCAAGTCTGAGAAGTTTTGTGCAGTTCAGCCACCTCTTGTGTCGCCCCAGCTCACCCCTTCAGTACGGCTAAAAACCTGACTACTTCCACAGAGACCAGATCCTAAAATGCTTTACCAATACCAGGTAGCAGCACTTTTTTCTAAGAGACACAGGAATATATCAGCCGTCCCTACCTCTGTTAGGCCTGGCCCAAATCTGAGCTTCTACCCTGAATCACAAACACACCCAGGGCCAGTCAGAGGTGCCCCTTAGCTCAGCTCGAGACACGGGGGGAGACTCAGCCCATCTATACGAGACTGATCCTTCTCACACTGCACAGACGGAAGGGCAAGAAGACAAACATCCTCTTGGCTGCTGCTGACTGCGTGACGCTTTTCTGTCAAACAAGCTATCTTACTTCTGGTGGCTCGAGGTAACCCACTTTCAACTGGAACAGAAAGGAAGATAAGCCTTTACGCTGACAGGTGTAAACCACATGTGGGAGATGACAGCAATTAACATCTAAGAGGCACTTCAGTGAGTCACAGCTGAGATGCATGCCTGGCTCAGTACTAATTTGGACCTAACAGTTGGTCCAGCAGTTCACATCCCCATATATAAAATGCAGATACTAATTTAACCCTTCCGGCTCCTTCTAAACATGATTTATTTGCTATCTTCCTTTCAGTGAATTACTACATTTCAGATAGCCACCTGGAGGGATCAGAATTTATTTGTCTTTCTCCTCCCAACAACCTCTGACAGCTCACTTTTGGCCACAACTGGAGGTGTGACTGCAGAGAGCACAGGCCCATACTTTGAGATCATCGCCTACACCAACATCATGCCCTTCAGCAGCCTGGGGAACCATTGGGATCTTGACCTCTTGGAGCACCCAGCATCTCAGCTAGGGCACAGAAATGCTTATTCTTTGGTCTTAAGGAGTGAAAACCAAGCACACAAGCTTCTCAAGCAAGGACACGGATATCTGCTCGAAGCTATTTCCTCTCTCACTTGGCCAGAATCCAAGCCCAGACAGACTGGGAGGCAGTGGCATCCTGCCATTCTGGTGTTTCGGGTTGCTGCCTGAGTACAGCCCACACTCCTTAGCAGAGATTTCTGTGGAAAGTGATCCAGCAGCCTTAGCAAAAGCCTTTAGATACAGTAGTATTCCAACCTGGTAGAATTTAACAGGTTTTTGGAAAAAAAGATTAGTTGAAATTCTAATTTGAGAGACGAGTGGCAAAAGGCTTCTCTTCCAAGTTTCTGAATGAAAGAGGAGGAGATGGGAGAGATGAAACACAAAACAGGGTTTACAGCTATAGCATTAGGGCAGGGATGGTGTTTCTTCATTGCAAGATACTCATTGAGCCTTGCAGTTAAAGTAGAGGCACTTTCCCCAGGGTTCATATGCCACTGTATGCTTACTGCACATTAACACTGAAGCAAGTTAAGTGAACCAATTTAGGTAAGCCCTGAAGGTAAAAGGATGTTAGAGAAACCCTGAATGGAGTATTCTCCTATCCCAGCAAACGTTACTTTGAAAGACTGTTGGCAAGATACGTTCTGACTTCTAAAGACATTAGGCTTTGCTTAAAACTGACATAATGGCTTCAAAAGTCAAAAAAAGGATCAGGCCATCCAGATACACAGAAGGCAGCTGTCTGCCACCCAGTCTACACTGACTTGACAGATAACGCTATGGAAAAACACAGCATTAGCTCTCTCAATTTATACAGGTTGCTAATCACAAAAATTTCTCTGGCAATCATTTAAATAGTCGTTACAGATCAATTATCAAAAGGAGTTAACACTATCAATATGAAGATGGTATTCTATTACTTGTGGTATTATCCTTCTCTGTTACTTCTGGTAGCATTGTACTGACACATATCAACCTGAAAGAACTGCTGATTTTCAAAAATTAACAACAGAAAGCCCCACACCTTACTGCAAAGGCTTACAGAACAGCCAAGTGATGCCCTCATATGTACTATGAGACTGTCAGCTTGGTTTGATTCCAGCTTCTTAACAACCTAAGTTTGTCTTTTACCAATCCCCTGACCTAAAGAGGTTTACTTTGCTTGCTTAAATGCACTGTCAGATTTTGGATAACTAGAGCCTCCTTCAGAAAAACACAGGGAAGGGTGTGAGCACTAGAACAGGGAACACAAGACCCTGCTGGAGTCAAATATAATTTACCTTTTTGGCCTCTCATTCAGGCTTGTACTGCGAGCCCTGAAACTGTCCTTCTCAGGCGTGTCATCAAAGGAAAGGAGGACATTCGAGCGCAAACCCTGCCAATTGAGACAAACAGATAACAGGCTGAATGGCTAGGACCTGCAGCTGAAAGACTGCAATCACGGGACAATGCACAAGAATTCGCAGCCAGTTTCGAGAAAGATATTGACAAGAAAAGGAGAATTTTTCTAGCTTCAAACAGAACCTTTAAACTCCTCAAACCGGTTTTTAAGTCATTTTTATTATGTACTGTTTGATTCAGTAGCGTCCATTACCTTTGTAATATAGGGGACAAAGTCCTTTCGGAAGGGAAGGCGACACCGAATGAACCACATAGCTATCACGTGATGGGCCAGGCAAACGATGTACTGGTTAAACCTAAAACAGCAAAAGGATCTCCACAGAGTTTAATGCTGCATTATGATGCCCTTCCAGAACTGAACAGAAGGACTTTTCAATCTGAGAAACAGAACTGTTCCTTTACCTACTGGTAAGTATAAAGAAAAAAACCTCAAAAGTTCTGTTCCAGAAAAACAGGTATTTTGTCAAGGGTGGATATGTCCCCTCTTCAGAAAAAGCCTGGAGATACCAGAATGAGCAATATCCTATGAATAACCTTGACCCAAGTACTACAAAAAAAGCATGTCTCATTCTCTTAATTTTACAGATGAGGGAGAAGCACGTTTGCTACGAACTTACTTGGAAGGGTTTGTGTACGGTAGGGAGATGGCGAACACACTGGCATACTGCTCTGCTGCAAAGTTCCTGTAGAGGTGAGGCAGCCTTGCCAGAGCTAGAACAGTTCAAGAAGAAAACCAGCACAGGTGAGGTCTGAACTCAAACTATTCAATATCACCGTTCAGTTTAATTTGAATTGTTTTGTTTCTTCCAAATCATCAGCTGACATGGAAGTTAACATCATGGTATAAATTCATGCTATTTAAGTTATAAGCAGCAAGGGGGAGAAAGCAGCTTCGCATTTCCCATCACTGTATGGCTGCACTACACAAAGCATGTCTCTTTCTTCAGTGTGTGCAAGCGCTTTAAATAGAAAAACAGTAACAAACAAGAGACGATCAAACATTTGTATCTTGAGGATGGTGCAAGGGCATCACCAAAAAACCCAGAAACCCTTACAATGCATTCCATATGACTAACAACCAAAATATTCAGTGCAAACAATACATTTACAACTATGGAAGATCAAAAGCAGGAGAACATTACAACTTACTTGAAAGGAATTCTAAAAGAGGGATTGCCATGTTGGCTGTAGCGGAAATGTGGGTTAATTTGACGATTAAGACAGGAAGTGCCTTTATGATGATGTCGGGCATCTCGACACTACAGACAGAGAGTGCCACAACGCACTGGTTTGCACAGCGATAAATAAGACCATGTTCCAGGCAATACACTATTTCACGCTAGAAGAGTAAAAAAAGAAAAAACCAGTCATAATACAGGGAAAGAGAAAACCCTCTGATGTACCACCGCCTGACTTCAGCTAGCATTTCAGAATGGCTTGCAAGGTATCACTACTGCAAGGCCTGTATGACGCGCATGAATTCTTATCCAAAATGCACTAACACAGAACCCTAATTAATGTTGCATGCATTTAGGCCAAAATTTTAAGATGGGACTTCAATCAAGTAGACTTTTTAGAAATTATTAAGTTTCCGATTAAACAGAATTTTTATGTTTATCAGGGTCTTCCAGCAGAGGGTAAAGTCACTCAGCGACCTGCAAGGGGGGGACAGGTATGGATGGAGAACACTGAATCCAACTGACCGGACAGTTACTGCTGCACAAAGCTAGCAAAGTATTTTTTCACCCCAAATACAGCAGATGCAGCTTTTTATAACAGAAAAGGGCAGCGTTACCTTGCACTTAAGTCTCCTAATCAGCCAGTATGAGAAAATGCTCTACTATACAGGCTCAGGCCCCATCCCCCCACGTCCTCTTACTTTCCCCATACCTGTTTAGCTTTGTCCAGATAATTATGGTAAGATATTAATGCCGTCAGTACTGGAACTACAGCCAGATGCAGATCAGTGCGAGAAAAGCCTTCTGGGGTACCATGGAGCCTGTCGGTAGTCTTTTTGTCTGTGAGCTGATACATCACACAGTAAGTTAGAACACCTCATGCTAAAAATACTCTCTAAAAGGCAGTAGACAGACACTGCCCATAGCTCCCTTTTCACATGTATACATACATACATAGAGAAAGAACACTCATTATTACCTACTTTTGTACCTAAAACAACCCTCACAAAAAGGGAAGGTGAGTGAGGATTGACAACCAGCATGCTAATCTTCAAAACACTAGACTGAAGGGGAAAAAAAAAAAACCCACCCTCAAAGAAAGCCCCCAACCAACTCTCAAGCAAACTAAGGATCTGATGATTATACATCAGTAGGGTGCATGGCATTACCATGTAGCTCAGTGCAGAGGCCAGGAGGTCTATGTTACAAGGAGAGGTTAAAAATAGCACTTTATAGCGGAGAGATTCAGGTAATTTGTTGAGGACCAACTTCAACACCTTCCAGTCTGTCTCCTGGAAAGAAAGAAAAAGTTCAGGTGGAAAATTTTTTGTACGATTTCAGTTCAGCTCGAAAGTAAGACCAATCAAGTTTCAGACAGCGTGCCACTTCCTAGGCAGATTTATGTCTTGCCGTGGTAGCTACATAAAAAGAAGTGGCGTTTAGCTGTCACAAGTGACTTCGTGCCTGTCATCCAGCTCTAGGTGCAATATTGGCACCACAAACTGGAAGACAACTTGTATCCAGATCTGACTGAGCTCAAAAAGACAGAGCCAGAATTCAC
The DNA here is from genome assembly GCF_965638725.1 of Aptenodytes patagonicus. Lineage (NCBI taxonomy): Eukaryota > Metazoa > Chordata > Aves > Sphenisciformes > Spheniscidae > Aptenodytes > Aptenodytes patagonicus. Next base: position 5,441,455 of record NC_134961.1, read on the forward strand.
TTCTCCTAACCACTAGCTCAAATTAACTTCCAGAGCAAGACAACCCCTCAGCACATAACTATGTCCAATACAACACTAATGAACAATTTATATTTAGTTTATTAGCGACCGAAACATTTATCAATTCTCAAAATACTTAAAAAACTTGCAGTAGGAAGGTTTCTTTTAGTTTCAAATGCCCTTTCAGAAACAGGATGACTTATCTGATCTTTGTTTAACAAACACATTTTTTGCCCTTGTCTGCTCTGAAGCAGAGTGAAATGAAAGCTTTGCTTAGTTTCCGAAGAGCTGAACTGGTGCTCCCACTGGTGGCTGTAAAGCTGCACAGTTACACGCAGATTCTGCCCAAGAAGGAGGATTTACGTACTGCTTTTCAGACGTTATTCAGATACTCTGGGATAGAATTCTCTAGCCAGCTGGTTTAAGCTGACATATTTCACGTGAAGATGACAACTGTCATTAAGAGCAGACGTACTTGCTTCAAACACTGCAGAAGGACGCCAAAGACCATTGAGTATGGCAGATGCCCTATACGAATGGTGGCGTTCTGGGAAGGCACGCTGGGACTTCCTGAAGGCGGAGAGAGCGTACCGGTAGGCTTTTTCTCAGAAGCCCTCTTCTCTGCTTCTCTACAACATGGAAAGGGAGAAAAATACATGTAATGTAAAATCAAGATCAGAACGGCCTATTCATGTGACCAACGGTGCTGCCCTATTTGGTAGCCAGTTTCATGACCAAGCAACAATATAAATTGCATTTTCTATTAAAAACCACAGGAGTGCCCAGTAGACGGACAGCAATGAGTCAGTTTGGTCAGGTTAAGGATTTTTCTATCCAGGCCCCTAGCAAATTTAGAAAGATATCTTTTGGGGCATGTTACACAAAGAACTTCAGACCAAGCTATAAAAATAGCCAGATTTGTACAAATCATTGAATCAAACCTCAGTGTGAAAATTGGTTTCAGGCAGGAAACTGACAATATTTTTGTTAAGTTTTGTGAGTGGGAACAGAAATTTCAAGTCTGAGATTGAGAGCTCTGTAGATAAGTGATTTGTAAGAACAATTCACCAATGAGTTATTAGTTGAGACAATCCTAGGCTGTAACTACAGACTTGTCTAGCAGCTGATTCATCAGGATTCGGAAGATTTAGAAAAACTGCAGATTGCTACTGATGGACCATTAAGCTCGTGCAAAATACCAAAACAGCTTTTGCTTAATGCAATGAGAAACCTACACAAAATCACACAGACAGTAAGGGCTGAACCTCACTGCTCCATCCTTGTTGGAAAGGCCAAGACGGTGGAGGGAGTCAGCTCGAAGCATCAGCAGGAAATCAAACACCTGTAACAGAGAAGACACTGGAATCACTCAAAACCCAAGCCAGTGGAATACTCTCGCACCTCCCCATGCGATACTTTTGCAAGTACAAAGGGATTTCTAATAGATGCTGTGGCTAGGTCTGTAGGAGGCATCACTTCTCGTGTTACAGTACATATACATACTCCTATTAGCCAAGAAACATCTAATTCTACTTCTGGCAAGCTCTAGAGCACACATTCCCCACTTGCCACTCAAGAATTCCAAAGACAGCATGCAGCTCTCGACCTGAAAGCATAGGTTACTGCTCATACCTGCAATCTGATGCTGCTAGCAACAGCAAGGCTGTACGCATATATATAATGGCGTTGGACGTGGTGAATCAGCATCTCGTACACCCGCATTGCGTGGCTGGAGGGTAAGCTGTAGAGTTTTGTCTACAAAGGAACAGAAACAGAAATCAAAAGGCAGACTGACACTTGTTATTCAGAAATGTGTATCTGCACTGAGAATTCAAGAAAAACACAGCAAAAACTTGCTCCTGAAAGCAAGATAAACAGATGGCTCTGGACAGAACCTCTGCAAAGGCTCCAGAGCAACTCTGGCTGGCTCCAGAAGGGCAGTGGTTGGAAAAACCAGCTCTTCGCAACTGCTTAACCATCTCTCAGGACACCCTACCCAAACACGATGGATCTATTCAAGGTTATGAACACTCCCCTTCTGCTAGTTTATGAACACATCTGCCCTCCACACGTGAAAATGTGTTCATATTCATTGTACAATGGAAATTAAGAAAATAAAACCTTTAGCAAACAGTTATACAGTACCCAAAAGCAAAAAGAATGACCAAAACAAGAGTTAAAATATTAAGTGAACAAAAGTCAGAATATTTAATAGTGGGAGAACGGTTATCTAAAAAGCCAAGTCCAGCAGAAGACTATTCTGAAGAAGACGCGTTTAATGCTCTGCAGTATTTACCTGAAGAATTATCAGGAGTCCAAGAACTGCTGTCTTGACATCCTCCAAAGAAGCTGAATAAGATAGCAAGTCCCTCTCTTCCAGTTCAGAAGGAGATGAGAGAGAATGTGCAGCCACCTTTTAAAAAGAAAAGCAATACATGGTTTAAATCTGCAACACACCTTTTCTTTATTTCCATCCTGGAAGGTCAGGAAAGACTACAGCAAGTCATCCTTGCAAGAAATTCTGCAAGCTGTGCGTTGGTAGGGTTTCTAAAGCTCCCTTCCGCTCTGCACTTCAGGCTCACATCCTCCAAAACCCAGCAATTTTACAATAGCCTGCTGAACCACGCAAGTGATAACAGTCATGGGTTAGTCTCCGCAGTCACAGTAAGAGGATCTGGCAAAAGATGTGGTGGCGCTACTGACAATTGACCAAACTCTGCCTCACCTTTTCTATGATATCAAGCAGGCTGTTAAAGTGATGTGTGTTGCAGCCTTCAGCCAGATCTACGAGTAGCTGAGTGGCCAGTTTTCGGACTTGATGGTCTTTATCTTCTGGAATGTGAGCCAGCTGAGAGATCACAACCAAGTTTATCAGCTCTTCCTGCAAGAGGACAGACCTTAATAAGCCTTAACATTTTGCTGTCAGTTGTTCAATCAGCATGTTGAAGAGACAAATAATTACAAACAAAAGAACACTGATATTCTGATATCAGGCTTGTTCCTCAACTAACTGTTTGGTTCCTTGGTCTTTCCTCTTCCATCCATTTAAGTATTTCTGTATGCCATCCCTCCAAATATTTATGACTTTTGTTGAACTTGGATTCAATGCTTTGGTTTTCATCTATCCTACAGACTTGATAGCCCAGGCTCAAACAGACTGTTGACAAGGAATTTCTAGGGCTTGGTTTTTTGAGAGGAATAGGAAACATGCAACAGCATCATGTTTTCACAAATCTTGAAGGAATCCAAGAAGCATCTCTGCCCCTTCCTGTCCTCTGACACTCTGGGTACATTCCAAGGAGCTGAAGACATCCCCAGAGCTCTTCCGTAACTCCTCTCTCAGACAGCTTCCATCTTGGATTGCAATTAAACTGCAAGCACCAAGACAAGTCAATCTGCTCACATCAGACCATATCCAGACCTCATCTTTTTACAAAGCTTTTAAATAAACTCTGCATCTCTCACGTTGACTCTCCTTTCTTCCAAAACAAAATATATATAGATTTAGTGACCTTAAAACAGGGAAGCAAATACACAACCAGTTATGTCCTCAAAACACAGCAGCTCCCACTGCAAGTTGCACATACCTGTATCCAACTAAGGACAATTAAAAGGCAAGTCCTCCTACAAGCACCCTAAAGATACATAACTATTGTGTGCAACATTTAAAGCAGAGTTCTGCGCATTCCCCAGTGGCAGAGACGACCTGAAGCACACCATAAAACATGCCTCACCAAAGCCTTTCCCACCCACTTAAGATCTCACATGTGATGATCAGAAACAGATAAACACACACCTCATAGAACTGTCTGTTAATACTCAGGACAAAGGACAAGACATCCAGAACTTTAATACGAACAGCACTACGACTTTCGTTCCTAAAATGGGAAGAGCAAATTCAAGATGAATAAAATAAAGTTACTGATATTTAGGGAAGGGGGGAGAGGAGAAAAGGAAAGTAAAACTAAACTAAACTAAGAAACTTCTTAAGAGTTAGAACAGTAACTCTAGAAATCAGCTGAGCCTTCAATTAATGTCTCTACATATGAAACTAGATTCAAGAACAATTGGAAACTGGAATCCCAATTCAGCTTTTACTACTTCTGGAGACCTGTAACTGCACTTTTCCCATTTCCAATCCAAACTAGGAAGCACATGTCAGAAGAACAAGTGCTCTGGTGAGCAAATTTAAAACCAAACATATGGCACCGAGTAAGAGCTGCTCTTTGGCAGCATTTCACAGATGAGACAGAAGTTTGTTATTGCTGTATGTTGGTATTTTAGAGTACAAGAATACTTTCAGGAGTACCAATTCAAAAACAGATAACTTCAATACTGGATAACCATATGCAATCCTGATGCTTAAGAGGAAAGTCTTGTTTGGTGTCAGAACTACAAAGTGCTGTGGAGTGGAACACATAACTGCCTAAACTAATTGGAATAGCACCATCCAATGGAAATAAAGAAGAAAAAAAAAAGAAGTATAAATAACTCAGTGGAAAGTTTTTCTTCTGCTAAACAATATCCTTTCACGTACTGTGCCCTGGAACTACCATACTTCTTAGCAGTCATTTACTAACATTAGAACTTCAGAAAACAAAATTATCTAACATGAAAAGGTGGCAAGGAACATTTGAAAGTGCCTTGTATTCACAAAGTTATGACTTCATACCTGAAGAATCTCTCCATTAACATCTGCAGGTTGTGAATCCAGCCATCTTTGGCAGGATGAATGGATTGAGCTCTGTATGTTATCAAGTTTAATACAGAAGATTCCTTTCACGGAAAGATCAAGAATTTTTTTTTTAGTGTATAAGCAAATACAATATATCCATTCCCCCAACCCCCACCCCGAGAATAAAGCTCATATAAGTCCTTGCTGTGACTTTCTGACCACTTGCTATTTTAGGACTCCCAACTGTCAACTGTACTGAGTAACAAAATGGATTCAACTGGCAACAAAAGAAGACAATCGTAAGTAAAGTCTTACCGGTCTCTGATCAGCACATCTTTCCACCAGCTCAAAAAATCTCTCTTCAGAGCCATGGAATTCATTCTGGTCACAGAGTTCTTCTACTGTAGTCAAAAGATCATGTACAATGGACTTAAGTTCTTGGCTCTCCAGACTCTGAAACGGAGACAAAAACATTCCTAAAAGACTTCTACCTCACCAGAAAGCGCTAACTTTTAAATACAAGCAGAAAACTCGGTTGAGAAACACAGTATTGAGAATTGGGCTAAACCTTCATTCAGCTTCAAAGTTCACTGGAGTGTACAAACAGGAGATCAATTTGCAAAAATATTTATGGCAAGGTCTTTTGATTGAAAGCACATCAAGACAGGCTCAACACTTACCTGCAGCTGTTGCAGTAATCGCTCCATGATGTCCAAAAGGATATCCCACGTTACAGCTTGCAGCTCCTTCCCATACTTCTTTATTAGACGTGTTATGGACAGAACTATCTCATAAGACACAACTGCATTGGGACATGTCATGGCCTGGAATACAAAGCATTTCAGTCAGTTAACAGTTGGAAAGCAGTGATCAGAAACCCTCTTAAATCCAAATGAAACACACCTTACTAATCAGGAACTTAGCCCGAAGGTCTGAGATAAATATATTCAAGTCTATACCCACAAAGGGCAAAGCAAAGAACCATTTTATAAAGTGCAGTTATGCACTCTGGCAAACAGCTGCACATCCAATGTCAAATACAGTCCCATCTTACAGAGCAGACACATGAGGTTAAAGCTAGTAATTCCTGCTTGATGCACTTGGATGAGAAAATTTTAAGAGAGCTCTGAGGCTGTCCCTGAAGACATTGTCCCTCACTTTTTGTACCACACACCGGAAAGAGTGAAAGTTTTTGCTTTGTTTTTACTTTTTAAGCTTAAGTACCCACAATGTAGATATTTGATAAAAAGAATTCAGACTTTGCTTTTCTGGCCAACAAAGATATTCCAGAAGGAGGCCTCAGTTTCAAACTTAAATCCTCTGTTGTTTTACTGTTTCGCCATGCTTCAGCCCATACCCAATTGCTGTCTCTCATCTTTCAGGCCTACAAAGATCTCTTTGGTGCAGGGGACCACATTTTTGTTCCACATTTGTACAGGTCCAGATGTATACCTGATTAAAAAGTTCCTCCAGCATCCCATCCTACCTTGAGGAACGAAGGCAGCACTGAAGTTGGGGAATTCTTGAGTGAATTGAGGCGATGAGCACCCCATAGAGCCATCCCAACAAAGAACACAGCTCCTCTCAGCAGTGCTGCATCCGCCATGTAAGCTCTAAAAACAGATGGAAGGAAAGTCTTAGACCATGCTACAATTATTTTAGCGTACAAGAGTCAATAGGAATATACACTGTCACAACAGGACTTCCCAGCTGTTATACATCAGAGCCTTGCACAGCAATTTACAAACATTAAAAACAGAAAATCATTTAGTACAACTTTAAACAAAGGAAAATTAAATTCAGAAAAGGCAAAAAATGAGCACTTCAGCAGTGTAACTAGGAAGGGAATTCATTTCTAAGCACCAGAACCTTCAGCTTGTGCTACTGAGGTCAGTGACTCCCTATCTATCTCAGCGGGACCTCTACTGAATTCCTTGGGTTTTGTTAGATACACCTTCTTTACCTGTCTTCCATGATCCTGCACATGTTGTAGATGGCACTGTGTCCCAAATGAGTTCCCAAAAGGTTGCGCATAAGCTGCAAATTCAAAGAGAACACTTAAATATCCAATTGTTAAAACACTCATTAGCCTAAATATGCAGTTAGCTGGCTGATCATGCCCGCTTATGGTAAGTAAATGTGTCCAGCCATTTCCATGCCACAACAGCAGCCTGTCACATCACCCAAGAGGAAACTATGGGTAAATTCCATGGACATGACAGGACTTACACTAACAATGTGCTGATCCCTTAATACTTGAAATAATTTTTAATTTACTCTTAAAACCAAACTGAAATTTATGGCAGATGTGCACAGGCACATCTGACACTTCATCTATGAGGCCAAAACAGTGAACTCATTAAAGAAACAAAACTATGAGAAAGTTCTGACCTTCCAGCACGGCTCGCAGAGCTCCTTCACATTGATGGTACGGCACAAAGTGATGATAAATACTGGCAGGTTCTCTGATGGCAGGCAGTTATAGCAAACAACTGCATCTAGGACTTGCAAGGAAATCTTTGGGGAAGAGAAAGACAAAATGGTTATATATTTCTCTAGGAATAAAGCAGGTCAAATCCTAACCTGGCAGACCAGGAAGTCTTCTGGAAGTCAAAAGGGATACAGATATGTTTTTTGGTTTGTTTGTTTTTTTAAAATCATTGCAAGATGGAAAGTAAACCGTAAAAAGCACTGCTGAAAAATTGATTCACTTATCAAAATAACAATGCTCTGCTTGTTTTAGAATAAAATGATTATTGGTGTACGAGACACAATGGCTTACAAATACTTCGTAACATTGTATTAGCTCTCTTGTAAGATGAGAACAAACTGGGAGGAGAGTCTGATGATGGGATTTTGCTTGTAAAAGTTACAATTTCAAAGAATTTCTAAGAACGCTAAAGTACTAAGAGAGACTCAAATTACTGACCTCAATGTCCACAGATGATGAAGTCTGAATGCACAAGAGGCATATCTTGCTGTTAGGAAACAATATTTAATTACAATTGTTTGCTTAATATGATTTTAGGCAAATTACAAAGAGCCAAAACAGACAAGTAAATTGGCATGTTATTTTACTCATCATTCCCCTTACTGTGGCACTGTTGATAACACTCCTAGAGACACTGAACACTACAACCTCTTTTATAAAGTTAGCTTAAAGTTGCACTTAAATGCAACTCAGTGTGCCTACACTAATATGATAGCAGAGACCCTTTGTGAGACTGAGCAACGCAATCAGGTCCATCACGTAAAATGGGGAAAGCACATGCAGTTAAACTAAAACAGATCTGAACATTGTAAGAACTGAAAATCAAATATTTGTCAGAAATGTCAGGTATGACCTGGAATGAAACAGATCCAGATCGGATAAAAAACATTCCACTTATCTGTATATTGATCTGCAACTTTCTTCTGTAATTTACCACGAATAAGCATGTAGGAGTTAAAAAAAAAAAACAAACAACTTACTGGACCATGTCAGCTACATAGTCTTCCAGATAGCAGCTATTGAATTTCACCAGGTTCACTAAAACCAGAAGGAACTCAGAAGACAAACCAACATCCATCCACTGTAGTACAAAGTCAGCTTAAGAAGGAAAACAAATCGTTACAATATGCTTTCTGCCCAGAAGTGTTATCACTACCTTTTTCTCATATCACTGAATGCCTGTCCCTTGACTTATTCCCACCAAATTGAAGAGGGGTAGAGACAATACTCACCTAATTCTTCTTCTAAGTAGGTGATGTATCGTCCATTCTCCGTTAGAGCCTTGAACACTTCAAGCCGTTCATGCAAGTCTTCATTGGAGGGATAGTCCTTAATAACCTTAAAAAAATGTGCTCTGAGGATCCCTAATCTCTCACCCTTAAAAAAAAAAAAAAAAAAAAGGAGGAGGAGAGGGGAATAACAGTGTCACTAATGAAAAAAGACAGTTAAGGCCTAGACCTTATCAAGGTCTGTAACAGTAATCATCGTGCTTGAAATTATTTTCTTTTCCTACAGGCTATGAAAGTCTCCTGAAAATACCTCCAACCTCTACTGACTACTGACAATGGCTCAGGTCTTCTCAATCTGTTAAATCAGCACTCAGGGCTGGAGGCATTTTGTCCAGCAACACACAGACAGCATCCAATACACAAAGTAATCCATGGAAACTGCAACTGCCAGCACTGCCAGCGGAGCATTTAGAAAAAAAACAAGCCAACAAACTAGAATCAATGCCTATTCTTTTCGTAAGCATCTACCCCTACTTTTTCAGAATACTGAAAACTAGAACTTTGGTCTGATACAGTCTTACATTTGTATAGCACATTGTGAAATCTGAAGAATTCATAGTATGCTTAACTTGGCCAGGCTAGAAAAGTATCTCATACAGAACTTCTTGCATACCTGACATGCTGAAACATCAAAAAGAGCTGCAGACTAGGACTAATAGGTCTGGGCAAAGACCATATAAAATTAGCTGTACTATGCTGAACTTAACCCAAAGTATTTCCGCTTTTTCAAGAACATTGCCCCAAACCAGAAAAGTTTTCTACGAGTTGTATGAAAAGTTTTGCTATGAAGTCAAACCAAGACTTAAATTTAAATGCATCCTCTTCCCATTTACTAGGCACAACCAAAGTAAGAAACATGGAAAGTTGTAGAGAACAGCCACCCCATGTTTTTCACATTCTTACTCCGCACAAACCCTAGTTTAAGTGTAGTGTTTCTTCTACAGTTTGTTTGTTTTCACCTGTCCTTGAACGATTGACTTCAGCAGATGAAGAACAGCATGTCTGGCTTCGACGGGGCGCTCTGGCTGGAGCATATCAGCTACCACTTTCCATATTGCCTCCACTGCATGCTGAAAACAAACACAGGAGACAGGCAGTAGTAGGAAAGTTCAGCTTCTTCTGGGATCTTTACCCAGTAGGTCAGTCATTAATTACGGCAAGTTAACTAACAAGATCTCCAGGGATTTCATGTCCGGAGTTCTCTTCTGAAGGACGCTCTCACCTGCCCAGTCATAAACTCAGATGAACCACATGAGAGACAGCAAATCCCGTCCTACACGACAACTTGCACCCCAGTAACTGAAGTTCTTCATTCACACACTTACTTCAGCATAAACATTTGTGCGGAAACCTTCACCCAAATACAAGATGAGTTTAAAACCAATTTGAGGCTGCTGATTAGCAAGACAGAAGGAGCTAGCAAACACCTCTTCTACAGGATTACCATCACCTCCCATGAACCATCCTGAACAGGCCTGAATATTTGCAGCGTTCTCCTTCCATGCAGTTCAGAAAGCCCGTCAGCTATGTCCTCTCTGCTCCACAGCTGGTAGGTTGGACAAGACTAATTTCCTTGGCGTGGGAGCCATCCTTTTACAGGTTTGGACAGCACAAAACAGCTTCTGGGATTACCAATTTTAAAAGGCAGTCTAAACTACGAGAGCCTCTTATGATAGGTTAAGAGCTGTTGCTTAAGTTTTCATCCTTCCAATATTCACTGAACAGTTTGAAACTTACCTCTTCAATTTTTTTTGTTTTTGCCACTTCACAAATTTGACTGATTGCTCGTATCCTATTACTTAATCCACATTCTATGCTCAGTTCCTGGAAAGAAATGTAGAAATAAGCTAACAGTTTATCTTACTAGAAACACTTATCCATTTCTCAAAGGAGAATCATGAACCACTGAAAAATAAACTACACGTTTGTCCAAAATGATCTAACCATTAGTCATCACTGGAGCTTTTCAGGAATTTCTCCAAAAACATTTTTCCATTAGCAAATGATTCGTCAAAACTAGAACTTTCACAAAACTGGAGCCAAGCAGCTTTTCACCTCCAGAGCAGAACATCTAATTTTCTACAGAAAACAGTAACTCACTGGCTGTGGCGCTCGCCCAGTTCACGGGAGAAGGGCAGAGAAAGGAGGGACATTAAGTCTGGCTCCCCAGCCTTCCAGCAGGTAAGAGCTTCCCTTCACAGACAGGAAGGGATTCTGGTCTCCTTCTCCCTTTTATGTGTTTTCCTCCCTGTGTGCCAACTATTCTGCTTACAGACTTGCTGTACCAATTACTGGAATCAATTTTTTTTTTTAATTTTATTTTCACAAACCCGTAGGGTTTTCATAAAATAGAAACAGTTTCCAGCTTGTGCTAACTGCCACCACATAAATTTCATCAAGCTCAGACTATAAAAAAAGAGCAACATACTTTGAGGAAACACCCTGTAACCCGACATAAGACACCACCATCCTATCAAATATCTCAAAAGTATTCAATCACTGAATAACTAAAATGCTGTAACTTCAAAGTGAGTTTTACATCCATTTCACTAGAGAATGAATTGAGAGATAAGGTAAAAAGGCATGATCAGAGAGGGAATGAATGTCAAAACAGAAAGGAGAATGAGCAAGCCCTCCTTCCGATCCTCTCAGCTCAGGTAATCCAGGCACTATCCCCACCTTTACTACGGTCAGTTCTCACACCTTGAGTATTTCCGCAGTGATGATAAACTCTGTTTGCTTGCCCTCCGACGACTTTGAACTTCCCCGGGATGTTCCCAGCCCCAGGAGATTCCTGAACTTCTCCTTCAGTCCAGAATCCTTGCTCTGAGGCTTTGCCATTGCTGACAAGCAAGCAGTGCCGAGTCCCTGCAAATACAGAATGGGGTTTCTGTTAAGGGAGGCCCAAGGGGAATCTTTAAGCAGTAAAACACCAGTAACAGCCATCACAATGTGGCTTTTACAAACAGCTCTGGTGTCTCAAACCGTTTCAAAGAGGGGAGAAGCCCAACGCTGAGGATGAAACAGCGAGGAGCCCACACGCATGAGGAGCACACACCGCTCCTGCCTTCAGCACCCGCATCCTGCGGCTATCCGGGGAATGGGGACCTCTGGGCTATCATTTTCTGGGAGCTCTGAATGCCCAGCACCACCACAGCCCGGCACACAGAGCAACCACCATTTTAAAACCGCTGAGCTGATTTTTGAAGTATAAACACACACGCGTGCTTTTTGGCGGGTGTGAGCTGAAGTACTTGTTCCCAGTCCAAAAGCAACGGACAAGCACACAGCACTGTAAAGCAGATGTTGAAAGTAGCTAGACATAAGGAAGGACTTACGAATCTGAGCGTTCGAACATCCAAATGCTGCCATGGCAAGGAGAAAGAGGGGGAGCGAGAACAAGCATACCCATTACAGCAACGGCACATCGACAGCAACATCCTTCAGAAACTGTCTCCCCAGCCAGCCCCAACCCGCTGCCCCTCAGGGACCCCCGCGCCCGGCTCAGAGCGGGACGCCCGCTCCTTGCATGCTGGCGCAGCCCCAGCACCCTGCCCTCGGCACACGCTCCCAGACAAACCCGGCAGCCCCTCGGCTATGGCCCATGACCCCACGGACACACCACAGCCTTCCCCACACCCTGGGCACGTGCCACAGCAATCACTTGTGCTCCCCCGGGGACATGCCACAGACCCTGTCCTAGCATCGCTGGGGACATGCTGCTGCCCCCAGCCCCGGGGGACACACCACGGCCCCCAGCCCAACATCACCAGGGGACACACCACAGCCCCCAGCCCACCGCCCCGGGGGACACACCACAGCCCCCAGCCCACCGCCCCGGGGACACACAACAGCCCCCAACCCAACATCACCAGGGGACACACCACAGCCCCCAGCCCAACATCACCAGGGGACACACCACAGCCCCCAGCGACACACCACAGCCCCTAATACAGCCCAGGACATGGCACAGTGTCCCCGTGTCCCCCCGTCCCCCCCAGACACACCGGGACCACACCACAATGCCCCCACCACCACCCCGGGACATGCCCCAACCCCTTACGGACACACAACGGGGGACGCGCCACAGCCCTCCCCACCACCCCCCCCACAGCACACCCCGGCTCCCTGACAGGGGACACCCGGGGAACCCCCCGCCGCAGCCGGGGGCAGCCGCCAGCCCCACACACCCCCGGGGCACGGCAAGGCCCCGCCTCCCGCTAGGCCCCGCCAGGCCCCCGCGCACCGCGCACCCCGGCCCGGGCTGCGCCCCCCGCCCGGGCAACGGGGCCGCCGCTCACCCCCTCCCTCACTCACCCGCCGACCCCCGGCCCGGCCCGGCCCGGCCCCGCCGCCCCCGGCCCGCGCCCCGCTCCGCGCCGGCCCCCCCGCGCCGCGCCCCGCCCCCGGCGGAAGTCCCGCCGCTTCCGGCGCTGGCGCCCGCCGCGGGGCACGGCGGGGCCGGTAGTGCCCGGGGCCGCCGCCATGTGCGCGGCCGTGTCCGCCGGCGGTGGGCGGGCGGCGGCCCGGCGGCTCGGCAGGGCCGGGGGGGCGGCCGGAGGTACGGGGCGGGGGTGTGGGGGTGGAGATCGGTGCTTCCCGGGGCTGGCGGGGTCGTCTGCGGCCCCGGCCCGGCCTTGGCACGGGGAGGGGGGCCTGGGGGCCTGCAAGCAGGGGGAGGGAGGGCCCGGCCCGGCCCGGCCCGGCCCGGCCCGGCCCGGCCCGGCCCGGCCGAGCCGAGCCGAGCCGAGCCGAGCCGAGGGACCCGGGCATGGTGTCCTCGTCACGTCCCCCTCGGAGCCCGGGATGTGGCAACACCCCGGCGGCTGTCCTGTCTGTGGCACTGGGCGGGGGCCTGGGGACGCGTCTTGTCTTTCAGCCGCCTCCTGTGTGTTTGGGACAGGCGTTCCCATAGTGTGACATGTGTCCCCAACTGTTGTCACCTGTTTCCCAGGTCCTTCCCAGCCCTTCCTCGCCCCGCGGCTGGCTCTGGTTAGAGCTGGGCAGACGGGCAGTGTTGCTGCTGGGTTGGGACTATGGGGGAGACGACTTCATCCCTCGTCATGGTCCCCCGGGTGGTTTTGGCACTCAGGGCTGATGCTGGGCTCCGGTTGGAGATGGAGGCTTCTCTTTCCCCTGGTCTCTGGCCTGAAAATCTCTCTCCCGTCTCTTGCAGTGAGCCGGGTCCACAGCACAGCCGGCATCCCGAGGCGCAGCAGGAGGAGGAAGAGCATCGCCATTGCCTACGAATCTGCGCAGGGGGACGGTGCCGAGCAGGGGGCGTCGGAGCCCCAGAGACCACGCTGGGAGCCAAGGGACTGGCGGCAGCAGTTGGAGCGCATCCAGGAAATGCGGAGGAACAGAGATGCTCCCGTCGATGAGATGGGAGTGGAGAAGTGTTACGACAGCAGCGCACCTCCACAGGTAACAACACCCTGCTGCCCTGCTCCGTCAGGCGGGCACATGAAAATACAGCCCTGCTTCCGCAGCCCTGCTTCCGCAGCCCTCCGGCCTTCCTCATCCTCACGTTGCCCCTGGATATGTCCCATTTTGGATATCTCCAGAACAGAAAAATAAACGCAAGGTGTATCAGGACTCTAGGCTGGGATCGGTCCCACAAGAGGTTACTGCACAAGCGTGCGTATGAGAGAAACCGTTCATCCTGCTAGAGGAGGAGAGTCGGCCGCTGCCTCTCCGCTACCGGGCTTGTTGGCTTCAGACAGTCCTTGTGAAATGGCAGTGGGTATTTTCTGAGATGTTCTCTGCTCGTATTCAGCCCATGCTGGGCATTAGAGACCAACTAGCAAACGCAGCTGTGAAAGGCCCTTGTCCTCTGCTTAAACTGCTGCCAGAAGAGTTAGCAGGCTGAACCAAGAGTAGGAGCTGAGGCAAAAACAGGATGATTTTGGACTTGGGAGTGAAAACCCTGAGAGTGTATTGTGGCAGTGCTGTCTTCTGGGGCAGGCTGGCAGGGCATGAAGGCACGTCCCTTTTTTCTTAAAAATCTCTGTTGGAGTCCAAGGAAAGTATCCAGCAAGATGGCTCTGTAATACAGAGGAAAAACAGCATGGAGAAAAGGTGAGGGGAGCCAAGAAAAAACTTTCCAGGCTGCTTTTATGTTCTTCAGAGCAGCACAGAAGCGTAGGTTGGCTTCCTCCCCTCTTGCGGTCCACTTTTAAGGGGATACTGGTTGAAAGGAAGGGCCATGCTGGGATGGCACTGTGCTCCCCAAGCCTGGGAACACAATCAAAGGCCCCAAATGACGCCTCCCTCTGAGGGGGCCATTTGCATCAGTACAAAAAACAAAGCAGAGCGAGGCCGTGGCGCGGCGCTGGGATCCGGGGCTGCAGGGCTGCGCTCTCCGTGCGCGGCGCTGGTGTGGGAACGTGGAGATAACCCGCAGGCAGGCTTGGCGGAGCAGCAGGAGTCGTGTGCTCCACAGCGACCTGCTGGGCTCTGAGGGAGGGGTCTCGAAGACACAGCTGCACAGCTTCGGCGCATGTAACGCTGTCCTTATTGCTGGCATCGTGCCTTGGGCTTGGATCCCTGGGGAAAACGGTTAGCTTTGACTCCGGATTCAGACAGCGTCACACGCTCCACAGCCAGGTGGGCTGGCACCAAGTGCGGCTGTGGGGCCAGGGGGACCATGGTGCACGATATGGAAATAACTTTTCTTCCCTAGGGAAGCAGGGTTGTTGCTTCCAAGAAAAAGGGGACGTTGTAACCCTCAGCACACACCAGCGCTCCTCACACAACTTCCATGCACTCGGAGATTACCCTACTTCCATGCACTCAGAGATTTTTCCTGGTGCACCAGCGGTTTTGTAAACTTTGTTTGTAAGAGAGCTGGAGGCAGGATTGTACCCCACGTTATCCTGGGTCAGTCCAGGTTAGTTGCATCATCCTCCTCATGCTGGTGGGGAGAGAATCGCATCCGGGGTAAAATCAGTTGAAAAATAGGATGGTCTGGGCTAAACCCTGCATGACAGCAACAGAGGAACGTGTGGGTTTTGTGCTTCATCTCCCAGTCTCTGTCATCCCAGTTCTTTAGATTTGGTTTCTTAAGGAGCTCTCTGGAGCCAGATTCCCAGTTCCTACTGAAGCATAGTGGGAAAGGGACGGGATTTTCCGAAGCTGCTTTAGTGCAGAAGCTGCATGAAAAATCATTGGGCGTTTGTACTTCTACGTCCTGTGGGGTCTCCTGAGAATCCCATCATCAGGAAAAGCTTTGTCTGACCCTTTGTGGCTAAGCACTGGTGTCTTTGGATGTGAGATACCAGCAGACAGTAGCTGCTCTCTGCCCTTTTACGCATGCTGACTGCTCGGATTGAAGGTGTTTCTTTTCTCCCTTTATTGTGTGGTGGAAGTAAAAGGTTATGGATTATTTCTGTTGCAGCCTTCCAGTTTCTTGTAGACGGATAGGGCTGAACCAGGGTAGGTCCATATTATGCACTGGACTGAAGATGGTGCTGGGTGGGAGAACCGAGCCCCAGAGGCGGCCGGATCCTCTCAGAGATCTTGGGGTGTCTCACTGTCTCCTTTTCCCCAGGTTATGCGCTACCAAGTTCTGCTGTCACTGATGCTCTCCAGCCAGACCAAGGACCAGGTGACATCAGCTGCCATGCTGCGCCTGAGGCAGCATGGCCTCACAGTCGACAGTATTTTGCAGATGGATGACGCGACGCTTGGGCGGATCATTTACCCTGTAGGATTCTGGAGGGTGAGTGCAGGATCGCGGCAGCACCCGATGTGCACGTAGAGGAACCCCCTCCACCGTCCTCCGTTCCCATACAGCTGTCTGAGACAGCTCAGAGGCCCAGGAGAGAAGCGCAAAGCGGGTGCAGGCTTGTCCTTTGCAGGCTGTACGCGTGGCCGGTCGCTGCGCTGACAGAAGGTGATGAAGGCAGGAGGTGGGTGCGAACCAGCCCTGCTCCTGAGAGACGGTATTCAGCCTGCGTGCCGTGCCCCCTGGTGATCTTTCCCCTGGAGTCAAGCTGAAGGCTGTATTTTACGCCAGTTTTAGCAATTTGTATTCACAGCAAGATTGCTTGCTGCAGTGCCTGGAGCGTGCCGGGGAGGTTAGAGCTAATCAGGTCTCAGCGTTTTGCTTTCAAGGAGAAATCAAAGACCTCTGTCTCCCCTCCGCAAACTCCAGTGTGTGGCCTCATGTAACATACACTCAGGGATGGTTTGTTTTCTGAGCTGTTTGTCTCTTTTCCCTACATTGGAGGGCAACTTGGATTTTTTGCCTTTCCCCTTGGTTTTCCAGAACAAGGTGAAGTACATAAAGCAGACAACAGCCATCCTGAAGCAGAAGTACGGGGGCGACATACCGAGAACTGTGGAGGAGCTGGTGCAGCTGCCAGGGGTTGGGCCCAAAATGGCCCACTTGGCCATGAACATTGCCTGGGACAGTGTCTCCGGGATAGGTAGGTTGGACCGTGTTTTCCCCATTCCTCTCCTAAATCCTGCCTGATCCATTCCCTGGGCAGAGGGGAAGCATTGCAGCTGGGTTATCTGCCTGCCCCAGGAGCCTGATAGCATCGCTTCAGTTTAGTCATCTGCAGACTATTTGGGTGGCTGAAGGATGCAACCCTCAACCACTCGCAGCGGATGAGTTGCTAGGATTTGCGTATGGACCCGGCTATTGTTTTGCCCCAAATGTGATAGCAAAAATCCCCAAGGGCAGTCAGTCCCTCCCCTCAGGTGCTGGTAAGCAGTGCAAGTATTGCCGAGTCGGGTAGGCATCCAAAAAGATGTGCTAGCAGAATAATGCTTTGAAATCTTTTTGGTGTCAAGTGAAAGAGATGTGGAGATAATTCTGTGATTTGGGGATACTTTTAGGATAGTCTGACATTTTTTCCCAGGGTTGCTTCCATTTAAACAAATCTCATTTGGGATTTTTGTTTGGCAAGCTGTAAGAGGGCAGAAGCAGGGCTTAGTCAAAATTGCTGTTTGAAATCGGTAATTCATGATGGGTCTTAGAAAGAAATGGTCTCAGGCAATCTGTAGCTACAGGATTTCTGATCTGTTTTAGTTCCTGCGGCTGGGTAGTAGGTGACCACAGGTACATTTGTTTATTTGCCGTGTTTATTGAACAGAGAGCGTAGGAGAGCGCATAGCTGTACCCCGTGGGGAAGCCTGCGGTGGAGATGTGCCCAGACCAGACCCAGGGCAGGTTCGCTCCTGCACGGTGCTCATTTGGGGAGCACAGAAGGGAGCGTGGCTGGCAGCAGAGCTGCCCGCAGCAGCCGGCAGATGGGGCTGGACGATCAACTGCAGGGTCCCGGCGGGCTGCCCGGCCTGGGGGCCCTTGGGTACAGATTAATATTCCAAGTGTATTTGCCGCTTAAAGGAGGAGCCCTGGGAAAGCTAGGAATGGTGCCACCTGATGAATGACTGCCGCCGCAGCGAGCACGCAGCCCAAGGTCAGTGCGGGCGGCAGCTGACTCCTGCAGCCCCACTGGTGACCGTCGGCTGTACGAAATGTGGCTCTTGCGCTAGATTTGACAGCGCTTGGGGTCTGTTGTTCTCTCCCTTCTGTGGGGGAGGGATGTCTAGAGGGAGCCAAACTAGCCAACTATTTTCCAAATAATTGTGTGCTCAGTTTTGATTTAGGAAGCAAGACTTAAGTCTTCCTGTTTACAGCAATTTCCTGGGTTTTGCCCAATTAGCCATAGAGACAGGTTTATCGCTGCTGATCTAACAATAATATACTTTGCATTCAGAGCTTTTTAGCTCAAAGCACTTTATAAACATTCGTTTAAGTCTCACAAACCCTCTTGTGTTGGTAGGTATTATGAAATGTGTTTTCCATCTGGGTAAACTAAGGGGCAGAGATTGCAACTTGCGTAACATCAGCTGAGACACAGAGAGGAAGAGAACCCAGGGCAGGCTGCCCTGTGCCTGCTAGATCAGAGCACGCGAACCTTTGAAGGAAGGCTGGGTCAGATTGTGTGAGCGTGTCGCTAGCTGCATGGTATGAGATACCCATCCCGTCTTGCTTTTGGCTCTGGCCCTAGGAAGAAAGCAGCACGTTTGTTCTGCGAGTGAGCCTCCCCTCCTGTTTCACTTGCCTGTTCCTGCCGGCCCGCGGAGGAAGCCCGTGCCGGGCGCTGTACCTGGTGTGCTGTGACAGGCAGCTTTTGGCTGTGCTCTCTCTGTTCAGGTGTGTCTGCCCCCACCTAAACTCTGGGCTCTCCCTTCCTAGCTGTGGACACCCATGTGCACAGGATCACAAACAGGCTGAAGTGGGTGAAGAAGGAGACCAGATACCCCGAGGAAACTCGGGTAGCGCTGGAGGACTGGCTGCCCAGGTGAGGCCTGAGACCCCAGCCTCCTTCCTCCACACCAAGCCCCTCAAGCTAGCTGCAGGAGCCACGTCTGCACACAACCCTGCTTATAGCATTTTCAGTGACTGCACTTTGCGTCCCTCCTCTTTATGGGGGACTAGCCTGCAGGCATTTCTCCTCTCCCAGAGAGCTGCAGCAGCAGCATCTCAGCTACTTGGTTGTTTCCTGGCTATCAGATGTATTGATCGCCACTAGTGCAGGCAGGTACCTGGAGGTCTTGATGCCCGATTCTTGCCTTGACAAGTTTACCGTGACCCAAGCCAGGTGCTTTTCTACACAGGACCTTGCTGAGCCTAATGGCCACAGCAATATCAGAGCATGGTTGGATTCTGGCCTTCACTGACACTTAATCTTCAGTATCAAGTGCCAGCTGACAGGTACTCTGTTGCATCTCCACATCTGGCATGTGCCTTAGCACAAGAGAATGACCACAGGCACTTCATGTGTCTGTCCTCTGCTCCCAACCCCCGTTCAGAGGGATCAGGAAGGGTTAGGAAGGCTGTTCTTAGCAGCAGGCTGGGACCTGCCTCCATGCGCCTCGGGAAGCCAAGAGGAATGGACAGTAGGCGAAAGGGTTCCATTTAAAAGCACGGGCTGTTCTTTAACCCCTCCGAGCAGCTGTATCGGAAAGCTCATGTTTTCCCTCTCACTGCAGGGATCTCTGGAGGGAGATAAACTGGCTCTTGGTGGGCTTTGGCCAGCAGACCTGCCTGCCTGTGAATCCTCGCTGCAACGAATGCCTCAATCAAGACATTTGCCCAGCTGCTAAGAGACGCTGAGGGGGGTCATCCGGTCTTCGTAGAGCAACAAAGCTGCTTTGGCTCAAGCAGCAGCAGCCCGGAGCTGAGCCCTAGTAAAGCTGTGCTTTGCACGGGGCTGGCTGCGTGACTGCAGGGAAGCAGGAGACTGCTGCAGCCAGCTCAG
Source organism: Aptenodytes patagonicus (assembly GCF_965638725.1). NCBI lineage: Eukaryota > Metazoa > Chordata > Aves > Sphenisciformes > Spheniscidae > Aptenodytes > Aptenodytes patagonicus. Next base: position 5,461,186 of record NC_134961.1, read on the forward strand.
CATCTCTGAGGAGGGAGCAGCCGCTGGCAATGGCTGAGCTCTCGAGAGGAAAAAGGGTCTTTCAAAGTGCAGCAGTCCTGCTGTGTCAGTGCTAAAGGCTCCAGCCCCCGTGTGAATGCCTGAGCATGCCCGGCGGAGCAGCAGGCTGTGCCGCGTCAGGAGTGGCTGGAGAGAAATGCTTTGTCCTAGGGGATTTGCTGCTGCTTGTAGATACACATTTAATAAAGGTGGTGGGTTTGTTGGGGTTTTTTTTTCCACCCATGAGGTTTGCTGGCATCTGTGCGACACATGGCAGGGGGAGGAGAGCACGGGTGACCTCACCAAAGCGTGAGACCGTAGCAACCAGCCCTGCCAGCTGAGAGCAGGCAGCACGCAACCTGCCAAGCCGCCTGCCTAGCCCGCGCAGCGAGGGGCACTGCAATGAATGACTTCATGAGCCAGGATCAGAGGAGGCCACTGCCTGGGCAAGTGACCTTTGGGCCCTGGTAGCAGAAGAGCAGGGGGTAATGCAGAGCTGGGGGCGGGCAGGAGACAAGCTGGCGTCGCTCTCGGTTCTGTGTGTGCCAGCAAGGGTTACAGTGGCCACAGGAGCCAGGCTAGCGTGTGCCTCAGAAGCTGACAGAAGGGACACCACCACCATCTGTGTTTTGTTCTTCAAAGAAAGGGCAGTGCTGACTTCATTGTAGAGCTTCAAAGGAATAATTTCAGCTACTCTTTAAACAGGCAAGGGAGGAAGCAAAGTTTATAATGCGCTAAAGGCGGCTGTAATTCCGCTCTGAAGTTCCCTACCAAACAGATGAGGAACGAGCAAATAAGTACTCGGTACATGGGAAAACGAAGTTTATTACTGACATTACAGTGTACATTATGTTTTTACAATGCAGCTGACAGCCTTATACTTTATTGATTTTTTTTTTTTCCAAGTTAAATGTACAGGAACTGAATAATTACTACTGAGCTACAAGATGTCAGAAATATGGTAAGTGCTTTAACCAGGAGCAGTTTCCATGGACTAAGCAGAGATTAAGATTTGAAAATCTTATCAGTACAGATTTGCACACCTGATTTCTTTTGATCTGCATTCAAAACTACATGTTCTTCTTTTCCCCCCTCAACTACAGTGGTCCAGTCTTGTATGAGAAACGCGGTATTTACAAACAGGTCTTTACTCTCTGACATGCATCGGAGAGCGCGGCATTTAGGTCAGTGTAACGGGGAACGCTCTGCCCTGCGCAAACCGGGGCACTGCCTGGGGTTTGGCTGTGCAGGCACGGGAAGCAACGTGCATACCATGAAAAAGAAGGGCTCCTTCAAAAGATTACCGATTTATAGAAGCTAATATTTGGGGGGCCAAAAAGAGAGCAGGTAATTGTCTTTGAAGTGGGGTAGGGAAGAGGTGTCTTGTTAATGGCAGAGTCCTGGAGGGGAGGCAAACCTTTCCGCATCCTGAGCCATCGTCCTGCTGCCAGTCTCGACACCGATAGCCAAACACCTGCACCAGTTCCTCTCCAAAGTCATTATTTTCAACCTGTTCAGCCCATCAACATTCCTAAAAGATAACTCATAAAAGAGAACTCATCTCCTTCACCCCTGAGGCTTTCCATGCTCTCCTGCCAGCCAGCTGACAGCCGTGGGCATCAGCTGCTCCCCACGGTGAAGCCAAATGTCCTGGCTCCGCTGCTGCGGTCCCCCTGCCCCGCACTGACCCACCGCTGCGCTGAGCCCCAGCCCGCTGCCGAGGAGAGCAGTAAATGTTATAAGGCACCTTTTAGCTCAATACTTAGGAGATACACACAGAGCCGTTACGCTATCCGGAACGTAACACTGACTAACCCAAAGGCCACGGCTTGTAACACAGCAGCGCTGGCGTAACTCAGGGCAAAATCACAGCCACGTGTTTCAAAATGGTCATCGATGTCCAAGTGATGGCTGCCATTTGCTTTTAGCTGGGGAAAGCGTTTTGTACTCGACTGTCCTGCTGCGCCCGGTCCCTTCCCGCTGCTGCCTTGGCATTTGAGCTGAAATATCTGGCAGCCACCGCGGCTGGGCTTGGGGAGCTGCTGGAGCGTGGGAGGAAGGGGGCCAGCCCCATCACGGCCGGGACCCTGCCCTGGTAAAACACCTCTGCCTGCAACCTCGGAGAGTGCTGTAGTTCGGCTTAGTCATCTTCCCTCATTTACAGCCAAAGGCAAGTAATAAAGAGCTTAAACAGGCTTAATTTGTAATGCTTTAAAGATACATTTTTGAGGCTCTAATACCAAGAGCAGGGTGTTTTCAAAGGAGGCCATAGAAAGCCAACGCAGCTGCCCACTCCATCACACCGCTGCCTGCTTCGTAGCCAGCCCCGCAGAGACCCCACGGCTTCAGAGGACACCCTCCCAGTGGCGAGACAGAGACTCAGTTATCCTCACGGGCTGGAGGCATCAAATACCAGCCCAGAAGTAACAAACCATGTGGGACCCGGACCCTGCCCCGGGACCCAGCACCCAGGCACAGCCACAGCTGAGCCCCGCTTCCCCAGCGCCAAGCCCGCAGCCAGAGCCGGATCCCCGCGTTCCTCCCTGGAGACAGATGCTGGGTTGTGCTCGCTTTCAAGTTTGTCCAAAGAGTTTTTGTAGCATCCCATGGCTCTTGTCTTCTTGCAAGGCTGCCGGAGCCGGGCCGGCAGCACCGCTCCTCACACCGCAGGGCAGGACTGTCCCCGCTCCCTGCCTTGCCCCGGCGCTCAGCGCTGCATCGACGGCTGCAAACGGTGAGGCCTGTGGCATTTGGGCTGTTGGGTTTGGGTTTTGTTTTTAAATCCTGCCCTCTCCCCTCTGCAGAGCTGTCGGGGATGAAAAATGGGCTTTTATTGCTGGGGCAGAAGTCACTGGTGGGGAGGGAGGTTCCTAAACTAACTGGAAACATATGGGACTTCATTTAAAAAAAAAACAAAAACAACAAACTTTTTTGTTTCAATAGCAAAGCCAACAAGAGCGATTTACAGCCACTGTCCGTTTTCCCATCGTGTGAGTAGTTGACGCTGCAGACGGGGTGCCGGGGAGGGGGTGCCAGGTACACCCCACCCTGCGGACCCCCACCACGGCGGGGGCACAAGGCCGTAAGACGTTTGCACAGGGGCACAGAGCATCCCATGGGGCTCAGTCTGGGACACCCGCAAAACCAAAACAAACACCCCAAATAAAGAAAAAAAAAAAAAAAGAAATAATAGAAGCCTAAATGATGCAGGTAAGAAACAAGAGTTAAACTCTTCCAGTCCTTTCTCATAGGAACAGCGGATGGCGGGCAGCCAGAGCCGGGCTGAAGAGCAAGCAAGGAAAGGAGCTTTGGTCACATTTGTCTTATGAGAATCGCTGGTGAGTAACAATAATAATAATAATAATAATAATAAAAAATAAAAAAAAGGACTTTAAAATACGCCTTGTAAAAGCAACCAGTGAAGAGCAGAGCACAAAGCATCTCACATGGACACTGAAGGACAGTGAGTAGGCACCTCAGAAACGTCCGAGCTGGGGCAGGGGCAGGAGAGCGGCGGACGGCAGCCACCAGCAAGGCTCAGAAATTGCTGAAAATCTCTCGCTTCTTGTTCCAGTCCATCTGCGGAGCTCTCTTCTTCACCCGCTTGGCCCGCACCTTCTCCTTGGCCTCAGCAGCCGTTGGGCTCAGGGTCAGCCCACTCTCCTCAAACGGGTCTTTCTTCTCCACGTCTCCATCCTGCGTGGAGAAGGGAGAAAAGATGTCAGCCCATGGCAGCATCCCCCCCACCGCCGCGAGCACGGCCATGGTGTCCTGCAGCGTTTCACCCCGCACGGCCCCAGGAGAGGCGTTTCCTCCAGCGTGCACGATAAGCAAATGCGCAGGGGTGGGTTTTTTTGGAGCAGAAGGTCAAAGTCCCTCCCCCGTGCCATGTCTGTGGTTTCACTGGCGGCGGCAGCGTCCATGTGGCCACAGAGTTAATTACTACATTGCGTTTTGTGGGGGTTTTTTCCCTGCCTGAAGAATGTGTGGCTGCCACGGCTGGAAGTGGAAAAGCAGAAACACAGGAGCTGCTGCCAGAGGGAAAACAAGCTGCTCCGCTTGTCTGCTGGGAAAATGAAAAATAAGCCCCTGGTGTAGGCAGAAAGCAGGGACGAGGGAGCAAGCTGGGGGTGAGCCTCGGGGCTCGCAGGGAGGGGTTGCGGCAAGGCCCCCCCATGTTCGCCTGCCCGGGTACCCGTTTGCTCGCAGAGCACCCATGGCTAACCGAGGCGGGGATGGGGGGTGCGTGGGTGGACAGCAGCCCCTGCCTGCGTGCCCAGCTGGCCATGCCCAGCACGGCCGCTGTAAGACACCAGTCAAGGCAGTATTTGCTTTGGGAACTGTACTGAAAACAGCATCTTTCCATCTGCTTAACAAAATTACTTTTATAATAAGAAAATTAACTTTCCTTTCTGAAGTCACTGCCGCTGCGACAATGTGCCCTCAAGCCAGAAACCCCAGGTGCCCCTCCACTAACCCTGACCCTCTTGTTCCTGCAGTAGGTAAGGACGGCCACCACGTCCTCAGGGTACAATTAACGTCCTGGCCAAAATGCTTTTATTCCATTGCATCCCTGCTGGGGACAGACCCTCAAACCCCACAGGTCTGGGAAGCATCGTCCCTGCCGGGACTTGGTTCCTCAGAGCTGGTTTCAGCGGGCAGCACGCTCCGTAGCAGGCACAATCTAAAGCTTCGGCTTCATCGATCACATCCGTACTGAGGCTTTGCCGGGTCTCGGTGCCGGGCAGGGCGGAGGTGCCCGAGGAGACCAGCTCGGGGAGAAGCGGCTGCACCCCGGAGCTGCACGGCTGCACTCTGCAAGCACCGCGCTCGTGTCAATAGTGGGCAAACATACAGAATCAAGACCTTCAGTTTTAAGGAAACACTTTAAAGCCTGCCTACTCACATTGCTGCCCTACCACGCATGCGAAACTCCAAAATAATGATTTCACAAACCCTGCTGATAACCATGGGCAGGTCTTCCACCAGCGCTGCAAGATAATGGCTCCAGCTTTGCTCTGGCTTACGAATGCAAACTAAACCGGGTGGTGGCTTGAATGAGCACGCCGGGCTACGAGCTGGGGGGCCGGGCCGCAGGCAACCCCCCCGCCACCCCCCAGGGACTCTGCTTTCTAGTGCAGAGGTGGGACAGCCATCTCTGAAACAGCCCAAAGGTGACTCCATGGAAGGAACCGCTGCGCTCAGGCACCGGGACACAGCCTGGTTTTCCAAAGGCAGCAGCCATTGGATCAGGACATGTATTATTTAATGCTCAGAGAGAAATGGAGATGCCAGACTGCAGGCGTTTGGCCACAGCTCTCAGACACAGCTGGCGTTCGAGATGTTTTAGAGGCTCTGGGTCTCAGAGGAGGCTGCATGAGCACTTGCTGCCGTCAGACTCCTGGTCCCAGCCGTCTCGGGGCAGGGGACAGCACAAGCACTGAGAACCAGTAGAGACCCCACAGAGCATCTGCATGGAGGCATTCCTCTATTTTTAGCAGAGCCTCATGCTAAAGTGCTCAAAAATTTATCTTTAGAAATCCCCCACTCACTATTTTAAGAAAAAAAATTGCTGAATTAATAACACCGAGAGAATACCAATCTATGCCTTGTGTTTACTTTTGGTCGCTCATTCACCTTCCACAGCGAGGTCTGCCTCTTCTCTGGCCCTTCACTGCGGCACTCAGCCAGGCTCTACCAGAGAAACAGCCCCAGCCCTGCAAGCAGCCCTGCGGGTCACCAAATCCACGCTCCTCCCATCCTCAGCAGCTCCTTTAAACACTGTGATAAATTCACTGTGCTCCAAGCTAAAAGCAATTTGGCTTTTTTTAAATTTTAGCCTGCCTTGTTCCTGTTAGCAGCACTTGAACCTCACAGCTCCGCTCCTCCTGCCCTCCCGGCTTCCCAGCCTTGCCTCCTGCCCTGTAGCTCGTCAGTATAATTACAGTTAAGATCCACAACTCTTGCAGACATCCTTTCATCTCACACCTCCTTTCAAACTATTCAAGCACAAGTCACTGCCCAACGAAGCACCAATTAACTTGCTGCCGTTACCCCTTGACGTTCTCCTCTGCTCAGTTCGGGGCAGTGCCACCTCCTCCCCGAGGCCACGATGCCCGAAGGGACAAGCGCGTGCGAGTCCTCCCAGAGCCAGGGGCTTGCCCGGGGAACGGAGCACGCATCCATCCGCACCCTTGCAAAACTCGTCCGTTAATAGGGGACATCTGCTGCTGCTGGCAGAGGCCACGAGACCCCCACGAGCTTTTCTGTCCCCTGGACAAAGAGGGGAAAGAATTTGCAGCCCGGACTTGGCCCGTGGAGCCAGCGGCTCGCTGGCAGGGGACAGACACGGTCAAGTAACCCAAACCTCACGCAGTCTCCTTAAACTCTATTTAATCAAACCCTGCGTGTTTTAGCTCCTGCCCATCTGAAGGCAGAAGGGAAGGAAGGCAGAACACAATGGGATTTAATTCGCATTTACGCTGTTGCATCTCTCAGACGCCGGTTTGCAGGGGGCAGTTTGCAAAGGCAGTTTACAGATGCACATCTTTGCATGTACATCTCTGTGACAGCAGCTCGTGCTGCTACAGCACACGTCACCCCGAGGGTCCCGAGCCCTTAACCAGGCACTTGAAGGAGTTATCCCAGAAACGCGGCCACCGCTGCGCTGGAACCAGCAGCTGCTGACAGCTCACGGCTTCATTTCATGCACATCTACAGTGCAAGGGATGAAAGAAAACTCTGTATTTTGCTTGCTGGATGGATACAAGTGTACCTAAGTCTGCGAGATAAAACTGAAAATGCATTGAAAGGCATTGTTGCGCAGTACCATAAGGCAAGTATGTACCTACAATAGTATGTAAAGGGGAGGGGGAACGTTTGGGGTTTTTACCTCTGATTCCTTTCCTGGACTTTGAAGGTCACTGTGAGATGAAGATGTGGATCCTCCATTCAGCTAGTGGAAATTAAAGCGTTAGTCCAGTTTGCACAAAGGCAGAATTGGGGGGGGGGGGGAAGCTTAGGCAGAAGAACGCTCCAGCCTGGTGGGAACAGACATCCCAGCCGCCCCGCCAGGCAGAGAGCAACGCCTGGCTTGTCCAGGGCCAGGAACAGAGGCCGGAGGGGAGGGTCCTGCCGAAGGGACCCTGCAGGCACACACGTGTGCGCACACACGCACGTGCACACACGGGAGTTCCCTGGGATTTGCCGGCAGAGCCGCTGCCCTCCCGTCCTGCCAGCACCGGGCAGCCGCTCACCTCCTCCCTCCGTCACGGGGAACAGTGATTAAATGGGGCTGAAGCCAGCCCTGTTCAACCCCTAAATTAAAGCTGCAGCAGGAAGCAATTAAAATCAGCCAGCAGCAGTTAAGCTGGCCGATTTTATGGAGCTAAACGAGCCTTGGGGACATTATGAGCATCCCTCTCCGCTCTGCCGGCCCCGACAGGCTCATGTGTCACAGGTGGGAGCCAAGGAAAGCCGGCATGCCAGGAGCCTGGCCTCTCACCCCCGATCCCTCTTGATCACTCCGACACATTCCCCTCAACTGAGCTAACCCGGGATGCTGCCCAGTCACCCCGGCCATCGGGGCATCCTGGAGCAGGCAAGTACTCACCTGAGTCTGTGCGGATCCGTTTGTCATGGGCTGAGGTACCACACCTATAGACCACATAAAGAAAACACGTGGTGAACACACTCAGCTGGGATTGCTGGCCTCAGGTCCCAGGCAAGCATCCCTCAGCATCGCCCACCCGGCCATCCCGAGCCTGCCTTCTCCCTTGCTCCAACACCTCAGTGCGTCTTGCCTCTTGACTTTGTCCTGCTTTTGAGCCCACGCAAAAGCCCGTCCATCCCCCTTGTGCCTTTCTGGAACCAAATTCTTTCCAATTCCCCTGACTTCACTTGATTTCACCCTGTTTTCATCAGAAGAAAACACCTTCCAGGAAGGGGACCTAGTAACTTCCTTCCACGAGCGCTAAATTCAGCGCACTCCCATTTTTTTGACTGTTAAGTAGTTTTTCTTCAGAAGCTGTTTAATCAGAAGTCTTAAAAACCAACCCAACGTTCTTTGCTGAAATCAGCATCTTGTTGGTGTCACAACAGCGTGTGGCAAACAACCCGCTCCCCAGGTACCCTGGCATTTTTTTTGCTCACTTCCAATGATTTGCACTAATAATATTCCACACGATGGCAAATTTTATGCAGATAAGCTGCCAGTCACCTCGACCAAGTCATTGCTAAAAGCGTGACCATGTCTCATCTGTCCCAGGCTAACAGTTGTGTTAATTGTGACAGGATTAATAACTGAATTACGTCGAGCATGAACGCTTCTCGGGGCAAAGCCCTCACTCTCTGCATCTCTCCAGCAGAAGACAATGGTGTGGATGCACGCCGCTGTGTAACCCGAAATCCAGTGAAGCAAGAGCAGCGCGTGGTGCCAAAGGCGGCTTGGAACTGCAGAAACCCAGGGCAGCAAACTGCACAGCTCCAAAGCCATCGTCTCCCTGCACCACGTACGGACACGGCTGGGCTTTCCGAAGGGCTGCGTCAGTGCGAGCTGCAGGGATTCCTAGTGCAAATCAGGGCACCTTTGCGTTTAAAAAAATAAACTCAAATCATAATTTTGAGAGCGTGCTGGTGCAAAGGCCTCAGTTATTGTGTTGGGATCCTTGAGTATTTTATCACACTGAATGTCGGACTCGTGTTTACAGTATGATAAGCTCTCAGCATCAGAAGAAAGTCAGCTCACAGCAGAAATGATGCTAAAGTCTCCGGTATCATGAGAAGCTAAAAGATAATGTTATTTAAATGAGAAGCAAGCTTCAAATCAGAAGCAATATTAAAGTGGAACTGGACTTAAAAAAAAAAAAAGTAATTTTGAAATTTGGCATGTCTGAAAATATTTTCGTATTTCCTTTATCCTGAAAGGCGCATAGCTCTTAAAACACACTCATTGGCTAAAATGTTGAGGTGCTTAGGATCAGCTGTAAGACTTTGAAATTGTCAGCTTGAGGTCAAAGCAGTTTGATTAAAGAGTGCAATTATTATTTCCTCTTATCCTGCAAACAACAGAATTTACCACAGCACTTCGTCATCAACACACGTTCTGCCACCGGCCAGGCAGACCCAATTCTTGATCTCTGACGAAGGCGTCGAGACAGCAGCGAGAGCTGCAGAGCCAAGGCAGGGGCTCGAGCACCCACCCGCACCCCCCCAGCGCGTCCGTGGCCCCGGCTACGTCCCCACCCCGGGGAACAAGGGCTCCTTTATCGCTCGTGCCGGCAGCCACCTCTCGCCCCAGCTCCTCCTCGAACCGATGCGGAGCATCTGACGCCGCTTTCGCCCCGTGCGCTTCTCTGCATTGTTTGACCCATTCCTTTGGACAAATCTCCCCATTGAGCATCCGAGGGAGCAGGAGTGCAGACCAGATAAGGAACGGCTGTACTGGGAAACAGAGCTCCCCATTCAGCCGGGGGGGGGGGGGGGGCAGGACGGGCTGGGGAGCGCCCCGCTCCCTCCCCATCCGGGAGCTGCAGCACAACAGGTTGGAGGGTGGACAGGCAGCTTTCTCTGCCAGGTTTCAACAGCAAGGAAAACATTTCCTGCAACAGCCACCCCTGTGATCGCCGTAGCGTGAAACCCTTCCCCCTGCGCGCACACGGTGTTTGCTCCGGTATTTCTCGATGCACCCTCAGGCTCCTTTGCGGGAGCAGAGAGCAACGGGGGATTTATTGCACTCTCCCTCCTGAGACCCCAGCTCAGCACCCCGGGCAGACCGCTCTGCTCCCCCGGACCCTGCGGGTCCACCCGCTCCCACGCCAGACACCCCATCTCCCAGGGTGCAGGTGCTGCAGCCGAAAATGGAGGGGCCCGAGGAACGGCCGTCAGAGAGGCTTCCCTGCCCCAACCAGACGGACCGGTCCCATCTGAGCATCCCTCCGCGAGCTCATCGCTCACCGAGCACCCAGCTCCCCCCGAATCCCACCACGCTTTGCCTCAGCCACTTTATGACAGCAAGTTCCTAAGTTAATTATTCACCGTGTAAAAATAACAAATCAGTTTTTGGCTAGATTAGGAAGTATTCTCACTATTTATAAATAGCTGGGTGGTGCTCAGGAAACTACCGAGGGATGAGACAGAAGGGAAACATGACTCTCCCTCACTTCTGAAATCCCACCCATGACACGGTGAGTCACGGGAACGGCGTAGGGTCGCCCAGGGAAAGCGAGGTCTCACCTTTGGTGTGCTCCTCCGTGGGGGTCACCCCCAGCTTCTTGAAGTAATCATCTGTTTCGGGGTCCACCACCAGGAGCCTGGCTTCGTTCTCCCTGGACTTAATGTGGGACACCACCTCTGAGTGCCGCAGGCCTTCCACGTTTATGCCGTTCACCTGCAAAGCGACGGCATCAGAACCCAAGTCCGTGCCCCCCGCAGCAGAGATGCTGCTCCCGGCTCACAGGCCCCCAGAGCAGCCTCCTCATCCCCTAAGGGATGGGATTTTCCTTTTTTAATTGCCATTGGGATGATAGGAAGGATACAGGCTTTTCCCTTCCCCCTCTCAAGCCAGCCACAGCCTCCTACCACCCCCCCCCCGGTGCCTCTGCCAGAGCATCCTTCGCGTTACTGCACACCCCCGCCTCTGCCCGCATCCCACACACGTCCGTCGGGAACCACAGCCCCCAGACTCCGCCATCACCTCACCCACCCAGGTCCTGCCGAAACGCTCTGGCTGCCCTCTTTAGTGATTTCAAACCCAGCCTTCACCTTGGATGTGCCCCAGGTATCTCAGGCTGCCTTACGGGGTGCAACCATGTGCACAGGCAGTGGGCTGGGTGCTGCCGGCGTGTCCTGCTTCCCAGCCCTGCCCCACCACGCCATCATTCATCTCTCCGCGATGGAAAACTGTGGATTTCCCATGTCCCTGGCGGGCGAGTCCCCGTGCCTGCTGCACGGATTCATTTCTCCCTTCCCTGCGTGCGAGCCAGGACCTACCAGGGAACGTGATCCTCTGCTCCCAATTGTTCCCCGCGGCGAGGGGACAATTGTGATTTCGAGGCATTGTTCGGGTGGGGAATGAATCACCCTTTGTCCCGCAGGAGAAGGTCTCTGCACCGCCCGGCCCCTCGCTGCTGGACCCGCTTTTGTGCAATAAACTCTTTTCAGTGCTCCAGCCCGTCTCCGGCAAAGCTCAACCCACCCTTCGCCGCCCGCCCTGCCTTTGGCATCCGAAGGCGCCTGCCCGCAGGACAGCAGAGCGATGTGCTAATTCAGCTTGGATGGAGAAGGGGAGAGAGTGCCGGTGGTACAGAGATACCGGGAATGGAGCAACCTCCTCCTCTTAAAAATAGCTATTCCTTTACTACAGCTTTCTGGAACAAATCAAAGACTTCAGAAATCTGAAGTCCAGCACAGAAAGGCCTTTGTTAGGAAAAGTGGACAGCAAGTTTTGTTTGTTTTTCTAAGCCACAGATAATGTTATAACTGCATGCTTTGGATGCACGCGCCTGCTCTCCTGTGGGGCCACGGCTGTCCAGAATCACCAGCATCAACACATTTTTATTCCTCCTCCGCCTGCAGACAGACAACTGCCTCCTCCTGTGCCGGACCCCAAAGAGTGGAGTACACCGATGCCAGAGCCAGGGACCGAGCCCAGGAGTGGGGTAACCCCATCCCGGCAGCCCGCCGGGGAGCTGAGCTCCACCAGCGTGGCATTGCCCCAGCAGCACCCAGGACATTGCAGCCCGTCCCAGGGAAGCAGGACAGAGGACGAGGCTGGCCCTGGCCCAGCCATGGTCCCCCTCACTGCAAAGCCGTGGCTGCATCACAGCGGCCCCTCGTCCCCGCCGCAAAGGGACAAGGCAGGCGAACGCTGCAGAGCCTGAGCTGGGCCAGCTCCAAACTTCAGGTTCCCCTTTGTGTTTTGGATGCCTGAACACAAACCTGGGGCAGAAGCAGGTCCTGAGGGCCAGGACACGGCTGCAAAGGCTGGGACGGAAAGGGAACCCCCTCCCCAGGCTTTGCATCTCACTGGCTACCTCAGCTGCTGGCTTGTAACCCCCCTCTGTCCCCAGCATCCTCCTCCTGCCGCTCCAGGTCATCCCAATTCACGCCCAGTGTTCACCCCTGGTTGAGCTCGGCCAGGCGGCGTGGGGCTGCTCTCTCCCCGCCCCGGCACCCCCAGCCCACCCAGCGCAGCCGGGCTGGGGGGCATCAAATATTTATCAAAGCCCCAAAGAGCGGGTACGGAGAGGATCGGGTTTCCGAGCTCGCCAGCTCACCCCTTGCCGCTTTGTGTGTGCCAGGCGCTCTGCCAAGCACCGATAAATAAATAACACAACCCCTCGCCGTGACACTGTGCTGCCAGGAGCTGCTGCCGCTGGCACCCCGCTCCCGGCATTAAACCTTCAGGTGCCGGGAAGAGGCAGCAGTTCCCACCGGAGAGGGAGCCATTATTCATGGGGCTAGAAAGCAGGCGAGTGCTTTGGTCTTAGTATTTCCCTGAGTCGCCCGGCTCCGCAGGATGCGAGTGTTTTCTTCCAGAAGTGCAAACCCTGTTCCCCCTCTGAGCCGGCAGCGAGGGCCACGGCTTGGTCCCTGCAGGAGGGTTTTGGGGTTCACCCTCCTGGGGAAGGGCCACGCGTCACCCCGAGCAGGGGACACCCACGTGCTCCTGCGGTACAGAAGCGAAAGGGGTGATAGCTGCCGTGCCTGGGACACCGGCTTCCAGATCAACCCCTGCCTGTCTCTCTGTCCGTGCGCTGCTCAAGCCCTGCCCAGAGCGCAGGCAGCTCTGGATGGGGAAACCTCGTTCTTCAGGAAAAGCACAAGACACAAACAAGCCAAAGGGAGGGCGATTCCCGGCCGCATCAAAACTTATGTTGTTCAGCACTCGGTGACCAGGAAGCTGCTTCCAAGAGCAATTTCTCCCCATCTTTCACAATTTCGTGTCTTAAAATCTCTGCAAAGTTTTTTTCCCCCTCTTCTTCCAAACACCTGCCTGGCAGCGCACCAGCTCAGCCGGGCAGCACCAACCCGCAGGACGCCAGACCGGAGGGTGGCTGGGCGGGAGGTCACCCCCTCCCCAGCGCGGGCAGTGGGACGGGTCCCACGTGTCCCCACACCCCTTTTGCTGCAGCGGGCAGAGCCAGCTCCAGCACCGAGCAGCATCAGGCAATGCCACCAAGTACAGGGCTCGCTGTGCTACAGCGGGGGAGATGGGCACCCGTCAAGCGCCCCATCTGTCCGCAGGATCCCGCTGCCACCCCCGAGCCACCCGGACAGGCACAGGGGCAGCAGTTCGCCTGCTCCGACCCTCCTCTGTGCCAGCCAAAGCCAGCAGCATCATCTAGATTTCAGCGCTCGCAAGTGCCCACTTTGAATGAGCTGCCAAAGGACCACAAAGCCACTGCCTAAGCACCCACATCGGTCTTACAGCTCCGTGTTATGGAGGAATACAGGGGGATCTGATGAAAAAGGTCACGGGACGGGAGTTTGTTTCAGCTTCAGGCTTCCCAAGGGTCCCACCACTTCTGCTGTCCCTCTCCCCACCTGCAAGAGGGGGACAGGACCCGGCCGCTCCTGCCAGGGTGGGCAGGATTGAACATCCCTGCGCGGCATGTGCCGAGGAAACCCCAAAAGGCTTCCCAGGAAGGGAGGTGCCGAATCCCCGCGCCGTTACCTCCACCAGCCGGTCCTGGGGCCGCAGCCCCGCTCTGGAGGCCGGTGAGTCGGGGTCGACCGAGCGGATGAACTGCCCCGGCCGGGACTTCTCGCTGTGCAGGTTGAAGCCGTAGCCGTTGGGGCCTTTCTTCAGGTGGCAGAGACGTGGGCACAGCTCCTTCTGTCCATTTAAATCCTGATTAACAGAGGAGGGGTTGGGGGGAGGCAAAACATGGCCGTTAATTTATAAGTTTGGTTTGCTCTAAAGCAGATGCAATCGCAAATAAAGCTACCAAGGAAGCACCATATCTGCACCCCGTCCTCCCGTTCCCCTGAACAGGGACAGGTTAACAAATGAATTTCCTCTCATTGAGTCTATTTTAAAAAACAATTGTCCGAAACCACTCCAGAAAAATTAAAACAAAACAAAAAATGCATTTCCTTCACCAGAAGCAGCCCAGATAAAGTCCACCCGTACGCTGAGAGCCCCCCCCGGCAGCAGCCGATCCTCACGGCTGCAGCCCCGGGCAGGGAGGAACCAAACCTGGGAGATCTGGCAAAGCACACCGGCTCACCGAGACGCTGGATTAACCTTAGTAATTTATTTAAGGCAGTGCCGTGCCCTTGGTCCCGGTGACATCGGCATCGCCCGTGGGTATGATCGCCTCCCAGCGGAGGGGCTCTGGGGGCCGGGGTGATGAACCCCATGCCTGATGGCTCCCCGCAGCACGGAAAGGCTGAGCTTGCTGTAGGATGAACGGTACAGGAGCACTGAGGAGTTTAGCACCTTCCCCCCAGTCCCATGGAAAACGCTTTACAGCTCCTCGGGCAGCCGGGGGAGCAACAAATACCAGCTTTTCTCCAGGTCTGCAGGACCCGTTACACTCCCTCGGATGCTGCTCTCCCCACCAGCCTCCCTCCGCACGGCCCCTTCCAGCCCACACGCGCTGGGCAGCACCGGCTCACGGCACAGCACTGCAACCCCGGCAAGAGCCACCTTGGAGATACGGGTTTTCATTTTCACCTGTGGTTTAAGGAAAACACCCCCTGTGGCTGAGTTTTAATCTTTCATTAAAAGAAATGCTGCTCCCCTCCTGCTAACAGACCTTATTTTTTTCAGATCACATTGATGGTGAAATCTCTTACAGCCTTTCCTTTCAAATTAAAAACCCACGCAGCAATTCCCTCCAGGTTCCTGTCTTTGCCAAAAGGTACAGTGAAACACCGAACCTGCACCTCCTCCCCTCCCACCGCATGCCCAGAGATGTCCTCCCTCCTCGGACAGCTCCGGGGCTCCTACACGCCGTGCTGGCTTCGCGCTGGATCTGCCCATGCCGACAGCTCCTTGCACTCGCAGCACCTTGGGGTTATTTCTGCAAAACACCCTCAATGTTGCTTAAAAGCTGCTTCCTCTCCAGGAAGGGCGGCGGGAGCTGACGGCACCCATGGCTGATGCCCAGGAGACCCGGCCCGGCCACCACCTGCGTGGGGTACCCCAGGGATGACGCCAAGGGGCTCCAGCTGCACAGGGACCCTGCGCGGCAAGAGCCAAACAAGCCAAAGGACGTTTCCCACGGCCACCGTGGAGCCGGACTACCCACAGGGTCCTCGCGTGCCCCAACGATGACGGGGAATAACTCCGTTTGCAATGATACAAGGTGATTTTTGGCCACTGCGGGTCACGGTGGGGCAAATACAGAGCGCAGCGAAGAGCTGAATCAATTCACCAGCACTCGCTGATCTCCTGGCCCCCCGCGGGGACAGCGGTCGCCCACCAATGGCACCCCCGGGGTCAGCACCTAATTCCCGCAGGAGGAGCACAGCGCGTAAGCAAGCCAATTACCGGGCGGCCAGGCACCGCCGGTGAGCTGCCGGCTCCTGCGGCTGGGGCCGCCACGGCTAAGTCACTTCAGGGGCTGATCCCGTCTCCTTCATCCCCTCAAAGAAGGGATTTTCTGGAGGATCATCAGGCAGAGACATGCAGAGTGGCCACCCCCAGGGACCTGCCGCGCTGGGGAACGGCTCTGCCGCCTTTCCCCTTCGGCACGGCCACAGAGCCACCAGCTGCCAACGGGGATGGAGAGCGCGGACCGCAGCACCCTTCTGCCCCCGGGGCACCGCTCCCCGCTCAGCACCTACAGGCACCGCATTAATGCAAACAGCAAAACACGACTAATATTACTCAATGCATGTCCCTGTCCCCAGCCGGGTTCCCCACTTTGCAGAGCTCAGGGCCAGAGGATCCCCAGGCGCAGGGCATCAACTGTCACCCGCACCGAGCACAGGCACCATCGGTCACACAAACACACCCAGCTGGGGTGACACTGCTGCCGTTGACTGGGGACAGAGGCCACAGATGACGAGAGATAAACCCAAATAATCCCAGCAAGAAATACCCGCTTCATACCACAGAGAGCATGTGTCCCCGTGCTGTGAGCCGTGACCGTGGCTGCCCAGCAAGCAGGGGGTCCAGAGACCCCCCCCAGCACCGACTGCCTGTTGCAGGCTTTAATGCAATGGGATGAGACCTGGGGATGGGGTGAGCCGTGGGGACAGGGCAAGTGGAGGCAGAAACCCACCACAACTGCTTCACTGCGGGGGGGAAACTCCCTCTTGCCCCGTTCGGCGCTCGCTCCGACCCCACACGCACCCGCCGGCTCGATGGGATGTAAATAAATACCCCAGCACAGCTCTCCTCGAGCTGCTTGCGAAATACTCGAGCTGGTGGGGTTCACGGTGGGTTGGAGGAGTTCAGGGGACAACTCTGGCGTGACTGCAGCCTCCGTCCCCGCGCGGCCCTTTGTTGGGAATACGAATGCAAAAAAGCCACTTTTCCCCCCCATCACTTAAGGCTGCATCTTCCCAGGGATGAGGTCTCTTCCAGGAGACCTCATCGCTCTCTACAACTCCCTGAAAGGAGGCTGTAGCGAGGTGGGGGTTGGTCTCTTCTCCCAAGTAACAAGCGATAGGACGAGAGGAAACGGCCTCAAGTTGTGCCAGGGGAGGTTTAGATTGGATATTGGGAAAAATTTCTTTACTGAAAGAGTGGTTAAACATTGGACCAGGCTGCCCAGGGAAGTGGTGGAGTCCCCATCCCTGGAAGATTTAAAAGACGTGTAGATGAGGCGCTTAGGGACATGGTTTAGTGGGCATGGGGGTGTTGGGTTGACGGTTGGACACGATGATCTTAGAGGTCTCTTCCAACCTTAATGATTCTATGATTCTAGGGCGGCTGACCACACCAAACTGCCTCCTCCATTCCCTCTGTGACTTTCTTCCTCACATTGAGCTCTTCCAAACACAGCCCCTGTGGGGGTGACGGCCTGAACCCCCCGTGGGCCCCCAGCCCTGCCGAACCCCAAAGCAGGGAGGCGAGAGCAAAGCCTTCCTCAGGGCCAAGCGCCAGCACTCAGCAACCCCTGGCCAAAGCAAGAGCTGGAGCTGCTCCCGCTTGCACCCATCTGCTCCCGCTTGCACCCATCTGCTCCCGCTTGCACCCATCTGCTCCCGCTTGCATGGGTGTGTGCTGACCGCGCTCTCCCACAGTGAGCAATGAGATCAGTCCCAGAGTCCTGGGGCAAAAACAGGGTGAATTTTGGCCATGGCTGCAATGCCCGGGGGTGACAGAGGTGGATTGGGACTCAGGACCAGCTTGACCAGCTCAATCCCAGCGTCTGGGAAGGAACAGGGATGGAAGATGACCAGCCCTCGCTGGACGCCAGGTCAGAGCTGCCCGCGATGCCGCCGCTCTGGCACAGGAGGGACACCTCGGCCACCCCGACTCCTCGGGCCCAGAGCACCAAACTCCTCAAAAAGCACTTGCAAACGAGGGCCGCCGTTGGCAGCGCCCGTCGCGGGCATCGGGGCACGCTTGGACCAGCTGCAAACTGTACCTGAACATTTACAGAGATTAACTGGGCAATGCAGTTTTTTATACAAAAAGCACGGAGGGAGCTGCAAGAAAAGCCGTACCGACTGCTCACGCGCACACGCTGCAGCCGAGCTTGCGGGGCACGGGGCTGCTACCAGCACAAGTTTTGGAGGAGAAGAGACCCACAGGCACCTGCCCGGGGAGGTGCTCTTGGCATCGACACCTCAATGCACAGATCGGTTCTTAAAAGGGAAAAATCATCAGTGCAACATCCACCGATCGATAAAACCCAGCTCCTGCCAAAACAGGGCAGGGCTCCCAAAGCGCTTCAGCTACCTGATCAGCAAAAGGCAGGACCAGCCCCTCTGCCTGCCACGACCCTGCACTCGCACCCTCTCCCTCCGCAGATTTAGCACGCCTGTATTTTTCCCATGGCCCCGGAGCAGTCAGTTCACCCTATCTGCAAACATTTCCAGCTTGCCTTGGAGTTCTTCAAAAACTGAAGAAAACAGGAAATGATTCAACCGTCCGAAGAGGGTCGGATCCGCGCGACCTTAAAGGATGCACAGGGCTCTGTGCAGCTAGGAAAAGGGGGCACGTCTCGCAGGCAGAGGGGAACGCATCTGGGATCACCTGTTTGGGTTTAAAAAGGACCTTTTTATACCATTTTCCTCTTGCTCCATTTTTACAGGGTCAGAGCTCCGGCAGCAGTGCAAAAGCACCGAGAAAATCACCCGAAAATGCCATGCTGTAGCTGCCGTCCCAGCGCAGGGATCCCCGGGGCTCGGCAGGCAGTTGCAGGGGGACACGCCGGCAGGGCCAGTCCCTCCACCTTCGGGGGATCCCCCGGGATCACCAGTGAAATCAAATTACTCAATAAATAAACCGCACAGCGGAAAGCTTCATCTGCAGGATCCCTTTGGCTGTGAGGGTGGTAACCGGTGCCACGTCCTACGTGGGCTTGCTCTGCTTTCACCACAAAATCTTGAATTCAAGGTCCTTAACTGAAATGAAATCAAGACTTTGGCTTTAAAATAAATAAATAAATAAATAAATAAATAAATAAATCCCAATTCAGCATCTGTTCTGAGCAGAAATCCTCAGGCAAAACTGCTTATCCTCCCACAGAGACGATCCAGGGCTTTCGCTGGGCTCTTAAACCTCCCGACTAACGCAATCCTCGGCCACTGGAAAAAACAAGTCTTAGACCACAACTCTGCAAAGCCCCTCTCTGGGATTAAGCAAACACTGACGCCCCCCCTGCTTCACCCAGACCGGAGTACATGCTCAAACACTTTGCGCTTACGTGCTCTGTTGACACGGAGCTGCTGCATCTCTTGCCAGCTCTGCTATTTATTTTCTTTTCGACCGGTGCCAATGTTTCCCTGGTTGTGTTCTGGGAAGATATTTCCTAAGCTCCTGGGGGGATTTTGCCTTTGTGAAATCCAAGCCCCACGACGAAGCGTTCCCTGTAACGGTGGCACGTTATCTGGGCTCCCCAGAAACCTGCCAACACTCACCCCTGCAGAAATGCTTCGGTATTGCTCCGGAGGAGGCTTCGTCACCCTTTCATATGCCAAGAACATAAAAGCCAGTTTGGGTAAGTTAGATTCACACGTATACTAGAAAGTGACAAAAGTTAACTGTATTTTTTGTTAACATGTAAAGAAATTGCATGCAAAGAAAATTGCAAAAGAGAGCAAATTTTCTTCTAGGTATCCAGATACTACCAGTGGCCACTAATTTCATAAGTTGGATTAAGAAGCAATGGCATGTCATGCTCCACCTACAAGCATCACTCTCTATACACACGCACAGGTATGTATGCGCGTCTGCAGATAAATAAGCTGCATTGGCACACCACCCCTGGAGCTGCCACTTGAGGCAAATCATTGTCATTTTAGAAGGAAAAAGGTTTCGGAAACACTGTTCAAGCTGGTCCATTTAAAAATGCACAAACAAGACATTAAATAACAATGAAATGCTTTCAACAACAAAAAAAAAACCACCCTGGTTGGGTGTTGCCAGCTCTCACAATCTCATTGCAACTCCTGCAGCATCTGATTTTTTTCCCTTAGAGTTTCCAGTGCTGCTGCTGGGAGCCAGGGACCCCCAGGGACACCCCTTGGCTCACCGGGGTCCCCTGGGGACACCCCCCCCCCCCGGCTCACTGGGATGCCACAGCACAGGCTTCGTGTCACCCCCGTGGAGCTCCCTGCAGTGCCCGAGACCATCCCCATTTCGTACACCTGGATGTTTCAGGCACACTCCACCATGGAGTCGGTATCATAAATGCCACTGGCTCCAATTAACGAGGGGTTTCTGTGCAATTAATTAGTAGGTGCCAGCCTCCTTGCAAGCAGAATCCAGTCGCAGAAGCACCAAACCGCCGGCACTTTGGTCTTTTCTGTTTCCTGAAACAAACTCACCTCCCGGATTTTGAGGGGCAGCAGAGCCGCCCGCCACACTCCGCCATCCAAGCAAAACCCACCTGCCCCTAAAAAAGTCCCTCCCTGGCTCCAGCACACGAGCCCCAGCTCAATGCCACGAGCCATATGTGTCAGAGACCCGCTCGCCGTCACCGCTGACCCGGCCCCAAGCTCCAGCTCTGGGACGGGGCTGCCCCCGTGCTCCCCCTGGCCCGGGCCCACCGCCGCCACCTTCCCAAAGGGCACTGACTCACAAAACTAACCTGTGCCTTCAAACCATCACCCGCAGCCTGACTTTGAGCAAGAATGGGGATGAAAAGGGCTTTTCAAAGACCTCCGTCACACGGGCATCGGCACGTGCTTTTGAGCAGGAACACGGATGCTGCAGGCTGCACGACGCAAACTTGCCGGCAGCCCAGCCCGGGACAGCCCAGTCCAAAAAGCCACAGGAACGGCCACAGGTCTCTCCTTACCTGGGATGCCGAAAGCCAGCGGTGGCCAGGTCCCAGGACCGTCTCCAGCCCCTCTGCCCCGCAGCTCCTTGCGATGGGCTGAAACGCTTTGACAAGTCACGCTTTAGGGGTTTATTCCAGGAATAAAACACCGGTGCCAGCGTGGACAGCCGGCTCTCCCAGGTCCTCCAGGGGAGGAGGAGGAGGAGGAGGAGGAGGAGGAGGGCTGAGTGCACACACACGCACAGACATGGAGCTAGTCTAGCGGCCAAGGCCAGGTCGGTACCATCTGCCACGGGAGCCCAGCAGGTCCCGGCACACTGCAGGGCAGAGCAGCTCCTGCAGACCAACTCGCCGAAGCCACGATGCTGCTGTGCACCTCAGCAAGAGTGTTCGCCCCCTGAACCTCCTCCAAGGCTGGAGGGATGCTCTTGGCACAGCCGGGAAGCACGCGGTGTCTCACGGCAGCGTCCCATGGCAGCACCGCGATGGGAGCAGGAGCTCCGGCCCCGCTCGCTCCCCCCGGCACGGGGATTTGCTCAAGCCGAGCTTGAGCTCATCTGCCGTGGGCATCATGGCCACCTCAGCTCCATCACAGCACATAATCACCGGAGATCAGGGCTCACCACCTAATCGGCTCAATCCTGCCTGGGACCACCTCATCCACAGCACCCCGCACCCCCCAGCGCTTTCGGAGCTGCTCCCGGCAACAGCCCCATCCCTCCATGGCCCAGCGCGGTGGGCTTTGCCCTTTTCCTGGGGGCAGCCAAATAGGGTCTAATCGCCGCTGTTAGGAATTGCACCGCCTGGACGCACTCCAGGCTCTGGATCACCCTGCGACACGTCAAGCCTTTCCGCCTCTGCTCGGCTGAGCTGGAGAAAACACAGGCAGGAGCATTCCTGCCTAATTTACATTGTTAACATATTTTCTTTTAAGTCAGCTCCCATAGCGTTTCCTCTCCTTTCACATGTGGTTTCGGTCAGAAAATGGCTCCTTTGCTCGCCTGCTCCCTGAAAAGAAAACCTCCACTGGCGGAGCCCACTGGGGCTGGGGGACACCAGGCTCCCATCCTGCTCCATGGCTGCCTCAGGACACCGACATGTCCCTGGGGGACAAGGGACACTGCTCAGGGCCTCAGTGTCCATCCCTGCTGTCTCGCCTCCAGCCAGGACCTCTCCATCCCTGCACTTCGGCTTCTCTGCTGCAGGCAGCGAGCACCAAGCGATGCACGGGAGGGATGCAGGGCCGCCTTTTGGGGGTTGCAGAGGAGAAGGGTCAGCTCCAGCAGCGCGGGATCCTGACCACAACGCAAACACCGGCAGGCAGAGCAGCGAGGGGCGATGCTGGGAGCCGGGAAGGAGCTGAGCGGGGGGAGAAACCTGCGCAGGAAGGGGGCCTGGGGCCGCAGCACCGCCAGAACAAGGGGCCCATTTACACCCGCCCTAACACAGGCACCCTCCCTTGGCAGTAAGGGTTATACTGGGAGCTGAGCTGAGCCGAGCCGCGGGCAAGCTTTAATTGCCGCTATTATTACTACAATTTTGTTGGAAGCTCAAAGGCTGCTGCCTTCACTCAGATTTAGGGATGCACTTAACTTTAAGCAGATGCTTACAGCCCTGATCTGGGAAGGGGAGGGGGGGTCCCCGCATCCCCGCCGTGAAAACCTGCTGTCTTTCATGCTACAAAGATGAGGAAAGCTGGGAGAAGCGGGAGCTCTCACTGCGGCTGCCAGCGGTGCCCACAGCCCTGCTCACTGTGAGAACCGGGGAGGCTTTGGGCTCGTGCCACGGCCAGGAGCGGGATTACTGCCTCCATTCACTGCCGTGCCAGGGATCCGCCGCCTGCTACAGCAGGGCTGGTTTTCATTCCCCTTCCCTCAGGAATGACTCAAATTTTCCCATTAAAGCAGCACCAGAAAGGGGGCTATTGTAGCCCTGCATCCCCCGGGGCCAGGGGAACCTCGGTGACACTTTGAGGGGGGGGGGGGGGCCACTGACTGCTGACGGCAAATGTCAAAGGAGCCTCAAAACCCAGCCAGAAAGTGGGACCGTCGGCCGGCAGCGCTGCGAGGGGGGAGGCAGAGCACCCCCAGGTCTGCGCCGCAGGGCGAAGACACAGCAGCTCTCCCACTGTCCCCACCGCCCATCCCTGGGAAAAGCAGAGCAAGGATGCTCCCGGGGCTTCCCGGATGGGACCCTGGATGGTCCTCAGGTCCACACCAGGATGCCGCGGCCCCCCGCAGGCTGTTGGGAAGGGCTCGGGGGCTCCCCCCCTCCCCGGCCGCACACATTTCACCCAGGTCCATCCCCCGGCTCAGAGTCAGCCAGCGCTGAATCGGCTCAAACTCCAGATGTTGGTGAAATGCTATAAATAAAGGAGGGGGAAGGGGAGAGGCGGCTGGTGGGACGCCAGGCCCACCGAAACACAAGCAGATGTTCCCCTTCCTCGCAGAGCTGCGGCGCGGTCCCACCAACACCCCAGCACGGGGAGGGGAGCTGGCACCAGCTCCCCCGCGAGGCGCCTGGCCACAGCCGGGTTTGAGGAGAAAGGTGGTGGTTCCAGCATCGGAGGTGCCCTGGCTGACGAAACCCTCCCCCAACACCTACAGAAGGGGGGTAATTCGGAGGTTTTTCCACCAGCCAGGCCAGGAATAAATCCTCAGGCAGGACCAGCTCCGTAAACAACCTGCTTCCATTTTTATACAGCCACAACTCTAATTACCGCCCGCCCCGTTAGCCGAGGAGGTGTTTCGGCTCCAACACCAGCCGTCAAGAGAAAAACCTCGCTTTGTTCTTCCAGTACAGACCTGACAGCCTGACTGACTCTCGCTCTTAAAGCTCGTTGCTTCACAGCATCTCCCGGGCAGCGGTGGCGGCTGCCTCCACATAGCAACAGCCGGGAGAAAGTTTTGGGTGCTCCCCGGGGACGAGCAGGGACTGCGGCAGCGCCCACAGCAATCCCTGCCCTGCGAGGAAAGGAGGGGCTCAAGCACAGCTGAGCTACCATGAAATGCCCTTCGGCAGGGCCTGCGATATACCCCAAAAGGAGCAGAGTTAAGAGAGGAGGGGTGCTGCAGGTTCCTGACAGCGCCGGCACAAACCGTGCCGCTGTCCCTCGCCTCGGTGTCAAAGCTTCGTGTCCCCACCAACCCAAACTGCCAGGCACCTCGCCTGCCTGCCCCGAACACGAGGTCTGGGCTTTTGTAGCTTATTTAAATTGCTTCCATTATTCAAATTGCTCCAATTATTTAAGTTGTTCCAGCTGGGTTTGAGTGACAGAAGCATCAAAAAAATTATTTGTTTTTAAAGGGCAAAAGACATTGAGATTTGCGCTGTTCTCCTCAACAGTTGCAGCACTGCTGCCCCAGCATCCTCACGCCAGCCCCGGGGGGCTCAGCCAGGCGCTGTGTCTCTGCCCGGGGGGGCTGCTGGAGGAGCGGGGGCTGCACCAGCACGCACGCCCAGCGCCCTTTGGACGCGTCCCGCCGCTTTCTCTGCCAACACACAGCACAAAGGGAGTGAGCGGGGACGGCAGGCGAGCCAGGAGACAGCTGAGCGATCCCAATTAGCAGTGGAAAGCGTCCAGCCACGGGTACTCAGCAGGACCCACAGCCAAGCCACAGCTGATCTGGTAATTTGGATATTTTCAGTGGGTGAGTCTCCAGCCCCTGCCGGGTCTGCTGCAGCGGACGGGAGCACCCAAGTTGGGGCTGGCCGTGGTGATGCTGGGTCCCTGCTATGCCCTCGGTCACAGCCCGACGGCAGCCCCTGCGAGGAGGAGGATTAGCCGTGCAATGGAAACCCCACGCCCGCAGGACGGCTCCTTCCAGCAGCGGAGGGGAAGGATGATGCCCGCAGACAGCCACGGCGGGTACCGAGCCTTGGCAGGGACCCGCCGTTCCCAGGGGCACTTGCCCTGAACCCTCAGACACAGCGGAGGGGATGGTGTGGCTTGTCACTGGTGACCCTCAGCCCCCAGCAGCCCTTTCCAGGGCAATGCAAAAAGCAATCAGAAAAAATTAATGAGGTCCTTCACTGTTCCCTGGCACTGCGGGAGCGGCATGAAGAGGTACGCACCCTCCCTGAGCTGTGCACCAAAGTGTCCAGGTCTCCCCCAAGCCCGTGTACCCCAACCTGGTCCCTTTCAGGTGCTTTGGGATGCAAAACCCGTGGGAGAGCGGGGTGACCGTGCCAGCGCCCTGCCGCAGAGCTGGACCTCGGCCACGGCCCCAGACACGACAAAAAGTTATTATCCCAAGAAACTGCCGGGCAGGAGAAAACAAGGGCAGGAAGGATGTGAAGGGTGGGGAGGACGCCTGATCTCCAGCCCGCAGTGACAGTGCCTGCCAGGCTGGGCTGCCCCACGGGACGGCGCAGCTCCTGCCCCACCCCGGGCACCCTGCATCAGAGCAGGGTGATGGGAAAAGCATTTCACTCACAGCCTCCCACCAGCATTTCACCTTTAAGCAATTTTCTGCCAAAGAAATAAGAGCCCGACCTCATCAGCTGCTGATGCCCTAAGGCGAGGGGCTAAGCCTGGATTTGCCCCTCTCCAAAATCCCCGGCACTATGCCACAGCTCTGGCCATAGCATTATGGAAATCCCTGAGCACAAAGGGGCCTCTCAGAAGAGGGGCTGCAGCCGGGGCCATGTCCTGGTGAGGACCACACGTCCCTGGTAGGGACAACCCCAGGCAAGGGTCCCTGACAGGCACGTCCCCCAGCGAGAGCGGCTGGCTGGTGCAGGGACGCCAGCCCGGTCCGGCTCCGTGGGGTCTGTCTGATCCCCCCAGCAGCGGATGCCTCCGGCCGAGCTGTCCCTGCCATTGCTCAGCAATCCCACAGCTGGGGAATTTCTCAGCCACAAGAAGCAGCTTTTTTTCCCCCCATTTGCTGGCGTTTGAGCAGACTCAGACAGCAAAGGCACCCACGCTCTCCCCCAGGCAGGGCTGGAGCCAGGAACAGCAGCACAGGCTTGGCTGGGAGCAGGGAGCAGCTGGCTCAGCCCAGGGAGAGAAAGGGAGGGAGGGAGAGAGGACGGAGGAGACCGAAATCGCCACGTGCATGTGTTTTCTTTGAGAGACAACTTTTCCAGCACGATCTGCCAAAGGAACGCGCAGCCGGGATACCGGCGAGCTCCCCTGCTCCAAAGGGATGGGCTCCGGGACAACGTGGGGCAGCAGCAGAGATCCTGGCAGGCTGGGATTTGTCCAAGAGGAGAAACACAGGATGTCCATTCTGGATGCAAAGGGATCTCATCAGATCTAGAGGATTCTGTTTTCCAGTGGGTAGGAGGGAAAGGAGGCAAGGAGCATCGGTCACTCTGCGCAGGGCTCAAACCACAGCTTGAGCCGCTGGAACAGGGGGAAAAGTCCTTCCCACGCTCGCCATGAACCCCCCGGGGCAAGGGGAGGGATTGCTGTGGGCGATGGGAAGGCAGTGGGAGACGCTGGGAATGAGCTTCCCCGATCGCATGGTGCTCCCTCCGTCTGCAGGGGCCATGCTGCAGTGGGGAGCTCACAGCCCCCGGGGGAGAGACGTGCCCCACTCCGCAACACCCCAAATCGGACACACAACTGCCACCCACAGCAGCACATCTCAACATCTGCAGCACTGCTCCAAGGACAGGCAACGGATCCCAAACAGAGCCTCCTGCCCAGGGCAGGGCCCAAAGCACATCCCGCACACGAGCTCACGCTCGCTTGCAGCCGGAGGCTCTGGCCAGAGCTGCGCACCATAAAATCGCTGACCACGACGTATCGGCCTGCCCTTTGGACTCCTCAGCTTCTCGCTGAAGCCAAGCCTTGAGCAATCACCAAACCATTCATTAATGCTGGCCCCATTTGTTGCCTTTAATAACCCCAGGTCATTAGCAGGAATCCAGTCATACCAGCTTTGCACTCCTGCGGCAGCGGGGAGCCCCGGCTGCAGCCATAGGCATCCCAGCCCTGCGCTGGGCACGTGTGGCTGCACCACGGTGACCAGCTCAGCACCACCGACACTGGGGGAAATCCCCCTCAAGAAGGTGGGGGCTCTCGTGCGATGTGCCAGGGAGCACCAGGGGCTCGTGCGAAGCACTGGGCACCGTGGAGAACATTGCTCCCTTCCCCAGAGCCTGTGGTCGCACGCCCAGGGAAGGAAGGATATTTTCTGAAGGGTATAGGTTACTCAAGCTCTTAACTCCTGGTTTTCACCCTGCGGGCTGCATGGCTGTGCTGTAGTACCCATGCAGGACCCAGGGGACACCGTGACACAGCGCGGCCACTGTGGGACCACGCACTGCACCCCACGTCCCACAGCTGCTTCCTCCCTGCTGCAGTGCCAGCTGTGAGCCACAGCCCAGGGGGGCCAGCACCCACTGAGAGCTGCCCTGAAAGCCTGGGTTTTGGGGACAGGGTACAGCCCCCAGCAGGGGCCTGCAGAAAGCCGGCTGTTAGCCAAGACTTCTAACACCGGACGGGGAAGCCTGTGTTCTGCATCACGGGCCAGCGAGGACACGGCTCCCGGTCCTCCCCCCGAGCCCCCGCAGCCTCCCCTGGCCCCAGGTGCTATATTTAGACTTGCAGAGCCCAATAAAGCACATGCAGGGTGAGAGAGAGACCACGCAAGCCATTGTACTGGCCCTTCAGGGCTGACCTTCCCCCCAGCTCCACCACCAAGCTCACCCCATGCCCAGGTTGGGGTGGTGGGTGGGATGGATGCAGGGCAGGATGAGCTGGGTGCAGCCCCGCAGGTGCCTCAGCTCCGCAGAGCGCGCTGCATGCTCGCTGCACGCTCGCTGCACGCTCGCCGCACACCTTCCAGCTCCCACCGCCGCACAGCAGCATTTCACTGCCCCGGCTGTCCCCAGCATGGGGACACATCTGTGCCACCCCCAGCCCGGCCCCTGCCCGGGGAAGGGGGGAGAACAGGCGCTGCTCTGTGAGCGCCGGGGAGCACTGGGACCAGGGAAGTTCAATAGTTTACTACCAATATTTGTCTTGGCCGGGCGGCACGGCTTGCTGGAGGAAACAGGGCAGGGGGAGGGCTCCAAACATCCTCTGCATTCCTTATAATGAAAGTAAAGCCAGCGCTGTGGCACCCGCACTTGGGGTTAACCAAATGTAAGGCCTTTTGTATTTAAAAATCCTGCAATAAAATATCCAGGGGTGCAATTTTCCAAAAAGGAGGAGTGAGGGGCCTCGCTCCCGACCCTCGGCTTGACACACAAGCTACCCCCTCCTCCCAAAAACCCATAACTCAAAGGTTTTGCACAAAGTCTGCTCATGGAGCTGATCCAGGTACAGCACCCAAAGTCCATGGCTCTGCCTGGAGCTCTCAACCTCCTCCACACAACTCAATCCTCCTTCCACAGCAACACTGCAAAATGCTGGTGCCAGCTCCATCCCACAACACTGCTGGAAAACACAGAATCAAACTGAGACCTGATGCAATCAGGGAAAATCAGGGCTCGCTCACTCAGTCCATACTGCTGCAATGCTCAGCTCAAAAATGACGTTTTAAACTCAGCTCCTTAAAAATGAAAAGGCCACAGAAGATGCCCCTTGCTTGCTAAAGGGTGCAGGGAGCTGAGCACCCTCCCAGCCGCTGCTCCTCAGGCGAGGGGCTGGTGTTTATCTCCAGCCGGGGCAGCCAAACAGCACCTCCGTGCTGGGGCAGATAAGGAGGTTCGGAGGCGGCTCTGCCAAAGCCCTGCGCAGCGGCGGGTGGTCCAGGACAAAGTGCATTTCCAACGCAGCGCAGGAGGACCTCCCGCGATAACCCCCGGAGCCAGCGCCAGGCTCCGGCTGCTCCTGCTGATAAACCCCGAGCGAAGGCGGGTGCGCGGTGCCGGGCACACTCCGATGCCGGCTGCGGGGCTCTGAGCACGCTGCGATCCATGGCCATGGGAAGGGCTGAAGAGGACCAGAAAGCTGCAGGGAAAGCGGCCGCCCCAGGAACGGTCCCGGCACAGCGCTTGCAAAACCGAGAGATGGATCCGGGTGCCCAACAAAACCCAGCAGCCGCTTTGAGGAGTGGCACGAGGCAATTTTTATCCCCACCTTCGGGCTGCCCCAAGCACCTCTCCAGCACGACACGGGGTCTCCCATGTACCCCCATCCCCAGGACAGACTCAGCCCTCTGACATCAGTGGGAGCCCTGCGCTCATTAACAGCAGCCAGACAAGAGCAGGGAACTCTTCCAGGCAAAGCAGACTATTCACCCCACTTAGAACTAATTAGGGCTTGTCTTAATTAAATCCTGCTAACCATGAACAACCACAGGGCCAGAATTAACTGGTTTACCTGGGATGGCCTTTGGCTGCTCACGAGGGACCGCCAGCCCCGTGCGAGCGAGCCAGCCCCGCGCCGGCCACGGTGGCTGCAGACACAGCAAGGCAGGAGCCGCCGGGGCTTGGGAAGAGCCACTGGAGACCTGCCCCACGGCAGAGCATCACACCCCAGGGGATGCCAGTCCAGCCAGGCGGCACGGCCCCGTCCGAGGGCTGCGGGAAGAGCTGCTGCAGCACACCCCGGGGTGGGAGCTCAGCCCGCCAAGGCAGGAGCGGAGGGATTAGCCCTCCTGCCGCCTTTTGTGCTGCTCGTTTCTTTAACAGGATTAGTCCCCGTAAGTCCATAAGAGGGTTTAAATCACATAACGCCACAGGGTGAGCAGCAGGGCTCCTGCCGGGTCCGTGCAGGCGGTGAGCCTCAGTTAACTGGGTTTGCAGCAGACGGCAACGGAGGGGCCCAGGACCGCATCCGGACACCAACACACTGCTGCTCCCTGTCCCGCTCCTTTCTCAAGCATCCCTGGCCACGGGGCAGCGCACAGGACGGCTCAGTGCCGGGGCTGGAGACCCCACCGAGGGAAAGACCCGCCGCCCATCGCTGGCCAGGCAGCCGGAGCCTGAGATGCCCACAAAGCATCCCTGCGCACTACTGCGGCACCGGTACCTACAGGGAATCGTCTTTCTTACCTTCCCCTTGCTCATAAAACTACTTTTCAATTTGGCTTTCACAGACTCACCACTAACAGACACCTACCACCAGCTTATTTTACCTGGTAACAAACTTCTGCAAGGTTTTAGTGGGAAAAGAGATGTTTAGCCAACAAAATCCAGCTCCAAGTCTGGTTACGGTTTAAACGTACACAGCAGTGGAATCAAAACACTCAGGAGTCCAGGCAAAAGCTGTAATGAAATTAAATTACGATATGGATCCTGCCAGAAATAATTATGTCGACAACCTGGGTTTTAATTCCTTATTTATAGAGACTTGTGGATCTGGAGAAGCCCTTTGCTGATTACAAGTTTAACTTTCTCTCTCTCATATCCCAACCTGGAGTCTCCCAAGACCACTGCCTGTAAAGTCTCCGTACCTAGAGACACAGCCAAGGACTGGGAGCCAAAACTGGCTTGATTCAGACTTTAATTTATACACTGAGTTCTCCTATAGTGCTGGGTAAATCACTCAACCTCACAGCCTCAGTCTCCCCGACCAAAGGGCAGGAACAAAGCGCACAGAGGCAATGCCACAGCCATCGCATCACACTTACGTGCTGTTAGGGCTGCAAGCAGTAAAGGGATGTTGCCTTAGGGATTAAAAGGAGTTCTTTAAAACCTCATGTGGAAGTCAGGCGTGCCCGGCCAGCAGCTGGAAGCCCTGGCCCCCTCCGGCCCGGGAATGCACGCTGTAAGTCAGCATATGCACAGCACCTTTGCTTCATGTGTTTCCACTCCCCACGAGCAATGCCGTAACGCAGGCACCTTCTCCCCCGGGTGGGAGCAGCCCCGTGCCCAGGGGGCTGGGATTCACCCAGACCCGCAGCATCGCCCACAGCACCGCCAGGTCTGGGGTGAAACACCCGGAGGTGTTTTATCCAGCCACGCTGCACGGTGGCACCAGGGACAGTCCTGGTTAAAGAGAGCTGGAAACGTGCACTGTGCCCCCTCCTCCACAACTAATTTGGGTCTTGGGAATAAACAGAGAATGCAAAAAAAAAAAAAACCCCACCACAATATCGTTTTAAGGTTTCCTCAGCCATGACAGGACCACGAGCCCGACCATCCCAGAGAAACTCCAAGGGATGGAGCAGTCACAGCAGAGGCTCTGTGCAGCCGCCAGGGCACATGCAGAAGGCCCTGATTCTGCCAGAAGATTTTTAATTTATTCAAAACCATTTAATATTTTTACTATTGAACAGAACCATTAAACAGCTGGCGAGGAGCCCACTTGTAAGTGAGGTTGTTATCAAAGCAAGCTGCTCGAGTGCATCCCTGCAAGCAGAGGGGGCCGGGACCAGATGCGCCGGAGCAAGCTGCATTTTGAATGGCTCCCATTTAATACTGGTTTTCAAATCATTTTGAGGGAAAGCTTTTGATTACTCGAGGATGCAGAAGGGAACACCACCGGCTGGACCACACGCAGCATCTCTTGGTGTCAGCAGCATCACCACTCTGCAACCAGGCAATGGGCCGGGATGCAAACACACACACACACACACCCCTCCCAGGGAGGTGGCAGGTCCCAGGGGTGACTCCACTGTCCCCTCGTAGGACTGGGTGTCCCTTGGGAGCGCATGGCCCCGGGAACAAAGGCTTTTAGCAGGGCGCAGCTCCTCCCGATGTTAATCTGCCTCCCGCCTCCCGCTCCCTTCCACTCGCTTTGTATTTCACTAAAAATATCGCGGCGGAGGAAGTTTCTGCCGTGGGGTGGATGCTCTCCTCCCCGGGAGGGGCTTCCTGCGCTGCGCCAGCACAAAAATAACCCCCCAGCCGAGCTCCTCTGTGGGACCTGCTGCCTGCACCGAGCCCGGGCAGGCGAGCTGTGGACAGGGGATGCCTGCTCAGCCCCCTCCCTCTGTCCCCACAGCCCACCCGCAGCTCCTGGGCGTTTTGGGTGATGGGACACAGCCACAGTCCACATGGAAGGAAGCGTTTTGTATCCAAACCCCCTTCCCACAGCACTGGGAGGATATGAGTGTGCGGGACCTGGGGGGTCGGGAGCCAGGGCTGACCCCACCATGCTCCGGCACGGTGAGCAACACACTGTTTTCTTCACCTTACAACGCTGTGGGTCAGTGTCCCATCTCGTATCTGGATTACCTCCAGCAGGACGAGGCTCAGATCCCTGTTGGCACCTCCTCCGAGTGCTGCGGCAACACCCAGCACACGCCGCTCCTCCGCGGGCTCATCACAACCCGAGCTGAGGCTCCAGCAAACCCCGCTGCAGACAGTGGCACTGCGATGCCAGCCCCAAACTGATACCAAAAACCAACGAACAAAAGTCAGAGGTAACAGACTGCCGATGGACAAAGGGCGAGCAGACGGGACCGCGTGGGGAACGAGGCTGGGGCTGCCTCGGTCCCAGCATGGGGACCTGCGAGGCTACGGGATGCAGAGCCCCCAGCCTGCCGCCCCTCGAGCGGCGCAGACCCCACTGCTCCCAGCCGCCCGCGCACCATGGGGGAGCAGAACTGCAACCAGCTCCTGAAACACCCCGATGCTCACGCAAAGGGGGCTCTGCAAAAACAGGTCTCATCCTGCTCCTTCTAAGCAAGCACCAAGTCGCTGGGCTATCAGAGGGACCAACGGTCTGTAAAGTCAGTTATTTTTAGGCATTTATCCTATCGCTGCCTGCACGGGAAAGGGGCAGGCTCCCAGGAAAGCAAAACACTCCAGGCTCCTCCAAGCAAAGCTCGAGGTGCAGCACAGCCTCCTGTGGCCCGGATTGGTGTGGGCCACCACCCCACCAGGCTAGGGGACAGCATCCTGCTGCTGTCCCCAGAGAGGGCACCGCCAGCTGCCACGTGCCCTAATCTCCGTCCCCAAGATGCTGTGAGCTGGAGCTGCTCCAGAGCCCACCCGTGCTGCCTGCGGCCCTGGCACCGACTCTGCCCGGCCCTGTGACACACGATGCCGGTGAGCCCGGTGCTATCAATAATGCAGCGGGGTCAGTGCCGGCACGGGGCTGCTGGCTTCCCCACAGCTCTGCCGCACACCAGCCAAATTCATGCTTCTGGGATGGGATTGAAGCGCTAATCCCAGAAGCAAGCTCGGCTTTGCTGCCGCTCCTTGGCTGAGCTCCTGCAGTAACCAGACCCCTCACCATCCCTGCGTAGCCCAGCACCCACTGCAATTTTTGCAGGGAGGCAGGGGGTCTCTGGCCCCGCTGTCCTGCCTCCCAGCTCCCTGCAGGCATCTTTCCTTCCCCAGCAGGGACATGGGAAGCCACACCCCCATCCCACACCCTCAGCCAGGCACAGCAGAGCAGCAACCTGAGCTCCTGGCAGCCCTGGTGCAGCTCCACTTTGCAAAGCCATTTCTGCACCTGCAAAGTGTTTAAGCAGAGAAATGCAGAGCACATACGGTGATGCATCGCTATGCCGACGGGGCACACACACGGCTTCCTTTCGGCTTTGCCCTTTCAGACCCGCAGCGAACGCTGCCGGGCTGGCAGCATCCACAAAAATAGCTGCTGTGGGAAGGGCAGGGAACGCTGCAGGGACATGGCCACAGCTCCTCGCGCTCCGTGCCGGAGGGTTTCCCCAAGCCTCTGCCTGCACAGCAGGAACCTCACCCAGGTTGTACCAGGGATGAGCTTTGCTGTCCTCCCCCACCACCCTTTCCCCGCAGGTCTGAGCCTGCCACTGGCGCCCGGGGAGTGCAGGATGGGAGTGCAGGATGCTGCAGGGAAGTGCTTTAATTTAAACCATGCACTTATTTTTTGGGGTTGTTTTTTTTTTAATCGCATAATTACTGCAGACATTTCTGCTCATGTTAGGTTTTATTACATCTTTGTGGTTATTCTACAAGCCCTAAATTTTGGGCCTCAACTGAGTTGGCAAAGTTCTCTGAAAACATCTGTCCTGAGTTACTCCCCTTCCAGCGCTCCGGCAGAAAGCTGGCAGCTGAAGATGTTGCAACGCGGAGTTTTATTTGCAACAGAAAAAGTTCTTATTCCTGACCCAAACAGAAGTGTAAATATTTACTGCCTCGGTGTCAGCACTGGCCCCACACCTGTGGGTCCCTACAGGCACCCAGGCGCTCGTCCATCCTCCTCCAGAAAACAGCACATCTGTCCCCAGGCACATCAGGTCCTCTCAAGCGCAGGCCGGCAGCACGCAGGAGGCTCAACGCCTGCTCTCTGTCACGGCAAAGAGCCGACCAAAATCCCCTGTGTCAGCAGGAGAAGGGGTGTCCCTCTGCCATTTGCAGTTCTTGCCAGCAGCAATGCTAAGGGTGACACCATCCCTCCCTGAGGAGGGGCTGATTAACAACCACTAATTCCCCCACATTAAAATTTCTGGACCCAACAGGCTGCTTGAATCCAGGAGCTACTAAACAAGACATAGATTTGTTTTCCAAAAGATAAATGCTGGTTGTAAAGGTCCCTTTGCACACCCACCCCTCCCCACAGTCAGTGCTTTGGTGTGACCGGAGCAGAGACGGAGGGGAATTGCATCACCCCGAACGCGTCTTGGTGACTTTACTGTTCTTGTTTCTCCTACAAACACACCTGGAGAAAGCAGTGAGGCAGCAAGTCCCAAGGACGTTGCTAACATGGCTCATGAAGCCTGCGTGGCCCTAACGGGGGTCCCAGTAACAGCACATCCCTCCCACTGCGCAGCAGGAGCAAGGGCAGCCGAGCTGCAGCTGCTGCCTGCAAAGGCGCTGCCAGCCCCGGGCCACGCTGCCTGCGCACCACAGACACCTCCGGGATGGCCGGCAGCATCCAGGAGAGCACCCGGCAGCACCGCTCAGCGCCAGCCCGGCCCCACAGCACGCCCGCCTTTTACATGCCGTTAGCCCAGGCGTTTAATTAACAGCCACTGCCGGCTCACACCGCTGCCCCAAAGGCACCTTTGCAATCAAAGCAGCTCACCACCAAGCACTCAGCGCCCAACGCACCCAGAGCAGCCCCTACCACACTGAGACCCCCCCCCCCACCCACTACCTCCCAAACCCCTGGGGACTCGATGCCAGCTGCCCAGCAGGGCAAGAGCCAGAGCTCCAGGGAAATGCAGAAAACAGCCCAGTGGCTACAAGAATGTGTCTGGGACAAGGGAGTGCCTGGCATGGGGGCACGGGCTCTGCCGCTTCCCCTCCCGAGGGACACAGCGTGGGGCAGGCAGCGAGCAGGCAAACCCCTCCAGCACAAGCAGGCGTGGACCTGCAGCAGACCCTGCTCCCCGCGCCACCGCGGCCACGCAGGGCACGAGTCCCCAGGGGGCCGGGGATGGCAGCGCTGTGACAGACGCAGCTGCTGGCAGCCAGCCCCGCCGACCTGCTCTCGGGGCAGGCAGCCTGATTTTAAATACGTGCTGAATTATTCATGGCATTACCATGGTTCCTGGAGCACAAGGTCTCTGCTGGGGTGCGCACTGACCTCCCCACCCATGGCAGCTCTCGGGGGGGGGGGGTGGTGTCACTCCTCTTGCAAAATAAGACTGGGGCAGCATGGGGGAGGCTGGCAGGGCCATGCCCACCCTGCCTGCTGCATCGCCTCCCCGCTGCCCATCGCTATGGCTGCCCCGGGGTGCCAGATTTCCCTCCTCTTTGTTTCAGTTGCTTGTTGCTCCAGGCTGCACTGAACAACCTGGCCTCAAATCAAGGAAAACTGCAGCCTTTACATAAACAAATGCTGCTCAAAAAAATGCTGCTCCTTGGGAGCAGCCGGGAGCATCGACACCGGATTCCCACAGGGGCAGGATGGGGCTGGGGGTCTGCAGGGGGAAGGGAGCTGCCTTTTCTCCTCCTTCACTGAACGCCTCCAGGGAAGCTACACAAAAGACCGAAGAGCTGCCAGCCCAAGCCCAGCTTCTCCCAGTGCCACCCAGCTCAGAGCCTGGTCCCCTCCAAACCCAGCTGAAGGCAAGTCTCTAACTGGACCTCAGCTGCCACAGCCCCGCTGCAGGGACAGAAATCTCTCCCAAACAGCCCCCGCACTCGGGAGCTGCGCACCCCCACATGGGCCCAGTGCCGGTGATCTGCAGGGTTAGGGTCAGGCTAGAGCTGCCCCATGCAGGGACACAGTGCTGGAGGGCTGACCATTGCAGGAACTGGGGTGCACCATCGCTCCCCTGGCCTCCAGCCATTTTGGACCTAGGAGGAGAGCCACATCACCCAGACCAAGAGCCTGGAGCAGGTATTACCACCTTGAAGCAAGCAGGACTGCAAGGCACAGGAGCAGGATGCAAGTCCTGCTGCTCCGGCCACCCTTGACCTCCTACCAGGGTCACTCACGGTCCCAGCACAGAGAAGTGACCTTGGCCAGGAAAGGCTGCAGCACCCAGCTCTTCAAAGAGCTGCCGCCCCCAGAGGCGGGAGCAAACCAGCCACTGACCTGAGCCTCTGCAAGCACCTGAGGTGCTCAGCACTGCCCCGCTCAGCAGCCGCTGTCCCCAACCCCACACAGTGGGGCATCGCCCCCAGAGTCAGTTCCCTTTGTCCAGCTCAGGCTCCGCCAAATGCCAGCCCCGGCTCCGGCACAGCGAGCACCAGATGTCCCAGCCACGCTGACCCAGGAGAAACCCCTGGCCAAGGCCTCCCCAGCCCCTCTGAGGGGAAGCGTGGGTTCTTCTCCCCCCTCGCACCCCAGCCCTGCCTGGCTCTCCCCGTCCCACCCTCTCCTTGGAGGAGCCGAAACCCAAAGGCCGGAAAGGACCGTCCTGTTCCCCTCGCCTGACTTCCCGTCAGCACACGCTGTTGGATTGCAACCAGCAAACGAAACAGAGACAGGATAGGAAATCCCCAGCTTGGAAAGCCATCCCCGGCCATGCCCAGCCGCCCCTCGCCTCAGGAACGGCTCCTCTCCCACCGGCCATCCCGGGGTGACCAGCCCCCCACTGCACCGACCTCCAGGGGAAACGCACCCATCATCATCACACGGACCTTCAAACAGCTTCAAATCATGCAATAAGTAAAAAAAGAAAAAAATCCTGCCTCCAACCCTGCCCCTGCCAGCCCCAGGGAAGGGGGGCTCCTCCTCTGCAAGATGCCAAACAGTTCTGGAGGGGAGGACCAGAGGCAAGACCCGCTCCTTATCACTGGAGAGGCACGTGCCTCCTGCCTCAGACCAGCATTGCCTCTTATCTGCGCGGGGAAATTTCTTCAGCTGTTACTCCGTGGGGGCTCCTGAGGACACGAAGCTTTCCTGACTTTCCCACCTATGTCCTCCTGGCAGCCCCACGGCCACTTCTGGGCCAGTATCCAGCCGCCACCCCACCTCTTGAGGGGGCAGAGGCTGACCAGGCACTGCAGCCCCTGCAAGCTTCCCGGGGAGGACGAATGCGCCCATGGCGGCTCCGCAATGGAGGAGGCGGCTGAGCACCAGCACTCCCTGCCCAGCGGCACAGGGGGGGTGCAGGGTGGGGACATGGAAGGGAGGGGGACAGACGGCTGCAGAGAGGTGACAGAACCACCTGCTCGGCCACATGACACCCACACTGCTCCTGCCACGTTCACGCCCTGAGCAAGGGCAGCGCTGGGACCAAACCCCGCTATCTGCCGAGCGCAAGGCTGCGCCGTCTCCGCCAGCCCAGCCCCAGCAGCAAGGCAGCCATGGAAATTGGACATTTTCCACCCCAAATTCTTTCCTTTTTGGAAAGGAGTTTGCCAATAAAAGGCACTTACTACAGAATCACAGTCCAGACTCAGGCCACTTGAAAAAGAGCTAATTTCCTTCCTATTTAAGCAAAAAGCTGAGAACACATTCGCCCCAGATGTTCCCTCCCTCCTGCAAATAATGGAGGGGAGAGAAGCTCATTCATGAGCTCCAGCTTCGCCACGTCCCTGGTCCGTGCAGCCTGTCCCCGTAGGGGAGCGAGACCCAGGCTGGGTCACCCATCCCAGGGCTGACGACCCCCCACCAGCCCCCTCTGTTCCAGGCCCCCAGCAGCTCCTGGGACTCACAAGACCCTCGAGGGGCACAGGAGGGGAGAGAGCAGCGCAGCCCCCCAGCAGCCAACGCTGCTTCAAGCAAGAGCAAATGAGGCCAAGGGGCAGCTCGCCCACTGCTTCGGAACACAGCGGGGTCCCCAAAGCCAACAGCCACATACAGAAGGTTTTTCTCTGATGGGAAGCAAGCCGTGCTTGCAGAGGGAGGTGCTCCCAGGGTGGTTGCACCCGCTCCCCGGCTCTGTGCCCAGAGAGCAGCCCCACGCGCCGCCCGATTCTGCCCTCACCTTCCTGCTGCCGTGCGAGGAGAAGCTGTGCGAGTGCTGCTGGAGGCTGCCCCCGCTCAGATCCAGCTGCGGCTTCCAGACCTCCCCATTGTCGCTGCCCACCGACTTGGTGGGCGAGATGCTGGAGTTCAGCAGGATCCCGCTGTGCACCATCTCCTCCGTGCACGTCAGGCGCAGGCTGCACAGATACTCGTCCGTCTCCTTGTCCACCACGAGCAAGCACGTCTCTGTCTCCACAGCTTTGATGCGCTGCACAACCTGGAAAGGAGAAGAACAACTGAGCAGAAACCCAGGGACCTCCCAGCTGTGGCAGGAGCTGGACCATCAGCTCCCCCACACTCTCCTGCAGCTTCGGTCTTGCTGCAGGGTGCAAGTTTGCTGTCACTTCCAGACATCAGTGATGGGGGAGAAGGGCAGAGTGCGGCTTTGGGGGACCCCCAGGATGGAGTGCCTGTTGCCTGCAGCCCCGGGTGAGGATGGTGATGGCTCTTTCTACTCCATGTCCCGCAACCCACATGACAGCTCTGCCCAGGGTAGCTGCACAGACCACCCAGGATCACCCGCTCTGCTCAGACAGGAGCTTTCAGAGGCTGCTTCATTGACCCCCGAGCATCAGAAACCCTGCTGCCTGGTTTTGCCTCTTAGAGGGACAACACAGTCTGTGCCACCAAGCAAACAGTCCTGCACACCCTCATTTCCTTTATCTGGGGCTTCTTTCTCCCACCATGACCAGGGCAGGGTGGAGAGCCGGGGTGCACAGGGAGGCACCGAGCACCCATGCAAGCATTCGGTGGCTGGGCTGCCTTTGCTGGGTGCTCGCCACTGCACCGGTGTACCAGCTACCCCCCACCCCAGGTGGATTTATGAAAGGAACAACCCAATCTGCACATTCATCCCCAGTCCGTGCTAGGGGCCAGCAGAGATAAGGGAACCCAGTGCTGGGAGCGGGAGACGGGCCCATCCCTGCTGGGATCCAGCTCCAGACAGCGCTGAATGGGGACCATTGTCCTGCCGCTGCCCGGCTCCTTCGCGGGGATCGGTGACCGGCAGAGACTCTGAAAGGAGCTCGCAGTGTCGGCGCGGCGGGGAGAGCCGGGAGGAGCCGATCCCGGCCATGGCCAGGCAGGGGGGTAAATCACTCCAGGGTGGGCTGTGATGGAAACGGGGCAGATCCGGGACATGCACAAGCAGCCAGGCAAAGGGAAACCACCTCCAGACTCTCTGCCAGCAGCTGCAGAGGGCTGGGCCATCTCCTCCCTGCACAGGCCTTCATCCTGAGGAGGAGGAGCGGTGGTATCGCTGGCAATGCTGCTCAGCAGCCATCCCCAGCCATGGGGTGACCCTGAAGACCACAGACCCCTGACCCCCCCGGGCATGCCAGGAACCCCCCAAAGCAGCGCTGGGCTTTCTTACAGGGCTCCTGCTCTGATCTAGGTCACACTGGCCAGACACACTGCAACCGCCAAGGTTATAAGCGACAAACGAGTCTAATGCGCAATTAGCTAGCATTTATTTACTCCCCTGCAAGCTCCATTCAAGGTCAACAGAGCCGGTATCTGCAAGTGAAAAAAACAACCAACAAGAAATTTATAGACTGCAGACAAGGCTGCTTGTCCTGAACCAACTGATCTGCTGCAGGCTGCAGCCTCCGTCTCCACACGCCGCGCTGGGCAGCAGCGTGCCCAGGGCTCCCATCTGTAGCCAGCCTGAAGGGTGCTATTCCATCAAGCCCCTGAAAATCCGTCTGCTCCCTTTCAGATCTATTTACACGCAACA
The DNA here is from genome assembly GCF_965638725.1 of Aptenodytes patagonicus. Classification (NCBI taxonomy): domain Eukaryota; kingdom Metazoa; phylum Chordata; class Aves; order Sphenisciformes; family Spheniscidae; genus Aptenodytes; species Aptenodytes patagonicus. The sequence goes on from NC_134961.1 coordinate 5,500,553, forward strand.
TCAGACGGTGCTGCCGATACTGGCAAGGCAGTGCCTGTGCAAGGCCACTTCTCCCAGAGGGGACCTGGGAGCAGGCAGCTAACATGCAGTGGCAGGAGATGCAGATGGGCAACACCTGCAGGCAGCGTGCAGCAGAAACATGCTGGGTCCCACGCAGCATCCCCCAGTCCCCACAGTTTAACTGTGCTGCCCTAATGCCTGGAGCACCCAATCATTGGCAGGGAGCAGGATCCTGCAGACCACAACAAAACACAGAGGGACCACAGAAGCACCCTGACCTGCCACAGTGCTGCACAGCCCCGGCAGGGCAGAACAGGCAAGCTGCCCCCCCCAGCCAGCGGGGAGCAATGCCGGGGCCCTGCCTGTTGCCAAGCTCCCCAACAGCGACGCAGCAAGCATCTCCCCAGCCCCATGAGTGCCAGGGGCTGAGCCAGGCAAGGATGAAGAGCGGGCACAGAGCAGCTCCTCGCAGCTCCTCGCCCTCTCCCCATTAGCGGGGACAAGCAGAAGGGGCTCTCTGTGACAAACTCCCCAGGCAGCACGTCACTCTGGGGACAGAGCAGCTAGGTGGAAGGCAAAGCAGCAGCCGGACACACAGTGAGGTCCTGCCCAAGGCGGGCAGAGCCCAGCACCCTACCCGTTTCCGAGCCATGGTCACAGCCTCGAGTCCGCAGCTTTTCTGAAGACGACACAGCCTCTCCTGCGCATCTGGCACGTCAGGACCTTCTCAGCACCGGTCCCAGCCGCATGATTTCCGCAGCTCCACCCAAACAGACTTTCACCCCCGGCTACACCAGCACCAGCCCAGCAGAGCCAGCCTGGGCCCTTCCACCCTTGCCAAACACCAGCTGCCCAGGAAGGATGCTCATGGTGCCACTGGGAACAGCTCAGTTCATCCCTCCTGCTCCGAAAGAGATGCTTCTGCCCATGGGCTGCACTGCCAGCCTCAGCAAAAGGACCTGGAGGCTTTCCTGCACCGCCTTTTAACAGCGCAGTCTGATCACCTTTGTGCATGCCACACTGGTGCAGAGACACCGGACAAGGAAGAATGGGTCTTATCTGAAAACCGCACATCTCCAGGAAGACCATTACCCTCCGTCACGACCCCCAGAAACACCATTTTTTGGTGCCATACAGTGGACCCAAGCCAGGCGGAGGCTGGCCAGCCGGAGCTCGGCCCCCATGGCCGCAGGGCTCTGGGACAAGCCACCCACCAGCTGATCCCAGGAGAGGCAGCACCCAGCTCCTACCCCCCACATGCTTTGGGCACAGCGTGAGGGCAGGAGCCCACTGCTCTGCCCCACACACCCACTGCCCACCCGGGCGAGGAACCGAGGAGCCAGGATGCAATTTTGCATCCAAGACATGAAACGCCCTGAGAACACGTTCTGCCTTCTCTCCTCGGGTAAGGCCAGGAAAAAAACGGAGAACAAAGACACAAATGCCGCCAGCTTCAGCTCGAAACACAGTTACACCCAAACAGCAAGGCCTTGTTTGCTGCAGGCTCCGTCCCACTGCAGCTTCAGATGCACATGGAGAAGTGTTACTTATTCAAGGTTGGGGACCTCAGCAGCGCAAGGAGAGGCCACGGCGAACCGGCTGCTCTAACCCACCGGCAGGAGCCAGCGTCTGACCTGCCATGGCATTGCCCTTCCCACGGCCCATCAGTGCTGGGTATTTTGCTGCAGGGTGGAAAGAGGTTCTTTGCTGTTTTGAGGCAATAGGAAGGGCGATCCCAGAGGGTGTCCTGGGGCAGGGCTGCTCCTGCTCACACCACTTCCACACTCACACACACTAATGCCACCACAGCAGGAACGCAGCACAGCTGTGAGCCCCACGACACCCCGGGTGGGACACTGTCCCATTCACGGCTCTGCAGCAGGGAGCGAGTGCCAGGGCTGAATCCTGCCTCCACCAGCAGAAAATGGAAGACAGGAAAATTTCTCCCATTTCACTTGACCTACCAGAAAACCCCCGCACGTTTCAAAGACACAGCTGGCTGTCCCAGCTCTGCTATCACCCATCCCCAGCATCCCAGTTTCAGCAGGGAGTTCTGATGACTTCCAATACGACGCAGCTCCTTACAGGAACGCGGGCCCTCCTTTCTCCCCAGCCAGATCAAAGACATGGATCCTCCTTCAAGGGTTTTGAAATCACATTCAAGACAAACATTAACTTTTACACAGCTGGCTCAGATCATCAAAACAGGCTCAATTAGCCACGAAAAGCCACCAAGCCCACAGAGAGGAGTCCACAAGGCTTCACTAGAGCCACCTGGGCTTGCCGTGACACCCTGGAAGGCTCTTTGCTGTTTTGCCTCACCTTGAGCACATCAACATCCACGCCTGCCCACGAACCCACAACCCCTGCCGGGTCCGTGAGCTACGCGAGGCACATCCCTGCTCTGCCCCCATACAGCGCTGGCAGCTGGGACCAGCCATATGTTTTAAGTTACTAAAGCTCTAAACCCCGCAGAGCCCCGCAAGCCATTAGGCAAAGGGGCACATTCAGCACTGTGCCCCTGCCAGGCTCCGTGTCTCCGACAGAACAGGGGCAGCTCAAATCTCACTGCTTGTTTTTTTGGACTAAACTGTTTAACAAACACAAGTTTCAGTTTTATAAGCAGAAAATGACACGGCCTGAAGCGTGCAGCTTCTGTTACAGAGCTGAGAAACAGCTCGCCTAGACCCCGCCGCCCCCAGTCACAGCCGTGGTCTAATAACAGCCATTATTTCCCTACAAGCCCTATCTCACTTCAGCCAGCCAAACTGCTGAACATCTGCAGAGCTTTATCAGTAGATTTTAAGGCATCCTTATACACTCTGGGCTGCATAAGCAGGAGCAGCTCACCCAAAGTGGCCAAGAAAACCCATAGCAGAGCCGGAAATAAAGGCCGGGTCTCCCCATTCCTTTCCACCACAGGTTGCATAACGCAGCGGTGCCCTGCCCGTACCGAAACACCTTCGGCTTTCCCACCTTCACACGATTGCAACACCCTTTCCCCAGCAGCGAGGCAGACCGCACCACGCCACCGTTCTCACGGGAACTCAGTGTCCCAGGCACACAAAGCCCCCCCCCCCCCCCCGCAGCCCAGGCCGAGGATTTCAGGGGGCACCCACCCCCACCCCAGCGACCACCGGCAACCGGCCAGGCCAGGGATGCTCCGGCACAGATATTTTGGGAGGAGATCACCCCTCTAGCCCGCCCCAGGGAGGCTGGAGCCGGGCAGAGCCAAGCCGGCGGGGAGGCTCGGAGCCGGGGCGCTCGGCCCGGGGGGGGGGGGGGATGCCGCGCTCAGCTGCCCGCCCTGCCCGCACCCCTGCCCGCACCTGGTGGTGCGTCTCCTGCTCCACGTTGAGCCCGTTCACCTCGACGACGCGGTCCCCGGCGCGCAGCCCCGCCGCCTCGGCCGGCGAGCCGGGCTCCACTTTGCGGATGAACTGCCCGCTCTTGCCCTTCTCGCCGTGCAGGTGGAAGCCGTAGCCGCTCTCCCCCTTCAGCATGCGGCACAGCCGCGGCTTCAGCTGGTCCTTGGCCATGGCCGGGGCGCCCGGCGGGCGGCGGCGCGGAGCGGCGGGCGGGCGGAGGCGGGCGGCCGCGGGGCCCCTTTTATGCGCGGCCCGGGGCGGGCGCGGAGCGGCGGGGCGCGGAGGGGCGGGCCGGGGCCGGGGCCGGGGCCGGCGCTGGGGCTGGGGCCGGGGCGCTGAGCGGCGCGGCCATGCTGCGCGCTGCCCCGCGGCGCCGGGAGCGCGGCGGGCGGGGACGGGGACGGGGACGGGGATGGGGCCGGGCCGGGCGGAGCCGGGGCGGAGCCGCAGCGAGGGACGGGGACGGCCGAGGGACGGGGCGGGCGGAGCCGAGAGCGGGGCTGACACCGGCACCGGCACCGGCACCGGGCGGACGGAGCCGATGGAGCCCCGGGGCCGATCGCGGCCTCCCGGACTCACGGATCGGAGCCACCCGGGGCTCTGCGGGCTCAGCTCCGGCTCCGGCTGCCGCGGCCCCCCCCGGCTGCAGCACAGACCCCCCGGGCTGGGGGCAGCCCCGAAGGCCCCCGGGGCCAGGGCAGTGGGCAGCCCCGCAGGCAGCTGGCCGGAGCCCACCGCCCTCCAGGCCAGCCTGGGGACCGCCGCCGACACAAATCCGCTGAGCTGGGTCCCCCCTGCATCTGCGGGCCAGGCCCCCCATCTCCGCTCCCCTCCGGGAAGGGGTACCCGGGCCACGGCTCATCCATGGGGCAGCGCAGCTCTCCGGGACACGGGCAAGGGCCGCCCCGTAAAGGGGAGGCGATGGGGAGCGGGGTCTGGAGCAGAGGCCGCTCATCCGGAGAGTTCTTCAGGTTCAGCTGATGGGATGTGCTGGGACCCCCTGGTCTGGAGAGGGGAGGACGCAGCCCAGCAGCTCCTCTGCCCACCCAGCCCCAGCCCGTGACCTCGGGGAGATGGCAGAGCTCTTTGTGGGATGTCTCTGCCGAGCCAGCCAGTCTGGCACACACGGAGTTCGTGGGCTGATGGACTTCATACGTTCACGTGAAAGAGCTCAGAAACGTTTTGTGTCCCCCTGAGCGCCAGGCAGGGGACGGGGTTTGTTAGCGGGCAGCTCTGCCGTTCCGGTCCCAGACATTCCTGGCGGGGAAAGGCTCCTGCTCCATCGCGGGTGCCCCTGCAGAGAGGCCGTCCAGGTTTCACCTGGAATGAGCTTGTTTTGATGGGACACGGAGATCCCCATCTTCACCCTTTTGCATTCCTGGTCTTCATTTCCTTGAAATCTCTTACAAGGATGAAATGACCCGGGTTAGGTGTCACAGCTGCGTGTCGCGTTCCTGTGTCACAGGTTTTCTAGCTCTCCCCCGTGGCACTTCTCCTTCCTCAACTGCCTTCCTGCCAGATTTTTATAGAGCTGAAGCAAATGCAGCGGCCAGCTTGAGGTGGTAAATAAGACTCCAGAAATTAATATTGATTCGCTTTTAATTTGTAGTCTGCTTTAAAAAAAAGGCTTCCACTGCAGTTATACATAAAGTCACTCTTCAAAGGAAAGACGCTTGAACCAAAAAGATGCTTGGTGATGTGTCTTAGAGGAGAGTCGCTATCCTGGAAAAAAATGGCATTCTTTATCTCCGGCAATTCTTCCCACCTTCATTTCCTATAGGCAATGTGGTTATTTGGACGTTGCGTACAAGGAGAGAGCGCAGCGTGGCCGTGGCTGGGTGGTGGGCACCGGCCCCCGTGAGCGCTCGGTGCTGTCCCTCAAGGTGCCCGTCACCCTCAGCCGGGAGCGGGCTCAGCCCCCGGCTCAGCCCTGGCTCCGGCCGCGGTTTGCAGCCGGCGAGGTCCCACCAGGGAGGATGCCGGCTGCCTTTGCTCCGAGGCGCCTTTGCTCTCTGCAGCGCTGCAGAAGCGCTGATCTCGGCACGAAATCTTGGGTGACACGAGAGGAGGCCAGAGAGCCGGGAAATTCGGAGACTGTTTTATTTGCTGTACAAGGCAAGTACTCTCTTGAGACTCTTTGTGGAGTCCTGAAGCTTTTTATCGGGCTAGAGGAGTGCGAATAATTGATTTTTCCGTTCACTGGCCAAACCAAAAAACTGGAGGGAGAGGGGGAGGAGAAGGAATTGTTTCAAGTTTATTTGAAGAAAAAAGTTTTTCTTTTTGTTCAGTGCAATAAAAACTCGAGGGAGAAAATCTTTGGGGTGGTCAGACAGGATATTTTAACCCTTCTGAATGTCTTTTTAAAGGTGTTGGTAGCTTGCAAAATAGAAAAAGGGAGAAAATATCATTTCAAAAAGGTGAAAATGGGATGTTTGAATTTTTCAAAAATGCCTTTTTTTTTTTTGAGCACAAGCATTTTCTCAAGTGTGACCTGAATTTGTTGATTTTTTTCAACCTCAGTGTCCCCAAAAGGCATTTTTTTCCGCAAAAAACATCTATTAATTGTAGAGAAATTAAGGAGGGTCGGGTACCGACCGTCACCTGTCAGGCGAGAGGACGTAACCCGGCAGAGATGCCGGGATCTGCAAACCGCTCCCGGGAAGGCTTTAGCAAACCTTTCGGCCCGAGCACCCCTGCCCGTCTCCGCCGGGCGCAGGAGGCGGCAGCATCCCAGCACTCGCTCCCCAAGGGCATCGGGACCCCCGACCGAGCCGCTGCCGGGTCCCCTCTCCTGCAGGGACACAAAGGGGACTTGGTAGAACCCCGGCTCAGCACAGGATTTTTGCCTGCCTGCTTCTGGTCGCACACCTTGTGAGCCTGAAATGGAGCGTTTATTTCATGATCCCGCTACTTTGGGGACTGACGGAGCCATGCTGTGGTCGTGCCTCTGAGCCCGGGCGGCGCACGGGTCTGGGATGTCCTGCCTGTCCTGGGATGCACAGCTCAGTGCATGCTTTGGCGCGGGCATGGTTCAAAGAGAAACGCTGTATTTTTTCCCTGCAGCTGATGGGGAAGGCTCCTTCGTGTAAAGGAGCTGGAAAGAACTTGAAAACGCGTTGTGCAAAGGTGCATCCTCGCACGGTACAAAACCCCTCCAGTTCTCAGGGCCATCCTGCCGTTTCCCATCTGTGGCCCGTTGTAGAAAAAAAGCAGAGAGCACAGGAGGGCTCCTGCATTTACTGGTATAACAGAGCCCTGATTAAATCCAGCAGATACTGCACAGGCAAGGTTTTTCCGTTTAAATTTCTGTGTGTTTTGATTTGGGCAGGTATTTAAGTCCGAATTGGGCCGGCCTGGAGGCTGAGGGAGTTCATGGGGTCTGTGTGCTTACTGGCTTGGAAGGGTTTGAAGGTCTTTTTGTTTGACATCTGCTTCTAATTCCTTCACTGCACTTGGTTGCGCAGCGACAGAGAATTACACCTGTGTCCTGGACCCTGTTCGCTTTAGGCCTGATTCTTTTGCATCACTAATGCAAAATACAGATGCTGTGAAAAGTTTCACAATTACAGAAATTAGGCTCGAGCGGCAGGCTCCCTGGTGGGTCAGAGGGAGGGATTTCTGGAGCCCATAAAGTCCATCTTCATTCAGAAACTGGCAAAACCTCGGCTGATAACCCGAGCCTGTTCAAGCTGGCTTGTTTCTGAAGCGGGTGGAGGGTCAGGGCGAGGGGCTCTTTGAGGGGGAGGATGGTTTGCCGAGGCTGGTGATGGAGTCGCTGGGCTGTGCAGGTGCTTCCAAAGAAATGAGAGGTTTTGCACGTGCCTTTGGGCCATCTTCTGCCAACGAGGACACACGTTTTCAAGACGCCAGGAGCCTGTTGTCTCGCTCGTGGCTCCATCTCATGCCTGCTGGATGGCTTTGGGCAGATCTTGTGGCTTCTCCGTTTCCCCCCTCTCCCCAACCCTCTCCCGGGAGAGGACCCACATCGGAGCTCCCCCACCACAGAGCTGGAGCTCACTGGGCTGGTTGCAGCCGGGCTCCACGTCCCAGGAGACCTTGGCCACCCAGAGCACTTTCTGCCTGCGTGTGGAGGAAGACCCAGGTCCTTCTGCCCAAGCGCAGGGACGTACCCGTGTCGGCAGTGGTGGTTGACGGTCCCCGCTGGGAGCTGCAGAGAGCTGTTGCTACTGCAGTAATTAGCTCTATTAATAAATGAAGTCTCGGGCTTTCCGCCTGGCATGGATGCAGCTGTGCTCATTCCTCCCTCGTTTCGCTGTCACTCAGCGTGGGGCTGCTGGGTCCCAGCTGCTCTCAGGGAGCAGCGGCTCTCGAGGAGAGGGGAAAGGACGATGATTTATTTGCGCTGCCAGAGGAACCGGGAATGAGAGGAGAGCTCATAAAAAGCACCATCTCATTTTCTCTAGGCCTCTGTGTGTGGCACTATTGAGCTGTAAACCTTTTCCAGGTTAGATTTATAGAGATAGAAGGAGAGCTGATCATTAGGAAGATGAATTACATGCTTTGTGGGTTGTGAAAGTCCAGAAAGTTCAGTTACACTGCTGAGAGCTGGGAGATCCCTCTTGCACAAGCTGGCAGGTAGGAATCTGCCCAGGTCCTTTATTATTTGCAAGCAGATAGCAGCGCTATAGGTACCAAGCTGGAGGGGGTCCGGCAGCACTTGGTGCTGTGCAGGCGTGGAGCTGGTGACGGTCCCTGGTCAGGCTGGGCGCACCCGAGATCTCCCACGTGCCAGCACACCCACGGACAAGTGTGCAAGCAACGATGCTGCTCCCGTGCCCCAGCGGCGTGCAAGCCACCCTGCTCCACGCCTGCCGTGCCCCCACGGCACGGGCACCCCGCTGCCCACACCGCGCAGGGCAACAGCCCCGCCGCTGACCACCATTTTCCCCTAGAAGAGCCGAAATGTCTCTGGCAGCTGCAGGAAAACCGCACGGATAATACGACTGCAAAGGGGCTTGCTCCTGGAGGGGCTGGTGTTGGCACAGCTCGTTTCCTGAGCTGGACACCAGCCGGTGCTGGTGCCAGTGCCACGCCGGTGTGCCACTGTGCCTGCCGCAACAAGGACGTGGATGTAAGAGCAGCACCGAGCCCTCCAGCTGGCTCTGGGACCCCCCGTCCCTGGGAGCACCCATCCTCGGGAGCACCCATCCCCAGCAGCACCCATCCCTGGAAGCACCCATCCCTGAGACCACCCATCCCCAGAAGCACCCATTCCCAGGACCACCCATCCCTGGCAGCACCCATCCCTGAGACCACCCATCCCCAGAAGCACCCATCCCCAGCAGCACCTATCCCTGGAAGCACCCATACCTGGCAGCACCCATCTCCAGAAGCACCCATTCCCAGGACCACCCATCCCTGGCAGCACCCATCCCTGAGACCACCCATCCCCAGAAGCACCCATCCCTGGCAGCACCCATCCCTGAGACCACCCATCCCCAGAAGCACCCATCCCTGGCAGCACCCATCTCTGGGAGCACCCACCCCTGGCAGCACCCATCCCTGGGAGCACCCACCCCGGGCGAGGTTGGAGGCAGAGCAGCACAGGTGAGCACGTCCGCGGAGGTGCCAGCGTGGCGGAGGGGACCTCCCTGGGCAGGAATATGCCCACAAGGTCCCTGCTAGCACCCGGCCGGGCGGGCAGCGCTGCCACCCAAGGAGAGCGTCGGCGTTCATTCACGCCGCGCTCCACCGCAGCCGCCTCCTCTCCTGCCAGAAGGAGAAGCAGAGTGGAGGCCCCATGCCGCCAGACATGGGAGCTGGACCTGAGCCCAGGGGTGGTGGTGGCCTGAGCCCGGAGCAGCAGAAGCACCTCGAGAGGCTCTTGCAGGGCTGGAGGTGGATGGAGATGGGGGGGGCTCCCGGCTTCACCCAGCTGGGACACCCCCTACGCCAGCCCAACTGCAGCAGCCCGGGGGGCTGGGAGTGCAGCCGGTCCGTGCTGGTGTTTTAGCACGGCCGTGCCTGGGTTTAATCATACCGTGCCATGAAAGTCATGGCCCGGGCTAAGGGTTTTGAAGGCATCAGCTCTTCTGCTGGCATGTCCAGCCCTGGATGCCACCCCAGCACCCAGGGGACCCCGCGAGGGCTGGGACCATTCCTGCAACATCTTCTTGGCATGAGCAGAAGGGCTAGGACATCCCCAGGGAGCTTCGCTGGCCCCTGAAGTCTTTGCAGCTCTTGACGGGGCTCGGGGAGCGCAGTTTGGTTAAGGGGCTGCTTCTCTTGCAGCAGCCGCATGGCTGGGCTGGGGGAGGACAGCTTCCTTCCGCTGCCCGATGGGGCTGCATCTGGGTTTTGCTCTCTCCTGCACACATTAGAAGGAATATCCACCAGAAAATAAGACAGGGGAAATGCTGAGGCCTGGGAAGGTGCCTGCAGCCCAGCGTCTCATCACCCCGGGGGGGGGGGGTGAAGGGGGGCTGGAGGGCACCCCGAGAGGACATTTTATCTTTGCTGCACCACCAGCCACTCCTGTGCCGGACCCAGCGGTGTGTGTGCACATCCCCAGGAGAGGGGCACGGGGTCCGGCAGGATGCCCAGGGAGCAGGCAGAGCCGAGCAGTGCAGGCAGGGCAGCGCTGGCACGGGTCACCTCCGCTCCCGGTGGCACGTGCCCATGGCAGGTGAGCTGCCCCGACGAAGCAGCGTGGGCGCTCCCCAAATACAGCCCTGTGTACAGTCAACACGGGGGAGGCACCTTCAGGGCGGCCTCAGCACGGGGCCGGCACGGCCCTCAGGACGCCTGGGGGGACACTCGTGGGAGGGAGCGTGGGGGCCCGTGGGAGGGTCCCGACCCGGCATTTCCCCTCGGGCACCCCAGGAATAGCCCCGGGCTGCTGCAGCTCGGCCGGGGAGATCTCTGCCCGTGTCTCTAAGCCACTGTCACCTTATCAGCGCTCTGGACAGCTTGGAAATAGGCAAAGCAGCAGGCACAGAGATACCGTTATCTCCTGTTCTCTGCAGCTCCTACCCCTTATCTCCGGCCTCGATCAATTCCCCTGGGTGGTGTCAGCATGGAAGGTGTGGACAGCCCGGCGGGACGGGATGAGACCCCTGGCAGACCCTGGCTCAGCGCTGGGTCCTGCAGCCCAGGGCTCCCCACAGGGACATTTGGGGCCATCGCAGGGACCATCCGGGGTACCCAGCTCTGCCCAAGGGCTTTCCATCCCCAGCGACCACCACATCCAACAGGGACCACCCGCCGGAGAGGGGCTCGGACCTGGCCCGGCTCAGCCCTAGCCGCCTGCATCCCGGCAGGGCGAGGAACAGCTTCTAGGCAGAGCCGACGACAGAGGAAATTCCTTGGGGAGTTTTCTTCCTCCTGGTGCATGTAGGGGCCTTGCAGCCATTGTGTGTGTGCACAGGGCCAGCCCCGGTGTGAGCTCAAGCCGGCTCCCTCGGGGCTGCCAGTTCCTGTCCCAGACGCTGCCCTCCCCAAAGCCCCCAGCCCCAGCGTGCCCGGCCGCCTCGGTGGATGCTGCTGGTCCCCTGGGAGAGGCCGGGGAGTCGGGAAGGAAAGGGAGCCGCCCGGGGCTCGGGCCGGGTTGGGGTGGGACGTCTTCCTGCCCGCTGCGGCCCCTGGGATTCACCCGCCTCTTGGACTGGAACAAAACGCATCCGCTGGCACGGCAGGCTGGGTGACGGCGCACCCCGTCCGGGAAAGCCTCGCTGCGTCAGTCGGCCCTGGCTCCGGCCGGCGGTGCTGGATCTGCAGAGCTCCCAGGCACCACCTCGGGGATGGACCTGGACCAGGGGCCAGATCCAGCTCCAAACCCCACATGTGCTGCACGGGGATCCAGAGCCCGGGAGCAGCCTCATCCCTGGGCTGCCCTAATCCAGAGCAGCGGGACAAGCTTTAGCCCAGAGCTTCCATCCCCTTCCAGGCCCGTGGTCTTGGCCAGGGCTGTGCAGAGGGGCACCCATGGGGCCAGCTCCCCACTCTGCAAGGGCGCAGGGTTGGGGACATGGTGGTAGGGCTCATCCTCACCCCTGTTGCAGCTCCCCAGCCCTCCCCAGCCCCCGGCATCAGCGTGGCCACAAGATGGCATGGCAAAGCCACCCAGGTGCCGCTGCACCCTCTGCACCCTCTGCACCCCCTGCACCCTGCCCACCACCCCACAGCCTCAGTGACCTGGTGGAACATGGTGGGAGGGAAGGGGTGACGTGTCCCACTGTCACCTGGGGGTTTCTCAGCCCCCCACGTCTCCCAAAACGGTGCCGGGAATCGCCCTCCTTGGTTGCAGTTACCCCCTGCAAAGCTGCTCTGCGGGGGTCAGGGGGCACCTGAACCTTGAACGGGGCCAGGAGCTGACGTGCTGCTGCAGCTCCGCGCCTGTCCATGGTCCCCCGAAAGCTTTTGTCTCCCCACTTTGCTCCTGGTCACATACCCAGCCCACGGCGGGCAGGGACCCAGCATCCTCCCCAAGAATCCCCGGGGCTGCATTTCACCTCGGGGCATCCATGGGGGCCAGGCCAGTGGGTCCCCGCGGTCCAAGTGGCAAGGTCCCCATGGTCCAGGTACGCAGCCCTCCGGAGCGAGGGGGACGGGAGGCAGATCGTGGAGAGTGCGGCATCTCCCCCGGGACCAGTCTTTTAGAAGGGATTAGATTAACATCCATCAGGGATGGCTGGGTCCTGCCCCGAGGCAGGAGGGGTAATTAAATGCCCTCTTAAGCTTTCTTCCATTTTACTCAGCTTGTTGACCCCCGGGGAAGGCCCAGACCTCTCCAGAGAGCTGGGAGCACAGAGGAAATTATTTTACAGCCCCAGTGGGGAATCAGCTCGTGGTCCTCAACAGCAACAGGAAAAATTATTTTACAAGGTGAGAAGTGAAGGGCTTGTGGTTAACTGAGTGTCTCGCTGGTTTTGCCCCAGTAATTGGCACATACAAGTGTTTCTTTCCGACAGACGAGGGCAGAAGCGCACACTTGAGTCGCGTCTCTCATCACATCGCCCTTCATCCCCCTCTCTGTGCACCCTCCTGCACAAAGCTGACCTTTACATTTTCTACCTCATTTTATCACTTACCTCCATCAAGAATGGCAATCTGCCTCGGCGGCCACTCCACAGGCTGATTGGCACCCTGACAGGTACGGCCCTTTTCAAGTGCAGCTGCCTAATGGGTTATTGGCAATCATGTCTCATTTGGCCCATCCGAGCACCGCGCTGCGCTAACGAAGAGCAGAAATTGGAAAATCATGGGGGGGAAGGGAGAGGGGACACAGCGGAGAAACCGGTTGCGAATAAACTGGGAGGGAACGATCCTTCACATGTTACAGCACCTGAAATCCTCCCCGAGAGCCGGCGAGGGGTGACGGCAGCCCCCCGGGTGGAAGGGGCAGCGCGGCAGGCAGGGATCGGCGCGCGCCCGGCTCCCCCGACAAGCACCGCGAGGGGTTTTTCCTTTCAGATCTGAACCAAAGCCAGCACAAACCCTGCTGTCCCCGCTCCACGGTCGGCCACGGGGGCTTGGCAGGAGCAGGCGGTTCATGCAAGAGGGGTGGAAACGTCTCTTTTTGCCAGATTTCCTGCAAAATGCACCAGCGCTGGCGGGCGAGAGCTCAGCAATTCATGGGAGCCGGACTCAGCACCCCAAACCTCAGTTTTCTCTAGAGCCCAGATCCCACCCGCTCCAGCACACCTTCACCGAGCGCTCCTGCCCGGCCCCGAGGCTTCTCCCTGTTTTAATGGGGAATAACATTTATTTTCATCAGCAGAGACATATATAAAATTAAGCTCTAAGCAGGCACATAAACAACTAGAGCAGTGAGGACTCGCAGAGCTTTTGTTCAGCCCAGTCCAGGAAAGATTTCTAACTTCGCCATCTTAATTGACACTTAGCCTGGCAGTAACTCCCCGACGGGCAGTAAAAGAGATTTACTGTAAAGCTACAGAACAAATTGTGTCAAGGAGTTAAATCATGTCAGAAAAATCTGGGAGTGACGCGACCCGTGTGGAGCCGTACCAGGTTTTGCTTTTAAAAAAAAAAAAAAATACAACAGCACACTGAAGCCAAAGTTTCCTTTGATCAATTCTCATTTTAATGAGGGCAGGTTCCTAGGAAGCAAACAGTACATGTTTGTATCATATTGCAAACAGAAATCTAAAAAAAATAAACAAAAATAAATATCTTCCCTGTTTATTTCTCCCCAAGTTTATAGGACTAGGTTGACCTGAAAACAAGATGAATTTACCACTGCGTCTGGACAGCGGCCACGAAAAATCAGATTTTTTGGAATGCAATTGTCTATATGGTTTCAGAGAGGTCAGAGTACCAGGAGATCCGCCGATGAGACTCTTCCTCGCCAGCTAGGGTGAACGGTTTCCACCTCGGGCAGTCGATGCTCCTCCGGCGCTTGAAGCATCTCTGCTGGGCCCCTTCAGCGGATCAGAGCCATGTCTTCAAGCGGGAGAAGCTGAAAGGAGAAGAGGGGCCGGGTTATTTCGGAGCCTCACCTGAGCGTCAGGCTGCACACCCGAGCCCCACCACCACCTCCCTCCCCACGTGGGACCGCATTTCCCCCCTGTACAGCGCTTAAACCAACGCTGCATTCGCGATATTCATGAAATACTCTCTGGGGGCTCAGATCCGACCCGCGGTGACTGCAGACTCCCTTTTCTGCCACTGTGCACGCAGATAAACCCCACGCAGACACTCAAATACCGGGCTCGGACCTGCCCGCAAGGCTCCTGTGGAAATTTTGCTGTGAAATCAGAGGGATGCACGCGCGTACACAGGTCCAGAGCCCCAACCGCGGTACCCGGGACTGCTCTGCCCGTGCACAGCCAGGCTGCGGGAGGTAACGGGACAGCGCAGACGTAAGGCAGGGCTGAGCTGACCTGTCTGGCCTTTCCCAAAAAGATACTAATCCCAGATTTCCTCCAAAAAAGGAAGGGGGGCAGGAATACAGCTACGTGTTTCAGGGGCTGATCCAACAGCTAAAAGCCTCCGTGGATTTCAGCTGGATGTTGGCTCCAGCTTTACATAAGAGGAAAGAGATTTAATGTCTGGGACCAGCCCCGGGCCAGTCCCATGCAGCTTGGCTGAGCCCGAGCGGGCAGGGAGAGGGGTCCTGCGGAGGGGCCACGCCGGGAGCGCCTCGGCATCGCCGGCCTGCCGGCCCCGCGGACACCCCTCCCGGCACTGGCAGCTCGGTCCCACAGGGTGCAGGTTTGTGATGCACCAAACAGGGGGCACAGAAATCATCCGGCTCCTTTTTCTGCCCTAAAGCCAAAGTGCAGCTCCTCCAAACACGTCCCACGGGGAGGAGGAACGGCTGCCCCCTCCTCCCGTCCCGCTTTGCTGGGTGCAACAAACCTTGTGGTTCAAGTTCAAAAATGCGGCAGAGACTCAACTTGTGCAGTCGCACTCACGCAGCGGTGACGGGGCTGTAAACCCCCGGGACGCGGGCTGTCCCGCAGGGTCAGGGCTCTCCTCGCTCCCCCACACCCTCCCAGCCCAGCCGGGGCCGGGGCCGGGGTGCAGAAGGCGGTGTGGGTGTCAGGGGGCAGCTCCCCGCATCGGGGTGATGCCATGGGGCAGCCCAGCTCTCTGCTTGGGGCACCCCGAAACCCCGCTGCCTGCGGGATGGGAGACCGCAGCAAGGCTCCGTGCACCCCCCGTTACCTGGTGAAACCCCTCCACGGCTCCGTGCACCCCCCGTTACCTGGTGAAACTCCCCCCAGCACCCCAGGGTGCCGCAGACAGACCGCGGCAAGACTCCGGCACCCCAGGCACGGGCGGCACCCCTCAAGCATCCTGGGGCGCTGCGGAGAGACCGTGCCCCCCCCCCCCCCCCCCCGGCCCCGGCGACACCCCCCCGGGCTCCACCGCCCCCCCGCCCGCCCGTCGGGGCCCCGGCGCGGCCGCGGGGTTACCTGAGCTTCGCGGGGGCCGGGCGGGGGCCGGGCGGGGGCCGGGCGGGGGCCGCCCCAGCCCCAGCCCCGCCGGAGCAGGCGCTGCAGGAGGCGGCCGGGGCCGGGCGGCGGCGGCGGCGGCGGCGGCGGGGCGGGCGGCGGGGTCTCCCCGGCGGGGCGGCCCGGGGGCGGCGGGGGGGCGGCGGCGGGCGCGGCTCCCCCGGGGCGGCGCGGGGGCTCGGCCGGCAGCTCCCGGCGCCAGAGGTAGGGGGAGCGGCGGACGCCCATGAGCAGCCCCGAGGCGCGCCCCACCGTGTGGTACCGGGGGCTGGCGACGTGCTTGTACCAGGCGCCCGCCGGCGCCGCCGGCAGCATCAGCCCCAGCAGCACCAGGGCCCCCCAGGCGCCCCCCGACAGCTGCCCCCTCGCCATCGCGCCGGGCGGGCAGGCTGCAGGCAGGGTGCGGGCAGGGGTGCGCCCCGGCCCCGGGCGCCCCAGCGAAGGCTGCCCCGCTCCCGCGCCCCGCCGGTTTATACCGCCGTCGGGAGGGGCACCCCGCGGCTCCGCCCCGGCAGCCCCCGGCCGCCCCGCTGCCAGCCCCGGCCCCCCGCGCCTCCTACCTGCCGCCTCCGGCGGCCCCCCCCGCCCTCCCCCTGCAACCTCCCCCCGGGACGCCGGCATCCGCCCCGTGGCCCCGAGCGGCCCTCCCGCCCTCCAGCATCCCCCCTGCAGCCCCGAGCACCCCCTTTGCCGCCCCGAGCATCTCCCCTGCAGCCCCGTGCATCCTCCTTGCAACCCATCCTCCTCGTCCTCCTCATGGCCCAAGCAACCCGCCCGTGGTCCCCTTTGCAGCCCCGAGCATCTTCCCCGTGGCCCTAAGCATCCCCCCGCAGCACTGAGCATCCCCCTGCAGCCCCACAAACCTCCCCGCAGCCCAGCATCCTCCCCGGCCCCTCGGGACCTGCTCGACAGCAGCAGGATTTACTGCTGGAGGTAGAGAGATGTTATAAACCCACTGCAAGTGAGGACCCTCAGAGGGGACCGGCACCCCCCCTGGAACTTCAGTCTGGGTGGACTGAAGCCCTGCTTTGGTTACCTGCCGCGGTGCAGAGACGGTGCTGCTGCTGGCGGGGAGCAGAGGGCCCACACGTCCCAGGGAGCACGGCTGTCCTGCTGTGCAGAGCTCACCTGGCTCCTCTCCACCTTCACAGCTCCCACGAAGCGGTGAGACCCGGATTTCACCCGCTCAGCTCAAACTAACATCCCACCCGCAGTTCGGGGGTCCTAGCGCCCATGAACTTGCCTCCGTGCAGGGCAAAGTCACGACTGCTTAAGAGGTGTAAAGCGATGGGAAGAGATGAGACGCCGAACCCGTGCGGGGGGCTCAGACGGCTGCTGTGCTTGTGCCCAGCTCAGGCCCCCACGAATGCTACCCCCGGGATCCCTGTCTGCTCTTGGTCACTTCTCCATCACGGTTAAAAACAGCCAGCTGCCGGCCTTCCTACCCGAACAGCTACTTCAGTGAGTGACTCCTGCTCTTCCATCTCTTCTTTAGGAAAAAAAAGATGACCCAGGAGACGAATACCTGATTCCCATGGGACGCCTGCCAACCTGTCTTCCTCTCACCGAAGCCTACCGCCTTCGTAATCCAGAGCATTTACAGGACCTGGTATTTCCAGCCCCTTCCAACGCCCCTCTGGTGCCACTTCTTAACGAAGGGGAGGATTGGGGATTCGGTAACACCATCCCTGCTGCCTCCTGCTGAGAGCCCCTTTATGTTGCCTGGATCGAAATCTTGTGGCCACTCAATGCTTTGCCCGTAGATATTTTGGAGGGGTGCGAGGAGCTGGTCGTTGTGCTCCCCCCTGCGATTCGGGAGCCTGCAGCGGACAGGAGCGAGCAGCCGCTTTGCACTTTCTCCTGCAGCGAAGTGCTCAAGACCATTTGCAGTGGATTTGTCAGGCTGCTTCCCCTCCTCTTCTGCAACTCAGTTCTTAAATAGGATATTACCGTGAATTTTGCCATTCCAGTCAGGTGACTTTTTCCCCCAGATTCCTTAATATATCCAAGCAGGTCAAATTTATGCTCATCAGGGAGCAATTCCAGTTCCTCTTGTTTATTAGCCAAGGTCTTGGCTTTATACACTGAACTATGACTAAATAATTTCTCTTTTTTCAGGCCACACAGTAACTTGATTAATTTTTTTCCTAGCATCTTGCATGCTCCTGTGTGCCCATTTCTCCTTGTTGATATTTTAATATGCTCCCAAGGAATCTGGCCAGCCTGCTTCCCACCGCCGGGCTCCCCAGCTCTTTACCGGCATCCATCCAGCCCCCATCTTCTCACGCCCAGCAAGCACAAGTTCCCGGCAGCGAAGCTTTCTCCATCAGCCCAGCTTGCACAGGTCGGTGTTTTGTGACCCTCTGCTCAGGCCTGGGGACGTGTTTGCACGTTCAAGCAGGAGACAGACCCCTGCTGGGGACCCCTCGGCGTGTGGGAGCAGGTTCCGCTCATCTCGGCCAAGCAACAACCTCTGCCTGTAGGAACCAGCCCCCTGGCCAGGCAGGGGCCAGAGAGAGCGGGGCTGGGGGGAGGAGGGAGAAAAGGACGGTCGGTGCAGAGCCTCATGATTTTCGTCTTCTGGGAAGGCTGGGAGGGAGTGAAATTCCCAGTTGGTAAGAAGCGCATCCCGACCTTTTCCCGAGCGGAGCGCTGGAAGTTACCTCTGTGCAGAGCACGACTCGTTTCTGTTAATGAACCGGACCCAGAGAGTCCAACTCACCCATGGCCCAACTTCTTGGAAGCACCCAGCCTTAAAGTAAGGACGAAGCCGGGCTCCCGTCTCCCACCAAGCAGATCATTGATGGGTGGGCTATTTTTGTCACCCTTTGAGTGCTCTGGACATCATGAACGGCCTCACCACTTTCATGTTTTAACAGAGCCATTAATGAATGGCATCGGTACAGCACACAGACAATCACATCGCATCCCTCCCTGGTCACCGAACCCCAGTTCACAACGGGACACGCGCTGCCGGGTTTATTTCACTCAATAAAAAGCTATTATACTTCCTTCTCCCCCCGAGAGACGGATCAATGCTGAATGTCCTGACGCTCAGCCTGGAGAAGGCAGAGGCTTGGTCCCACCTCTGCCCCCATTCCCAAGCGAACAGGCGGTTTTAGCAGCTTATGTTTCACTGCAGCAATACACCAACGTGGGCTCAGCCCTCCCACCCAGGAGTGGAAGATTTTCTCATTCCTAGAGATCTGCCTGAAGTGTCTTTTACATGTATTTTTGGCGTAACTTGAACAACTTGTCACGCTGATAAACTCTCCGGGAACTGAACTGAACTCTTTCCTCCCAGTGCATTGAACGATTCCTGCTTACAGCCAGCCTGCTGTGTCTGCAAGGCACTTTGAGATCCTTCAGGCTCCGGATCTCGAGCAGAGTGCATGTTTCCTCTCCCAAGCATTTTTAAATATCTTCCGAACGAAACAGCTGACAAGCGATTTGTCTGCTATTTATATTCTAAGTGGCTGAAATATAATTTTAGGATTCCTATTCCCCTCACAGAAGCCGATGCTCCCACAAGCACCGTAGCACGTCAGCGGACGCATCGCACCGTGCTGCTCCGAGGTGGTCTTCGTGCCAGGAACTCCCCCAGAGGAACACAAACCTGGTTCTTCCTGGGAGATAAAAAGCTTTTGAACAAATCCTGGCTCCTATGGAAGTTTTCCACAGACTCCCGTGACATTAAGATTTCAGCCTTTCGGGTCACTTCTATAAGCTGCAGGTGCTTGGGTTCACCTGAGCGGAGTCCAGCCGATCTCAAGCCCTTTTGAAAACCCAGCTTTGATGATTTCACTTAATAAACACAGTTACTGGCTCCAGCATCGCATTTACCAACTACACGGACGCCGAGCCGAGACTTTGCTCAGCTACTCCAGTGCTCGGACGAACCCTTAGTGATGTTATTCCACATTTGTCGAGGTGAAGGGCAATGGGATCTAACCATATGGTGGTGCTGCTGAAAGGATTTAAGGTCTTTTTCTTTTATTTTGGAACAAAATTAATCTTTTTGTAAGAGGAAGACTCCGCTGTTGGAAGGGTCCTGGCTCCCGGTCAGCCAAGGAGGCAGCTGCAGCCGCTGCAGCTCCCCGTCCCCCTGGATGCTCAGGCTCTCCAGGACATACCTCCCTCTTCTCTGCTGGACCAGCCATCTCCACCACAGCTCTAAGCTGAGAAACCAGAGCATGAACCGGGGTTTCAGTCTGAAAAACTGCCCGGCTGGGGGGCGAGGGGGGTGAGCAGCAGGAGGCATCACGTCTTAAACCCCTGCAATAAACCCAGCCGAGCTCTTGTCAGAGCCCTGACTCTCTACCCGATCTAATGCCTGCTGTGCTCTCGCCTCCCACCACACACATTACTGCACCCATTCAGGATTTGTGGCTTTTGAGAATGATCTAAATGAATTTGATGTCCCAGAAAGAGGCACTTGAAAAATAAACCGGTGTGGTTTAATGATAGCACTTTCCACATTTTTATTATAATGACTCTGGTGTTTATTGGAAGGTTAGCGACTCAGCCGAGCATGAAAACAAAGCAATTGAAGAGGCCAGCCCTGCGATGGGGTCTCTGCACGCTTGGTCATTAATGCTCATTCTGTACAGGACATTTTTTGGCCATTTGGGCCCTACGGCATCTCCCCGTGGCAGTATGATGAGAGGGTGGAGGCAACACCATTTTGGATGAGGAGCCTCATGCACTCCGGTACAGAGCCCGCCCTCCTCCTCCGGCTGCGGAGCACTCTGCAGACTCACACCGCTTTTGTTAATTGTCATCATCCTGTTTTTCAGGTTGGGAAACTGAGGCCCAGAGAGTTGAAGTGAGTTGCCCAAGACCACACAAGCGAATGGCAGGTCTGGCCAAGCAACGGAGCCTCCCGCTCTGAGGTCCTTTGCCCGGAGACTCTGCCTGGCTCTGCCTTCCCACACAGGGCGCAGGTTTGCCTCGGAGGGACGGGCACAAAACAGCCAAAAGGCAAAAGAGGCTGCGCTGCCGTGAAATCTGCCGGAGGCACAAAAACGAGCACAGGAGCTGAAGTCTGAGGTTGCAGCAGGGATGGGTTTTGCTGCCCATCCCCTACCAGGCAGAGCCGTGCTCATCCTGAGCCGGTGCAAAGCCTGGTGCTGCTGCAGGCAGTTGTCTTTCAGATAAGGTTCGAAGCTCAGCATCTGAGCGACCTGGTACCGAAGATCCCATCTGAAAAGGTGAACGTGATAAACACCCTGCCTGGCTGCCCAGGAGGTCAGTGGTCTGGGTCCCCGCCGCTCCATCTCTGCCTGCACGCCGAATTTCTGCGGTTCACCCTTCACCTACTTTCCCAGATTCACATCCCTGCTGCCTCTTGCATTACTTCAACCCGGGAGTGAGTGAAGTCTTAATGGCAAGAAAAAAATATTCCCACACATGTGGCTCAGCAAACCCTGATGCTTTCCAACACCCAGCCCGCTGCTGAGCTTTCTTGGTGAATCAGAACGAGTGTGTTTTGCTAAGGAGTGTGGATGAGCCACTTAGCGAGCGGGACCCAAGCAGGCTCGGTCCCTCGGGTACCACCGTGACAGCACCCCAGGCAGATAGTCCCAGGAATAACAACCTTTGCCATTTTCTTGCATCTAGAGTGTGTCCTCGTGTAATAAATTCAGATTACGGAGCGACTCCTTTCACCAGTGATTCAGAACGTGCTGATTAAATGCCATTTCTTTGTTCCTCTGAAATAAAGGAACTGTAGCTGATACAAACAAATTACGATTTCAAACTGTGAGGCAAGACACATCTTGACTCCATGATAAAGCTGCTGCATATTTTGGTGGCTCTGAAGAGAAAGAGGAAACAATAAGCGGCGTTTCCTAATGTTGCAGATCTTCTTATTAAAGTGCACTAAATTAATTATTTTACTCCTAAGAAACGACGAATTCCTCACTATTTTTAGACTCGTGTACTATTTTAAGGGATTTTTTTTCCAGGGTCCAGTCACATGGAAGTTAAACAGCAAGCAGTAAAGTCTCCAAAGGATAATAAACTCTCTCAAATTACTTTGCTAATGGAACAGAGAGCACTGCAAATGTCACACACGCTATAACAAGAGCGGTAGAAACCTTTACATGAAACAATGGATCCATTAGCGCTAAGTTAAAAAAAACCCCACAGACTCGCGATACTTTTGCATAGTTTCATGGAGCTTGCTGCTGCTCCAAGCCAAGCGAACTTGTTTGTTCACTCAGACTCTGCCGCTGAGCTCACAACACGGCATCCAGCTTACTAATCGCACACACTCTCAAGGCATCGATCATTCAGGATTTCAAAGCCCTTTACAGACAATGATTAAGCCCCATCGCACCCAGCTGGGTCAGTGGAATTATTTCTGCTTAAAACTGAGGTACGGAGAGGGAATAACTGAATCACTGGTTGGAGACCAAAACTGAACCGAGGTACAGACCCAGGTCCTCTGCACCACCCACCAAACTCCACTAATCGGTCCTCGCCTATCCACGCTTAATGAAGTAGTCCATCATCTGACAAGCTACAGGCATGATCCTTCACTTCTTACGTGACTCATCAGCTTGAGAACCTGACTCTGATGGGGCTACTTGGGTAGAAGGATGAGCCGTCAGAAAGCATCGCATCGCCCATCCATCCAGCCCCGTATTTTGCCTCCAACAGCTGCGGTTGGCAGAACGTTAAGGGAGTCTCTAAACATCTCAAGGGCTGAAGCATCACCGAGTGATGTGGCCACGACAGAACACCACCAACGAATCACGATGAAAAAGTCGGGACGATGTGGCATGACAGCGTTGCCTTAGAAAAGCAGCAAGTAAGCAGCAAAGACAAAAATCTGAGATGCAGGGAAAAAAGATGCCATCGGATGGCTGTCTCTAATGCAAGCAGATTTCTCAGCCTCCCTCCAATCCATGATTCAGTCTTTCTCCTGGAAGTAATTTACAATAACGAAAGCGAGCTAATACCCAGATGTGTGAAGTGCAGAGTATATTTGGCTCCGATCTGAAGCATGTTTACTGTAAGGAGGAAGAGTTGTGAGATGAATCTTTGCTTTGACAGCTCTGAGATCTCTTAACCAAATCCCACACAACCCCGAAGTGCTCTCCTATTTCCCTGAAATTTAATTAGGTGAGGCTACACTGTACACACAATTATATACGTGTAAGATAATTGGAGTAGAGGGCTCTAAGGCACGTAGATGAGAACAAAATTTGTCTTCAAGCAAATCTGCACAGGTGGAGTATGTTTGGCTTGGCATGAACACTTTGCCGGATTAAGGGCTATATTTATAAAACCCTCTGAGATACGAAGAAGGAGGCACATTAGCAGTCCTATTCCTGGAGCCGCATTATAACTAGAATTAAATATGCTACAACCGTGTTGCAAGAAGCACAACGCTACAACAAGAAGCCCGACGTCCCGCACTGACCGCATGCAATTCTTACTGCTGTTCGTGATGCCCCTGTAGGTGTGAGATTGACGCCCCCCCTAAAATCAAATTATTCAGAGCAGAGTGGTCGGGCTGCCAGGGCACCAAATGGGGAGTCAGGAGCTGCACTCCCAAAGTCATCGGTTATTTGCCATCTGACCTCTCCAACTTTCCGAGCCTTAGCATCGCCGAATATAGAAATGGGGATGAAAATCTTGTCGTTTGAAAAGCACGCCCTGATCACCCGGCAGAAGACCCTGCGGTTGCCAAGTCTGACGCCGGGCCGGGTGGGATTAAGCGTGGTTAAGGTTTGGTCACAGCTCAGCTCCACAGACGCTCCCGAGGCTCCCACCCCGCCCACAGCA
The DNA here is from genome assembly GCF_965638725.1 of Aptenodytes patagonicus. Classification (NCBI taxonomy): domain Eukaryota; kingdom Metazoa; phylum Chordata; class Aves; order Sphenisciformes; family Spheniscidae; genus Aptenodytes; species Aptenodytes patagonicus. Next base: position 5,523,654 of record NC_134961.1, read on the forward strand.
TCTCGCAGTGCCCCGCTCCGGCTGCCCCGTCCCGTCCGATGTGCCCCAGCACCAGCCCTCCTCCCCCGGGCGAAAACTGGGGCACGAGCAGGAAGGGAGCTCTCGCCGCCGAGCTGCTTTGCTTCCGTCCATTGACGTTAGCTCCCGTAATGTTATTTGAAAATCGAGCTCTCTCGAGGTCCTCCTCCTCTTCTGGGAATTTGCCCGTTGGCGCTTCACCTTGAAAGCCTAATGCCGTTTCTTTTCCCCGCTGTTCCTCTGAATTCCCATCTAGGTACTATATTTTCTGCTGGCTGCACTTACCCTGCTCTCATCCTCCAACAAGCCGCTGCTACAGAAAACTCTGTCACTAGACTAATGTTTATGAATGCCTTAAAATACGACTCTGCTTCCCAGCATGTGTCTCACTTTAGTCTTTAAGGATCCCTCCCCTCCCTGCTCATCCTCCCCCTCTTTAAGGAATCGCTATTTTTCAGAGGAGCCTGTACCACCGCATTACGGGGTCGTTGCAGATACAGGTTTTGGAGGAGATCTGAGGCCGCGCGTCGTGCAGGGTGCGTTGTGCCTACTGACAAGCCAAAGGACTGCAGTACGCGTACGCCTCTCCGCAACCGAACCTTTAAATAGGAAAACACGCTTCGTTAAAAAAAAAAGGTGAACAACTAATGCGATCCCGGCAGACGGAGGCGTTTCTTAAATGCAGGACAGTAACAGGCTGACTTCCCCGCTGCCCCACAGGCAGGGCTGCCGGTACGTTTGATCCAAAACCCCCCCAACCCTACTGACCCCTGGGCGTTCCGAAATGCCCCAAACTGGTCTCGCTGCGCGCAGCAACGCGTGGAAGGGAGGTCTCAGAGGAAGGCGGCGTGCTGCGGCTGGGACAAACAACGCTGATCTTACAGCAACCTAAAATGCTATTTTCAGCCTTAAACTCTGAACCATAAACTCTGGCCTCTAAAGACTACAGATACAGAGAGATATGTAAGACTATAGACGGTCAGGGCTGTAAATTTAAACCTGCCCTCAAATGAGGTACCTGTGTGAAGCCGCCGCTAATAAGAGGCTGTCCGAGACTTATTTAGGAAAAAAAAAAAAGAAGCCCTGAGAAAATTATCACTTTTAACAGAAACTTTGTCAAATGAAAGCAAATTTCACTATTACGCACTAAGTATCTCGGCTGCAAATGAACCGCGTCCGCGTCAAGCTGTGAATATGAAATTAATCTAAGGCGTAACCTTTAGCTCCGCACTTTGACAATATTTCAGTGCTGAACTATAAATATTTGATCTGTTGCTCTTCGGAGTAAAACGGATTTGTTGTGCTCATCTGCAGAGTTATCAATTATTCCAAAGTATATTTATTGCTGATTAAATGACTTGAAAAGCGCCTTTTTCTTCTGATGTTGTTCTGTGGTATTTAGCGACTGAACATGGAAATTCACTACCCCGAGCATCAATATTAACCCTTTATCTTGGGAAGAAAACATTTCCTGTCTGACAACACATAGAACTAAGTACCAACCAAGATATTTACAACACATGCCGGAGCCTAGTTAATTAAATATATTTCTTTACGTTTTGGGGGTCACGCTTAGTGCTAAGATCCAGCTTCCATTTGCAATCACTAGAGAAATAAACCAGCGTCCTTAAGTCATCAGCAAAGAATGATTCAATCCATTGAAAGAGCGTTATAAAAACCTCCTTGCACCACGAAATAAATTAATCTAAACCCATGACTCACATACACCAGCAGGGTGATTTTTCAGAAGGATGACGGGTTGAAAACAGGCTTTGGTGAATAGTTTGAATATCGGCTTTTTAGCAATTCTTTGTTCTGCTTGCTGGAGGGGCAGACATCAAGAAAGCAGGAGGATCTTGTGCGATGACACCAAAATGGCACGGGGGGGGTGGGGGTGGGGGGTGGCATTTTACACCTGTGTAAAGACCCGGCAGGCCGCTGGAAAAGCCGCGTTGTAGACAGAGCGGTTTGCAGAAGGACCGTTCGGACCTGCTCTCTGGCGAGCCGTGGGGTGGGAACAAGAGGCAAGGGGTTAAGGAAACCCAACCGCCGCCGAAGGCTGCCTCGGCAGCGTGCCAGAAGCCGGGGGGCTGGGTTGGTTTGGATCGTCCTACGTTCGCGTGTAGAGGACGGGGCTGGATCCGGCCTCCCAGCCCGCCCTGGACGGGTTGGTAACCTCAGGTGTTCTTTGCTCCAGCTAAACTTCCTGGATCTAGTTTAAAACTGAGGACTCGGTGAGAGCGCGAAACCTGACCGGTACGAGCTTTCACTGCTGGTGGAAGTTCAGCTGCGCCGTGAAGGGCCACGAAACCCGCAGCGGTTTCCCCCTTCAGGCACCCATTATAGCAAATATTATCCGAGAGGCGGGAAATGCCCCAGCCGATGAGTTGCCAGCAACGCTGCCCGCAAGCCGCTGCAGCGCCCCGGAAAAGAGCCGGTGCCTCCTTTCACCGGGAACATCACGCACGCTACGGGCCGGGGAAAAAAACACGCTGGTACGAACAGGCTTTGCGGGATCGGGTCCTCGGCGCTCCCGGAGCCGCAGGCAGCGGTGCCAGCGGTGCCACCGACCGGCTCCTACCCACGCAACCGAAATCTGAAAAGTACAAACTCCGGTTCTGCCCGGCGGCTTTGTCACCATGTTCTTTGTGATGAGTAATGTCACTTTTAAGCCTAATTACGCGGGTATATTTATTATCCTATGCTTGGCCATAGCGCTGGGGTACTTGCGTAATTTCACAGACGAGTGACACTTAAGACAGCACATTACTGTCAGCAGCCTCCATCTCATTTCATGCTAATTGCTCTCCAAAATTGTGTGATGCAGTTTTGACACAAAAACATTTTCAACAGTGTCATTAATTCGGGGGGGGGACGACGACGACACACGGACGACGACACATTTCCTGAAGTAATTACAGCCAACATCCTCAGTCATTCCTAATTATTTAATCCAGCCCCACCCAAACACACTTTAATGTTGATTACCAGAAAGACATGTATTATCTACTCTACTTTGAAGTGTGACAAATGGGTCTCTTTAGGAGAAAGTAAATATTACCTGTTGTAGGCGATGACCCAAAACGTTGAAATACTTCATTTATCTGTTTTCCAAAATACTTATCAAACCTATTACTGAATTTATTTTACAGCACAGATGTAGTTAAATGATGCTGGTGTTGGACTAGATAACATCATGATACATTTTAATGAACTCACTATGTTTTATAGGCTCCTTTGTCCTAAAATGATCATTTATGCACCAAGGAAAATGAAGAGCATCCTTTAACTCAAATGACAAGGAATTTGGTGAAAAGAAAGCAGATCTGAACGACAGAGATGCTGCTTGTCCAATCTTCCAGCTAGCCGTGATGCCCATGAGTAGATCCTAGGAATTTACCGCACATTTTAATGTGGAATTTAACGTGGTTTGCCTCCGCTTCCCTTCCTAGAAAACGCAGCTTATTTTGTGTTTTGTTTTTAAGGGTTATCATACTGTGCCAGTGAGTAACCTGCTTCCCTGAGGCATGGTGTGTCCTGGAATCGTTCTCCAGTCATCCTCTAATACCAGCTCTGCAGGTCACGGGAGAGGCCCGGGGAAGAATTGGGCCATTTTGTCATTTCTGGGACAGATGGCAGCCCTTGACTCAGGGGACAGGACTCCAGGAATGTTTGCTAAGCGGAGTGACGTGCTGCTCATCTGGTGACACACACGATGATGTGGCAGAACGAGCGCCTCGTGCCGAGATCTGGGGTTTTCTCGAGAGTTTTTGGGTAGATCTAGAAACAGAACTTCTGTGTTTGACAGGGCTCTGCTCTGATTTTTCACACGTGGAAAGGAAAGTGACCCCACATCGGTCATTTAGTGGGAATCCGGGAGAAAAAAAGGTGGGAGATCCTAAAGTTTGAAAAACTGTTTCCGTCTCTTGCTGGGTGCTGTCCCCAAACAAGCTTTTATGCTTTTTTACTTTACTTCCAGAGGAACATGGCTGCTGAGCCCGGGCCAACGCTGTTCTCCGTGCTCCTGGAGCACCCTCTTCTGTTTCAGGAGCGGCAATTCTCACCTCTGAGCCCCAGCAACACGCAGACCCTTTAAAATACAAATTCAGCCCTCAAAGCAAGTGCGGGAACATACATTTCTTTACCACCCAACCAGCCATATTGATGATTAACTCTAGTTCACCTTAACTCGCTCCGAAACCCCGGAGAACTGCCACACGCTCAGATGTGAATGCACGAATCACGACCCGTAGCACATACACAAAGATTTCTCTAACAGACTGCGCTCTTAACGTACCGACACTAACAGAGCCCATTTGTGGGACTGTTCTAACGGAGGCAATATTCTGTTTTCCGCAGTGTTTCAAGCACGCTTTTTAGGAGGTTGTTTTTTTTTTCCCAGTCACACCTAGTTTACAGAAGCCACCGGACGCCTGTCTTACAAAATCAGACCAAGCGGCAGAGCTGCAGGTCCGAAGCGTCCATTGTGGGGTTGTTTGCCCCGGCAAAACCCCATGTAAAGTGCCATCCCGCTGCCTCCGCTGCTGGCGGGTCGCCGCACCGCCACACCTCCGGGACGCCAACCCCACCGCGCGCGTTGTGGCCAAAACGCCTCGTCTGGGGCAGAGCCAGCGCCGTGCTGCCCCACAGCCGCCTGCCGCGGGGCCGCGAAGGCGCAGGGCGGCACCCAGGGGGTGCTGGGGAATCATAGAATCATTAAGATTGGAAAAGACCTCTAGGATCATCGAGTCCAACCGTCGACCCAACACCCCCAGGCCCACTAAACCATGTCCCTAAGTGCCTCATCTACACGTCTTTTAAATACCTCCAGGGATGGGGACTCCACCACTTCCCTGGGCAGCCTGGTCCAATGTTTAACCACTCTTTTAGTAAAGACATTTTTCCTCATGTCCAATCTAAACCTCCCCTGGCACAACTTGAGGCCATTTCCTCTCGTCCTATCACTTGTTCCTTGGGAGAAGAGACCGACCCCCACCTCGCTACAACCTCCTTTCAGGTGGTTGTAGAGAGCGATGAGGTCTCCCCTCAGCCTCCTTTTCTCCAGGCTAAACAACCCCAGTTCCCTCAGCCGCTCCTCATAAGACTTGTTCTCCAGACCCCTCACCAGCCTCGTTGCCCTTCTCTGGACACGCTCCAGCACCTCGACGTCCTTCTTGTAGTGAGGGGCCCAAAACTGAACACAGTATTCGAGGTGCGGCCTCACCAGGGCCGAGTACAGGGGCACGATCACTTCCCTGCTCCTGCTGGCCACACCATTGCTGATACAGGCCAGGATGCCATTGGCCTTCTTGGCCGCCTGGGCACACTGCCGGCTCACGGTCAGCCGGCTGTTGACCAACACCCCCAGGTCCGGGAATGGGCTCCCCGGCCGCCCCACGGCCAGGGGTGCTGGGGCAGGGGCCCGGCGTCCCCGGCCTCCCCACGGCCAGGGGCTCCAGCTCCTCACAGGCAGGCCCCGAGGTGACACGGCGCAGGCCGCAGCCGCCCAGCGCTGCTCGGCCTCTCCCGGGGCCTGCTCGGCTGCCACCGGGCAAGGGGCCGCCAAATGGCTCCGGCGGGCCGCCTCCACCTCCGGGGAGGCCAGCGAGAGGCAGCTAGAGGGGCTCTGCCGCGGAGGCGCTCCGGGCAGCGGTTCTCCATGGTCAGAGGCCTGCAAGAGCAAGGCCAGCGCGGCCCGGGGCGATGGGGCGCTCTGGGCTGTTCCTCTATGGTCGGGCGCTGGAGGACGCGGGGTGACGTCAGGAGGAGTGGCGCTCTAGCGGTCGTAAGGGGGGGGGGGGGGGGGGAGGCGCCGCTCTAGGCGGAGACTCGGTGGTCAGTCGGGCCGGCGCTGCGCCGGGGATCCGCGAGGGCGGATCTCTATGGTCGGGAGCCGGGCGGAGAGTCGCGCGCCGGGCCGGGCGGCGCTCTAGGCCGCCTCTCGATGGTGCGGGCGGTTGCTAGGCGGTGCGGGGCCTAGGCCGCGGCGGGTCGGCGCCGCCATGGCCGCCTCGGCCTCCGGCGCGGCGGCGGGCCCCGCGGACGGGTCGTGCGTGCTGTGCTGCGGGGAGCTGGAGGTGGTGGCGCTGGGCCGCTGCGACCACCCCATCTGTTACCGGTGCTCGGTGCGGATGCGGGCCCTGTGCGGCGTGCGGTACTGCGCGGTGTGCCGGGAGGAGCTGGGCCAGGTGAGGCCGGGACCGGCGCCCTCGCAGCCGGCCGGCGGGGCCGGGCCTGGGCCTGGGCCTGGGCCTGGGCCGGGCCGCTTCCCCCCCCCCCCCGCCCCCGCGCGGTGCCGGGGCCCGCGTGGGGCTGGGCTGGGGCCGGCTGCCGTGGGGAGCGGGGCCGCGGGCGGAGGGAGGCCTCGGGCCGGGCGGGGGCGGGAGCCGGGCCGCGGAGCAGCTGGGGAGATCTGCTGAGCGGAGCCCGAGGGTGGAAGCGTCCCCCGGCCGGGAGCTTTCGGGTTTATCCGCTGCCCGCTTCCCTCCCGCTGGTGCGACGGCCGTCCGGAGGAGACGGGAGGGGTGCCGGAAGCAGAATACGAAGAAAATGGAATTTAAAGGGCGTGGGGTTTTTGTGTTTTTTTTAAATCAGCAGGGCTTGCTCTCCGGAGTTGGCGTTACGTGATCTCAGATCATCCTGCCGAATTCCTGACTTGGTTTTAAGCTTGGGGGAGAACATATTTTGTATTCTTTCAGGGCTTGCTCACGCCTTGCGTTACAGCGCGCCGTGCTGCGTCTGCCCCCAGTTCCTGTTAGTGTGAGCTGCCTGTTGGGCGTATGCTTAACAAGTAGCTTCCCCTCAGTTACAGCCGCTCTGATGGATTTCTTGCCTTCCTCACGGCCTGCCGGTGCGGTAGCGCGGGGCCCTGTTGCGGAGCCCCGGGGGAAGTCGGGCCGAGGCTGTGGCTCGGCTGTGCGGAGGGAGCCGAGGATTCGGCGCAGCGGTGAGCTGCGTGGGGAAAAGTCGTTCGAGGATGTCGATAAAAGCAAGCCCTCGTGCGTGAATTTGCTTTTGCGGAACTAACGCAGGGAAAAACAAACCCTTTAAGAAGAAAAGGGTTGGCGCTAGCGCTGGAAGGAACGCACCGAGCTGGTTTAGGAAATGAAATAAAACAAATATATCGGGGGAGGGGGCTCTCCCCTCGGCGAAAGGAGAGCCCCCCGACTAAGCTGTCGGCGTTGGCTGCTTCTCGTGCTGTTCAGATGGTTGGAGGGATTGAAGATCTTAGGCTGTGTGCTGAAGATCCTCAGACTTTGTGGAGGCCAGAAAGGTCAATGTGGTTTTTAGACAGAGCTTACTGGCACACGAGCCTCTGTGTACAGAAAGACACTCTGTGAAAGTAATTTTGTCTCTGATCATCCTCTGAGGAGCGGCTGCTCTGCTTCTCCCGTCTTAGGAAGAAGCGAGCTGTGATGTTGCTCTTCATCCTTAAACCTGCTTGCCTCAGGGTCACCGGCGGACTGTGACATCTCAAGAGCTTTTCAATTTTCTAGTAGCGCTATATTATGTGGCTTGAACTTTGGTTCACTCAGCCGCCTTTCTCCCTCCTTTATTAACTGTTTAAAATTATCCTTTTCTTGTAATTGACTGAGAGGTCATTTTTAACGGCTGTGCTCTTTTTTTCCCCCCCCTTGTCTTTAAGTGACACTATAATACTGTTCTGTCTGTTCACCCATCTGCCCCAAGGAAAGAGAAAAGATACTGGGGGGCAGAAATCACATCAAAACTGCCCTTGAATGAAATGAACGAACACGTAGGACCTAAAAGCGGGTTTCTTAAGCCGCACAGTGTACGCGGCATCAGAAGAGGCAAGTACGACGCTACAAAATCTCAGCTAGCGTCGTGCAGAGCAGCGTAGGCTGAACTGGCAAGTGTCACAGCAGAATGTCCAAAGGAAATACGACTGTAAAGATGAGCGGCAGCACAGGACACGATGGAGGAGAAAGCAGGATATACTTGTTATGGTAATACGTGCCTTCAGTGATGCATAATTGTTGCAGTGAAGTTGGGAAGGATTACTTGTTGACCTGTGAACTAACCCTGACGTATACGTGGATGGGGCTCGGAGGATCCGTCGGCGTGCTTGTTATACGTGTGTGCGAGATCGTTCTTGGAACCGCTGTAGGACGTTCTGTTGGACTCCTGTGATAAAATCTACTTTTCAGCAATCCGTTCCTCACTTCTAAAACTCACTTTGGGCTGAAATGACATTTCAATACAATTTCACCAAAATGAATTTTTTTAAATAATTGGTGTTAGATGTAGTTGTCACTTATCCAACAAACTTAAACTTGTATTCTCTTCATTTTAAGCTTGATGTTTTAGCAAGTTGCGTATATTTTTTGTTTTGGTTAACTTAAAAGTAGCCCCACTGTAAAGAAAGCTTTAAAAAAACCCCACAAAACCAGACACAAAAGACTTTTTCCATGGTATTTCACCCCAACAAGGGTAGAGGAGTGATTTAACAAGACTAAACTACACGTGTATTATGTAATTGAATGCTTTTATTAAGACTGTAGGTATTTCTAGATTTACAACGTTTGCTGTAAGAACTGAAAGACGCTTACTGTGTTTGTGTCTCAGCCTTTCTAAGCTGGTGAAGGTAATTCCAGCTGTTTCATAAATGTTGCTGCTACCCCAGCACTCCCCAACCTGGGAACGTGTGCTGGAGCAGACCCGTGGCCGGTGGCTTCTGAGGAAGGCTGTAATATCGTAAACGGCTGCAGCGTGAGGCCCAAGCTGCTCGGAGGTCAGCGGGAGCAATTGTGAGCAAGCAGGTTCCCTTGGAAGGGGTGTGTGGTACAAATAATTTGGGAATTGATGTGGCCTTTTGTTTCTCGCTTTTCTGGTAGTTAAGGAAAGAAGAAACAGTGGTTTCCCGGTCGGACTCTGAGTAACATCACTTTTCACTTACAGAGCGTGGGTTTCTGTGTGATCTCCTACCAGGAGATAGGAGGGAGCTGAGTGCGGGGCTCTTGGCAGGCGTTCACTGCAGAGGGGGTTGAATTGCTTGAAGATATTTACTCTTAGCACAGCTGTGGTAGCGAAACATACCATAAAAGAGTTTCCTGATCTAGTTCAAAATCCAAAGACCAGGCTAGTCCAATCCGCCTTCGTCTAAGCTGCCTCACTTGCCGGAGGTTGATAAGGAGCAGTCACAGTGCCTTTGCTGAGAGCTGTGGGGGCAGTAACCGGGGGTGGTGACGAGCAGCTGGGACTGACACAAGGCTCTGCAGGTGTTGTCCAAGCTTCAGGCTACGGCGAGTTCCCTGACAAACAGAGTTTCTGCTGAGGAGTTTATCTGGAACCCCAAGGACTGTGCAGCCTGCGTGTGCTCTCGCTGATTCTTCTGTTGCGTTGCCTGCAGGTTGTCTTCGGACGGAAGCTTACGTCTTTCTCAACAATAGCACTTAACCAGTTGCAGCATGAGAAGAAATACGACATTTATTTTACGGATGGAGATGTTTATGCACTGTACAGGTAAGCACTGCAATCCTTTCTGTACCACATCCCTAAAGCAGCATATTCCTATCTGCGTTAGGTGGCAGGAAATGTGTGCTTTAGTACAACAGTGTGGTTTTGCTTTATGGGAATAGCGTGGCTGCCGTGCTGTGCACGTTAGTCACCCTGCAGCGCCGGTGGCTTTGGTAGGATGAGAGGCCGGGGCGGCGCGGTTGGCGTGAACGCTCAGCACCGCGGTCGGCAAGGGGAGCAGCTCCTCAAGGCTGGAGCGTTGGATTCACCGACGCGTAATACAGAAGCGTTGCTCTGTCAGTAAAAGTTGCTTTTTGCTTCTTTAGCAGCCGCAAACTTGCTGAAAGGCTTTTCGTTCCGTGCATGGCTGCTGTGGAAATTGGTAGAGACTGAATTACTATTATTATTGTATTTATTGCTGTGCTGCATAAGGACTAATCGAAACCAATTGTACCAAACACTGTATGAAAAGAAGAGCAACCTTGTCTGCCTACAAAGATCTTCACTCTAAATAGGAGAGAAAAAGGGTGAAGTAAAAAATGTGGCATCAGCATCATGTTCTAAAAATATTTTTCATAACGTGCTTAATTGGGAGGCTTTTCAGCTAATGACAAGCAGTTAAAAGGAAAGAAGAGTGAAAAAAGATGAAACCGTGCAGGCAATGGTACCTTTTTCTTGGAGAATTGTGCATTATATCCAGCCTGGTTTGGGCTAAGAACGTAGCTTTGCCGATACATTTACAGTTCTGTATGACTTCATATTTATGGACTTGGGCAATGGGTTTAGCGAGCAGAATCAGCTGGAAGCGTGTTCTGATTAATTGTGCACCAGCTCTGGGAGCTGCTTTTGATGACACGATTTCTGGAGAGTTGCTGAGATTACAGTTCCGTGGGCAGCGATCAAGCGCGAGGGAGTGGGGTCTCCCACTGAGACCAGTGCTCTGTCTTCAGCTCTTGTTGGGAATCACTGTGGGTTTTTTGTTTGGTTCCCCCCCCTCCTTTTCTATTACATTCTTTTCTCTCCCCCTGCTCTATTCTTCAGGTTCTGACAGTAGAAAATGTAATTAAATTGGATGTGAATGTTGCATATGTCAGCTGAATCTTCAATAAGCAAAGGGTTTGTTGCATGGGCGTGTTACAGTCCACTCAAAATTTTTATAGCAGCGGTGTATTTCTTACACTGTGACTGTTCAGCTCTTCTCTTACAGTTGAAGCCTCTCTGTAATTTGGTTCTGTTCTGTTCCTGACAGATGACAAAGTATTCTTGGAATAAGCAGGACGCTAACCTCGTTACAAATTGCTGGGGGAGCTGTAAAAAAGCAGCCTTCTGCCACTGACGGAACATTTGGTTTTCGATAAAGGTATCGGGTTGCTGAGAGGGAATCAGATAATTTTTAGGAAATCTTTCTTGTCCCTTAGGAAGCTGCTGCAGCATGAATGCTCTTTGTGTCCGGATGCGAAGCCGTTCAATACCTTTGCAGATCTGGAACAGCACATGAGGAAGCAGCACGAACTCTTCTGTTGCAAACTCTGTGTTAAACACTTAAAGGTGAGCTAGTTCTATGTTTTAATGTGTGGGAAGGAGGGGTGCTTCCTTATATGACCTGCAAGAGTACTTGGGGAGCTGGGAGGCAGGGGGTGGCTGAACAGCACCGATTTATTTTTTTAACTTCCCTCCGTCTGCCTGCAGTGAGGTCAGTTGCTTTGTTTTAAGTCTGTCTTCTTCCATAAACTGATTAATGAAAAAGGCCTGAAGGTTCGCGTTGGATTATATTTAAAATTCAGTCCAACCATATTAATAACCTTCTGATGTTAGCTCCTCTGCCACAACGTGTGTAAATACCAAACCCTTACTGTCTTATAGGAAGTTAATCCTGAGTCATAGGCAGACGTTGTTACAACCGTAACGGCAGAGATTTGATGTCTATTAAGACTTACACTCGTAACGACTTTACGAGCTAAAACTGTAACTTAAGAATTATTTGTTGCCAGTTCAGAAAGCAGAATGCATCATGGAGTGATGGATTTATTTCTCAGATCAGAGCATTTGCAGTTGGATCATGTGTACAGGATGAGAATCCATCTTGCTGGTTTAATGAAATACAATTATATTTCATTATCTTGTTTATTTGTTCAGAGCAAATTTCCTGTATCTTGTTGACTTGACTGGAAAATGAAACTCGCTGTTGCCTGCAATTGAGGTCCGCTGTGTTTGATGTACACACGTAGAACACGACCAAGGGCTGTTTTAAAATGTATTTTACAACCTGCTAAAGATAAAACAGTTACTGGAAAGCTGAGTTGTCCGTGTCTGAAAAGGTCGTGTATTGAGCCTTAAAACTACTCGCCTTACCATCACCATCATCATCCTTTTTTATTCTTTTTAATCCCACCCAAATTTCACTCGGAAGGGCTGGTGTTATGTCAGTCAGGCGATGCTTTTTCACAGTCTGAAAGTCAGAACTCCACCTTTCCCTGGAGCTAGAGTGGGTTTTGTATTTCCGAATTGCACATCAAACAAAATCAGCAGCTACTGTTAAATGAATCCTGGGACTGCTAACCTCTGTGTGTAATAGTTGTCAGCATTCCTTATTGTTGTAGGAGGGAATTTAATGCACGAACACATATTTTTAGGACTCGTTACGCATGGTTTTGTATGCATGTTTGTTTTCTCTGAAAACAATTAAGCGTCAAACCGGAGAAATGCATTTATCCTGCGGTGCCACAGTTGGTTTATGCCAACTGAACTGTAGTTTGCTGCCGAAAGGGACAGGACCCAGAAGTGGTCAGGATGACCTGAATGAACGCTAATACGTTTGGGTTTGGGTTTTTTTCAGGGTTAGCTTTCGGTGAACTGATTTGACTCTCTTTCCTGTGGTCGTGCAATCACTAGAGCTAATTCAAGGGAAGTGGTCAGGGGAGGGCAAGACCGCTTCTTTCAGTTGCTGTGTCCTTTGAGCTCTGGTGAAGAGGTGTTCCCATGGGCAGCTTAAGTAGCCAGTACTAAAGGAACTTGTTTGTCATCGTCTCTCCCAGGGAATTCACAAACAACAGTAGAACTTGTTGGCTTTTAATTTCAGAATATTGCAAAGATTTTTATTTCATGGAGAAAAGTTCCACGTTACTAGTACCCACTGAAAAGAAGTTCTTAAACTCGCAGAAGCTTCAGTCAGTCAACGCTAGCTAAGCCAAATGAGCCTTTTCCCAGAACACGTTGACGCTCCTTGTCCAGGCGAGAAATAAAGGATATTCTGTTCTGAAGGATGTGTTGATCTTTTTGGCATCTTCAGAAGCCTTCCTACCAAAATAGCTCGCGTGTTAGTAGGGACAGAAGATTGGCTTATAATACAAAGTTTGTTCACGGAACTGTATCCTTTGTATGTAGCTATCTTGGGGCAGTTGCTATCTGGGGAAAGTAGAACAGCTCACTTCTGGTTTACAGGGGTTTTTTTAGTTCGAGTATGCAAAATACTGTGTGTTTGTAAATACGTATTTAGGATTTTTTTTCCCCACCGGAGATTATAATTTAAAGTTTGTCGCATTATGTTAATACACACCAAAAAAAAAAAAAGTGAAAGGGAAAAAGGTGAATTAGATCTGTTTCCAATGTTCAAACTGAGTGAAATGCAAGTTAGGTTTAATTTGGATCCGTCACGTGAATTTTGTTTCCTATTCACTGAAAACTTTAGGTATCGGTTGTTCCACTCCTGCAAACGAACAAGTTGTGCACAACTCAGCTTATTGCATTTCGTTCTCCGTTCACAAGAAGTAATACATACATATATATATATTTCTTCAGATTTTTACTTATGAACGGAAATGGTATTCTCGTAAGGACCTCGCCCGTCATCGAATCCATGGAGATCCAGATGACACCTCCCATCGCGGGCATCCCCTGTGTAAATTTTGTGACGAGCGTTATTTGGATAATGATGAGTTACTGAAACACCTAAGACGAGATCATTATTTTTGTCATTTCTGTGACTCTGATGGTGCTCAGGAATACTACAGGTTTGTGCAAGCAGTTTATTCTTCTTTCTGTAGCTTAAATTTTGAGGAAAAATTGCTTGGGTCTGCTTTGAATTTGGGGGAAACTAGTGCTTGAAGATGGAGGGCAAGAATGTGAGCAGGTTGGCTGCAGTCTCTTTTGTTCCTCAAACCGATAGCCAAAGTAATCACTTTCTGTCTGGTTCATGTTTTAAAGTTTTCTTCATTAATGTTAAACGCTAAAAGTTACATTTTGCAGCATGACAGCAGCTGTCTGCAGCTGTCTAGTGTGTTAACTCTAATACTCCAAACTTCATGTGCAAAGCAGATAGAAGTAAATTTTCTTTTATGAAATACGTGCCTTATGTACAGCTGGCTGTGGTGAGTATCAGCCGGTAGGTTTAGTTTAACATCTGGGGTCACACGTTAAGGTCTATGTCGACTGTACACAAGTGGTTTCAGCTGGAAAGCTTGCCTGGGGATAAAGAAAGAACCAACTGCCTAGGCTTGTCTTCACTTCATCTTGTAAGAGTAACCATATACCATTAGTTACTGTTGTACTTTCCCAACAAATCTGTTGCAGCTCAGCCTCTTTCCTCTTTCCAGTGATTATGAATACCTTCGTGAACACTTCCGCGAAAAGCACTTCCTTTGCGAAGAGGGACGGTGCAGCACAGAACAGTTTACCCATGCTTTCCGCACAGAAATAGATTATAAAGCGCACAAAACAGCCTGCCACAGCAAGAACCGGGCAGAGGCCAGGCAGAACCGGCAGATAGACCTTCAGTTTAACTACGCTCCTAGGCACCAGAGGAGGAACGAGGGTGAGTGTGGTCGGGGGGTGAGGTGAGCAGAAACATATTCATTCTTACTGCTTTGAGGGTTTTCAAGAACATCTGGTGAACGTTTCCTAGCCAGGAAGAAATTCTTTACAAAGAGGGTGGGCAAGCCCTGGAACAGGACCTTGAGAGGTTGTAGGGTGTGTCCTTGAGGATAACCAGAACTTGACCGGACAGGGCCCTGGGCAACCTAATGTAGTTTCAGAGTTGGCCTTGCTTTGAGTGAGGGGGTGGAGCAGATGACATCCGGAGGTCCCTTCCTACCTAAAGCGTTTTACCATTTTTTCCCCATGTGTGGATTTAATGATAACATAATTTTAGGAAAACTGCTGACTTTCTTCTCCAATTTGTAATTATGTGAATGCCTTATATTATAGTTAATACAAAGTAGTGATGAGCATGGAGCACGAGACCAGAGTAGCGTATCCACTTAGGAGTGCATACATACGAACTTTCTTCTGTGTGGAACTGTATGTAGAGAGATCTCTGCCTAAAAACAAAATTACTCAAAACTCACATCACAGGTTGCAATACATGGAATCCACTGCAAAACGGATCTTAGTGTAGCAATCCTGAAGGCTATACAGATGACTTAATCATCAGAAATAAATCAAGATAGATCTGTTTGTGCTAGGATATTTTCACTTTTTCAGGCATAGTGTGATGCCCAAATTAGAGAAATAACTTTGAGAGTGATCAACCATCCCTCCTGTTTAGGTGTTATAGGTGGAGAGGACTATGAAGAAGTTGACAGGTATAACAGGCAAGGGAGGTCAGGCAGATTGGGCGGCCGAGGAAGTCAGCAAAACAGAAGAGGCAGCTGGAGATACAAGAGGTGAGTAGCACAACACTTTGTGGGTTATTATTGCTGCTTAGTGTTGTTTTTTACTTAGCAATTAACAACATTTTGGGGGACCAGTAGGAAGGAAGTGGTGCAAAATTTGGAAGCCTCCGTGGTGAATCTTTGAGAGTAGAACTAGCTTTCAGTCTAAGCCTGTGTGCTGACTACATGCTTGGTCAAAGTGAAGTTATTTTGTGTGAAGCTTCAGCTCTCTGGAGTTGACGCAGGAAGCAAACTATGTAATCTTCAACTTGCCGGTTAAATACTCAGAATCCTAAATTAATTTCAGCAACTGTTTTTATGCTAACTTTTCTAAATGGGATTTTCTGAAGTAAGTGACAAGTGTTTGCAGGTCTAATGGACTTTTTGGTCTGGGTCATCATGAAGTTCCTATTCTAAGGACCATGCTTTTCATTGAACTAACAGATCTCTGTGTGGCCAGACTGAGTGCTTTGGAAAAAGAAGAGGGTTAAGTATTGAAATGAAATTTTGCATTTATATGTCTCTTCATCCACACAAGACCCGAGCGCTTTATACATACTGCACATCTATTTTTCTTCTTTTTCTCGCTGGATGGTCAGCTGGTTCATTACTGGGGGAAAAAGTCCATCTCTAAACACTTATATGTTGGTGTCGCATGTGGATCGTGCATGTGTTGAGAGTTCATGACAAACCATGTTTCAAAGAATTACCGTGGCCTACAAGTATGACTTCATACGTTTGAAAACGAATGGGAGAGACAGGTGTCCCCATGCATCCTTGGTACTGTCTCTCCCAGTTCACCCCGGTTTCTTCTGGCCTGGATTGTTATTACCACATGTAGAACTTGCAAATCCAGGGGGTGAATGTTGCCTGTCTCACCAGCCGGCGCCAGGGCGTTTTGGAGTAGCGGGTTTGTTTTAGCCTTCTCAGCAGGTGGCAGCACAAGATCAGGGACAGTCATCGGACCCGACACCAGAGAGGTGAGAGCTGGAGTGAGACAAAGATGCGTGGTAACCCTTACCGTTTGACCGAGAAAATCTGCCCTGTCCTGTAGGGAAGAAGAAGATAGAGACGTTGCAGCAGCAGTCAGGGCATCTGTAGCAGCTAAACGGCAAGAAGAGAAAAAACGCGTAGAAGACAAAGACGACAGCAGCAGTAGAGGTAAAAAGGAGGACTTGAGGGATTCTGAAGCGCTCAGCTCCAAACGTGTGCCAAAGTCTTCAAATGACGCTACAGGTTAGTGTTGAACGTGTTCTGCAGCTGCAGGGAGGCGTGATGGGTCTGGAGATCAGCCTGGCAAAAGTGGGGATTGCCATGTCTTGTTCTCAAAAGCTGGTGGACGTGGATAGAGCTATGCAGAATCGTAATCGAGCAACACAGATTTGCAGTGAAATGTGTCCGAGTGGGCTGGGATTCCTGCAGCAGGATATACTTGAAATGGAGCTGGGTAGAAGTATCAAATGCAATTAACGTATGACAGTATGTGTGATGTTCCATCCGAATCAATATAATCTAAGAATGTGCCATTTCCTGCTCTAGCATGCAAGAATTGATGTATGGTGATGCTTGAGCTGAGTTTCCCCTTTTTTGAGAACAAGTTATTCCCAGTAAAAGTTTATAACTGGTGAAAGCAAACCTTTAACTGTTTTGACCCAGGTCCAGTTTGGGGCAAATAAATATGCTGCAGTGGTGTTTTGATATTACTGTTGCTCCAAATCCATTTTCCACTGTTTTATTGCTCCTACAGTAGGATTCCCACTTAAGGATTATATGCTTTCATTATGAACCGAGAGCTGCTGAGAGCTCTGTTTGGTTAATGGGTACAGCTCGGTTGGGGATGACAGGCAAGGTTATCTCCCCCAACTGCCTGCCCAGCTTTTGCTGCACGCGTGTCAAAGCTGTTATCAATCTGTCCCTGAATTGCTGCAGTCCGCAGCACTGGATTTGGATTTTTAAGGCAAATCTAAATTAGGAATGAGTTATGTTTCAGTGTAAAATGACTGCCCAGGAGCTAATTGCCGAGCAGCTTGGGCATCTGTGCAGCAGAGGTGTGATGGACAGCTCAGAGGAGCAGCTTTCCAAGGGAAGCATCAGCATACCTCAGTTGGAGCACTGAGGCTCTGACGAGCATCCTGACCCCCTGCAGGCAGTTGAGTGCTAACCTCTGGTAGAAGCGTGGAGCAGGCAGCCGGGGGCGTTGGCATCGCGGTCTCTAGAGGGTTCCCTCACAAAGGACTTACCAACCAGTGTTTTGCTCATGTTAAGTATCATGAATTTCCCGCATGCTGCAGCCGGTGCACGATGACATAATGGTGAATGCAGTTAATTGAAGGAAATAGTGATGCATGGATTTAAATTGTCCTTTAGGAATGTCACAGTTAATGACATCATCAGCTGCTGAAAATAGGACTTGTTAATGCTACTGTCATGTTCATTGATAGCTTCCACTCTGAAATGAACGGATTTTAGTTGAAAACATTTCTTTGCTCTTTTTGTCAATACTCCAAAAGAAGCAGCTGCTAACGGTGCTTTAAGCCAAGATGACTTTCCAGCAATTGGTTCAGCAGTGGGACCTCTACAAGGGTAAGTCTGTGCAAGGCTGCAGCAATGAGAAAGCGGATTTAGAAACTTACTTATATTCTGCATTTCTGGAGGAAATAATTTTACAGATCACCTAAACTACAAATGCTTTCCCCCTGCCCCGGCCCCCTTCTGCCTCGAGCTGTTTCTGTGCTAGTCACCTGCATGAACGGCATCGGTTGTTGCTTCAGTTCATGGCTTGATCTTTTGGTGGTGCAATTTCAGGGAAATTCTCGATGTTCTCTATTCCAGCCATTTTTAACTCGATGGCTTATCCTGAAGGAGCCGTATACTGTGAGGTTTAAAATTCATCGTCTCCTGAAATCAGCGATGATTAGAATAGTGTCTTTGCAGGATGCGGCAGCTCGAATGCGCCTGTGGGTACAGCTCTGGTCAAGGTGAGGTGTACTGAGACAGTACTGATAACAGCGAGGCTAGCGTGACTTACTGAGGAGACCCATTCCAGACACAGGTGACAAGCCCGAGTGCGTTTGCATCCTGTTAAGTTAGGTCAGTTGTGCCACCCTAAGTGATAGTTTGGGGAAGAGTGCAGACGGGCACGGAGCTCGTTCTGCCTGTTGGAGTTGTGCTGCCTCCGCGGCACCGGCGTAACGGGGTGTACTTTTTCCTTTCTCACAGCTCTGCCCAGCTAGCAGCGGTTAAGCTTAAAGAAGAAGATTTCCCAAGCTTGTCATCCTCTGCAGCACCCACCATCTCTTCTGGGATGTCTCTGACATATACAGCGACTGCAAAGAAAACAGCTTTCCAAGAGGAGGATTTTCCAGCTCTGGTGTCCAAAATGAGGCCTAACAATAAAACAGTAACTAACATCACATCTGCATGGAACAATGGTTCCAGTAAAAATGTGGTCAAAGCCATTAGCAACCCCTGCGTAAACCAGATCGCCAAAAAAACACCCTCCTTGAACAGCGCTAAAGGAAGTAAGAAGAGCAATAAACTCTCTCAGTCAGACGATGAAGACAGCGGTAGTGGCTTGACAACCCAGGAGATCAGAAACACACCGACAATGTTTGATGTATCGTCCTTGCTGGCAGCTTCTACCTCACAAACTTTTACGAAAGTGAGCAAGAAAAAGAAGATGGGGGTTGAGAAGCAGAGACCGTCGTCCCCACACCTGTTACAGGAGCTGTCGTTTCCCAGGTCATCGACTGAAAAGCTGCCAGAAGCAGAGCAGACATCGAATGCGTCCTCTGCTCTCCACGCCCCTGACAGACCCGCAACTGTCATGAATGGCCATTCGGAAAAATCATTAGTGATCTGTAGTACACCCAAAGAGCCCCCTGGCCTTAAAAAGCCCACAGTGACTAACAAATGCCCTTTACCTCAGGAAGACTTCCCAGCTCTTGGGAGCTCAGGATCAGCTAGAATGCCCCCGCCACCAGGTAAGCGCTGCAGGGCACGGCCAGCTTTGCTTGGCTGTAGCTGAGAAATGTGGCACGCGGATGAGATGTATAAACTGCTCCTCCTGGCTCTCGTGCGAAGAGCGGTTCTGCCACCGCATGCTAGGTCAGCCTTTGAAGTTAAAAAAGGCAGTCTGGGCGACACGGATGGGCTTGAATGTCCTCTGTGAAACACGGCTGAAGCGGTGGCGGTGGTGGGATACCTCCGCCCCATGCAGCTGCAGGTGTCTGCTCTCTGGGGGTGGCTCACTGATGAGCAGCCGGCCTTTACCTGTCGCTGCTTTTCTGATAAGTCGCGTCTGACACGCATCTCTGCTTGCGTGCTTTGAGATCTAGTTTGGAAGCCCCTGCGGGCAAAGGGAATCTCTCTTTAGCTGTGACCTCTGCCTGCTGGTACTTGTCAGTTGGCTTGCTTGGTCACTTTTGTTCTGCGTTTGCAGAGATTTAATGCCCTTGCTTTTAGCGGTGCCATAATCTTGTAAAACTGGGGTAACATAGCAACAAATGTGACTTACAGTGGTTTTAGTGGAAGTAGCATCGCGTCAGGAGATGCTTGCCTAGCTGTTTTGTTCTGTGCTGCGCTGCAGATATTGCTCGGTGGAGTATGCTAGAACGTGCGATGCCCGTTGTGACTTCTGGAGTGATTTCTGTTCGCTTCAATGATGTAAAAGTGGTTTTCATCCTGAGTTTGAGTGTGGGGTTTTTTTACATTATTTTCTATTGAAAAAGTAAATTAACAGTTAAAGCGCTTTCTTTGTAGAGTAGCATCAGCCACTACGAGGTGCTTCTTGACCTGACTGTTAAGGCAACAGATTTCCAGCTCTCTAATTTTTAGGTTTTTTCCGATACAGTGATGTCTGCGCTGCCGACTCTTACTTCTTAGCGCTTCTGGAGAGTACATCAGACCACTGGTGTTAATTTTAGACAGTGGTACGTGGGTGCCACAGATACTGCTCTAACTTCCTGCCCTTTCTCCACTTTCATTTAGGCTTTAACACTGTGGTGCTATTAAAGAGTCCTCCTCCGCCTCCGGGACTGTCAGTGCCTGTTAGTAAACCCCCTCCGGGTTTTGCTGTTATTCCATCCACCAAGATCTCTGAACCTGTCACTACATCTTTGAAAGAGTAAGTAAAAGTCCTTTGAGTTAGAGTTACTTTACGCGTTACATCTCGGTTATGTCACATGGGCTTCAAACAACGCACGAAATACTCTGAGGGGGTTATTCTAAACAGGTGCCGCCGCAGAGGCCAGCCACTTACTGATTCCCGCTGGGGAGTCCCGTGGCCGTTGTGGGCTGGATTCAGGAGAGTTGCGTAAAAGAAAGCACGAGCGTTGTGTGGATGCACGTCCGAGGAAATGAAAACCTGCGCAGTGTGGCAGCTCCGACTTTTTTGTCTTTTCTAGATTTATTTGGAAATCTGCAGCTTCAACGTATTTCTTAACCTTTCCATTGATTCTGACTGAGCCCCAGAAGCAAGGCGCTGAAGCATGGTTTTCTTGGTGACCTCTTAATGCCTTCATTGCTCTGACCTTTCCAGTAGTGGGGCCCTCCTTGGGCTAGTCACGTATCCCGCAGCATCTTTGTGTAACACAAAGCAATGTCAAAGTCACTTTTGGTCTTTTCAAATGCAGGCCAAAATCCTGTCACGGATCGTACTTGATACCTGAAAACTTTCAGCAAAGGAACATTCAGCTAATACAGTCTATTAAAGAGTTTCTTCAAAGCGATGAGTCCAAGTTCAATAAATTTAAAACTCATTCTGGGCAATTCAGACAGGTGAGTGGGCGAGAGCCTCCGGATTCCCGAAACCTTCCTCTGTGGGAGAAAGTGAATCCCACTGGGAATTTTATATATAGATAGATAGATATCTATATCTAGATAGATATAGATATCTCTTCCCCCCCCCTCCCCCCCCCCCCCCTAATTATTCCAATTCTCTTTTCACCGAAGGGTCTGATTTCTGCAGCACAGTATTACAAAAGTTGCCGGGAACTGCTTGGAGACAACTTCAAGAAGATTTTTAATGAGTTGTTGGTGTTGTTGCCGGACACAGTTAAGCAACAAGAACTGCTTTCCGCTCACAACGATTTCAGAATCAAAGAAAAACAAAGCTCAAACAAACCCAAAAAGAACAAAAAGAATGTTTGGCAGACGGACTCCAACTCTGATCTCGACTGCTGTATCTGCCCAACGTGTAAGCAAGTACTAACTCAGCAGGACGTTGTCACCCATAAAGCTTTGCATATTGAGGATGAGGAGTTCCCTTCCTTACAAGCAATCAGCAGAATCATCAGTTAGCTTTCCCGAAGACCAATAAAACAGTCTCTCTCTATGAATATGCACTTTTTGGAATGAGGTTTGGCAGTGCAGTGTGGTTGAGAGCCGGCGCCAGCCGAGTAGTCATACGCAGGTGACTGTGCGAGAGCCCTCTCAGTGCTGTTCATAAATACCGTGCAAAGGGATCACTGGACTGCGCCGTAGCTAATTAACGTCCAAAGTCTGAGCTTCCAAAACGCCTGAGTAGAATTAGGCTGAAATCGCAGGGTGGGCAGGCAGGGGGCCACCTTTCTCCTGTAACACGCAATAGCTGAGAAAATACTTTCTGATCTGAAGACTGACAGGGGACACGATAGGGGAATAAGCATCTGGTTTGGGTTTTTCTTTCTTTTTTCAGGGGGTGGGGGAAGATTATGAATCGCTGAAACGAACGGAAGCAAAAGTGGCTTCCCTGATAATACTGATTTTTTTTTTTTGGTGGTATTTCTGTGACCACGGAGATTGCGGTAGTCGGGGGTGCAAAGGTGCAGAAAAGGAAAAGATGCTGCTCACTGGTGAGTGCGGCCATTACAGCTGCGTGTCTGTGAACACTGGGCTGCTCACACAGCAAAGGATGGTCCTGTCTGAAAACGGAATTAATTCTACTACTTGAAGAACTGGACTGATCTGTGTGATTAGTTGAACATGAAATTTGAAGTTGCCTCTGACTTTTCGTGTAACATGTTCTTTAAAGAAACTTACTTTGTAGCACTGCATGTAGAATAATGACATTACAGCTTTACTTTCTGTAAAGCCCACCCACTTCACAGTAATTTTATTTAATGACTGCCATGTTTCTAATTTCTGGGATGTATTAATGGTGGTAGCTCCAAACAACAGCATATTGGGACATTAAATGCTGCTGATCACTGACCGTGTTTATCTGCAGTGCCTTTAAGTGCATTTATCTGTTTACAGTGGTCTGCACTAACAAGGATAAGTTGTTCAGACTGTACGGAGCGTTTGCATCCTGCACCTCCCTCGGCGATACCGGCCTGAAGTAGCTTTGCGTATGTTGCTTTGGCATCTCTGAATCCCACCTCTCGGGGCAGAGAGGGGAATCTTGTCTGTCCTTTGAAGTAACTCCTCCAGCAGCAGCTATGACGTGATGGGAGTGACAAGAGTCCTCCCTGCAGTGCACTTTCACGGCTGTAATTCAGCGTCCGATTCTCTCCCATCCTGGCAGACCAGGCTGAGTTACTTTTAACGTGTAGGAATAAAGTTGGAATTAACTTATGTCATTTTTAGCGACAAGACAGTGCTTCTATATAAGCATCGTTTCTATGAAATCGAGCTCGGTGTTACTGAAGAGCTAGCCCTGGCTACAGAAAGTTTTCCTTGCCTTACACTTTTTATTTTTGCTTGCTGTCAGGCTGCGAGGTGCTTTTGGTTTCTTTTCCGAGTACCTGACCGTCTTGTGCTCAGCACAGGGGCCAGGCTGCACGCCCCGAAACGGGGGTGGGGAGGGTTATTTGGCCGCGTGGCTGTTTATAAAATGCGTGAACACGTGACAAGCGGTAACGCTTCGCGTTCCTGCTTCGAGTCGGGTTCCCCTCGAGCAGCGCGGGGGGCCCTGCCCGTGACACCACCACGACACAACCGTTCGGTTTCAGGAAGAAAAAGACACGCTGGCAGGAGGCGGCTCTGCGAGTCTGCCCAGTGGCTATTCTGAAGTTGTAGAAGCACCTGCCCAGAAGTCGCGAACACCGGTTTTCACTTTGCTCGGCCAAGAAATTCAGAAACCCGCTGCGGCGGCGCTTCGGTTTGATGCCGGCTGCCCCCAACGCTTCTCGTCAGCGGTTGATCTACGGCGTCAGCTCTTCTCCCTGTCTCTTCCTTTGGTTTGTAAAGTTCAGAGGAACGAAATGCGTATTCTCTGCAGGAGTATCTTGCGTCTTCCCTTGATTTTTTCAGTTAATTCCTGTGCTAGCAGATGCGCAGGGCCCACTGGGCGCGTGCTGCTGTAAGTTGCCTCCAGGTGATCGATCTCTGGCCCGATGATGCAGTTTCCTTGTTCCTTGTGCTCACCTGATTAAATAAAGTATTACCAAATTTTTTTCAGGCCGCTTCTATTCATTTTTAACTCTTTATTGAAAATAAGTTGCAGTTGGTACACGGACACTGAAAATACATAATCACAGATCGTTCTCTCAAAAGATATTTTTTTATATATATAATATATACAAAAGTTGTAAACATTTTAACTTATTTCCATACACAGCCCACTTTATACTACAATGCACGTAAGATTAGTGACAACTGCAACCCTTTGAAGCGGTCTGCTTATACGGAGGTATCGGCAAAAAAACGTAAATTTGCAAACCACATTTGGTATCGGTTTGATATTAAAACTCTTAAAGAATCTGAGGTCTAAATGCGTATTGCAACAAACTACAGGCAGCTCAACTTGGGTTTCAAGTTGATGCAGCGAAGGCCGTTTCTGAGCCTCGCTGGTGGGGGGAGAGGGACTTCTGGCACACGCGGCTTCAGCGCGCGAGCTAGACAAGTACTAGGAATAAACCAGAGTGGAACTAGACCCGTCCGCTCTCCCCAGCACGCTTGGGAAAACAGAGGCCGAAAGGGGCTCTGGAAATGGCTTTTAGCGGGAGAAATACCCATCCCACCACAGCAATGACGTGATTTACCAACGAAGGGACCGTGACCGCAGTTAGCTTGGTTTGGTTTAAGTGACCTCGCAGCTGCAGCGGGCAGAACGAAGGGCGAGCCGGGCAGAACGAAGGGCGAGCCGGGCAGAACGAAGGGCGAGCCAGCCGTACGCCCTTTGGGGGGGTGCGGAGAGAGAAGGGTGCGAATTACCCCTGTGGGGAACTGCTGGTCGACAGAAGTAGAAAAGAAAGGCCGTAGCTGTCGCTTGCTGTTGTAGCATGAACTGAAGGGAAACTCATCCTACAGCGTGTCCAGGCGAAACAGCCGGTGAAATCCCAACTGCTCGTAGGCACGGCCTAAGGGGAGGGCTCTGCTCAAACCGCGTGAGGTGCAGAAGCACGTAATGGGGGGAGATCTTTTTACTAAGCATCGGTTAAGCAAAGCTTCCACCTCGCTGGGAACGGCTTAAAATGTTGGGGAAAAAATTCCAATTCTTTCAAATCTTTTAACGTGCCTAAAATAAATATGCGAAAACCACGATGTGGTTAACTTCAGTGCTGAGCAATACCTGCGTGGTCGCAACAGAACCTCCCGGAGCAAGGTGATTTGGACAGATGCATCTCCAGGAAAGGTACAGGATTGCTTGAATTCCATTCTTTACACCCAAATTCAGTGCTAACGCTACGCAGAAGCTTTCGGCGCGCTAGTCTGAGCGCAGCACGATCCTGCCCTCTGCAAGCTCGAGTTAGCTGCTGGGCTTCCGAGATCTCCAAGAGAACGGGGGATATATTAAACAGCTTGCGAGGACAGCACGGGGGTAGCAGCTGGCACGGCACAAATTCACAGCACAATCCTGGCATGCTTTTAGGACGCGGTCTGGACGGTCACAAGGAAAGGCGCTAGTGCTGCTGTACCACAGCGAATGCGGGGGGAGGAAAAAAGTGGGAGAAAGGGGTACGAAGATTGATGTTACAGATACTTGAGCCCCAAATAATATGCTACAGTTATTACACCGACGGATCTAATTCTCTAACCATAAGCCCGTAGGGTTGTATTTAGTTACAGTCCATACTAGTCTGCCCGACGAGTCGCGGACACGCCGATGTGCTACGACAGTTAATGCACGGCACTGCTGACACTGAACGGCTAGCGGGGACGCTGCGGGGGCTTGCAGAGAAAGAGGATTTCATACGAGGGGTAGGCATGTGGCATCGCTGGCCAGGCTGGGGGCCGGCGTCCCGCCCTACCTTTCAGCACGTTTTAATCCAGCGGGGCCTCGACGGCTGCCAGCCCGTGCTGCCGCGGGGCCGGGGAGCTACACGGGCGTTCGGCAACGGCCTCGCCAATAAACCAGAAAATGGTTTTTGTTCAAGGTGGGCAAATGCTCTTTCCAAGGCCTGTGCCTCTTGGGCCGTGCGGTACCACGTTAATTACGGCTTGTCCCGTCCTGCCTGGCTGACACAGCCTCGGCGGGGCGACTACGTACGTAAAGTCATCGCTGTTGCCTGGAAAAAATACACCAGTTGTGGGCTGCCTGCCCGTAGGGGCTGCCTGCTCCTGCAGACCCGAGCCTTCCCAGTGCCACCCCGGCAGGGACGTCCTCCCCTCCACCGACAGGGACTACGGCAGACTTTCGGTGGCAGAGGGAGCAGGGTTAAGCTTCCTTGAGGTGCCTGTTGGTGTGGCTGGAGACGTTATTCCCGGCTCCGGTTTAATCAAGGAGCAATCTGTTCTGCCTTCCTGCTGCCAGGAAGCCTCTCGGGTGCCCAAGCACCTTCCTCCTCCTCTCCTGCCCAGCAAAACGCAGCCAGGTCCTTGCACGCTCACCGTGCCGCCTGCAAGTTAAAGGTAATAACTGACTTTTGGGGAGCTGTAAAAAGCCGCTGACCCTGAGAAGAACAACGGTGCCTCGGCCGGGGGCTGAAGCCGTCCCCGTTTCACCGTTGCTGCTCTTAAGGTCGGGGCCGGCGTGAGAGCGTGCGTGTGCGTGTGCGTCCCTTCTGCGTCCCACCGCCGGCGGGTGGGAGGGTGGGGAGGAAAGAAAGGCAACGCAGGCCTCGGTACATTCAGATGTTGTAATATTCAGCATGGTTACACCAGGGGTCAGGACACGTCCCGCAGTCAGACAGAGCTTTAGTTCTTTACGGTTACAAGGAAACTCTGGAACAGTTATATAGTTAGAAAAAATACAATGTACTGAACAAACATTATCTCACATACAATCAATTTAAACATTTAAATTGATTATAATTTTGCTAAAATATTAACACAAGTACTGTTTGTGCTGCTAAAATTTCAGTGTTCCCTCTAAGGAAAATATTGCTACAGTTCTACCGTACCCTGTATTAAAATCCTTTGCCTTTTTTTTCCCAGCAAGACTGACTCTAGAAAAATCGCAAGGGTCACGTAATTAATTTAGGCTTATACCGTACTGGGGTTTGGGTGTCCCTGGTCTGCTTAATGCAAGGGTGTCCCACTGTTCACCAAGCCCTGCTGGTGTGGGCCACCGGCAGATCACCCTTGGTCACCTCTTCCTTGCTCCTTGCGTTAGCCGAGCAAGTGACACCTCCAATAAAGCAGCGCGGCGTCCTCCTGCTCGTGCGCCTGCAGCCGCCGCCGCCGCGGGCAGCGGGGCTGAGCGCTACCGACCCCGATAGCGCTTGGACCTCAAAGTGGGTGCAAAGGTGTCCAGAGGGAGAGAGGTCTCCTCTGCCGTCGCTGTTGGGAAAAGCCCGTGGTGGGGACCGCGGCAGGACACCAGCTCTCGGTGCCACCGCGCGCAGCCGCGCTGCGTGGGGAGGCTGCAGCGGCGCGGGAGAAGCATCCGAGTTGGGAAATGCTGCCTGAAAAATCCCCGGGCAGCTCCAGTGGCTCCGGTGCTGCCAGGCGCGTGGGAAGAGCTCAGCTCCAGCAAAGCCAGCCTTCGCTGCAAATGCACATCTTAACCCGGCCTGAATAGTAGGGGATTCAAGTAAAGCACTTTGTCACTGATAATGACTGCTCGTGAGGAGATTTGCTGCTTATTAATTAACGCACTTATTTGCAATTTAGCAGCAGAAATGAGCTGTGTTAATGATGACAAAAAAACCGCTGGATGTTTTTGCTACAAGGAGAGCTGGGGCAGTCCGGTAACTATTGCTTGTCACGAGGTCAGAAGGCAGCACGCAACTTCTGCCGGCGTCAACCAGCAAGGCGAAACCGCGGCTCGCCAGCCGCCGGGAGCCGGAGAGTCGAGGGCCTCTAAGGATGGAGCTGCCACCGAGGTGGTCGGGAATTCAAGTTTCAGCTCCTTTGCTCAGTCCTTAGTGACAGATAGCTCAGGTCACAGCCACCGCGCAGGCAGACAGGCGGGGAAAGCAGGCAGGTTGCTGACAAGGATCTACTGGATTTTGCACGTTGAGTTATTTTTGACAAGGCAGGAATTTTGCAGCTGAAAACCAAACCTCAGCCTCCTTCCCAGGCGTTTTTCATTCACCGTCTTCTCCCCCACTATTTGCAAACACGGGGCCGTGTGCCCCCCCAGGATGGACTTCAATGGCCTGTGAAGTCTTTCCAGTTCTCTGTCTGAATTCCTCATTTCTAGAGACCGCAGGGTAAAATGTACGTTCACCACTGAGGTTCTGCTGCAGCTGACGACAGATGGTGGCTGCTCCCAGTATAGAAACGCAAGTTCAGTGCCACTCCTAATGGACCGGGAATTTGAGTCGCAGAGACACCCACCCCTTTTGTGTTGGTAGCTCTGGGTTTGAGCGTGAGGGTGTTCAGCGTTGCCAACCAGAAACTATTTGTAAATTTGCAAAACCTTCCCAACCCCTCGGTGAAGAAGTGGAACTGCAACGCGCCGTATTTTCCGCTGATAAAAGGCGATTCCTAATTAGCAGCCAACTATTGCTGAACTGGTTTCCAGTTTCAAGCAGTAACTTTTTACATCCTCAGCCAGAACCACGTTGAAGTGTAGAAGCAATTTGGATGTTCAGCACAAACCCCGACCCGCTGCGCCCCCCCCCCCCGCTGCTTGCATCCTAAGCTAAGTTTGAAACGCCTGTTTGGATTTTGGTTTTTTTTTTGTACAGTAAATATATACAAATAAAAGTAACACAGACGCCACTTATTTCTTTGTGAATTTGGCGCTTTCCATGGAACACGTACAGGAAAGCTCTGCAGCGGGAGTGGCGCGGGGCCGATCTCCCCCCCCTCACCGCCACGAGACCGATTCTGTGTTAGCTCTGGAAGAACGAGATAAATAGCAACTCCTCAGCTACTGTGCTCTCTAACAGGAAAAGGTATTCTGGGCTTTCCCGGGCGCTCAGCAGAGCCCAGCGCTGACTGCCCCGTGTCAAGCCTCAGAGAGGGCATTTATTCATCTTTCGCCACGTGTAGGCGATGTGGTAGCAACCTTCCTTCCTTCCTTCTGACTTAGAGGGAACACTGCTTTTATAAAA
Organism: Aptenodytes patagonicus; assembly: GCF_965638725.1. Classification (NCBI taxonomy): domain Eukaryota; kingdom Metazoa; phylum Chordata; class Aves; order Sphenisciformes; family Spheniscidae; genus Aptenodytes; species Aptenodytes patagonicus. The sequence goes on from NC_134961.1 coordinate 5,552,164, forward strand.
CCCTTGGACAGGTAAGACAAGAACCAATACCACTGTACAGAATTCACTGCACAACTAGCTAATAGTAAGGAACCCAGCACTGACTTGCCACATTAAGGAAATAGGACTGAATACATTTGCAATCAACCGGTTAAGTGTACTGCACCGTAGGACTCGGTCTGTGGGTACACGGCCCTCGCCCCTCAGTACGCTGGCACTTGGTAACCTTTCGGGTTGGTGTCTAAGGTCTCGGTGAAGGGGGGGCTCTGGTAGGTCTCTGTGCTCTCGATGCCGCTGCCGGTGGGGTAGCCGGGGTACGCCGCGTTGGGGTCGGTGGCGAACTGATCGGTGGCAAAGAGCGACATGTCCGTCCCCAGGCGGTATCTCTGCAGCGCCTTCACCGCCAGCGCAACCTGCCGCGGGACGGAGGAGGGTTGGGGGGGATGGCAACGCGGCGGCCAGGACCCCACGTCCCCCCAGGACCCTGCATCCCCCCAGGACCCCGCGTCCCCCCAGGACCCCGCGTCCCCCGGCTCGCTGCAAAGCGCCGAGCGCACCGCAGCATCCCAGGCGGCTGCTGGCCCCGCTCCATTAAAGCCAAGAGCTAAAACAACCCCAAACCACAACCCCTAGCGCTAAAGATGCCATTTCTCTGCGACAGGTTGACCCCCAAAGCTCTGCCGAGGGTGGGGGTCACAGCCTGGGCTCAGGTCCCCGGCCGTGCAGATTTGGCACCGCTGGCACCAATAAACCCATCCACTGCGGGGAGGGAAAGCTGCCGAGTCCCGGGCCAGCAAAATAGGTCAGTTCTGCCGAGACTCCTTCACCCTCTTCCAGGTTGCCAGTATTCAGGTCGCAAACCATGGGAAATGCAGGTGGCAGGGCTGCGAGCGCACCACGCTCGCTCTTATTTCAGGAGGTTTCATTAACAATTCAATTAGTTTATAAATGACAGGTTCAGGGGGGGAAAAAAAAACCCACCCGCAGACACGGAGAACGGCTCCCCAGCCACTGCCCAGCGCCCGCTCCCCGGCGCTGGTTGTGCGCCGATCAAGCAGAGCACCTGGGTTTATTAACGGTACCAGCGGAGGGGCTGCCAGTGCGACCCCACATCCCAGCCATCCTCCGCGCGGGTGGCAGGGTCCGGTGTCCCCAGTGCCGACCCTGGGGTGGGAGCAGATGCTGATGGGACGGGGGAGAGCATCCCACCCAGCTCCCTTCCCTGGCGGCTGCATTAAACGGGCAGTCTGGCAATACAGCGATGGAGAAGAGCTGTGAGGGAGCTGGGATTAAAAGAGATTTATTTGGATAATAACAGAGCAGGGAGCAGTTAAACTGGTGAGTAACTGGAGCCAGGCCTGCTGCTGGAAAGCCTCAGACTGTCTTTTAAGGCAATATGGAATTACTGCACATCTTGGGTGCTCTCTGCCCACGAAAAGCTGGAGGAGGGGTGGAGGTGATGCAGGGGCCACCCCCGCTCCTCCATGCGCGGCCTCCGGAGCAGGAGCCCCCCGAGCGGTGCAGGCACCCCCAGGTATATGTGGGATCCAGCGGCTGTGGGCAAGGGGCCCCGCGGGGTTTTGCACACCCCTGGCAGACGTCCCTCTGCCACTGTGCAGCCCCGGGGATGCACAGAGCCTCAAAGCAGGAGCAAAGGGGGTTTCTGCAAGCCCCCGTCTCCGGGGTGGGCAGCAGAGGAGCCAGTCTGGCTTCCCACGAGGGTGAGCTGATGAGCCTGAAAGCTCCCAAAATCCCCCTGCCATCCCGTGAGACCGGCTCATCGCGGTGATCCGCTCCTGGGGACTGATTTGCTTCCAATCAAGCCACTCCCGGGGCTCTAAGGAGGCCCTGAAATGAGGGCAGCTCGTGGCTAGCGACATGTTTTCAATGGGAACGCAACTTTCCAGCCTCAGGAGAAGGGGAAATCTGGAATTCCCCAGCGAGAGGGGACCAGAGCTGATGCTTCCTGGGTAAGAAACCACAAGTTTCATCTCTATTTAGAGGGACCGCAGGTTTCCTCAGTACAGCCCCTTGCTGCCCACCAGCATTCACTTCTCCAAACCGTGCCCCAGATTCCTCCTCCCAGCTCAGCGCTGAGCCCAGGGCAGTTTTCAGTTCTCCTCTCCCCACCTTAGCTCCGAAGCTGAACTCACCCAGACGATGATGGAGAAAAAGGAGAAGGTGATTGCTGCCCGGGCGGCGTCTGCTCCTTGCGAAACCCCTTTGCTCATCGTCGTCTGTTGCCACTGGTTTGCTAGGAAGCAGAAGGCTACAAACCATAGGAAGGACAAGAAACCTGAAAGAGAACAGAGCTGGTCAGTGCTGTCCCTGCCCACCGCTGCCGCTGCTGCAAGGACCCCCGTTTGCTGATGCACAAACGTGCCGCCGTCAAGATTTTCAAATAGCAACCGTGATCTTGGGTGCCTCGGCCTGTGCTGAGGCCCAAACGGAGCTATTTTAAAAGAGGCTGATTTGCAATCGCCGGGAAAACAGGGATGGAAGGAACCTTGTAGGGTCACCCAGTGTGTTACCTGCCCGAAGCTCAGCTCACCCACATCTCAACCTGATCTCAAAGACCTCCAGGGACAGCACACCCTCTCTGGACACGCGGTCCTCACAGTCTGGGATTTCAGCCTGCTCGCAGGCGTCACGGCGCTACCACCTCAACTCCAGCACCCCAGCGTGTCGACCCACCGTTCCCGCTGTTCCCTGGACACCACCGGCTCTTAGAAACTTTGGGCTGGATGCTGCAAACCTCACGCAGGAAGGAGCCTGCACTCCTGAGAGCAGCACCAGGCTGCTTGGCTGACGCAGGAGACGGCTTTACAGCTGTTCTGCGATGGGCCGTGCCTTGGTCCTACCCAAGGACACAGCCGGAGAGCTTAAAAAAAGGCAAGTAACAATCACCCAGGAATATGGACAGGCTGAGATTAACCCCTGCTCCGAACACGGGGATCACGAGTGACCCTGGGACGTCAATGCATCCCACGAGCGCAGCAAACGAGCACGTGCTCATCGTGTGCTGTGCCCAGGGCAGGGACGCGGCAGGGCTGCCCATGGAGCTGAGAGGCACACGGGCTTCACGTGAGAGAGGGCTCTGCTCGTCCCTGCTGCCCTCCGCTGACTGCGCTCCTGTTCTCAGCCTCTCTGGGCTCTGCGGGATTGAGCAAAAACGCTCCGGTGATTATTCCTTACTGGAACCAAAGCTGGCTGAGCAAGATAGGGCTGCAGCTCCCTTAATTCAATCACCAGCCAACAGCACTGCCTGATGCCAAGGAGCTCAGAAAATAGTCAAGAAGCAAGCCACAAGCGCACAGCGTAAGGAGCAGTGATGCTTTCCAGCGCTGGGAAGAGGGGCTGCACAACCTGGAGCCTTCCATGATGCCGTTTTAAGGGTCTCCAGCTTTCCTGAGCATCCCCAGCACAAAGGTGTCCCCCCCCCGCACTGATTCTGTGGGTCAGTGCACGCGTGGACGCCGGGCACCGGCAGGCGGGACGCTGAGCTACCCAGCACCTTCCCAAGGATCATGAGCACATCAGTATGAGCAGCCACGCTGCCGGTCCCATGGGGCAGCTGGCTGCAAAGCACAGTCTGACTGCAGGGAGAAGAAAGAAGCTTCCTTTACTCCCTTTATCTTGCCAGTTGTTCCTAAGTACAGTATAAATTGCATACGTGCATCCACATCCAGTGCGAGAGTTACGGGGCTCATCGCACACCTCGCCTTTAATTCAGAATTTGCTTCTAAATGCAGTTTAAGAAAACGCACTCCTCATCTCCTCCTGTTGCACGATGGGGCCTGGGGCTTCCTAACCAGCGGATGCTTTTGTCTGCCTGGCCATGCTTGAGCCCTTGAACTGCCCTCACAGCAACACAACCTCCAGCCAGGATCATCCAGGCTTTCCTTTTCCAAATGACAGACTAATACAACAGCCCCTTTTTGCTGAATACAGCTACCGCCTGCCACCAAAACCGCCCCAAATCCCTGCATATATATTTTCACTTCCCCTTAGGATGATGCACTTGTCGTCAGTGTTAAACGGGACCTCTGGAGCTTATTCCTCAAAGGTCATCCTCAGGGACAGAGATGCTTTCTAGCTCCCCAGCTCTGTTATAACGGGGCTTTACCAGCAGCTGGCCCCCGTTAGGGGAAGTAGACCCAACCCCTAAACGTGGACACAAGAAGAGGCATGCCCGAGATACGGCGTTGGCTGCAGCTCGGATGACCAGTATGCGGTGAACATGGTGGGTAGCGGTCCCCCGGCAGGTCTCGGTGCAGGAGATGCTGAACCACATCTCCAGATGCTGCACGACTGAAGCCCTCCCACCTCCGGATACTTGGGGAGCAAATGCCATGGCAGCGGGGAGCACTGCCCTGCCGTGCTCGAGGAGCAAGCCTCAGTCAGGAGTTTCTCGCTCAAATACGCACCTTCCTGGAGACAGCAGTGTTTGGAAGTCGGAAGACCAGAGATGAAACCTAAGAGCAGCTCCTCACAGGCTAATTCGGAGCCGCGCTGTGGGGAGCAGAGGGATGCTCAGGGACAAGCTCTGGGGCCATGCAGGGCTGGCACCAAGGGACGCTGGCGCTCTCCAACAGGACTAGGCTGTGTCACTGGTTTATAGAGGGTGAACTTCCTTGGGGGGACTGTTTCTTTGTTTAACACTCAATCTAGTACAGCAGGTCCTCCCTCGTACGCTCCTGGGCAGGACACTACCGCAGAGCACGAGTCACAGCCACGACACGGGGGCTGCCCACCGACCAGCAGCACAAAGCCCCATCTACCGCTGCTGTCTTCTAAGGGTTTTCAAGAGTTAAAATGACATCATGCACATCCCCGAACGTGCACCGGCTGCGCTGGGTATTGCAGTTACCGGCTTCCTCTGCAACACTGAGATACGCGAGACGCTGACCTTCCCGGTGCCAAAACCGTCAGCTTCTTCAGCCAGAAACTGAAGCTGGGGTCGCTTCTGCTGCCACCCATGTGGACTTCCCGGAGGTTTCGCGACGCAAAGACAAGCCTTTCCCCTCCACATCCAGCTCTGCCTGGATCCCTGAGAAGAAAAAGGATTCCCTCCAGTGCCCTGGGGAAGCGGGAAGGCAGGTATCGCTGTCAACGGAGGAGATGGGGTCAGGCATGGAGAGCATCTCCAGAAACACCAGCCAGGCGTTGTTCGAAGTTTGGAGGACCGACACACGCCTGCGTGTGAGATCAGACCTCCCAGGGAGCTCTATGGGAACTATTTTTGTTTCTGTACCAGCACTTATTTTCATTTGTGATCACGTTCACCTTCTGCTAGCGCTCCTTCAAGATGAGGCTTTGCACCCAATAACGTGAATCGGACACGCAGGATTGCAGCTGACTCCCCTCGCTCCTGGCACCTCACCGGGAACACGGCTGTGCCCTCGTCCGGCACCCGCACGGTCCCGGTCCCACAGAGGGGCTGGCAGTGCCTGCACCCAGCCCCCGGTGTATTTGCAGCATCAGGCGTAAGCGGCTGTTTTGGAGGTGTCTGTTGCTACCCATGAATTTTAAAACCTCACGAAGAGGGCTCAGCTGATAGTAGCACGGTGTGGCTACGTGTGCCGGTCCCGACTCCAGCTGGAAACAGGCACGGTAGCAGCTCTGCACCCTCCAGCACGCTGGGGAAAAGGAGAACGCGAGGAAGCACCGCAAGAGCCAGCAGATAATTATCGTTTTAGGATCTGCAGACAGCAGAGTGCAAACACCAGGAAAGACGCGTTACAGCCATAATTACAGCCTGGTCCCAAGCAAGCGCACGTCTACAGGAGCAGCTGTAAGAGCAGATGGAAGAGAAAGTCGCAAATGCCGTTTGCACAGCGCCGTGGCCCTGCCTGCACCCTTGCCTGCGCCCCTGCGTTACCTCCCGGCCGGCTCGGTGGCTCTGATCTGCCACTGATCCAATGCACAAGTCCTCTTTCCTTCAAGCGAAAGAAAGTTGTGGGTTAACACTTTCATTAACTCCCCCCACAACCTCCAGAGGCAGCAACTGCCAGTTGACATCTGCTTTGCTGGCAGCCGGCATCAGGCTCCTGGGTGACCCGGGCAAAGGGCCAGAAACAACCCGCTTTTCTCACCCCCCCCCGCACGCCGCCCGGTTTGCAACGCTGCCTCGTACCCGAGCGTGTTCCTCACCCGGTTATTTCCCAGATGCATTTTCAGCTTTTATATCAAAACAAGCAATAATGCAGAGATCACATAAGGAGAGAAAGGATGAAACAGTTGCAAGGAAAAAGGAGGAAACCAAGCATCCCATCCTTAGTGGGGAGGAAAAAAGAAGGGGACAGCATAAGAGAGTCCCACAGGGGAAGTCTCCAGGGGTTACTGATGTGGAGGTGGTTAAACGAGGCAAATTACATGGGTCAGCTCTGCCTCCTGGCAGGTTGGGTGCCCGAGGCTGCTGGGAGCAGCGCAGGGGGGTACGGTGGGCTGCAACCTCTGCGACTGTGGAGGCTTCACGTGCCAACGAAACCCTGCACTTCATCTCTGCTGCGGGATCCGCCTGTATCGACGCTTATTCTGGGAGCAATCAACTGCCTGGCCCTTCCACGTGAGTGGGTGTACAGGCTGTGGCAGTAGGGCTGTAGGAAAGGTTTGGGGCAGCCATAATTTTAGAAAAGTGAAGTCACAGCAATAGGAACGGGATAAAATACACTGACCAATTCCTCCTGCCGGAGCCCAGGCACCCGCACCGTCCCCTGGGAGCCAACGAGGCGACTGCACATCAGCAGCGCTGCACCGAATTTGGGCTTAGGAGACGGGAGAAACAGCACTGGGTGGAGAAGTGTTCACCGGCGACCATGGACTTTGTTACAAGAGCCCTGGACAACGCTCCCATTTATATCAGCACCAAGATGGATTTCAGCACAGCATTTCTAGGGTGCCCTGTGGGAAACGGTTCGTTAAGCGGGGAAAGTGGGGATTGTACAAGAGCAGCAAGAAAGGTAAGGAGCTGCTGGCGGGGAGACGTACCAGGCAGCATTAACAGAGGCAATGCCAGCCTGGAGGGGAGCTATGGAAGACCACGCTTTGCAGACCCCGATAGGTGACACTGTGTTGGTCACAGGCTCGCGTCCACATGATCTGCATGTAAGTGATTGATTTGTTTTACCAGCAAGGAAGTGGCTTGTGTGTTTTCTACCAAGAAGCCCGCAGAGGGGATGGCCCAAGGGAGCAGGGCGTCTCTGCCCAGACACAAGCTGAAGACACGATGCACCTGGAGCACACACATTGACCCAGGGTGATCCCAGGGTAATAAAGTGTCACCGCTGGCAGCACAGCTGCGTTGGGTGGATTTACCAGCACAGACCTCTGGTGCCATACTGCAGCCTGTCCCCAGGGCAGAGCACAACCCTCGCACAGCAGAGGCTCTGCAGGGCAGAACCTGTCTTCTCCAGCTCGCTGCTGAAGCCCGTGAACGCACATGCAATGCATGACAAGTGCAAAAGAGAAATGAGGCAGAGATTGAGAGCGGTACCATCTCACACATGCCTGGCAGGGAAGAGAACGGCTGTTAGGAGGTGGAAGGCAAGGGAGGATCACAGCCTCGCACCGCGACACGCAGCATCAGCCAGAAGATGGATGTGATGTTCCCCTTCCGTTTGAATTGAAGGGTTGCAGGCACCGAGCCCCACGGAAGGGGCTGTAAATATCATCTAACAAGGGCTGGACGCTGGCGCTCTAGCACCATGGAAATCAGCTTTCCAGCATGGAGAGAACATCCTTAACAACAGGCAAGTGCAGGGAGGCGATGACGGATGTTTTCGTTTGGGAGCAGAGAGCCATCAGCGACCCTTGTGCTGGATAAATCACCTTCAGACTTCGCTAACACAAGAGCCTGGAAATGGAGAACATCAGCTGCAAACTCAGCCAGGCAACTCCCGCAGCAGCCGAGTGGAGGACGGCCCGGCTCAAGGCATCCTGCCTGCTCATGTTCACACAGATGAGCCCCAGGTCAAGGGGCTCAAGACAGCGCAGAAGATCTGTGCCGCCTCTTGGGAGCCCCAGACCCACCTGCACACCGCAGTCCTCGAGGCAGCGAGGGATTACGGTGGTATCTGCTTTGTTCCAAAACACACACGCACAAAGTGAAAACAGACCCAGATGTAACTGATGAAACGACATTTGCTTGAGCCAGAAACAGGAGATGTGGGAGGGTCAAACGCCCTGTCTGGACTCTGAAATGCAAGCACCAAGCCTCACTTCTCTGGGTGGCCTCACTGAACCCAGCTCAGCGAACGTCTCTGGTTGCAGAAGTGACACATACGAGCGGGACACCCCACTGTCCCCAGGATGCCACGCACCGGCTTCCTCGCTCCTGCCTCTGGTCTCACGGCTGGATGGGACAAGCCATCTGCCCCCCCTGTTCTCCCTGACTGAGGCAAACGAGTCGCGCCATGCCGTGGGAGGAGAGGGGAGGACTCAAGCGTGGCGCTGCAGGGCACAGCAACGACCCTGCGCTGCCCACGGAGCCAGCATCATCCTTCGCAAGCACAGCAAAGCCAGAGACGTACCTGAAAAGCCGAGGTCCAGCAGGACGGCCCGTTTGCGGTCCTTCACGCTGCTGATCTGCTGGAAGTAGAGGTCCACGACAAAGAAGAAGATACAGCCAAAGAAGGCAATGATGCCAACGGCGATGCCGTAGCTGCAGGCACTCTCATTCTTGTTGAAGATGCAGAGCAGCTGAGGGTTCTGGCTGTCCGTGTTCACATAGCACTCGTTCACGATGGAGCCAAACACCACGATGGAGAAGATCTGCAGAAGGAAGGACAAAACACAACTTGCTGCTGTTTACATTTAACTCTGTTTTCCAACAGCAACATAATTGGATTCAATCCTGTCTTTGATTCCATGGCAACATGGCATTCGTTAGACAGATCCCGACTTTCGCGTGGTTGGTGGCCCAAAGCAATGGGCTGCTGGATGGTACCTAGGTCCTCCCTCGCTGTGAGCCTCTCTGCCTTTCAGTGGCTTGGTTTGCAGAGTATTTTAAGAGATGCTATTCTCCAGACAGGTCGAGGAGGGAAAAAATAAATAGATGGGCCAGGTCTCTGCACAGTCTTTCTGCTTGTCCTGCTCTCCGCTGTCAGGCTGTGCTCGATAAACCCCCTTGCGTCACTGCAGAGCGGGGAGAAATGAAGTTACAGAGGATAACTGAGCTGCTGAGCAGGCTGAGCCAGGGAAGGACTGGATGCCTGGTGGAGGGGGGACAGGCCACGGCAGCACGGGGAGGTGGGGAACAGCTCACCTGGGCGCAGTGGGGCAGGGGGAGAGGCTGCCCTGCGAACAACAGGGCCATTTTTGGCTTGGCTTAGCAGGGGTTGAAGGATGCAGCGCCCGCATCCATTATCCAGTGGCCTGATTTCAGCCCTGTGAGGGACGAAAGGGCAGGGCGGTTGCTGGTGGCTGCCCAGGTCCCACCGCTGGGACCCCAGGGTGTTTCACGTCCCTGCAGGCAGGGAAGGAGCCGGATGGCAGCACGCAGCCGGCAGCGTACCATTCACGACGCTGCATGCTAAATTAATTCCCTTATCCCTCCGACGCCAAAGGCAGCAAGCGGAAGCGGCGGGACCAGCTGCATTATAATTTGCTCCGTTAGAGCCCAGAAAGCGCTGCGCCACCGTTTGGATTTCAAGGCAGAGAGCAGGGAGGGAAGCAAGGCGTGCAGATGCCCCTCCATCAAGCTGCGAACCTCTGATCTCGTCTCTCGCTGCCAGCACCGGCTCCCTGCATCTCTGCACACCTTCCCACCCCGCCGGCTTGCAGGACACAGCTGGAGGCCACGTATGCAGGCGGGGAGATAAGAGGCTCCTCCAGCACGCCCTGGCACGGTGGCTGCCCAGGAGCAGCTGGGGTCTCGGGGTACGGTGCAGCTCCTGCTCTGGACGCCCTGCTACTTCTTCTGCAGTAACAACATGACACGAAGTGTACGAGACCGAGACAGGCGGCAGACAGAGGTGGCAGCCGAAGAGCCTCATGATAAACTGCAGCTGGTGGCCTCTGCAAAGTCACCTGCGTCTCACCCAAAGAGCTGATGCCCGGCCGTGGGCCACCTTCTACAGCCCCGTGCTCCCCGAAGCGCAGCATTAGCGGAGCTGGGTGAAATGGAGCAGAAGCCACTATGAGCAAACCATTCAGAAAGCTCTAACCACTCTTCAACATAACATTGTGATACACATTTTCTCCCAAGCACTGGCCAGATGTCTCATCCTTGCCTGCCCCGAAGGATTTCATCCAGATTTCTCTCCTCCAAACTCCTTCCAGTGCTGGGGTGAAGCTGCGCCAGAGCTTCTTCTGTCTGAAGCTACTGACAAATGCAAGTGTCTCATCAGCAAACACGTCTTAGATAGTGTCCACTAACTCTCCCCCAAGTTGGAGGGGACAACAAAGAAATGGATCTGCAAGGGATTGAATTACTAAAATGTGAAGGATTGGTGAGAGATATTTTTTTTTTCTCTGTAGGGTGCTCATCAATGATGAGCAGAAGCAGCAGAGGCTCTGGAGTACATCCTACCTTAGTGTGTAGGAGCTCCTGCAAGCAGCTATCCCAGCACCCCAAGCCCGGGGCTTTGCCACCAGCTTCTCATGCTGATATCAGCAAGCACGTGATGGACGAGCAGGTTGCACCATGCTCACTCCCACCTCCAGAAACCCGGCAGCAAGACAACCGAGGGCAGGGCTCATCTTTAAACCCTTTTAGCCAGGAGCTCTGTCAGTGACAGCAGACTCCTATTGCTTCTAGCACTTCAAATTCAGGCCAGCAGTAAGCTGGCCTGTGTCGGGTGGTGGAGATGCTTTGAGACATCCTGGCATCCCTCAGCTACCCGAAGATGTGCAGGAGGAACAACACGTTGTATCCAGCCCGGAGACCCTCACGCTGCAGTTTGGCAAGGCTGCAGGGAATCACACAGCCAGGCTCTCCTGAAATGCTCCATCACTGCAAGGAAACCAAAAGTTGGGGTCCCACTGCGGGGCGAGAAGGAGAGCAGAGCTCGCCCCCAACACCCGGCACTGCTGATGGCGGTGGCTGGAGAGGGCGGCTGTCCTGCCCTGCACGGCCGCTCGGCCATGAGCGAGCGACATCCTGCAAAATCCCCCAGGGATTCACCTGCGGGTCTCGGCAGCAGCTCTTTGGGGCTCTTTCCACCAAAACACCTCGTGTACCTCCCATCGCTGCCCTAGACCTCACCAGCTCCGTGCTGGCCCCTTCTCTCCACGGCCTGCTTAGCCAAGGGGATCAGTATCTCCACCCCGGCAGAGGTGAACACACGTCCCTGTCTATGCGACTGGCAGCAGGAGGGGGTTTCTGCCCTGGAAACACTCCTCAGCCCCAGGAATTAGCCCGTTCTTGAATGACGCCCTCCTAGAAATGTGGGTTTCCAAATGGGCATCTGCAAAATTCAGGTGCAACCTTTGATTTCCCCTGGAGCGTTAACAGGGGATAGAAAATACGTATGTCCCGCGGACCTCTCCACGGCTGGCACAGGGAGATCATCAGACCTTCCTCCTCTCCGAACTTAACCACTACCCGGGGTCCTGTTCCCATCCATCCCCGGCTCATCTCAGCTCCGAGCACCAGCCAGGAGCTTGACGGCAACCCGAGTCACCTGCTTGTATTTGCACCCTCTTCCTCGCTGGCGCTGCGCTTCCAGAGCGCTCGGCTGTCACACCGCGACGGGCACATCATCATCATGCAAAGAACAAGAGGGTTGCATTGTAAAAAAGAAACAACAACAAACAGTAATAATAATTTTCCCAGTGCTTTGGCAGCAGCTGTAATATCAGCAGTTGTAAAAATCTGTTCATAAATAATGCAAAATTGTTATTTACCATCAGAAATAGCAGCAGCATTTATAAAACAGGCCCTGGAAGAAATAATGTGATTCTGGAAAGCATGAATAATTGAGAACCTCTGATTCCACGGGATTATTTCTCTGGCAGGCCAGCGAATTCATACTCAGCTTCTCCGATAAGTGTTTTACTTAGTCCTCCCAGGATTAACAACCTGGACTACTTCTCTGTGCCAGTTTCAGTGGGTGAGGGAGGGCTCCCGTAAATACGATTAAGGACGTTACAGGACAGGGTGTCTGGCTGCCTGCACGCAGGTTTGCACACCTGGGGCTGTCGACGGAGGATGCCCAGGCAGCGCTTCTGGGGTGGAGATGGAAAGAACAGACATTTCACTGCGTAACTTCAAACTCCAGAGGGTTTTGCAAAGCAAAGCATCCTTCTTGTGGCTGGATGACCTGAACAGCTCACCCCTGCCAGACCCCCTCGGCCGGGCGCTGCCCGCAGCATTTCGATGCAGGCAACACGGGGCACGTGGCTTCTTCTCGGGATGCCAAAACAGTTAACGAACTGCAAGCGCACGCATTTGATAGATGTGCTCAAAACATCAGCGCTGGCTGAAATACTCCTGTCAAAACATGCTTTTCAGTTAAAACCAGTCTTTCCCCTCCCCCCATGATGGAAATTTTATAGTTTTTCTTAAAAAAAAACCCTGGTGCTGGTAAAACACTGTAATGAGAATATATTTGGCGTTGTCTTTCTAAGTATAGGTGAAAAAAATATTTTTGAGAAAATGTGGGTAGGTGGGGGGAAATAAAACCCATATTTTTAAAAAAGTTCATGCAAAACAAGTGCCATTTTCCAATCACATCCACAAACCGCACTTGCTCAAACCCACAACCAGTTCATCAGAGACTTGAAAGTGAAAACACAAGGTCAGATTTTCCACTGTGAGTGAGGGTTTACGGGTCCTGAGCAAGGATGCAGGAATCCTGCTTTCCAGAGGCGCTCCTCCAACTCCCACCTCCTCCTGCCTGTCAGGCCGGGTCCCAAAACCGCAGTCCCCGTGACCAGGCATGGCAGTGACAGGACTCAGGACCAAGTGCCAAGGTCACTGGCACGCACAGCACAGGGGCATCTGCTGCGCGAGCCGCCGCATCCCAAGCCCATCCACCTTTCTAACGGGGCTCCTCCATATCTCGCAGGCTTTGCAAAGGAGCCTGAGCATTCACAGGACGCTCCATTTTCCAGCTGAACAACCCAACACAACCAGCAACAAATTTTGCTCTCGCTGGGTGAACCGGTGCAAGACGCAGTAAGAAAACTGGATTACCTCCAGCCACCCCAGTATGAAATTGCATCCCCCCTGCCAAAGCTTTCACAGAAATCTGCTTGCAGCTCGGTGTCTCCTGGCCAGCAGCCTGGCGTGCGGGTTGCTCAGCCCTGCCTTTCCCTGGTGTCAGAGAGCGGCTGGGAGCCCCTGGCACACGGCTCCGGCAGCTCCGGCAGCTCCAGCGGCACAGACCATTAGTGCTCCTCTCTGCATTCAGCTGCGGGGAGGGATGGGAAGGAGGAAAGCTGTCTTCTCCCATCCCTTCCATTAAGACTTGCACTTCAGCCACACAAAGGAGCTTCTGTGCCTCAGTCACACCCTGGGAGGGAGAACAACACCGGTCAGGGAGATGCATGAAGCGCTTTGAACCAAAATGACACAGCTCAGCTGCTTGTGCAAGTGCAGATGGAGCTCACATTACACCAAACCAGTGAGAAGCCAGGGACCTCACTTCTTAATGAAAGCCAGCTGTCTAGTTCCCCCAGTTTAAAGCTTGCTTCCAAGCAAGAGGGGACACCTTGCCAGGCCAGTGAGCCTTTCTGTAATGCAGGACAAAGGGACAGGTCTCGGCAGCGATCGGTGATGGGGTCTGGGTATGCCGGCCACGACGGACTCTGGAAAATGGCTGGTGCAAAGCCGAAACCAGAGGGGTTTTGAGTATCACCCTAAAAACCTGGGGGAGCACCCTAGGGACGCTGCTTACCCGAGGCTGGAGGCTGCGTCTGGGCAGGAGCCTGCAGCTCCAAGGTTGGCTTTGGTATCCAAAGTGCTGGACCCAGATGCACATCTCACCCGCTTTCCTTGCTTGCTGCCCACCTCCCATTTTCCCCACTCACCCTATTTTAGGCAAGACCTCTTGCCTCATTTGCCCTCTCTGGCAATGGCTGTTAAGCGCAGGGGACCGTGACCGAGTGCCCAGTGCCCCGTGCTGGTGGATGCCCTGGCAGGGGCTGTGCTGGAGGGGCAGGGAGGTGACGGCGCACGGCGGGCAGGCTGCCGGCAGCACGGACATGCAGCCAGCCCTGCAGCAGGAGACCGAGTGAAATCTCATTCTTTTTCTCAAAAAAAAGGAAAGGGGGAGCCTGAGAGGGCAGGTTCCTTGCTCGGCAGTGTCCAGGCACTCATGCCAAGGGTGCTGGACCCGCAGCCGCTGCCAGATCCTTGCAGGAACCCAGGGTGCCGGGGACGCCTGTGTGCCCCACGATGGAGACACCATTTTAGGTGTGCATAAAGCTGGGAGACCTGCGGCTGCCTTCTCTGCACCAGATTTTTACCATCTGGAAGAGGGTGGCTGGCCAGGCTGTCTGGCTCAGTTCTGTAATTATACTTTGCAGATCCATGTTCCCTCCCAGGGCTTGAGCCGGCTGGACCTCAGGACACACACGTTTTTCATCCACGTTGCTTTTAGCCTTCTGTAGCCCAGGCACCTAAAATGTGCTTCAGGAGACTTCGCTGCCTGAGCACAGTCATCGCAAGGAAAACAAAAAGCAAATAACGCAAGAGAGCACAAGCTGAAAGCTTCGGTGTGTGAACTGTCAGCCATTTTAAGGTGAGATGTTTCCACTGCTGATGCACTGTACTTTGATTTGGGACCTATAAAAAACATTGCCAGAAGTTGTGGGGTTGTAGGAGACTGCAAAACGTTGCTTTGATTACACACGCGAGCAACCGTTAATGTCAACATCAAGGAAATTTAATGCATGAAGAAAAATAATCCACCGCTAATTTGCTCAGCTGTAGCTCACAATCAATGGTGTTGGGCACAAACGGCACGTACAGAGAGACGGTACCAACATCTGGGTGATCCTTCGCCACTCTAACGCGAGCGTCAGTGAGACAGATGCCACCCTGCTCGGCACCCTCCCCTCCTCAAGCCACCACCCAGCAAGCGAAGGGTGGACTAGCAAATGAGAAGGGAAAACAATTAAGGTTAAATCAGCATAGGCCAAATCCTGCCTAGCGCTGAGTGTTTTCATAAGCCCTTGCCTTGAGTCGCATCCGTACCTTGTGCAGATACTCTGCTCAGGGATGAGTTTAGACCCGTGGCAGAGGGCCAGCCTCCTTCAACACCCACCAAACTCAAACTCTGGGGAAATCGGGTCCCGTCTCCCTCTCCAGTTTATCTTTACAGTTGTCACTCACGGGGAAGTTTCCAGCACAGATCTGCATGATTTATTGGAGGGTGTGAAGACTAAAGAACTACTTTAAGCACTGCCAGATCTCCCACAAGGGCTATGGATACGACCACAAAGGAAAGACCTGATGCCATTTCTGGCACAGAAAGAGGTGGTATGATGCTGGCCGTAATAGGTTTATGGACACGTCTACCAGGCTAATCAGCTTGGGAAGGATGCATATTGATGACTACATGACCGATTTTTACTGAATTATTTTTTCTAATGTGGCAAGAGATGCTGGCTGAAACACAGCGCCCATTCAAAGTTCCTAATCTAGTAATGCAATCTGAGCACATGGCAACCCCGCAGCGTTTGAACCAGTGATGACAGGAAAATGATACTTTAGCAGCATTTTAAGCTCCGACGCAGTGAAACTTCTGTATAATTCCATTACCAAAAATGTTAAATTTAAGTTCTGCCTTTAATCTACAGCCCACGAAAAGAGAGAATTAGAACAGAAATCTGGTGACCCACTGAAAAGCAGCCAAGACCAGCCAAAGTCCAAAGCTGCTAAGATCACGCTAATGATTCTCAGCATCGCCACGGGCTCCTTAAGCGCCAG
The DNA here is from genome assembly GCF_965638725.1 of Aptenodytes patagonicus. Classification (NCBI taxonomy): domain Eukaryota; kingdom Metazoa; phylum Chordata; class Aves; order Sphenisciformes; family Spheniscidae; genus Aptenodytes; species Aptenodytes patagonicus. The sequence continues at coordinate 5,568,020 of NC_134961.1, forward strand.
ACCAGCCTTGCAGCTCTTCTCTAAGAGCCACGAGCACTCAAGAGTCAGCAAAACCCCTGAAGGCCATGGGAGCTATTCGGAGCTTGCAGCCCTGGGGCTCCCACCTCGTACTTCTTGTGGGTGTCTCCTGGGGAGTTCTCAGCCTGGTGCTGGGTATGCCAAGCAGCCGCCTCCATCTGCGTCTGCAGGACGCTGGGAGCAGGCAAGGTCTGCTCCGGTGAGGGAGCTTTCCAGGCTCCAGCTCCAGCCCTTTACAAGAGCTGTGTGTTGTAGCCCTGCAAACCCAAACGTACGCCCCACAGCACCTCAAACCAGCACTCCTGCAGCTTCGCCCTGGGTGTGAAACTCCTCAGAAGGGAGGACATGCTCTATCCTGAGGGTGCAGGGCAGCGACAACACTGGAGCTATGTTCTTCTTCGTTTACTGCCTGGCTCTTCTGCTCTTGAGCTTGTTTTTTCTAATAAAAATAAACACACTTTTTACCATGAGCACAAATACTGCCCTTTCCATCCCTCTGGAAAAACAAACCTGGACCAGGACGGAAAGGGCATGCTCCCTCCCTCCAAGAACCGCCACCTATTCCTAATACGTCAAACCACCACCCAGCACGTCCCTTACCAAAGTCACAACTCAGCAAAGCGCATTTGCCTTGCTGAAAGATAATGATCTGCTGTACTATGGACTAAGACCCATATCCGTGCCAAGCCGGGCACATAAAGACTTTGCTGGGTCTGAACTGAAGTAACCTCTGGTCATAAAAGTTCCCTGCCACATATCAAAGGCTACAGGGACTGCCACTTTGCTGCCATGCCTCTGCCAAGTAATCAGATTTCGCTGCCCTAGTCCAGTCCCTTAATAAAGGTTTTGCTCTTAAAAGCATAAAACTATTGCAAGGAAAACCCAGACAAAATACTGGGCCTAATGAGATAAAATACTGCACAGGGAAAGCTCTCTCCAGTGATCCAAATGATAAACTGCAAATTCTTTCAACGTTAAGAAACAAGAGATAACGGCAGCAGATAGGGTCAGGCAGCTGCTGACATGTCGGTTGCAGGCAGGGTCGTCCAGCTGTGCAGGTCCTGCAGGCAGCAACAGGGGGGTCCCTGGAGCAAGAAACAACCATTTTAAAGAAAATACTTAAGTATTCCTCTACGCTGTAGTAAAACAGGGACCCGATCTCCTGTTGAGCTCCACAGAGGCAGAGGGAATGGCTGGGTGGGTGGAGGGAGGCGAGGGCGGCCCAGCCCTTCCGAGCAGGCTGCACCGGCGGGACCGGGCACCGCGCTTTTACTGTTGCTTTTACTGAAATTCACAGGGATTACTGAAAGTATTTTCCAGAACTGCTTTTAAAAGTCAAACCTAAACCTACGTTAAATGAACAATGCCCCTGCAAAGCTGCATGGCCACTTGAAAGTGGGACAAGAGGAAACGGCCTCAAGTTGCGCCAGGGGAGGTTTAGATTGGACGTGAGGAAAAATTTCTTTACTAAAAGAGTGGTTAAACATTGGACCAGGCTGCCCAGGGAAGTGGTTGAGTCACCATCCCTGGAAGTATTTAAAAGACGTGTAGATGAAGCACTTAGGGACATGGTTTAGTGGGTGGTGGTGTTGGGTTGACGGTTGGACTCGATCTTAGAGGTCTTTTCCAACCTTAATGATTCTATGATTCTATGATTCTATGAAAGTCTAGCTGGTGCTGGCGGTCACTGAGAAAGGAACTCATGATTCTGCGTGCATCCTTTGTGAATATCGAGTTTGTTTTGCTGTGCAAAAAATGTCCCAAAAAGAAACCACAAGAATGATCACATCTTCATCTGACAAACTGCATCAGACAGAGGGGGAAGAGATGAATGAGGAACTGCTAAATGGTTCTTTCCAGCTTTTGATTTTACAGCTCATGCCAGGAGCGGTTTCTTCCCTTCAGAAACTCAGAATTGCTGTATCTGTCAGGGAGATGTTGCTGTGTGAGGTAGAATCAGGAATCCCCTTTTGCCATCACTTACATTTGGGGATTTCTACACCGAAGTCACCATTCACCTGCCAGTCCCTTACATGTTTGCCAGCACAAGGTCTGAACCCACAGCCCCGAAGCAACTACCGGAGTCACAAAGGAGCTGGACCCTCCTTTGGCGGTAGCTCGTTGTGAAACCCCAGCAATGGCCATCGGCCGGATCGGCACCGAGTCGCTCGCATCAGGTGCCTGAGGCTGGCCCCAAGGCCTCATGGCGGTTCTCCATCGCCCGTACTCCCACCCAAACCAGCACATCTCAGGCAGCTCCCTCCTTTTCTCACCAAAGGAACGTAACGTCATACACGCAGCAAGGGTTACATCTCCGAGGTTTGATCCAACTGCACGGGTTAAACACGTTTAAAAAGATGCAACAACAAAGCACAGGGAGGAAAAACACATGAAGAAAACTCACCCCAATACCTAAACTCAGACATCCTCATCTTTATTCAGAAAGTCAAGGGCTTTCTGAATAAATAACCATCCGCGGCTGTTACGTGCAGGCACAGGCAGCTCGTCCCCCCCATGACGGCAGGCAGGAAAGCCCGGGAAGGTTTCTGTTTGCTTTGTGAATCAGGGGGCGTGATGGCGGGGTGTTGGTCCACGCCGCCTGCCCGGCCGCCAGCATGGTGCGATAAGGAGCAGACGCCGCCATGTGCCACGGCGTTGCCGCGCTCTCCCGGGGCAGCAATTACGAGTGTCAGGGCAAAACAGGAAGGCAGCAGAGACCTCGCAGACAAACCCTTTTGGCTGCCTCCTCCATCCAAGCTCTCCATCTTGACATGGGTCCCTGGGCTGGCAAGAGCAGCAAAGCAACCGCCCAGAAGGAGCCCGGGCACACGTTGCTTTACAAAACCTGCAAGAAATAGCGATGGCCATGCAGGCAGGTGGGCAGGAAACCTCCACTCACACCTCTCACCTGCCTAAAGTCCCTGCTCACACTGGAAAGGAGCCGTAAATGCTGAACTGGTTTAAGATACAGGTAACCGCACTGCAACAGCCGTGCGAAGGCTAGCTGGGGCTCTGAACCCCCAGGCTGCAGCGGCGAGGGAGAAGGGTCCCCGACAGATCTGCCAGCATATGTGAGACCTGGGAAAAGTGGTCCAAAGGGCTTTTAACATGAGCTTCCACAGCCTGATCCCCAGCCTGCTGAAAACAGCAAAAAAACCTCCCTTTGAGCTCAGTGGGCTTTGGAGCCAACTCCAAATATTGCAAACATTTACGCTTGGGACAGCACAGTGCGCATCCCACATTCGCCCACATCAGTGCCCCCCTGCACTTGTTTGGAGTCAAGTTGATGCGTTTCTGCACTTGTAAGCGCTCGGTTTTCACAGATTCCCTGTGAACGCAGAACCATGAAACGAGTGACTTACTTTGCCATTGAATAAACCAGCCAGTGAATATATGAATGATTATTTTCTTAGCTGGAATTTTTATTTTCTCTCTACATTCCACACTCTGTTCCTGCTTCCCAGCAGCGTCCAATCCCCTTCTGTACAACAAGGATGGTGAGCTCTCTGCGTGCGTGGCGGCAGATTTATTTTACGAGGGGCCTAACTCACCATCAGTGGGTCAACAATTTATCTAACTGTACCCAAAACCAACACCACTGCCAACAGTCTGCCATTGCCACTCGAGGAGGATTGAGGAGGATCCAGGTGGATCCAGACCAAGTTTTCTGGACTGAGGCAATGCTTCTAGGAAACGACTCTTGCCAGGTGCCCAAACCCTGCCCAAAACGCCCCAAACACCCCAAGCTGGATGCTCCAGATCCATACCTGGCCTCCGTTCTTCTCCAGTAATGGAGTCGGGGGAAAGCACGCTGGCTCCCATCCAGCAAAACACTCAAGCAAGTGGTTTAACCTTAAGCATGTGACTGCAGCTGGAATTGCTCATGTGCTTAAAGACAAGCACATGCTCCCATGTTGTGCTGTACAGGGCCTCGGCCGGGGCACCCCACCCTGGAGAGCCCCACAAACGCACCCGCCGTGTCGGCTGACAGGAGGGCAGCCGGGGGCGCAGCGCCTTCTCATCACACCTTTCCTTCACTCACTGCCTGCATGTGGCACTGCTGAAGGTGACACAGAGCCAGCACGGGTGGCCGAGGGCCTCCGTCCACAGCAGAGGCATGACACAGGTGAGAACGAGCCCCCCAGGCCCAGCTCGGCTCACCCGCAAACCTCCGGCCAAGCACCAGAGCCAGGAGCCAGCCGCGGTGAGAGCCAGGCAGACCCTCCCCACTGGGGGCTTTTAGGAAGAGCCAGGCGCTGCCGACCTCCCGGGGCCATGCACATTTGCAGATCTTAGCAGGTAAAAGCCAAGCTGGGGGAGGCGAATTAGTGGCTGCCGTTACCTCTCGGGCAGCCGGGCACCACGGCCCCAGCGAGCATCACTGCGCAGCTTCCCGTGCTGCTTATTCACGGACCATCGGCGAGCGAAGCCTTCCCTGAGCGGCTGCACAGCATATTCCACCTCCTGCTCTCCGCTCCGCCACAGGAACTCGTAGATGGGAAACGGCCAAAAAATATGACATCTTTTCGGAAGAACAGGGGGAGCTGGGCAGGGCTGGCTCTTGGATTTCTTCTGTCACACACACACACACACGCATGCATGGAGCGTGGAAGGAAGGAAAATGTCCTCTGCCTCCTGATTTACACCCCATCCCCTTGCCCTTTGCTCAAGCACCAGGGACAAAATTGGTAAGGGGCAGCGGCACATCCACCCGCTGCACGTTGCCCCGTTCCCAAGGAATCTCCCTGCAAACACCCACGGGAGCCGGCAAGCCCTGCCGTCCCGGCCGGGACCCGGCCAGCCCCACGCCGCACGGCTGGCCACCACCCGCCACGGCTGCACCAGCGCCGCGCGGCTGCAGAAGCACCGCACGCTGCACGAACGCCGCACGCTGCCTGCTCGCTGCACGCTGCACGGGCACTGCACAATGCAACGGGCACTGCACGATGCACGGGCACCGCGCGTTGCAATGGGCATTGCACGCTGCGCGGGCACTGCACATCGCCCGGGCACCGCACAATGCAACGGGCGCTGCACAACGCAATGGGCGCCGCACGTCGGAACGGGCACCGCACAGGCGCTGCCCGGTGCCCGGGCGCTGCCCGACGCCCGGTGCCGAGCCCCGCGGCCCCGCTTCCCCTTACCCAGGTCGTCACACGGAGGATGGTCTGCGGCTGCTTCAGGAAATCCACGGGGTCGATGGCCCCCCCCGCCCGGCCCGCTCCGAAGGAGGCGCCTTCCATCTTCCCCCGCCGCCGCCCGCTCCGCTCCGCTCCGCGCCGCTCCGAGCCGAGCCCAGCCGCGCGCGCCCCGCGCCGGCCGCGCGCCTGCCCACCCCCCGCGCGCCTCCCGCGTGGGCTCGTCCGCAGCGCCGCGTGCGGGCAGCGGGAGGAACCACCCGCCGGGCGGGGGGAGGGCGGGCACCGGCAGGTGCGCGCGCCCGGCGCGCCGACACCCCCCCCCCAAGCGAGTCCGAGCTGCGCCCCGGGGCGGCGGGATGCGGCCGTGGGCAGCGTGGCCGCGGGCACCACGGTACAGCCGTGGGCACCGTGGACAGCCAGTGTCACCGTGCTGCGGCCGGGGACACCACGCTATGGCCACGGTCACCGCGCTATGGCTGGGGACAGCATGCTGTGGTTGGGGACACCATGCTATGGTTGGGGACACCATGCTATGGCCATGGTCACCGTGCTATGGCTGGGGACAGCATGCTGTGGTTGGGGACACCATGCTATGGTTGGGGACACCATGCTATGGCCATGGTCACCGTGCTATGGCTGGGGACAGCATGCTGTGGTTGGGGACACCATGCTATGGTTGGGGACACCATGCTATGGCCATGGTCACCGTGCTATGGCTGGGGACAGCATGCTGTGGTTGGGGACAGCATGCTATGGCTATGGTCACCACACTATGGTTGGGGACACCACACTATGGCCATGGTCACCGCGCTATGGCTGGGGACAGCATGCTGTGGTTGGGGACACCATGCTATGGTTGGGGACACCATGCTATGGCCATGGTCACCGTGCTATGGCTGGGGACAGCATGCTGTGGTTGGGGACACCATGCTATGGTTGGGGACAGCATGCTATGGCTATGGTCACCATACTATGGTTGGGGACACCACACTATGGCCATGGTCACCGTGCTATGGCTGGGGACAGCATGCTGTGGTTGGGGACACCACGCTATGGCCATGGTCTCTGTGCTGCAGCCAGGGTCACCATACTATAGGCACAGTCACTGTGCTATGGCTGGCGACAGCGTGCTGTGGTTGGGGACACCACAGTATGGCCAGGATACCTTGCCACAGCCAGGGTCACCAATGCTATTCCAAGGATTATCGTGCTATGGCCACGGTCACCATGCTGCTTCTGGGGATAGCGTGCTATGGCCAGGGGTAGGAGGGTGTTGCAAGGGTCACCGTGCTACACCAGCGTCACCGTGCAATGGCAAGGGCTACCTGTGCCATGGCCAGGGCAACCCATGCACCTGTAAGCACCTGGACCGTTGGCAGGAGGGAGATGCCATGGCCTGGAGCGCAGGGAGGTCACCATGCTGAGCAGGTCCTGCTCAGCCCACCTCCGCTGCAGCTGCACACCTTGTTTCCCCTAAGATAAACACCCTTTCTCCGCCCAGACCAACTGGTGTCCCTGCTGATAGCAGGGACAGGCAGATGTAACAGCAGAAAGGGCTGCTGTCTCCTCTTCTGGGGAGCGAGAGCCTGGGGGGCCCCCGCAGCAGGCAGCACCGCCTCAGTGCAGGCAGGGCTTTCTGACCTACAGCACGAGCGAGGTGCTCTGCTGGCAGCTCGCTCGGGGCCTTTGGCTGAGGGCAGCCTCTTCGCGTGGCAGAGGGAAAGGTTTGGAGGCTGCTTCGCAGCAAGGCACTTCGTTACGCACCCGTTAGCCGGTGCAAGAAAAGGGAAGTGAAGGCTGATGGGGCTGGAGCTCTTGCTTTCCTCGTGCAGCAAAGGAGGCACCCAGAGCTGCCGTGGGACGGGAGGAGGCCAAGCCCCGTCCCCGCTCCCTCCCCAGGGACAGTAGGAAGGAGGGAAAAAAGAGAGGAACCTTACAGAGGGAAACCCTCAATTACTGCAAAGGGAGTTCCCCCCCACGGCTCCAGGACCATCTCCTGAGTTAGTTTTCGTAGCACCGTGATGATGATCCCGGTTCCATAGATACCGATGCCATGACAACTCTGACATCATCTCTGCTTCGGACGGGAACTGCAGGGAAAGTTGCAGGGAGGAGTACGCATGCACTGCTGGCACGGAGCAGGCCTCCGGTTGGGGCTGGGGGGCTTCTCACGGCTCCACCACCAGCTCTCCTCCCGACCTGCTGTCTGTACAGCTCCGTTTCCCCATGCAGGGACTGGTGCCGCTGCCGCGGGATCACACGGGGTACGCGTGTAGCAGGTGTGTTAAGCCCCTTACATGCAAAATACTAACGAAGGAAAGGATTCCTGCGCTGGGCCCCGTCTCTGGCTCGCTTTGGCCTTTTGCAGCTTTGTCGGTCTGTTTTTTTCTGGCAGGTGGAATCAGGATTTAACTGTTAAAGCTCATGATGATGCCATTCAGTTTTTCTCAATTACAGGTGAGTCATCATCTCTCCAGATCTATTTCTGACTCTCAGCAGGAAAAGCAGAATTCAGCCTTTCATTCCTCAATGTCACCAGCTCAGTAGAAATCACATTTTACTATGCAAAAAAGAAATGGCTACGAAAAGAATGCCAGGTTGGTCCCTCCTGCTTTCTTCTGGCAGGATGTCTCATGGGGCTTGGCCAGGGATTGTACCCCAGTGTCGAGAGCATCACTAGCTCATCCCTGAATTGCAGATTTAAGAACAAAGACTGCATTGACTTGAAGGGGTTACCATCGGTGAGATTTTTCAAACAGCTTCAGCAGTTTAGAAGCAGCTGTTCCAGTGTCCTCAAAAATCATTTTCACGCTCTGAGAACAAACCATCCTGTACCCATCAGCCCAGAGTTACGTACGATGGCAAGGGCAGCCCTGCTCCCCGAGCGTGGCCAGTGCCAAGGAGGCTCCCTTGTCTGGGCTGGGCTCAGCACACCCCGCACTTTGCCCCGCGAGCAGGTGTCCCGTACAGCCGTTGCCACGCCATACATCCCACGTGGGTCTGTGCAATGCAAGCAGCTCGCATATGTAAAAAGCTGTGGACAGACCCTCAGAAGAAAGCTGTGTGGTAGGGCGTACGTGCAGGAGAGCAGCGTGCTCCCGGGGTACTGCACAGAGAATCATCTAGACCTCTGGGGTCTGCTCTTGGTTTTCTGGTGACATTGGAAAAGACACTTCAATCCTCCTGGGCCTCTGCTCCCCCTTTCTAAAATGTCTTGCCCAGCTCATCTGTCCCGACTGGGACAATCACATTTTGGACAATGCAAAGCACAAAGGATCAAGATATTGCCCGAATCTTTTAGATGCTACCATAGAACAAACGGTAACCATTTCCAGACAGATATATGGTTTATACACTTCAGGGCGTGACCGTGATGCATCAGGCAAGATCCCCACAGAAATCCCTGCTTCTAAACTTGTCCTCTTCGAGGTTCATATCTCCAACTTCTGCTGTGCGCAGTATGTTTATACGATCACTTTTCACATCATGTTGTGCTAGCTTTTGCCCCCTGCTACAGTGTGGATAAGGCACAGTAGCTATCTCCAGCCTGCACGCAAACTGTATTTCTGTTTCACTTCCTATTGCTGCAAATAAGCTAACAGATGCGCAGAGCCAGCCAATAATGGAAAAGGATATTGCATCCTGAAACATTTTCCCCATCAAATGGGGGAAAAGAACAGCGTTTGGAAATGGCACTTTCCAGAGCATTTGTTCAGTTTTAACAAGTTCTGTCTGCATTTCCCATTCCCCCCGGATTTCAGTGACAGGGAGCAAACAGAGCAGCATGCAGACAAGTGCCTGAGATCTGTCCCTGTTTTGATTTTACATGAGTTTAATTAAGGGTAGTGGAAAACATGGGTTCGCCTCATGCTTCTTGTAGTCACATTGACTTCTTAATCTTTGTCTCAAACACAAAAAAGCAATCTGTTTTTTACCCAGGGGTAAGTATGCAGACGTGACAACCTTGAGGAGACAAGATGTGGGGCTTTCTCCTTCTTCAAAGCTTGGGTCAGCCCTATCCACTCAGCTAAGGGCTGATTTCGACTAGCTCTACACAGCTAAGAGTGGCGATGTTTTTCAAGGGCATATGGCTGGATATAACCCGTTTATGAAAGCTTACCAAGTTACCTGTTGTCAGGTAATGACCAGGTTACAGTCAGCTGAACGACCGTAAGCGACGCTAGCGTCGCTCTGTGAAGCAGAATGTATTTGCAAAAATGTCCAAGCAGATGGCTGAAGCTGACGCGCCCTGCTTCACAATCCTGGCACTGCGATCGCTGGGATCGGGACCTGGCCCGCAGGAAGCCCAGTAACGGACAAGATGAGTTAATACGATTTCTTTAGCAGGACCAACCATATTTTCTCCATGGCAGAGGGTAGCAGTGGGATGCTCCTGATTTGGTAAGCAAAACAATCAGTCACACTTTCTACTTAACTTCTTGTTGTAACCAGGACACTTCTCTAAAATAAAATAGTGATGTAAAACTGCCCTTGGTCTCAGAACAGCTTTGACAGTGTATTTATAGTGAAGCTGCTTCGTCCGAGCAATTCAAATAAGCAGGATGCTGGCTCTCTGCAGCGTGCGGTCCGAGGGAGCCAGCCAGGCTCCGGCCACGGTTTGCAGCCCACCGACTTCAGCAGCTCCACGAGGTCTGACACTGTCTTTTGCACGGCGTGGGTGGTAAAACAGCTTGCCCTTCACATTCCCTGGGCAGCACGCCCGAAGCAGTACTTTGATATACGTTCATTTACTTGTTACTCTGAAATGCTTTGCTTGACATTCATCAGAGTTCGGCTAATGTTGCTTTCAGCCATTAGTCTCTAGAAAAACAGGAGAGTTGATGGAAATATTTGAGAGGTGCTTAGAAATTCATAGCGTCCAGTAACAGAGAGAATGGACTTCCTGATTAGCAGTACCTTAGCACGCTATCACTAGAAAGCTACTTAATGCCCTCCACCCTAAGAGATCCAAAAATATCTGGAAGATCATTTATTAGCCGGTTACTCATCCACTTCTGATATGCAGCCACTTCTCAGGTGGGATTCAGCAGCTGCTGTGCAAGTATAAGCGCAAGATAAGCATGCTATAAAAAAAGGCAGAAAACTTTACTAACTGAAATCGACAGGGGAAGATTTGGATAGCAGAATTCAATTAATTGAGATAGCATTTGTTTTGAACAGAAGAGTTAATAGCTCGGTACTTGCATAAAACCCAAACTGAACAAAAACCCCAAAGGGTTTCAAAATGCTTTCCAGTGGTGCAGCTGCAGGCTTGACATCTCATCTAGTAAACTTATTCTTTGCTGCTTCTCAAAATATTTCATAGCACGAAAAGTTTAGGGTTTTTGGCAAACCAGTAACCTAATCTGATCCAGACACTGGGCTGAACTCTGCTACATGAAGGTGAGCAACACCTTGGGAGGAGCTAGACGAAAGTGAAATAAGATCCCTAGCTGTTTTCCAAACTGACCTTAGGACCACAACAGCAAGCCACAGCATGTAGGGCCTGACCAACAAGTTGACTTCGGTGCTTGTCATCTGCTACCTGCTCGGTGTTGCAGCTAAGCAGGTATGGTAATGTGAGCAGAGCTGACAGCTACAAGGACACGGGGCAGCCTCCGAGCAGCTCGAGCCATGCTCTGACACGCGTAGCTTCTACAATTCTCATTTGAGCTACGTCAAGCTTTGCTGCCAAAGGAGCTCTCCCAGCTCAGTCCTTTTGTTATTATCATTTCTGCTCGTGTTACACAAGAATGCAAAATCCACAGCGCAAGTTCTGGGGGAAAAAAGGGCCACGATGTTTGCGTAATGAATGTGGTATTTGTAGTGATATACTGAAAATAAGAAACGCTTCGTTTCTTGACTGAACGTAGCAAATACCGAACAGGTCCTCGGATTCAAAAGAAAGATGTAACCTGACACAAAAGGGGATTTGTGGGACGGATTGAGATGAGTGTTCACTACAATAAAATCAATCTTGGGCCCAGGACTATGCAGTACAAGCACATCAAAATAGCCTCCCTGAAAGAGATTGTCATCTAAATAGGAAATACAGGCAAAGGCTGCTGAAACCGCTGGGTTTATCCCCATTTTGCAGAAGTGGAAGTGTGGCTGCAAGAGATGAAGTGACTTATCTGGAATCTAGCAAGAAGCTTATGACTAACTAAGGACTGAATTTTGATCTCTTGAGTCTCTAGCCACGTACTCTAGCCATATAGGCCTTCTCTTACATACCTTGCAAATCTTTTACCCCACCTAAGCAGCATGACATGAGGCACAGTCACAGAATCCACTTTTTCACACTACTTGTAGCTTGGGCCAAGACGTCAAGGATGGAAGAAGCAGGGAAAGCCCAGCTTTGCCTGACCGTGCTCAGCATTTGAAAGGAAAGTCCCCATCCAGTCCTGGGACTCAAGTGTACACACCGAAAGCTTGGTGTTCTGGGAAAAACAGAAGCTTTGAGGGACAGCATGAAATAGCTGCCTGGTGTCTGCTATGGGAAAGACAATAATTTAACTCAGCTGTTTTCTTTCTCATAGATCTGCTAATTCAAAGCAAGGCTCCCATGAAACTCTGTGGGATTTCTTCCTACCTCTTCCCATGCAGAAAGGCTGGGTTGCATCCCTGTATCTCAAAAGGAACAGCTTTGCTAAAGTCATGACTGTCTTGTGATCTTCCTTTCAAATCCTCTTTTTCCTCCATAAAGCATCCAGAGAACGATGACACCAATGCCAAGTAAGTTTGATCCCTTCTCTGACTAAAAATGATGCCTGTTTCATGACTGCTGTGTACCATTCCCCTTACCTATGTCTGCTCTGTGCATGAGCCCACGCGTGTCCGCGCATCCACTAAAGAGCTTGCGTGTGGCACAACTGAGTCGTGCCAGCATGGCCCAGCTCACCTTTAAGCAAGGTACACGCCTGGCTCCCATCATCTGCTGTTGGCTCAGGTCACAGGAGGAACAAAGCAAGTCACAGGACCTAACCCAAAGCAGCCCTTGCCACCGAGAGGACCTCTGAAGGCTGGCCACAGCTGAAGTCGCTTTCCTACAAGCAAGCAGTGCCCTGTATTACACACACAGTGCTCTGTATAAGAAAGTGACTGTTACAAAATTATCAGATAAAATTCATTCACCCTTTCCAATCTGTTAATGACCTAATAAAAAAAGCCAGAACTTCTCCATATATGACTAGCTATGGGCTGAAGATCAGGTGGAAAACATGCTGGAAATAGCATCCAGACAGTGTTTTATTATACTTCCAAGTGCAGATTTTAGCTACAGGCAGAGAAATAACACATCCCTCATTTAGGTAATTATACACGAGGTATTGCACACTCATTTGAAAAGTAACTGAAGTCACCAAAATCTCCTCCCAAAACCACAGGAAAGGGACTAGCATGAGGTAAAACATTTGATATCTGGATGTCGTGGTTTAACCTCAGCCAGCAACTGAGCACCACACAGCCGCTCGCTCGCTCTCCCCCCCCGGTGGGATGGGAGAAAGAATCGGAAGAGTAAAAGTGAGAAAACTTGTGGGTTGAGATAAGAACAGTTTAATAATGGAATAAATTAATAAATAATAATAATAATAATAATAATAATAATAAATAGAATATACAAAGCAAGTGATGCGCAATGCAATTGCTCACCACCCGCCGACCGATGCCCAGCCAGTCCCCAAGCAGCGGCCCCCCCGGCCAGCTTTCCCCAGTTTATGTACTGAGCATGACGTCCCATGGTATGGAATGTCCCTTTGGCCAGTTTGGCTGTGCCCCCTCCCAGCTTCTTGTGCACCTCCAGCCTTCTCAGTCGGTAGAGCACGGGGAGCTGAAAAGTCCTTGACTAGTGTAAGCACTGCTCAGCAACAACTAAAACATCGGTGCGTTATCAACATTGTTCTCATGCTAAATCCAAAACACAGCACTGTACCAGCTACTAGGAAGGAAATTATCTCTATCTCAGCCAAAACCAGGACACTGGAGAAGTCTGCTCTTCCAGAGAAGTGTTAAGACAGGAAAGTCAATGAAATACAGGCTTTGTTGCCCTCTACTGTTTGCTTGCTTAGAATGCAAAGCAAATTTTCCCCGTAGCTTCACCCCTGTGAAGCACATTGCGGTAACAGACAACAGAAGCCAAGAAGCATGATGGTATGTGATATATGGGAGGGAAAACCTGGGACCAGGACGATGCTTCTGCATTAGGAGTGCTCGAAAGGAAAACCAACAGCCTGCACTAGCACAACGCACAGAAGCAGAGGGCACCTTTCCGTAGAAAACAATGCAGCAAGGTCAAGGGAGGCAGGGGCAGAACTCGGCAGGCCTGAGTGCCAGGACCACCGTCTGTGCTAGACCCTGCTGGTTGCTGTGAGCCCAGACAAACACCGGCGTAACTTTCCAGGCTGTATTAGCTACCCTTCACTAGCCCAGTATGTGCAGACAGGATTGTCACACACCAGGGGGAACAGAACAGTTTCAAAGCTTGGCAAATGCTAGTGCTGCTTGTTAGACTTTACCTCCGGAAATGTTAAGAATAATTACAAAAATGAAGAACTGGCAGCAATAACAGATACCCCGGCATCAGCACAGATAAGGATACTGAGTCCTGTTTATCCTTAGTTGGTAGCAACCAACCTTTGTTCCAGTGTTTTGCGAGCTGTGGCAAGTTTTCTGACATGCAGTAGATGCATGCTGCACGCCAACTACCACCACCTCTCAGCTCCCTCGACTGTGAATTAATTGTGCATCGGTGCAGACACACCTGAACTGGCTATATCAGCCAGCTTGGAAGCATCATACGTTGTTCACGTACACTTCCCTGTGGGACTTGCCAATCCAGGTCAGTGCTCCAGCTGACCACAATGCTGACCCCCGTCCCCTCAGACAGTCCTCTACATTCTAATTGCTGATTTGCCTACGTGCTATTAGCTGTGGTTTTGCTTTACTTGCTTCATTATATTTCCTGTTAGCCTATAAAATCAAGAGTTGACTTCACACAACCTTGTTTCACACAAACCTTCAGTTTCTACTGAAGTGTTTATTCCTGACTACACAAAATACTGAACAGCTCCTCTCCATCATTCAGCCAAAAATCCTGAACAGCCACTCCAGGAAGGGGGGTGGTGGGGGGAATCAATGCTGATAGGAAGGGGTGAAAAAACCAAAGCAAAATCTAACCCCTACCCTCTCCAAGCCTGTAAAATTCCCAACAGGAAGAAATATCACACGCTGCCTGTAACAGGCTGGAACAAAAGACACATGCAAGCAAAGTGATTCTTGGGAATCTTACTTAAACAGGAGACTGTATATACGCAACACACTGCAAAGAACAGCTAATCCCTGGAAAAATGTTAAAGGCATGGCGGTGCTTCTGCCAACATCTGCACTTGTTACTTGCTTAAGCAACTCTGCCTCCTATTCACAAAGCAGACAATTCCCTCATGGCTCCCTGCTCTTTGCTTTCAGGGGGAGGAAAAAAAAAGAAGGAAAAAAAATTACAGCTATGAATGCAAACCAGCCCATGAAAACAGTAAGTCTTTTGTGAAGCTGAAAGGTTAGCCAGGTGCCTGTTACACAGGAGCAGCTCTTGAGGAAGGTCCCACAAGCTCCTTAGGCAGCTCCTGCTCCTGACTGTGCTTTGTCTTGCAAGGGCTCCTCGTATTGATAGGAACCAGCTTCCCCTTTCTGGCAAATGTGATGGGATGTGCACGATTGTGTGGTGAACACGCAGTTAACAAACGTTGCCCTTCAGTAGATAACACCCTCCTCTGCCATCCTGCTCAAATTCAGCAAGGTTTGAACTACTCCCAACCGTAACGCTACCTTTAATGCTGTTAGAAACATACAACAAAAAATCCCATTGGTCTCCACATAAAACCAAACTCTGATCTGATGGGCAAGGACCTGCTGTACAAAATCAGTGCATTTTTGTGGCCCACAGAGAACTGCATCAATTCAGCAGCGCAACAGAAAAGGAGCAGTTGCAGCCCCACCTTGTCTGGTCAATACACACACGCACACAGGATCACAACCTCAACTGAGCAATCAAGCTCAAACAGTAATATCCTGGCACGCAGAAGGTTAGACACACCAGCACAATACGATGCCTTTTCCTAAGGTCTCATGCAGTAGGGAAGCCAGGAATGAATTCAGTTGCTTTATTATTTTCACATCAACAGGATATATAATTTGAATACAGATATTTTTAAAACTAGATTTAATCAAGTGCATTTAGAAGAGAATTCACAATTTTCTGTACACAAATACAAGTATCTTCAATAGAAATTCCTTACAGAAGATTAAAACTTGAGATGTGGTACAAATGAGCAGCAAAAAAAAAAAAATCCCCCCCTCCCCGCACAGTCAAGTCCACAGAGATGACGATATGCCTGAGAAACATCTAAGTCAAAGCTCTTCCGCAAAGCCATAAACACAAGAGAACAGAGTGCAAGCATATATTTCACCAAATGGCCACTCAGCAAAGTTACAAACTGCCCTAATAACATCCTAGCAGCCACAGCTGGTGGCCTCATTATTAGGAAGCATGCGCTAGACGCTGGCTTCAGCTTTAAGGCTCTTCCCCTACCCCTGCACCACTGCCAGGACAGCAGAACAGTACATGCTGGCAGAAGGGGCTTTTCGTTCTGCACACCTCTACCACCTCCTTGGACAACACAAGGTGACAAAAAATGCGCTGCCACTGCTGTTCCCCCTGATTTTGAGCAGGATACACGTTCATTTTCCTCTCCACACTCTAAGATGTGGACAGATGCTGCAGTATGGTGGAAGGTTACCATGCACCTGCTATCACCAACCGCTTGCCAGCACAAGACAGCAGCAGTCCTAGGACTCAGCTCCAGAGATGAAGTGCGCTCACACAAGTAAGTGCAGCTCACCGACCTGGCCCATTTTCAGTATTAAGATGAAAAAAAAAAAGGAGGAGACAGGTGTTTTACCAACCTGCTCATTTACGCTGAAGCAAATTGGGAAGAGATCTCATCATCTGCTCCATGGATGATGAAATTGTCACAGAGAACAGTCAAGAGCAGATTGGAAAGGAAGAACAGTAAATTCCTCCTTTAGCACAACCAAGTCCAGAAGAAAATGCCTGTCCACACCCCAGCTGCTGCAGCTATCCTGACAGAACTGGGTAATTTAAGTCATGCCTGATAAAGCGAAGGGGCTACAGCCTTTTTGTTCGTCCTCTCCCTGCTAGTGGATACAAACGTACTTCATCTGGGGGATTGAGTTTATTATTAAAAAAACACCCCAAAAACAGGGCTGGAATTTATTTGTTCCAAGAACCTCAACATGCTAACAGGGAAATTTCCTGAGCACTTTTAATAACCCAAATGATACCTTCAAGTCGTAAGTCAGATTGCATACTTCATGAGTACCTTATCATCACTTTTGTTGGGTTTGTGTTTAGAAACATTATTACATAAAAAAAACTTCAAGAATAACTAGTCCATAAAATTTCTCATACTGTTTTAACAGGTCCATCAGGTCCAACTTGAAAGAACTTGAATACACCATAAAACATTAAAATGTATTTCCAAAGTTCTTATTGCTTTTCTAAACACAATGGAGCCCCATGCACGCAGGTTTGAAGATCAAAGTTCTTAGATACAAGCTGTCATCGTTCTAATACTTTTACAAAAGCACCATTAACATTTCTAGGTAATGCTTACTCTTATCAGCAAAAGTAAATTTACAGATGTATTGCAGTGCATGAAATAAGGAAGCTCACTAAGACACACAAGAAAACCTCAGCAGGAAGTACAGAAGGAAAAAGCCTACTGTTGTCATGATTTGTGCAAACTCCTGCAAACTTTTCACAGCCAGAAACGCAATAAGGGCATGATATCACTATCTATTTTAAGAACTTGAAATTATTTTGACTTCTTTTTTGTAAGCTCTCTATAGAGACACGTGTTTATATGCATTGTGGTGTAAATCATTTATGCTGCTATTTCACTTGAATCTGAAATTCACACTTACGTATCAATACACTGATGCAACATAGCTGACCTCGGAAAAATACACATAGCATGGATTCTGACCAGTTTCTACAGAAAGAATCTACCCTAAGGACTCCTTTGAGTCCCCTGTACAGTAAATACTATGTAAAGCTGACATCACAGTCTTAAGCGGGACGCAAATACTGCAGGGGACTTGTAAAGTCCTTTTGTTCTAGAGAGATTTTTAGCTAGGGGATAACACCAAAATATCAGCCAGGTCAGCAAGTACCAATCCAGAATTCCAAAACACAAGCGACACCTCAGAAATACTGTATGCTAAACAAAGCTGAATATGCTTCGTTACAGATATCAGTCTCAAGCTATCTTCACGACTGACAAAAGTTGACAGCAGAGATGAAGAGGTTATCTGCTTTAAGAATAAGTAGTTCAGTAGAACTTATCATCATACCACTTCTGGATCCAAAGAAAATTAGCAATCAATTTAAAACATTTGAATTTCACCCAGTTGATACTTCATTCCACTCATCAGATGAGGGGTTTTTTTTGTCCTGCTTTAGTTTCCCTTTCTACAATGTCCTCTTACATCATAAGTTGAAACACAAAAATAAAATGAGAAATCCGGGCTCCATGATTTAAATTAAATGTACTTGCCTTCAGGCCTTTTATCAAAGGAACTGGATCCAAGTTTAACAAAAAGCATTGGAGATCTCAGAGAGAGAGATCCAGGGGTACAGACTTGGCACAAAACACAGCATGAGTTTTTGCTATCAGAACAACAGAAATGAAAATTACGATTAATCAGATGCATTTTCTAAAACATCAGGACAATGCCTGCAGATACACATAAAATGCCACAGGGCAGCTCTCTACAACTGTGTTCAGGGAAAAGGAATTCTAGTCACAGAAATAAGCAAATGCCCCTAAAATAAGGAAATGTCATGATGAAAAAGTCTCCACGAGTTTGTCAGTGACTTAATTTCACAGGTTTCTGGCAATTCCTGTGTCAAATGTAAGGCCTCACTCCCTCAGGTAATACATTTATGTAATCATTTATCAAAATACTGTTAAGATTTTCAAATTTACTTTTAGAATTGCTTTATTTCCACAAGCCGTATCAGTCACACACACAAGCATGCAAACACAGAGTTACTGACTCGCACATCTCCCTGTAGTGACTCGACACCAGATTCAATTGGTCTGTTAGATTTCCAAAGCAGTCTCTACGGATTAATCACAACTACCGTCTTTCCAACCATCTCGCCAGCGCTCATCCACACGAGAGCAGTCAAATTCAGATTTCCCCAGTTTCCTGTTCACTTCATTATGAAGAAGACACAACCACTGGGAGAAGTTATTTCTGTTGCTAGTATCAGGCTGATTCGTACGTAATCTGCAGAGAGGGAAGAGGAAACAAACATTACTTCTTTACAGCCACCAACTTCAATACCCAAAGCAGGTACATAGCACACAGCCAGCCAGACTCGCCTTTTCTGCTATTGCAAGATGAGTCCTAAAGAGACCCCAGAAGAGAGCACACAGACATCAGTAATTATCAGGGGCCAAACCTCCACTATAAAATACTGACAGCTGCACCTGGCTTGGTTTCATTCAGTGCCTAGTCTTGTCAACTGGAAAAGGCGCAGGTGTCAAACAGCTTATCTATGATAAAAAGCAAGAAGTACTTGAGTTCATCAAAACACCGACTTAAAAAAAAAAAGAGGTAGAATAATAAATGAAAAATACTGAGCAGTTGTTTTGCCACGTGACGCCTGCTAAGTCAATAATTAGGTTTCATCATCGAGAAAAGAGGAGTTGAAACTTTCAAGAAACAAGTTGACAGTAACAGGAGTAAAAAACTTTATCAAACATCACAGCCCGTTTCGGTCTCTGCCTCCACTGCTGAGGTTGCCAATACAGGGGATTTTCTGGAGTAGAACAACACTTGCCTCCTGAAAGCCAAATTATTTCTAGTCCTAGTCTAATTCCACAACTTAGTGCAAGTCCAGTTTGAGCCAGAAAATCCCGAAATCACCTCAGGGAGGCCTTGGAGGCAACATACAAACTAATAGCATGATAAAAGGTATTTGTTTTCTGAGTAAGTGTATCTCTGACGCAATAATGGAAGAAAGGAGTTCCAGTAGTCACAAAACCCAACTGGAGGAAGAGCTGCTGATATGCAAATAGCTGCTGCAGCCCAGCATTTCAGGCTAGCCCCTTCAGCAGCCGCAGCCACCAAAAGACAAAGAATGAAGCACCTCACCTTTCCCTCAGATCCTCAGCACAGTGCTCGCAGGGGTAAAACTTGGAGAAGAGGTTGATGAACTCCCTCATCTCCTTCTGCTGGGCACCGGTGGGGTGGTCGGGGTAGTACGCTGCCATGGTGTGCAGGAACGCCCAGGTGTTGCGGCCCAGCTGCTCGCTGTCGAGGGGACAGTCCGGCGGTGGCTCTTTCTCCTCCACAACCGTCAGGTCCTGGAGCAGGAGAGAGGGCTGTGAGGGGACGATGGTGCTTGGTGGGGAAACAGCCCCTTTGCACTCGGTTGGGAGGACGAGATGGGGGGGACAGGCCCGTCACACCCTCAGCGGGGGGCAAATGGCTGAGCCCCCCTTCACACCCGGTGGGGAGAAGATGGAGGCCCCGTTCATACCCCCCCAGAGGGGAAACCCTGACCCTGGCCCCTTCACACCCTGAGGAGGGGGCCACACAGCCCCATCACACTTTGGGGGGGGGGGGAGGGGGGGGCAGATAGAGGGCCACTTCACAGCTCTGCAGGGGTACGACAGCCCCCCGGGGGTGACAGGGGAGGCTCCCGCTCCCGCCACCGCCCCCCCCGCCGCGGGAAAGCCGCCGCCTCACCCCGCCGCCTGGGGCCGCCCGCTTCCTCTGCTCGCGGAGCCAGCTCTTGAAATCCGTGCAGGCTCGGCACGGCTTCTTAGACGACTCCTCCGCCCCGGAGCCCGCGGCGCCGTGCGGGACGGCGAAGGGGAAGGCGAAGGGGCCGCTCTCGGTGCCCGGGAACGGCGAGGCACCGCGGCCCGGCCGGCCCTCGCTGGGCGCCGCCATCTTGGCGCCGCGGTGCACCACGGGCTGAGGCGGCCGCCGCGGGAGGCCGCCATTTGAATTGTCTCCGGTTTCCCTCAGGCGGGAGCGGGCGGCGCGGCCCGGCCGGCAGCGCGGGGGGCCGGGGCCGGGGCCGGGACCTCGACCTCGGGAGGGCCTCGCTGTACCCCCGGCCGGGCGCTGGCTCGAGAGACGGGGCTTTCCCCGGGTCTGGGTGAGGAGGCTCGGCCCGGGCATTCGCCGTTAACCACCACACGCGGAAGTGCGCGTTTCTGATGTCTTTTGCCAATACAGCAGCAGGCTCTGGGTTTGAATCTTGTGTTTGAGGAGAACAGGGCGGGTTTTCCTTCACACAGCGCAGTGACATGAGCCTCCACCAGCGCTTGTCCACCTCACATTTGTGTGTGTGTGTGTGTGTATATTTATATATATACTGTGTGCGGCAGAGCTCGTGGCGTGGAGCAGCTCTCCTACATGCCGACGGTGGCAAAGGGCACCTCGGTGTTACCTCCAGCACAGTGATACGGTCAGCAGCGTGATTTAAAGAACAAACAAATGGGTGACTCTTCCAACTCATGCACCTGTAGCAGAACACACCCGTGTAAAATTTTACGTGTTTTAACACCTGTCACATGCTTGTAGAACTATACTGAGGAAGGATTTACTTACCTCTTTCCAAGAGCGTTTGCATGTGTTACACAAGGGCAGGTACATCGAAAAAGTGAGCCCTCGCCTGCGGCTGGGCTGCTGGGGCGTGAAGGAGAGCCCAGGCCTTGCCCCAGCTCTTCGGTCTCGAGTGGACATTCAGCGGCTTTCCTTTTCCTCCTGTTGAGCCACAGGCTTGCGAGCACGTGAGGACAGTCACCCAGCTCCCGGGTGATGGTCCAGCACAGCATCAGCTTTGGAGCTGGGTCTCTCACCCCTCAGAAAGGTTAATTAGCTGCAGCTTGGCACTGTGCTAAAAGTGCGGATAAAACTTTTGGCCAATTCATCCTGTAGTCCGGCGGGCGTGACTGCCTGAAGCGCACCCCGCAGCCAGCCTCCGGGACACAGCGGCCTTGGGAAGTTCTTGACGGGGGTTCAGAGGATGAAGAGTCGGAGGGCAGCACAGCCTTGCGCTTTTCCTTCTTTTTGGCTTGATGCTAGAGGTTTTGAGGCCGCAGGATAAGTCTCCTACTGTGGACAATGCACTCTAGAACATGAATTTTGTATCCGCTTCCACTTTTTACCTCTTCATGTCCTGCAGGTCAAGTGAAAAAATACAATTATTTTGTTTAATGCAAACAAGTGTATGGCCGGGATGGAGGTGGACCAAAATATCATCTGAAGAAATCTTGTATTGGTTGGCTGGGATAGGTTTTTGCCTCCCCTCCCTCCTCCTCTTCCCCTTCGGGCAGCACCAGCCCTTTTCATGTCCCTTCAGGCAGTCGTGGCCTGGAACCTTTCTCCTTAGCAGCTCCTGCCCCTACAAATAGCTGTACTTCTCCACATCCTATTCCTTCCAGGCTGTTTCGTAGCCTATTTGAAATGCATCTTGAGTCCTTTGCCTGGTGTTAAGTGCTGTTGTGCCGCCAATTCTGCAAAGACACAATTTGTATGAAAGTTGCTGGAAAAATACTGCTCATTTTCAGCTGTTATCCTCTGATATATTTAACACAGCATGGTGTAAAATGTTTAGTAGGTAATGCATCATTTTAGAGAAAGGCTTCAAAGACTTGCTTTCAAAAAGATTTCAAAATTTAGTGTGCTTTACGTGGAAATGGCTGATCCGTTTCCTGGTCTGTGTAGCACTGAGCTGATGATCTGGATCTCCATCTTTGGGCCTCCTATTTACCAGTGCTCCATTTTTTTTTTAATTTGCAATTTCATGAGAACATTTCTTTGCTGATACTTGGGAGAGAGGGAGAAGAGACGTGAGTAACTGGTAGGAACTACTAAAATGGCTTTGTCTAAAGTTATAGACAACTATATATCTAAATTTCACACACGAAGGAAAGATCAAGTAGGGGAAAAGACATTCTTTATGTTTGTTTTCCTTACCCACCAATAAATATTTAAATGATATTGATAACCTCATTCTTTTTTTTTAATTCAGGAAAAAAGGTATGCTGGTATCTGGAAGAGAGACCTGGGGAATTTCCTACAGTGCTTTATTGCTCAGCCTTCAAGCAATTAAATAGTTGCAGGGAAGTTTCTAAGTCAAAGCAACCTCCCTGTTCAGCTGTTAACAGTCTGTTTGCTTCCTTGTTAGTGATTTCATTTATTGAGTTAGTTAAAATACAAGCATGTTTTATTTTTATTTGAAAGGAGAAAGTTCATAACCTGGAAAGCTGTTGCTTACGGAGGGATTTGTGCTCAGTGTTGCTCCCCCTGCCCCTTTTTTGGTCGGCTGTAAGAGCAGAGCTGGCTCTTTAGGAAAAGGTGCTCTCAATTTTCTCTATTTGCCCTCACGGCCAGCATCATCTTGTTTCAAAGCAGGCAAGGAAAAAAATGGAGAGATGCTCAGATTCAAATCAGAGCAAGGAAATCCACTTTTCCATCTCTAATTGAATCCGAGTGCAGAGCCTAATTAATCCCGTCCGAAGGAAGGAACATGACGCAGAGCAGAGGAGGGACGCGGCAGCCCTCCTTCCTGCTCCCGCTTGGACGACCCTTCTGTTATGGCCCAGCAGGAGCCTGGTGGATGCCCCGTGGAGGGTCCCGATGGGTGCTGGCGTTCAGCCACATGTCCCTTACTGGGATTGTGTGACACCAGAGCATCCCTCCAGGTCCTTGCACCACTGCCGCCCCGTCTGCTCCAAGCCCGCCCGAGGGTGCTCAGACCAGGCGGAGAAGCTGCAGCGCGGTCGGGCGACACGAGCTCGGCAGGGACGGAGCTCTGGGGCCGAAGGAACCCGCGGTGAGCCCCGGCAGGCCGGCGCGGTGCACGCTCCCACCTAGTCCTCTGGTTCTAGCGCTGTGATTTAGGAGCTGGCAGTGTGGTAGAGCCTGCTACCAAAAGAGCTCCTAACAAAGACCCCTCCTAAGAGTGGCTGCTTCCTGGGGGCAGGGAGCAAAGCACGGCTCC
Source organism: Aptenodytes patagonicus (assembly GCF_965638725.1). Taxonomy (NCBI): domain Eukaryota; kingdom Metazoa; phylum Chordata; class Aves; order Sphenisciformes; family Spheniscidae; genus Aptenodytes; species Aptenodytes patagonicus. The sequence continues at coordinate 5,591,285 of NC_134961.1, forward strand.
GTCCCGCGCTGCCCGGCCGAGGCTTCCTTGGTGCGTGGTCCAGGCACCTGCTGACAGTGGCACCTTGCAGCGCTCCCGGGCGCGGGCGCTGCCGACAAAGCACCGATTTTTCAATTACTTATGTCTGCAAGACCAGGCTCACTGAAGTCTACTGAATAGGTGCCTCTTCCTAACAGCTGCTTAATCCGTGACTGGAATAGGGTAACGTGCAGGACAGCAATGACGGTAACTACCAGGAAGCATTAGTAAAACCTGCGCTTGAGAAAATGAAAAGGGTGTGTTTGCCTTTCTCAGAGGAAGACTGCTGTTTGATGTTCTGCTCTTGTCTTTGGCACTTGCTAAACAAGAGCTTGGGAACTGGCAGCTGACAGCAGGTGCACAGGGAAGGAAGAAGAAACGAGCTGGCAACGGAAGATAACCCGTATTTGAGGCCAGATACGCATCCCTCTGCTCACTCTCTAGCACGAGGGCGGCAGCTGGGGCCAGACACCCCCCCGGCTCTCTGAGCCCCGCTGCACCACGGCCAGAAAGTCGAGTCAGGATGGGCAAAATGCATGGCACAGGCACACCCACAGCGGGCTTCGGGCGAGGACAAAGGCCTGAGCATAAATGCCGCTCCTGAGCAAAGGAGGGGTGACCCCAAGGAGGGGAGACCCCAAGGAGGGGAGACACCAAGGAGGGGTGACCCCAAGGAGGCTTCACGCAGGTCTTTTCCCAGCAGTCTGACCCCAGGTTCCAGCAGGATGCGTGTGTACATACGGATATGATTATGTCTACGGAAAGGCTGCTAATTTTCAAAGATAACTGGCTTAACTAACAGAGAGAGGACAAAAAACTTGCTGCCGTCCGCACAGCCCACTTTCTAGGATGCAACAGGATTGTATGGAAATGTAATAGCCTGCAGGGCAGTGAGCCCGACTGCCTGCTGCCATGCGTTTCTCTCCATTACTGCAATAAAAAGCTAGATTTTGACCAGAGAACAAGGAATAATATTCTCAGAGCCTTCTGCTTCATTTGAGAACCTAAACACCACTGACTTTTCATTAATTTATTTAAAGTTCTTTGGAAAATTTTACCCTATACCTCTCAGGATTCTTACCATGGTTTTTGTGACGGTTTTGTAGGTAGTTCCAGCTGAATGTATCTGTTGCCTTCTCCAGGGGAATACACCAACAGGAAGCTGTCTTGTATTTACATGTAAGGATGTGAGCCTAAGTCCAATCAGTTACAAAGCCAGCATCAGGAATTAGTCATGCAGTTGGCTGTGAAATTACAGTCAACTAGGAAATAGCAGCAGAAAAAAATAATGTGTATTTCCAGGTAAGTGAATCATATTGAACAGTTTTGCTTGTGTATAACAAATGCATCACCTGCAAAATTTCCCAAGGCATGAATTTATCTCCCAATTATTAGGAAGGAGCCTGCTGCCATACTGACACACTTCACTGCCAGTGAATGGGTGAGACATCGATCTCAGTTCAGATCCATCCAGAACTATTAAAATCTGTTCAAAACAGTCTGAGGTGTAAGGCTTCGCACAGAGTATGCCAAGGCTCTGCCTCGCTCAAATCTGGGGGTCTATACCCAGAGACTGCAGTACATTATTTTAAAGTTTGTGCCGTTTTTACGTGTGGATCCTCTTGCTGATTAAAATGAGAATTCGGAAGTAGTGGTGTATATATTTGCAATGGCAGGCATAGGGAGAAAACCAAATTATTTTCTGCAAGTAGGTACAGCCAGTCCTCTGACGCTTGTGTCGTGCTCCAGTCTGTCTCCTACATCCCAGACTCTCTCCGAGCATCTGTGGAATCCGTTAATGCATTCTGAGCACAAACACAGCAAAATTGGGGTTTTCCTTTTGTGCTCTTGAAAAATAAAGCACAAAATCTCCAGCAAGCAGCTCCTGTTCCTCTTGGCTTTGCGAAAGGAGGCTGGCCCGACTGCCCTCTGCGAACGCCAGGAGAGTTGAGGCTGGGGTCCGGCGTGGACAGGGGCTTCTGCTGCTGCGGCAGAACCAACTGCACGATGGGAGCACCCTTTGTTTTAGTAAGAAGATGCTATTTGAAGTTCATTGAAAAATGTTGTAGCATGCTGTTTCCCATATGGATTTTGAGGGTCCTTCCTTATCGGAGACTCCCATTTTTGCCTCCTAAAAATTAATGACCCTGTTGCTATGAGAGCTGTGCTTTTACAATCACTTGTCCCGTACAGGACAGGTACACCTGGTGGTTTCTTTTCCTCATCTTTATGCAGCTCTCCCTGATTTTGGGGTGATTCCTTTTTCTAGAAGTATGTCAAAGCAAGCGGACAGTAGTAAGTCTCAATCAGTGGTGGAGGAAGAGATTTTTCTCAGATAACAATTGCTATGAGAATGTCTTGAATTGTTAAAAATTAAACATTAATGAAACAACAGTTCTCCTTCCACATTACTCTTCTCCCCGCCAGGCTTTTGAGTGAAGATTAAATATTGTTTTCCCTGTTTTCTGAAGGGGGCAAGGAACACAAAGGTCTTGTCTTTGCTCTGAAATAAAGGTGAACTTTTAACTTGAGCTACCAGCGCTGGTCGAAACCCCAGGAGAGATAAGGCACTTTGCATATGCTGCTTATTGATGGCAGTGGGGAATGAGGAAAGGGTAAGAATAGGATGAGCATTTCTCTGACTAATATGGGAGGAATACAACAGTCTTGTCTCTGATTAGACTTTACTATATTTATCATGAAGTAAGAATAGACTTTGCCCAAGTGAAAACAGTATTTCTACACGTTCACCAGTGCTTGCCTCGCTTGCCGTTGGCCGTGCAGCTTGTGTTGCTGGGATTTTCCCCTGACGGATTTCGGAGCGTGCGGGGCAGGCTGTGCACTGCGGAGGCACAGCCTCCTCAGGGCTTGAAACGCCTTGGAAACTCCACCCTGCCTTCCGTCTCCTTTCACATCCCGTAGCCAGGTCGCAGCATGTAAACACGCTGCGTTGGCCTCGTATCACGCAATGTACTCATCAAACACCTTTTTTTCCCTCTAGAAAATGATGCAGGAAACTTTCTCTTGCAGCTACTTAAGTTACGTTCTCATCCTTCCTGGAAGTTTTCTTCTTGAATCATGCTTTTGTCCTTTGCATAATCTTAGCAAAGCATGCCGCTTTTACAAAGGAGCTATGAAATTGTTGCAGTAAGTGCTCAGTAGACGGGGGCCTGTCCGTCGTGCCCCGGGCGGTGAGCAAACCTCCCGTGAAAGGCTGCTTTCTCCCTGGGCTGGGTGGCTGGATCCCAAGGGCATTTAAGGCAGATTTGCTCTGTTGCTTTCACCCCTCTCAGCCGGCCGGTGTGAGGTTTGAGGGAGTTTGATGCGATGCTGTGATTTTATACCAGCTGTCTGGCTGCGGCCACGCCGCCAGTGACCTGGGGGGGGCGGGGACAGGACCCCCGTGTCCTAAGCCCTGGTCTCCTCCGGGGGGGCAATAATCAGGGATGCCCCGGACACAAGTCCATCGCAGGAGATTGCAGATTAAAAAGAGTTGGGACTCGGGCTGAGGTGGGAGAGTGGCAGAGCAAAGCAGAAACAGGCAGCGGAGCAGAGAGGAGAATGAAAGTGCCCAAGGAAGCCAGCCCCTGCTGTGCCTCTCCACGTGCTGGCTCATGAAGCCACGGCGATCGCGTGCAGTTTCTTTGTGGAAAAGGCAGATCAAGGGCTTGTTAGAAAATGAGTACTGTCTTTTCCCAGCACCGCTGTAGGAGGCCTTGCTGGCTGGGACTGTTTCTAAGACAGCTCAGGTAGCAGCACTGCAAAATTACTTTTTCTTCCTTCCAACAAACGCTGCCTTACCAGCCTGAGCCGGTGGAGAACAGAGAAACACACTCAGCCTTCACGCATCTTTGGTCTCTGTTGCAGGAGGAAACTGTTATAAGCTGCAGCAATTCGCTGTGATCCAAATGAAAACGCGGCTTGCAGGTATTGCAAAATGCATTCTTGGCGCTGTGCAGATACTGCAAGTTCATCCCCTGGAAAGGAAGGTCCTGCACACAGCCCCGGTGCAGATACCTACTGTCCGGCTCCCGCTATTGTGCATACAGTGCCAGTTACCACGGCTCTTCGTGCTCGAGCCCTGTTTATCGCAAAGTAAATCTGCCTATGGGTAGTTAGTGAACCCCTGCATTGAAGGTGGACGTGCATCTTCTGAAGCTCCTGCAATGCAGCCGCTTCTGGGGTGGAGAAGTGCCGCGCTGCTGCGTGTGCTCAAAGTATTTCTGAATCGGGTTCATCTGGCCACTGAAAAATGCTTCAGTGCCTGCAGCAGCTGCTGAAATTAGGAGGAAATGAAATACCTTCTTCTGGATTAGATATTGCAAAATCTCTCATCCCAGCCTGTGTGAAAGTTCAGCTGCTTCCTTTGTTTATGAGGTGAAGGATATTTTTGTCAACTCCAGTGTTTGGTTTTTTTTTTTTTATTTTTAAATAAGTGTCTGTTTCTCTATTTATTGGAAGTCTAAAACCTCTTTGTACTCTTAAAATCAGCTTTTAGCAGCTGGGCTTTTCATTAAAGGTGCTGATAGGTCATGTCTTATCGCAGGTGACCTTCAAGAACAGTAAAGGGCAGGTTTTGATCCTGAAGGTGATGGTGGGAAAAGATGAAGCTCTCCTACCGGCGTCGTTCCAGGCGAGGGCCCCCCGCGGCGCCTTTCCATATCTCTTTCTTGCAGCCGCACTATCTCAACGGTGGTTTGGGGACTTTTTCTCTCTTTGCCTTTCCCTGGTCAGTGAGTCTAACCAGCAGCAGTTCCTCCTGTGCTGGGCATAGAAAGAGAAATGCATGATAGAGGGTCCCACACATCTGCAGCCATGAGACGTACAGGTCACTAACCAGCCCGGACCTGACTTCTGTACGTGGTGAAGGATGTCCATGACATGGCTCCTTCTCTTTTTGGTGTGTGTGCATTTGTGACAAGGCCATTGCTTGTTAGATGTTGAAAATGGCTGCGGTGGAGCTGGTGAAGAGCTGCCTTTGGCTACCCCCGACGGCTCAAAGTCTACTTCTGGCTCTCGTCGGACGCAGTGGAGGATTGGTCCAGGCACTTGTCCCACCTAGGCTGCTCTACTCTGGTTAAACACACCGGATTAAATTATTCCTGATCCGTACTGAAATGAAAGGAAAACCAGACCCTCAGGGTTTTTTTGTCATGGACATTTTATACTCAGTGGAGAGAAGCTGGTCTCGTAATGGAAATAGCGGAGGGGGCAGCCCGGGCGGCCAAGGGGACTCCCTGAAGGTACTTCATGATGTACCCTGTCCTTCGGACCGTGGGCTCTTTTGGGGCAGGGACTCTGATGTGACTCCCCATGACTACACCTTAGTCGCTTTCTGTGACACAAACGATATTTCATATACCCAGAGGAGGTGTTTTATGGTGGTAGCCATGTTCCTCGAGTAGCAGGAGGCAGAGCTCCACCTTTGCGAGGCGTGCGTGGCTTTCTTGAAGCAGGCTGCAAAACGCCTGCAGTTATTATGGAGGAAAACTTGTCTTTCCTCAGTCTTATCAAAGCTGGACAGTCTGCTCCTATGTATTACTTGTTAATTTATGATCTCTTTTGTACCTTGTGAAACGACTGAAGAAAAAAGTAACTGCTGTCCTCAAAAACTATGTCGATAAATACTGATGATGAAATAGCTGCGCCCAGCGATACTTGCGTAGTTTTACTTTTTCCGGGCAGACCTCTCTGATCCTTCAGTTAATAATTACACATAAGAAGGTACCAATTTATGGCAGGATGATATGGAAGTAGTAGAAGATGCAAAGTAAACTTGACAATGTCAGGAAAACAATGTTTTGTTTTGTTTTTTTATAAGTGTGCTCAAACGTATCCAGCAAAGAAGTGGAATTAATGACCTCTTCTCCTCAGTTATCCACCCTTCCCAACAGAAATGGCCCTGACCTGTCAGGGCTTTGCGAAGGAGGTGCAGTAACGCTGTGGAGGAGCACTTGTGCTGATCCAGAGGCAATCTGGCACGGCCCTTCCTTCGGCTTCGTGGATAGCATCACTTTAGACTAATATGACGTGACTCATTAGATCAGTCTCTTGAGCAGACAGTCTCTTGACATCAAACTTGGCACCAACAAGGCAACGATACTGCTATAACAACTGCAGAGCCTTGAACTGAGCTCTCTGGGATGACACCAGAAAGGGTGTTACCTCCGAGTAGTGCCTGGCCATTCTCCCCCACCTCTGTTCTGCCTTGCAGTGACCTTTTTTGTTTCTGCGATACGCTTTCTCAAGAACTAATTATCGAGTCTTGAGTAGTTTTGCTCATACTTTGCTTTATCCGAGATCCGTGTCGCCAGCCAATCTTCCCCAGAAAACTGGCTCTCCAAACCGCATGGCTGGCTCTTCAGCCTCAGGTGAATTGCAAAACTCCACGTAGTTTCACCTTCTTGTTGTAACATTTCATTATATGTTTTCCACTCCCCACCCCACTTCTGCTTGAATTCCCTGAGAATGGCGAAATACGTCAAAGCCTTTGGAACTAGGAATTGCCAAAACCAATTTTCCTACTCTTCTTGTGTCCGCCGACACCCGCAGTGCCTGCCGACCTGGAGCAACGTGCTGTCTGAACCTCCCCTGGCCGTCTCCTCTGCATACAGAGATTGCAGCTCCTCTGAGATCTTAATTGTCTTTGGCTTCTCCCATTCAGGGTAAACATGTTTAAACCTTTACGGTAATACGTTGTGGTTTGTGTCTGCTCTGAGACGGGAAACCAATCAAGTGTGCTTTGTTGAGAGTCTTGCTTCCAGCTTTTCCGAGAGCCACGTAACAGAGCCGTGTAAAGGTGAGCTTGGCCCCGGCTTGGCTGCCAAGGAGATGCCTGTGAGGGTGAGTGTGATGACAGGGAGTCGCCACGGGTTTTGCCACCGCAGAGACCGGTAGCTTCTAGGTAAGCACGGTCATAAAGAATAAACTCGCTGGATGAAGTGATTTCCTCTCTCTCCATAAAACCCCTACTTTTTGAACCAGGTAGATTTAACAGCACGTGCTTTTGACGGACCCTCTGTGAACAGAAGATGGAGGGTCCGATTCCGGGGCTGTTGAGGGCAGCGAGCTGCTTTGCCTCGCCTTTCCGCAGGGCAGCTCCGTCTGGCTTCGTGAGCCAGGAAGTGCCCCGGACGTGCCATCGAAGGGGTTTTCCCACCAAACCTGCGCACGGGACCAAAGCGCGCTCTGTATGACTTTCCCTTCCCGACGGAGGACAGATACCCAGCAGCAACAGATGGAACTGCAACGAAAACACTTCCTTTGTCCCCAGGAACTGCCATCCTGCTGTGCAGGAGCCGCCTCACGTGCTCACGAAACACAAACCAAGGCCCTACTCACCGTATTTTCTGGCCATCCAGAAGGAATCTTGTTTGGCTTCCTAGTCACATTCTGAGGGGGTTTTCTGGTAGATGAAAAATCACCTGCAGCTGTTGCTGAGGGTTTTGAGACACCAGGTGTAACTGGAAAATGAAAGGGGAGGCAGGGCTGAGCCTCTCAATTTGGGCTCCAATAATGGTAATGATTCAATTTAGGCTTCATCAAAGAAGAGGAGGAGGGAGGACGGAGAAGGCGGTTTGATCACACGGATGCCCATCAGCCAAGTCATAACCTGAGGCATGCTAAAGGCAGCAGTTCAGTGAAAGGACAAGCTTTCCAGGGCTGTAATTACCGGTCCTGCAGTGCCTCCGGGCAGCGGGGAGCTGGTCCACGGGAAGAGCTGCTGGTCGCCCTGGGTGGGTATGGACACCCGGCTTGATGTGGGACAGAGCACGAGGCACTTGGAGCTGAGTCTCCATCGCATATTTACACCTGAGAAGCTTTGGGACTTTTTAAGTTACACCCTGGGGGGTGTGTTTGTTCATCCTTCGCTCCGGCAACGTTGGTATCAGCATCTCCCATTAATTTCTGAGAGAATGCAAACGTTGAGATAGCTACCAGAAATCCCTGTGAAGTCAAGTATCTTAGCAGATGGGACAAAGCAGTAAAGAAAAGAGATTTGTAACAGCTGGCACACGTCAGGTCGTCCCTAATTCGTACTTTACAACAAGCCATGTTCTTAATCGCTTTTTGGGACCGGTGTGAGCGCAGCCCAGGCTGCAGGCAGCTCCGACAGGCACGTCCGTGCAATATAGCCACAAGCACAACACGTCCATCCCTGGAAAGGTACTTCAGTTCACAGCACGTGTTGCCGCCCCAGTGACATCCCTGACACCCAGGGGTGGTAGACAGAGCCAGCCGCAGGGTCAGGCTCACTTACCAGCATTATTCTAGTAAGGATGTGATAAGATTAGATGCTTCTCCTCCCCAGCTCTCTGAACTATGCCCCCGCCACCTGCACCCGGGAGTATTTGCATGTTAAAAGCAAGGGGGCAGGTGAGAGGCATGCGGTAGTTTGCCACATTACGGAATTTCTGCCAGCGTTACTGGGCGGAGGAGGAAGCGCGGGAACGCCTGCGCCCTGCCTTCTGCTCCAGCATATTTAACCACGGGAGTCGTGCCCGGAGCCGCATCTCCGCTCAGCCTCCAGCTGCCCTGGGGAGGGAGGAGCAGGCTTGGGGAAGATGAGCTGCGGCAGGTACCCAGTGGACGTGAAGGCTGTAGGCTTGATGCAATGCAGAAAGCAGAAGGTACTTTAATCTTTTTTTGGTTGGACTTTTTTTTTTTTCTCCTTAAATATTTACAAATTGGGAAACTAGAGGGCTTTTTGACTTACTCTTACAGGGGTGTACTTGCTCATTTCCCCGCAGTGTTGGGATTAGAGCCTTGTGATCTAGGACAGGGGTCTTGGACTTGTTTTTTAATGGTCTTAATATCATAAGAAAACGGTTATCTTGGATTCTGCTGCCTTTCTGTTCACAGTGTCATAAATTTCTTCTGGTTTTAACAGTTATTACCCATTTGGGGCCCTAAAATTAAGGAAATATTTTTGTAGGTCTAATGTTTAATTTAATTTTTAAATGTGACAGTCTTGCAGCCTAAAGCCGAACTAAGCCACAGGTCCTGGCAAATGCTGATTGCTTGAAAGCATCCAATATTGAACATTGTAATTAAAAAAAATGCACTTCTTCTCCCTTTTATTTTTCCAGAACTACATGATGTTTGTGTCTTGGTCAGATCAGAACAACATTCTCATCTACCGGACATTTGAAGAGTTCAAGAGATTCCATGTAAGCGACTATTTCCTTGAAAATAGGATTCCCGTCCTGGGGAGGGGGGAAGGAGCCCAGCCGTGTGTCGGGGCCGCCAAGCATCACTATTCTCTCCTCCTCCTCGCTTTTAGAAAGAGCTGAAGAGGAAATTCCCCATCGAGAGCGGCTCACTCGGGAGATCTGACCGGACAATACCCAGGTTTAAAGGTAAGGAGAACAAATCTCTGATGGACCAACAAACACGATAGAGCTGTCGGGGACAGTCGTAACTGACGACACAGACTTCAGCCTCTGAGTCTGGCCTTCCTCTGGAACAGATTAACAGCTCGCTCCTGCTCGTGGCACGGTACTGCTGGGTTACGTCAACGTGCTTGCATCTACTACTGACTTAAAATAACCCAGAAAGGTTATTTTTTTTAATAGATAATTGCACTTGGTAAATTAATATTACACTTTAAATATTGGCCCAGAGCTCCTTGTAACATTTACCTGTGAACAAAGATAAATTTTAGATATTCAAAAATTGTATCAGGAGCTATTAAAATGGTAGGGAGGCAGAGGCAGCTTCTGTCTCGGCTTCTTGCCGTTCGGGCTTGTGCGGGGAAGGGTGGTAGGTGAGGGCACCCCCGTGTTCAGGCGAAAGATGCTGCTCTCAAGGCGTCCAGATCTGTTGTTGTCTTACGCCAACTTTGCTCTTGTTATTTTAAAGATGCAGATGTGAAGTGGAGGAAGAGTGGGAAGCTGAACAGGTGCCTGGAGATACTGAAACTCCTGGAAACTTACTCCCAGGAGCTGCTGAAAACGGATGCTAAAATCTCCCAGGGTGAAGATGTGATTCAGTTTTTCAAGGCGCAGACCCAAGACCTAGATCCCTCCTTTCCTGAAAACAGGTATGAAATCATATTTGTGTTTTTTGTTTGTATGTGTCTTCGTGAAACAGAAATGTTATAGAATATGGGTAGAAGGGGAACAACAGTTACGTACTGGGGCAGCTGAGCAGGGGAGTTCTACTGAATGCTTTAACTAAAGCATGTTTATGTCGTTTCTGACGCCTAAGCTTTTCTTGGCCTACTGCGTAGATAATTTTACCAAAATCAATACTAAACTCAACCTTCCACGTGAGTTTTCGGTAAACTGATTTTAAACTTTACTTTTCAGTGTTGTGATCATGCCATCAGAAATTGGAGGGGAAAAGAAAAACCAGCCGCGGCAGCAGCTCGCCTCTATTACACACCCCCAGGCATCCCAGAGCTACCGATGCATAGAAACCTTTGAAACCAAAGACACAAAGAACAAGACTTTCAAAGTCGCTAAGAAGGAAATTGTTGAAGTGTTAATGAAGGACATGACTGGTAGGTGCGACAGGGATTCTTCAGTTTCGGGGATGGATGGTGTAGATCGATTCATCGCTTGGCAAACGCCGAGTCGGTCGCATCACGGGTGCGGGGGGGTGTTTGTACATGTGGTGCGCTTGCCCAGGAAAGAACAAAGTGTCAGCAGGGCCTCGGCCAGGCTCTGAGCTGCTCTGCAGAATGTCCCTGCTGTCTCTTGCGGCAGAGCAGCCCCTACCCAGGGATTATGGTCATCTGTCTACTTGCAGGCTGTTAAAAACCTTTTTTTTTTTTTTTTTTTTTTGCTGTCTGCTGCAGGATGGTGGCTGGTGGAAAACGCAGACAAGCAGATAGCCTGGTTCCCAGCCTCGTACCTGGAAGACGTTGACGTCCACAAGGACATCCAGAATGCCTTGAGCTCAAAGGAGGAGGGTAAGTCTGCTTCTGGCTCCCAGGGACGCCACGTTCCTCCTGCAGAAAATGAGTTCTGTAAAAACCCCACCACTTCAACCATTGCTTGGAGTCCCTGCCTGGGTCTCCGGAGCTCTGACTCTTCTGATCAGCTCTGCCATCGGCTGTGGGTCTCTGAGCAAATCAGTCACTTACAGGGACACTTGTCACGCAAGCTCTCGCTTGCTCCCCAGGGCTGCTGAGCTGGTCGGTCACAGGGATGGAGGCATTTTCTCCGCAAGGCAAAAACGACCTCCCCCTTCTCTCTGCAGGCAGCCTGTACTTTGTCATGCGGGCCTACGAGTCTCAGAAGGCAGACGAGCTCTCGCTGAACAACGGTGTCGTTGTGGAGGTGGTCAGGAAATCTGACGATGGCTGGTGGCTGATCCGGTAAGGAGGCTTTTCCGATGCTCTCGTTTCCCGAGGGAGCCGGTTACCTGCTGCAGGTGCTTCTCGCCTGCTCTTCCCCAAGGGGGGTGCAGAGGAGCTCCCCCTGAGTTGACTGCCCTTGGCTAGGGACGGTTTCCCCTTCCTCATGCCCCGTGTACAGCATTGGGCCGAGTCCTCACCTGCTTCTCTCGGGTGCCCTGCTCCCTCCCCTCGGTCTGAGCTGGGAGAAGGGCTCTCTTCAGTGTCGCTTTCCATCCTTCCCCTTCAGATACAACGGCCGTACTGGCTACATGCCCTCCATGTGCCTCCAGCCCTACAAGAATCCTCACCACAAGCTCCAGACCATCATAAGCTGCGGGCTCAACGTCTCCACCCCGAACCTCTGCTCCTCCCTGACGGCTCCCCAGCCCCAGGGTGAGGCCGCGGGACAGCGCAGGGTGCAGGCTTGCTCTTCCCTTGAAGAGGGGACTGAAGAGGACGTGAGCTCTCTGAGAAGCAGATCAAGGTCTCTGCCCAGGGCCAGCTCCACCCCGGACCTGGAGTCAGACAGCTCGTCCCTCAGCTTGGGGAGCAGCAGTGAGCGGGACGGCCGGCTGAGCTGGAAGCCTGACTTGTCAAGATCTCTGCCCGAAGTCGAGCAGGCCAGGAGCTCTCCCCTGGGGCATGCCTTGGCCACACGCAGCAGCAAGTCTCCACACCTCACCCACAAGGACAGGAACGATTCTGGCTTTGTGGAGTCATCTGCAGCTGACCTAAGTCACTCCCTCACGGACCCAGACTTGGCCGCTTGTGTCCCCAAGGTGCCCGTGCGCCCCTCAGCCCACGAGATCCTCCAGAAGTGCAGCACCGTCACGAAGCGAGCCGTGCAGCAGTCTGCCTCCCGGCCGGCCCTCCAGGCTCTGCTCCCTCTCCCGAGCATGCACTAGTGCCCCCGGGGCGGGGGGCACAGACCCGGCCCTGGGCCGGCACCACGACCGAGAGCCAGGCACCCTCCTCGCCGAAGTGCCGCAGGAGCCGAGGGCAGCGGCGCGGGGAGCGTCAGGGCTTGGCGCTGTCGCTTTCCAAGGACACGGTTAGATCCCGACAGAACACGCATGCGAACATTGCTTCCCTGGGTAACACCGATTCGTGCCGCAGCTTGCGCAGGGAGGCCGGGGGGCCAGGAGGGGCTTTACCCGAGTTAGCGGGAGAGGATTTAGTGGTTTAACTCATCAGGGGAGTCAGGGAAGCTGCGGATCTGGCAGCTCCTGTGTCAGTTAGAGGTCACTTCGGAGTCAGTTAATTCTCCCTCAGGCGGGTATTGATCCTGCAATGTAGCATGCGAAAATTTCACAATCGTTCTTGCACTATTCCCCGCGCCGGGGCTAGCCGGCAGAGCGCGGCAGCCACCCGGGAGAGCAGGAGGGAAACCCGGGCAGAGCAAGTGGCTTAGAGTCACCCGAGAAATCCAGAGCTACAATTACTGGTGGTGCGTAGGGATGGGATGGTGCAGCCGCGTGTGAATGTCACTTACCCGAACCCCCTATTTTATATATTTTTTTTAAACTCTTTGCTTTTTGGTGGGTTTTGGTTTTTTTTTTTTAAGTTAGATCAACTCGGGTAGCGGAGAACCGGCCATCAAATACATGAATTGGCTGGATCCGCTGAATGGCTGCGAGAACAAAAAAACCCGTTGGCCAGGAACCTCATCCCCGACTGTTCCCGACAGCGATGTCTGTGCAGGCACAGAAACAACGAGGGCCGTAGCGCAGCTCGTTTCCCAGCCGGGTAAGGGGGCCAGAGCTCTGTTATGAACAGAACATTCCCCTTTCAAGGGGGTGTGACAGTTACTGAAACTTACCCCGATTCTCATCCTGAAGTCATTTGCTAGAATTGAGTTAGAAAAATAGTTATAGGAAAACTTAACACTTTTATATAGATTGCTAACTTTAATTTTAGTTGTTCTCCCAGGTATTGGTTAACTTTTTTGGAAACAAGCAATTTAACCAACCTGTGAGGTGTTTGTGGTGTTCTAAATCTTACACATTTTTGTCTCTGAAATAAAATACATGTAAATACCTATGAAGACCGCTTGGGGTTTTTTTATACTTTAAAACTTTGCTAGCTGGGGAATTAGAACTGCGCTTATCTCCCTCCCGGGCACCAACATACGGGGCGGGCGCAGGCGAGAGCCCTGCCTTGGCCCAGGCTGCGTTTTGCCCAAGCAAAGAAAACATCCGATGACACCGCGCTGATCGAGACGCGCTGCCTAGCGGGGCTTTGGGATACGACACGACATGGCCAGCAGCGTCTCCCAACTCCGTAAAGCCTTTGAATCCCCAGTAGAGCAACTGCTTGTTCGGAGCCAGGTTCTGCCTTTTCTCCAAACCAAGCGCTGTCTGAGGGTCCGGGCCTGAAAAGGCAAAGGGAAACCACAGCTTGGCCAAAGGAACGACGCCTTCCCCTCACTAAGCCCCAAGGAGCCTGAACGCTGGACTCGTTTTAGAAACTCAAACTTTAAAAATTTATTATAAAATACAGGAACGGTCCAGCTGCCGTCCCCTGTGGGGAAGCAGTTCAGGCTCTCCCCTCCGGAAAGGGGAACTGGTGGGAGGAGGGTCACGGAGTCGCGTCTTCCTGCTGGGCCGCATCAGCCAGCCTCATGTTTTGCCACATGAAATCAATGAACATGGAGGCCTGTAGCAATCGGCTCAGCCTCTGAAAATGGCGCTCTGCAAAGAGAGAAAGCCAGTGGTTAGCATCGCAGGAGAGAAAGCTCACCAGAAGGGGGTGCAAAACCCTCTCTTCTCTTTAGACCAAGGCAAACGGGGAATATTCACAACACAGGAGGAGACCCTCAGGCTCACAGCCCGTCCCTGCAGCATGACGCACCGGTGTAAGGCAGCAGGGACTCCACGGCAGCTTTAATGCCCGAGTACTGCAGGAGGCTGTCCGGTGCTTCGTGCTTCAGGAGGGTTTCAATGACAGCTTGGGCCTCGTGGCAGTTTCGAGAGTTCGTATTCCACGTCACCAAGAACGTTAACACCGCCTCTAGGGAGGAAGGGAATTTGTACACGCCGGCTGTGCCACGGGCGCTGGCGTGCGGGAGACGCCAAGTTAGAAAGCGTCTCTTCCGTCTTACAGAGCGGTTCAGCTCCCACACGCCGTGACCGATGAGCCCGGAGGGGCAGAACGACTGTGCACAGAACCGCTTCTTGAGCCGTCACAGGGACGTCCTAAGCGAGGGGGTGGAACGGCCAGGCAAAGCCCCTCTCACGAGCTCAGAGTGGCGCCACGAGCGGCACCAGAACAGAGCAGCTGGCCCTGGGCAGCAGTCCTGCTCCCGGGTGGTGGGAGCTCAGCGGTAAACGCTGAGTCTAGGGAGATTCTTCCCCTTTTAATTTCAGTTGAGAAAACAAGCCCCTAACCCGAAAGGTTTTGGCACTTCAACCGTGTTGCAACAAACCTTTCTGATCCTTCCGGAGCCGAACAACGTTCTCTTCCAGGTGCTTCCTCCCGTCAGTTTCCTTGAGGATGGCTGCGGAAAAGAGAAATGAAGAGTCCGTGCAAGAGTCCGGCCCGTGGGCTGCGAGCAGGGAGACCACTTGTTATCTGGGGTGATTCCACTGAGGAAAAGGGGAGTCATAAGAGAAAGGGAAAACTGAGGCTTTCAGACAATTAGACTTTGAAGTCTTCGTCTGCCTGGAAGAGATGTTCTGGAAAGCAGAGAGGGCAGAAAAATGCCCTCAGAGCACAAGGTGGACTCACCTTTGACCACCATCAACACTGTGTGCGGGCGATCCAGAGAGATTGCCAACCCCAAAGCTTTGAGGTATCTTTTCTCATGAAGCAGGTTGGAAAGCTCCTGCTCTCTGGAAAACAAATCAGGGTCACGAGAGAGAGACAAATATTTGGTTAGTGGAAAAAGACGCTGTACAGAAAGTAGCAGATTTGGCAATAAGAGCGTGCGGAGATTTAACGCCAAGAAGTTAATGCTGCTTGCCAATGAATGCCTCAGTGCCCTCATTGTGCAGGTAATTACGCTGGCACGTTCAAGGGCTCCCTGAACTATTCAGTGCTGGCTGAAGCAGGAGAAAGTGAAAGTGGGTCTCGGCGGTTTGACTTTGCTTATCTCAGCAGTGCACGAACATGAAACCAGTCAATTGTCACGCTGACAGTATTGCAGCAAGGCTCTGCAGGAACTAAAGATAAAGTACAAGGCAGAAGAGACTACTGTGCCTTGACAGCCTCTAAACGGCTGAACGATGTAATATTCGGGTTAGATGGAGCTGGGTGGCTGTAGGCGTGGGCAGTTTCACTGGACAGCGTTCGCCTTTCACAGCTCATTACTGCACAGGATCAACTTACTTCATGATCTGCTCCTCCTGTTTAGCTTGCGCCTCTTTCTCTTCAGTTTCAGTGACGTCCTATAAAAATCCAGAATATAACTTTGTCAAATCTTGCTTTAATAGAGACAAATTTTTATTCAGCCATCAAGTGATTAGGAGACCAGTTTCTGCAGCAAGATCTCTAGGTCAAGTAATTTAAGTGTTAAATCCAGCAACGCGCAACTTCCCTCCAAAGCACCTTTAGAACGCCACTGGGCAGGCCGCTGGGGCCCATCTGCTGTTCCTTTGACATCATCAACTGGGGAAACACAGTATGGCCAAAAAAAAATAACCCCAAACCCCAAGATACGCCTTACTGACCCAATTTCAAAGTGCGGAAGGTGAGGAAGTGCCGTGCTGGAACAGTGAGGAACAAGCCACTGGGATCCCGAGCTCTCCACTGCGTTCTCATTACCAACCCAGAGAGGGGACACAGGAAGACGCCGTACCGTACCTTCCACAGCGTGATGCAGGAGTCACTGGATGCTGTCACCACCATATCGTCTTGCTTGTTAGAGTGAAGACCCCAGATTTTATCCTCGTGACCATCCAACGTTTTCACGCACTCATTTGTTTTAATTGTCCAGAGTTTTAAGAGACCGTCAGAACCGCTTTTGGAAGAGAAAGAAACGTAACAGAAAGAATCACTGGATAGATCCATTCTCGCTCTGCCCCACCTTAAATCTCAGATGAACTTGTCCCATTCCAATGCCTTTCAAACAGGAGCAGAATTAACCAAAAATGTCCAGGGTGAGATGCACCCTTAGCTCTGCCTGTCACTGACCCAGCAACCTCACGGCAGCTAACTGGAATCCACAGCGTAACCGGAGGGGAGGAAGGTAAGTTGCCCCTGCAGAAAGCTTGGCATAAACACGGCATCTTCCTATCAGTCTTTCCAAAACTACATCCCTTGCACAAGACTCTTCCATCTTGCTGCTGGTATCAGCTAAGAGATTTCTTTTCCGATTAGTTTTGGCATCTTCCCCTGGGCTCCCGGTGTAGGCACTTACCTGCTGAGCAGTTGTGTTCCTCGGCTTACAAAAATGATCTTCAGTACAGAGGCGTCGTGACCTTCGAAGGTCTGGAAAACAGCAAGGAAGCTCAAAAGCGTCAGAGTTGTTGCCGGCCCTTTCAAGAGAGTCCTCTTTCAAGAGGATAACATTTACTCCTAAAGCCCAAATAGCTAAGTTCCAAAAGGCAGCCTCTATCCTCGGGACTTTTACTGTAGAGGTTGAAAGGGCAGTAGGAAATTACTTGTGTCCCCCCCATAGCGTTGCTTCAAACCACCTGCTTGCCTAAAACTTGTAGCCCAAGGTCGCGTTGCAAACGGTCTGAACGGCGAGGCCAGCTGCGCAGGCCACCTCCCCAGACGGTTGATTCCCCTGCCACCGCATGAAGCGCCCACCCAGTGAGGTAACGCTGCTGGGCAGAACACGGCACAGAGTGGCAACTGCCTCCTCATTGTCTTAGCGAGACACTACTGGACTGGAAAGGTAGTTCTTCTATGAAGAGTGAGTCTGAAACTTAAACTTGTGTGGTTTTCCTTCATGGCCACAGCTGCGTCAGGCAAAGCCAGCTTCCTTTCAATAGCGTCAATGTGCTTTTCCCCTACGATCAACCACGCTGCGCATCGGTTAGCTAGAAAAGAAAGGTCACTTGAGCGCTGGGCAGACGCTCTTCTCCTGGAGCTTCGCATGCAGCTCGCAGATCCAAGATCCTGGAGGACAAGGCTAGACCTGGAGAGCTCTTCCTTCAGCGTGGCCACACTGCTACATCGCGGCTGCACTCTAACTAGCACATGCTTTTCTAAAGCAGCCTTAATCAATCCCCGTACCGCGCAAGGGTTGCTAGAGCAAGGGGCAGTCTGAGTTCTCATTACCTTCAGACAGCTGAAGTCCCGAAGACCCCAAAGCTTCAGGGTCCCATCCGCTGAAGAGGTGGCCAAGACCTGATCCACTGGGGAGAACTGCACACACCAGATTCCACGCTTATGTCCAGCGAAGACACCCAGCAAAGAGCAATCAGAACAGGACCACAGCTTGGCCAGCCGATCCTGCGAGCCTGTGGCGATGAGCTTGTCATTCGGGGAAACTGTCACGCTGTTTATGTCCTAGAGAAGTCACGCAAGTACAGAGAGCGCAAAGAAGTTTAAGTCTTCGCTCTTGCTGTCGGACAGGTAATAAATGTAGGGTACAATGCAGGAGAGGAAGATTTAAGTATTAAAAGCATGTTCTAACGTAAGGTGGAGCTTTACCTTGTCATGGCCCCTCTCAGTCACTTTGGCATGAAGGGTTTCTGGACTGGAGATCAAGGCTGCTTTTGCTTTGGAAGTGAGGGATTCCGGGATATTCCAGATCTTGATTGTGCAGTCCTGGCTGCTGGTTACTATGAAGCTTTCTTTCAGTCTGAAAGGAATAAAAAAGTCAAGCGTAAGGAAGCAAAACAGTGGCTTCCCCTGCACAGAAAAAAAGGCCTTCTCCTCCCCTACCGGGATCTACACAGAGTCAGTCGCTCTGCCGGGGTGTGAAACAGAGTGCTTTTATGGTTTTTCATTTTACTTAGGTCCCTGGGATAGCCTCCAGCAGTTCAGACATCAGGCAAGAGCACTGCTAGCTCTCTTCATTTACAAAGGTATATCGCAGCTCTTCAACAGGCAAGCTGGGCTTCCAGCCCGTTAGGCAGCACGAAGAAAGGAGAAGAGCTGATAAACAGGCATGCTATTCAAGCAAGCGCCTTCACAGACACCTTCCCTTCGCTCCCCAACCCTCCTCTCCAGATCGCTCAAGCTTTATCTGGCAACTTATCCAGCCGCTGCTCTTCAAGGCAAACGAGAGCTAAGGCTGGCAAAGAAATGCAAACTTCACAGCTTATGGACGGACAGATGTGCACGCAAAAAGAACTCGTCCCTCCTTCAAACTCAGAGCACCATGACAAGCTGGGACCAAGAATGAGAAACAGAGGCAGGCATCCGCCAAAACATTCACCCCGAGGAGCAGCAAAGCAGCCATGACTCGTGCTTGCAAAGGTAAACCCCTGTCCGATTTTTATTACCTTGAGCAAGAGACAGCGCCTACCCCATGCGCGTGACCCAACCCTTGGGCAACACAGATGACCCTTCCGTCTTTGTTCATCCGCCAGACTCGAAGGCTTTTGTCCTGTAATGGGAGAGGACAGAAGCCGCTGTGCTTTTCTGACAAGTGAGCGGTTCCCCATGCATTCACCACATCCGTGAGCCTGACTGTTTGCTCCTTTTCAAGCTTGAACCTGCATTTGTCAGGGCAGGTGAGGGCAGACGCAGCCGAGCAGGGTGCGCCGCAGTCTGGGATTCCAGCGTGGAGGTTTATTTCTGGGTGTATCAGGGCAGTTGGCACCTTGTCTTCCAACGCGTTTTTGGCACGCAGCTCCCCATCGGTCTCACACCAATGACATCTCTGAACTCTAATGCAAGAGCAAGACGCTTGGAGAATGAGACATCTCCTTTCGGGCTAACACACAATCAATCGCGTTTCCCCGGGGACAACGTTAAAAAGGGATAGTGGAAGAACCTTATATTTGGGGGATGCAGCAGACAGGAATTCCGCCTGAAGAAAATCCCCTTCTGGATCACCAAAAAGGAATACGACAACTCTGCCCATAAAGATCACTAGAAACGAAGAGTTTCATTAAGTGAAGAAAACTAACGCACCTTAGCACAGCTGACGAACATCAGGCCTTTTCTGAAGACGTCCAAAGCAAGAACTGTTTCTAAACAAAAGAAGAAAAAAACAGCTGGATGCAAAGTAATACTGAAATCGGACAACAGAAATGTGTGAATTAATGAGTCCCCCGCTTACTGACCAGGGGACGGGTTTGGGACACTCGGGAACGAATCCACACCCGGAGTGACTGGCTGCTCACGGCACTGGTGCGAGTCTGCCGCTTGCAGCCACAAAACTGCATCCAGGGCTCGCACTCACACACCTACGTCTTTAGCTCCAATTTAAATTGATCTCACTGCTAGTGAAAGGGACTGAACTGACAGGCCTGGAAAAAGAAAACTAGCGTTTGCAAAATCAGGACAGCATAATATACGCTTTCGCCACACAACTCCAAAACCTGTTGTGATGCTGCTCCAGAGGGAGCTCAAGGACTCCACTCTCCACGCAAGCGCTGTGAGAGAAGCTGGATGAAGGAATACTTGCACATCTCCCACCCCCCCCCGCCAGAGCTGACCACACGCACCTGTGTGGCCGTAGAGGATCTGGCAGTGTGACGTTGCCAGCTCAAACACTTTCAGCTGAGGGCTGTTGGTAGCCACAACAATGTGAGAATCGCCAGGCCCAAGGAACTTCACATCCAGAACCTCATCGTTGTAACCTGCAAGCTGCGGATGGCAGAACAGAAACGGTTGAACAGGGAGAAGTCAGCTGGTTAGAGAAGTACCGAATGGCACCACGCTCAGCGAGGCTGCATTACTGTTCCCTTTCAGGTAATACTGCGTGTAAAAATCGTGTTGGACGTAAGCTGGAGCACGGGAGGGATTTCTGGCCAGGCCTGTTCTGCTTTCCTTTTCCTTTGTTTGTGTCTGTGCAATATTCCCCCAAACAACCCCACCAGTGAAACTGGCTTTCTGGCTTGTCACCAAGGAACAGTCCGAGTACAGGCAGGAGAGGAGGGCGCCCCTGGACAAAGCTTTCACCAGAAGCAGAGCTGATCCCCAAGCGTGGATAAAGGAAGAGGAAAAGGGAGGCTGAGGGTTGTTACCTGCTTCCTGAGCTGAAGCGTTTGAGCGTCATATAAAACAATGTTGTGTTCCACGGACACCGTGACAATTTCATTTCTCTCAGGCACAAGCATGCACTGGGTGAGACTGCGCTCGCTGGCCTCCTCCTTCGACTCAAAGGGCACGGGCTGGGTATACACACAAGCAGCTGTGGCAACTTCCCAAACTTTCAGGATGCCTAACAAAAATGATGATATAAATTATCTGTCAGAGCCACTGTTTTAGACAGTGATTGTCCAAGGAATATAACCCAAACCCCGGCCTTGTCTACTGGAAAAAGCTGCACAGCTTTAAGGCAGGACTGCGAAGAGATCCAATCACAGCGGCACGAAGGGCCACAAAGTTTTTCTTCTTCAGTCCAAATCAAACTTTTCTGCAGTTTGAAAACACACGTAGCTAAAACTCCAGGGCACGCCTGATGAATCCTGCTCATCCACTACTGCCAGAGGAAGACAGGAGAAGGCTCTGCTCTCCAGCCCTCAGAGTTCGTCCACACGAAGAACACACATCCCAGGAGTAATGGCGTGCAGCGTCTTAAGCACAGCCCTTCCTTGGCTTCTAGATCTGGCAGCGACGTGCCACGACACTCACCTTTGCTGCCAGCTGTGACAAAGTGCAACCCTTGTTTCTTCACACCCAGCTGAGAGAAATCTCCCTTTTCAGGCAACAAGATGGCAGCTTCCACGCTCTGCAAGAGAGTTGGCCAAACACCAGCTGAGCGCCAGGGACCGGAGTCCCATTTCAGCAACCAGAGCTGCGCGACAGCCCGCTAGCGCCAACAGGCGCACCCCCCCCGACCCAGACCGCACGGCTACCGAGGACAGGCAGGCAGATACAACGCGAGGACAAATTTCTTCCGTGACTGCCCTTCCTTCCTTCTACAGCACTGGGGCAGTGGAGGCATACGTTTCCTCAACCTGCCCAGACACGACCACACCGGGCAAGGAGAGGAAGAAAATAAACAGCTTTAGAGACAGAGTTTTAAGGCCTCTGGAAAGTCCAAGGGAGAGAAACCCGATTTCACAATGTGCAGGAACGTAAAGAGGGAGAGGTACCATACGAACTGTGACCTAGAGACTACGAAGGATCTCAAAGGAATAAATGAAATGCAATTTCACCTCGTAGACAGGGACGGTTCGTTTACTTTCTCTGGTTTTCAGGTCCCACACCATGCAGATTTTATCACGGCCAGAACTGCAAGTTAAAAGGGCAGTTTCAGTGTTAAATCCATTCAACTCGGGCTCTGAGCGCAGATTTGGAATTGTGGGAAGAGGCCCATGTGGAAGAAGGCACCAGCCTTCCACGCCACAGCCCGGCATACTGCCAGGAACACCAGTACCGAGACCCTCAGTCACTCGCTTGTATAGTTGAGCGGAGACTGAACGTTTGTAGCAGTCCTTCCCCTCACAGGACAACCTTCCCCGACCCTACAGGAACAGACAGCCTCTGGCAGGAGGCAGGGTGAACGGGAGAGAAAGGCTAAGCCTCTGCGAGGTTTTACCTAACGAGCGTGTTTCCATCTGCAAACGCCAGCGAGGTGACGGCACTGAAGTGGCCGTCCAGCAGAGCAACACACTTGCTGGAATTCAGGTCCCAGATGCGGATTTTGTAGTCAATTGAGGAGGAGAAGAGTTGCAGACGGGAGATATCAGGGTGGAACTCAACGAGGCTAGACAGAAGGAGATGCGCTTGAACAGGACAGGAATAAACTATCTGGTGTGAGCCCAATATTTAAATAAACATATATTCCACACAAAGAGTTTGGCAGATCAATTGATGTGAATTTATACCAGGACTTTCTTTGTAGGACTTCGTTCCCCTGCCACCCACCAGGAAAATTTACGACTGATCTTTGCCAGTCTCACGCATTCTCGAAGCGCAGATATTCCATTTAGATCCCAACAAATCTCTTGATCAAACTCCTTCCTCTCTGGGCTAAAGTCAGTCGTAGCTCTGCTCCTTCACTAGACCTCTCAAAACTCAGGAAACAGAAGAGCCCAGGACCCGCTCGGAACGGGCCTTTACGTCCCATTAACTCAAGACGTTTCACATCAGTCCTAGCGTCCAAGCACCACACTAATGCCAGCCACTGACAAGTACGACTCGTCCTTACTGTACGACTCCTGAAGATCCTTTCAGGTTGTGTGTGCAGTACTGTTTGACCATATCCCAGATCTTAATGGTGCTGTCACAGCCACCTGGGAAAAGAAGGGCACCTAAGAATGAACTACAGAGGAGAGAGACCCAGGAGGTCCAACGTATCAGCAACTGTAAAGTTTCACGGGTCGCAAAGGCAGCGGAAAGAAAAATGAATCCAATAACAACCACCCACACCAAGAGAAGCTCACGGAGCACCTTACGCTTTCAGAGAGCTGGGCAAAACCTGACTGCTCACAGTCAAACCTGAAGTACAACTGAGTTACAGGTCATGCCTGACCTCCTCCAGCTCCAAGAGTCCCAGTTCTACGCCAGGACAACTACGCCACGCTGTCTCATAGATGCCCGATTTTTATCAGCATTTTACTAAGTATATATTAGCTAGAACATCGAAAGGATCCCTTTTCGCCTGTCAGGACGTCACTTCTATTTACGTAAAACCTCTTCTGATTGTGTGTGAATTCAGGAGATCACTGCCTCCGGCTGTGTCCAGCCGAGCTAAACCGTTCAAAAGCAGAAGGGCCGCTCAAAACCATTCCCATCGTGTGACGCTGAAATAGGACTGTACCTGTGGCTAACAACGTTGAAGTAGAGTCAAAGGCCATGCTAGCAACCGGCGCTATGTGCACGGCTTTCCACGTGCGAACGCACTTGTTCTCTCGCCAGTTCCATTGCTTCAGCAACAGGGCTCGGCTCCCTGTCACGAGGATCTACGCAAAAGTGAGGCGAAGGAAAGCGCGATTAACTGCTAATTAGATTTTCGTTTCTTTCAGCGCCCACACACAAAGCACAGAAACGCCAGTTGCTGTGACGCTCCCGAAGCTCAGTCTCTCGGCATTCCTACGTCCGACTCGAGCCCAGGAGGGGAGACAGACGGAAGCGCCTGAGAAGACTCCGCAGAGATCTCTGGAAGCGCAGGGCGCTTCCAGGCGGAGCAGCCTTCAGCGTTCACTGGCTTTATCAGGAGGCCTGACAGAGCAGCACAGAAAACCGCAAGGCAAACACATACCTCATCATCGGGGCTGAGAACAAACGAGCTGATATCCTCTTCATCGTCCTACGGAAAGGGAAGGAAAACGCCCACAGTTAAAGCCCCCGTGGAGCGGCGTGCTCTCGGAGTTCCCTTCTCTACATGCTTCTGCTGACACCGAGGGACAACGCGAGGAACACCTGTCTGCGCTTATTCCCATCCTCCCCTCCACTTCTCCCTCTTGGGAGCTTTAGAACAACGGCCGGCGACAGCGGGAAAACACCTCGGGAGCCTTGGAAAATCCTCGGCGGTTTCCTCCCCGGCCGGCAGCGGCTGGACCTCCTCACCTGTCGGAGGCTGCGGAGGGCTCCCGTTTCTACATCGATGACGTTCAGCTTGGTCCCGCAGGGGCAAAACATGAACTTTCCGTCCCGGTTTATCTGGAAAAGAAGGAACGGAAACCGGGGACGTGTACAGAGCCGGGAGACGGGGTACTCCCAAACCCGCCCCTCGCCGCCCCGGTACCTGGACTCGCCCTCCTTTGTAGAAAGGCTCCATCTTCCTCGACACGGCGTAGCTGGAAGGAAAAG
The DNA here is from genome assembly GCF_965638725.1 of Aptenodytes patagonicus. Lineage (NCBI taxonomy): Eukaryota > Metazoa > Chordata > Aves > Sphenisciformes > Spheniscidae > Aptenodytes > Aptenodytes patagonicus. The sequence goes on from NC_134961.1 coordinate 5,615,472, forward strand.
AGAGACGCGCGCCCGCCGGCGGTTAAAGCAAAGCTGCGGCGGCCCGTTACCTCCCGGAGGCGAAGCCCCCGGGCAGCGCCGCCCCACGCCCCCAGCCCCGGCGCTCCCGCCGCCCCGGCCGCCCCTCACTTGCTCTTGAAGCGCACGGGGCTGGCGGCGGCGGCGGCGGCCTCCATGTCTGGCTCCGCGTGCCGGCCGCTTCCGGTTAGCGCCGGGAGAAGAGCGCCACTTCCGGCGCATGGAAGTGACGCGCCGGGGAGGGGAGGCCACGGACGCCATCTTCGGTGCGGGCAGGAAGCGGCCCCCGCCGCCACAGGCCCCCCCTCCCCCCCCGAGGCGGCGGGGAAAGAACACCCGGTACCTCGGTGCCGGCGGGGACAGCCGGGCCCGGAGCAGCCCCCGCACCCCCTCCCCGCCCCACGGAAGCGACTTCCCGGCCCCAACCACAGGGAAAAGTGGGATCTTTAGACAACAGGAACGACAGACGGAGACTTGACAAAGGAGCTTTCACGTAATTCATCTTTTATTGCACATGAAAACACGCAACCGAACCAGTTCAAGGCGCTCCGGCTGCGACTGCCGTGCCGCCGCCCGTTACAGCACCCCCTCGGCTTCCCAAGGCTCGCCTTCGCAAGCGGCGCGAACGGCTCCGAAGGCGCGGGGCGAGCGAGCCCATCGCGCCGCTCCCTGCGGGGCTGGCGGCCGTTACTCGGGCAGCCCGGGCAGATCCGTCCGCTCCGCGCCGCCACCCGTCCGTCCGGGGAGGCCGAGGACCCCCGGGCCGCGCTCAGCACCTGCTGACGGAGGGAAAGGCAGCTCTCAGGGACGGCACTTACCCCGGCAGGCGTTGGCCCCCGGTGCCTGCTCGCTGCAGGGGTTATGGGAACACGGGTTTCACTCCCCACACGCTGCCGCGGGCAGTAAGCTTAATGTTCCCTATGCTGTCGGCACAGTTATCTCACCAAGGGGCCACAGGAGACCCGAAGCGATTTTCGGACTGCGCCTGGCGCCCGCAGCCAACGCGACCCCCGAAGCCCCCATCCAGGCCGCTCACCGAAGCCCCCGCCCCCGGCTCAGACAGCGCCATAAGCGCACCCCCACAGCTTTTTTTTTTTCCTTCTCTTTTTGTTAAAAAGCTGAAGGAGGGCGGGAGGCGCCGCGCTCCCCCCCACCAGCAGCTCCCGGTCCCCCCTCACCTACCCTCCGCTCTCCTCAGACTGAGGGCCGCGCGCGCGCGCGCGCGCCCCCTCATAGCCGGGGCTCGCGCGCATGCGCCAGCCTGGCGCATGCGCACGGCCGCCGAGCGGTCTACCTGCCCCGCGCCCTGTATAAGTGAGCGGAAGGCGCCGCTCTGCACCGCAGCGTATTCCCCATTCAGAGCGCGGGGCTCGCCCCGCCGGGCGGTGCTCTCGCGAGAGCCCCGCGGCCTATAAATAGCGAGAGGCGGGGACGCGCGGCCTTCTACGCTGAGAGATCACGTAAGCGGGGCGGGCGGGAGGGAGGGATGGCGCCGGCGGAGCGGCGCGGCCTGCGCCCCATCCGCGCCCATCGGGGCCGCCGGCGGCGCGAGGGCAGCCGCGCCCGGCCGCCTGGGCCGCCTGCGGGTCCTGCCGCCGCGCAGCCGGCTCCCGCCGGGGTGGCGGCGGTATCCCCGTCCAACGCGCCCCTCTCTGCTCTAGCAAATGGCGGACGACGCCGGTGCTGCGGGAGGTGCAGGAGCGGCCCGAGGGGGCTTCCGTGGCGGCTTCGGGACCGGGCTGCGGGGCCGCGGGCGCGGCCGCGGTAGGGGCCGAGGGAGAGGCCGCGGGGCTCGCGGAGGCAAGGCCGAAGATAAGGAAGTAAGTGGTTCCCGGGGCCGGAGGGGGCTGGACGAGGCTGCGTGGGGCCGTCCCGGGCGGCGGGGACCGCGGCGGGGCTGGGCTGGGCTGTGCGGGGCCGGGCCGCGAGGGGCCGTGTGAGGGGCTGTGCCTGCTGCCGTCCTGAGAGCTGGAGCAGAAGGGGAAGCCCCTTCCCGCGGGGCGCTGGCAGCTGGCGCTGCCGGTGACCCTTTTCCGCGGCTTGCTTTCCCAGTGGATTCCTGTCACCAAGCTTGGTCGCCTGGTCAAGGACATGAAGATCAAGTCTCTGGAGGAGATCTATCTCTTCTCGCTTCCGATCAAGGTAAGCGTCTGCGAACGTTTAAGTAACGAGCAGCAGAATCTTAACCTGAAATGCAGAGTTAGCAGTAGCTGCTGCATTTGCTGTTTGGGGTGCTGAGGTCACGCGTGCTCGAGTTAAAGGCGTAAATCAACAGAAGGTGAGGACCGATGCAGTCGCTCGTAGGGAAGGCTGGTGGGTTTTGCGTCCTGCATCCTGCCTTGTGTGGAGATGGCAGCACATTGCTCGAGTGTTTCTCTAATAGTTCTGCTCAGCGGTGGAAAAAATGAAATTTTAAGTTGTTACGTTGGACTGCCTAGCAAGCTAGAATAAGTTTATGCCTGCAAAACTTAACATACTCAAATACCTGTTATTTGAAATACATATGCGTAGGATTGTTGAACTTGGGTTGGAGGAGCCTTTGCTAGCTGTGTTTGCTTTGTTTAAAAAGCGGGGCCTTGTGTGATTAAATGACTGACTCTCGCAGGAGTCAGAGATCATCGATTTCTTCCTGGGGTCTTCGCTGAAAGATGAGGTTTTGAAGATCATGCCTGTCCAGAAACAGACTCGTGCTGGTCAGCGTACCAGGTTTAAGGTAGCTTTTTTCTTCTGTTTTCTCACGTTGGAAACTTCGTGTGTGTTGCCTGCTGCTTTCTTGGTATCACATTAATAAATTAGTTTGAATGCCTTTATAGAATCATAGAATCATTGAGGTTGGAAAAGATCTCTAAGATCATCGAGTCCAACCGTCGACCCAACACCACCACCCACTAAACCATGTCCCTAAGTGCCTCATCTACTCGTCTTTTAAATACTTCCAGGGATGGGGACTCCACCACCTCCCTGGGCAGCCTGTTCCAATGTTTAACCACTCTTTCAGTAAAGACATTTTTTCTCACGTCCAATCTAAACCTCCCCTGGCGCAACTTGAGGCCGTTTCCTCTCGTCCTATCGCTTGTTCCTTGGGAGAAGAGACCGACCCCCACCTTGCTACAACCTCCTTTCAGGGAGTTGTAGAGAGCGATGAGGTCTCCCCTCAGCCTCCTTTTCTCCAGGCTAAACAACCCCAGTTCCCTCAGCCGCTCCTCATCAGACTTGTTCTCCAGACCCCTTTATTTCCTTCTGTGGTATCTAGTAAATATTTTGGTGTGGGGATCAGCTTGTGTCGCTTACAAAGTGTTTGTATTAATTTTAAAACCCTAGCAATATATTCAGATGTTGTCGGAAGCAGCCGTGGCACCAGATTAAGTCGCACTTGTGCAGCAGCTCTGGCTGTTCGGGGCTGTGGTGGAGAGAGGTGTCTTAGGTGTAAAGCGGGAATGCCGCTTGGAAACTAGCGGCACTTTTGACCAGTATGAGGCTGTAGCAGGGAATTGAATCCCAGTTCTCCAACCTTAGTTGGTTTTGACTGAAGGATGAGCCCTAAGGGGAAAAATGGGCTTCTTGAACTGTGAGTTGTGACTGCTGAGCACACGCATTGCGTTATCCTTGATGAGAGACCCTGATGGATTGCGTTCTGCTGAGAGGGTGTTCCTGTGCAGCGCAGCCGCCACTGAAAACTTCTCTTTTCAACCCTAGGCTTTTGTTGCTATCGGGGACTACAACGGCCACGTTGGTCTTGGTGTTAAATGCTCTAAAGAAGTTGCCACTGCTATTCGCGGGGCGATCATTTTGGCCAAATTGTCCATCGTACCTGTACGACGAGGCTACTGGGGGAACAAGATCGGCAAGCCCCACACCGTGCCTTGCAAGGTGAGAATGACCTGCCGGGCCTGGTCTCGGTGATGGTGCTGTAGCATGTGTTTCGGGAGCTGTAACCTGTTGGCGCTTGCATAGGTCACTGGCCGGTGTGGATCCGTCCTGGTGCGTCTGATCCCGGCTCCCCGCGGTACAGGGATCGTGTCTGCCCCTGTCCCCAAGAAGCTGCTGATGATGGCTGGTATTGATGACTGTTACACCTCGGCCAGGGGCTGCACTGCCACCCTCGGCAACTTTGGTAAGCTTTGGGTTTTCATGTTGTAGCTTAGCTGTGTGTATTGCCATTTTTGTCACTGACAGGGATGCAACACACCCATTTCTAGAGTATTTTTTAATCTGTGTTGAATCAAAAGCTTCTAGCAGCCAAGCAGAAGCGAAGACTTCTGCTGATACTTTTTACAATGCAGGTTAGTCCTGCTGCAGATGATCCTGAAGTTCTGTGAAAGTCGGTTACAAGAAACTGTGTTTTTATACATGCATTGATACTAATAAAAGAAAATCTCCCAATCTGCGCGATTGCACTTGTTTGAAGTAGTGTAATTGTCGTAAATGGAGAGAGAAAGAAACTTGAGTTTTGTGTGTATATCAGAGAGACCCCGCTGTGGTCTCCCTGTTCTTTCCTAAATCCTACATTTTTGGGGCTGCGTGGGTGGGTACGAGCGAGCGGGTTTCTGCAGCCGTCCTGTGCAATGTTTGACTCCTGTCCGTAGCTAAAGCCACCTTCGATGCCATCTCCAAGACCTACAGTTACCTGACCCCCGACCTCTGGAAAGAGACTGTGTTCACCAAGTCTCCTTACCAGGTAAGAGCATTCCTGCAATTTGCAGCTCAAATCTTACCCTTCCTACCCTGTAGAGTTCAGATGCCGTACCCAAAGAATTTGCAGTTTCGTAACGGGAGAGTAGGGTTGCAGTCAGAGCTGACCGCCGGGTAGAGTGTGATTTTTTTTTTCAGCATGTGGTTTTGAGTAATACTTGAAAATGGCATTTTGTGGACAAAGGAAATAGGAAGAGGAAAGCTTTGAAATATTAAGTAAAAATAAGTTGTATCTGAACCACTCCAGCCCCCGCATACACATCTTGTTGGAAAGGGATGCAGTGCTGAGAAACCCGTGATAGTGGTTTAAGAAAATAAAACACGTTTGTTTTTTGTGTGTGGTTTTTTTTTTTTCGCAGGAGTTCACTGATCATCTGGCTAAGACCCACACCAGAGTCTCCGTGCAGAGAACCCAGGCAGCTGCTGTGGCAACGACTTAAGTGGTTTTTGTACAAGACAATAAAGTGATCAGTGAACAAGAAACTGGGATTGGCTTGACGGGGCGGTTAATGCATCGGGCAGATGGATTAAATCTCCGCTGGGGATTTGAGTAGGTTCAGGTCTGTGGGCCAGAGCCTGAACATCTGTTGAATGAAATAGTATGTTACGTTACACTAATCCTTGTTAATCATGTATTAATCCTAAATGGGGTCCAGAACCAGCTCTGAAGATTATGTGCTGTCCTACAGCATGTGATCTTTACCCTAACTGAGGGAGTTCTCTGCCAGGGCTGGGCAGAGCAGCACAGGGCGTTTCTGTTCTTCCACGGAGGTGGGGGAGAGTTCCCGAGGGGAAATCCCAGCCAGGGCTGCCTGCAGCGAGGGGCTGGCCGTGGTTTAGAGGGTGGTAACAATCAGCTGGAATTCAAAGAAGAATGCAGAGCTGGAAAAGGGAAGAAATCTGCAAGAGTTTGCAGATCTCTTCAAAGAAGGAGACTAGATTCTAGTTGTATGGCAGATGTCTGGGCTGCACGTTTATTGCAGAGGTCAACAGCATCAGAGTTCAAAGGTGCAACATGCAGCATTCGATACAAGCACCACGGAGGGAGGCGCTAACCTTTAGATCTACTGAGATGCATTTGCTTGTGCCTTCCTCTCCTCCATCATCCTGTGCTTCTGCTTCATCAGGCACGACCTCGCGTTTCCATGGACACCAAGATCACCATCTAAAGAGAAAGTAAATGCCTGAAGAGTGCCCCTCAGCAGCTAAAAAGAAATAAGCCTCTGTTCCACGTGAAGCCTGGGACGTGGCTAAGACCCCTTTCCCCGCGTGCTGCCGCAGCCGCGGTGCACAGGCTGTTGCCGTACTCACATCTGTCCTGGTAGGCCTTGGTGACCTGCACCAGCTGCTCCATCTCCTTGGCGCAGTTCTGGAACTGGTTTGGTCCCTCCCTCTGCTTGCAGGCGCCCAGCCTCTCCCGGACTATCTCCACGATTTCCTGATCAACCATCCTGCGGGAAAGATGATGACGAATGCAACCGCAGCCAAGAGACGATAGAAAAGCTGAACAAAGGGGTGATGGTACCCTGTGGAAGGTCAGCCCTGGGTTTTTAGAGGATCCTGGTCTGTCCTGCAGCAACCGGGCAGTGGCAGGAGGATGTCTCCTAATGCCACCCTGCTCAGCTCGGCTGTGCTGCGGGGGACAGCAGCACTGTGAAATGGGTGTTCTGTAATGCGGTGGGCAGGAGGTGCTGCCTCAACACCCCAAAGTCCACCAAAATGCTGCGAGTTCAAGCCAACTGCTGCAGTCCCCAGGGCTGACTATGCAGCAGTGCACTCTGGTGTGGCCTCGCCTGGGGGCAGCCCAGTGACAGCCATACCTGTCCCTCCTCCACTGTGCTTCGGCCTCAAAGAAGCAGAGGTAGTCGCCCTCCAGACACTCGCTCAGGTCAGGCACACGGCGAAACTTCTGGTGGTAATAGTAGAACTTGTTCTTGGCTTGCTGGCGCTCGATCCACTCTGCAGCAACAGCCCCGCGGTCAGAGACCCCTGGCCCACGAGCAGCAAGGGGCAGCACGGCCCCAGCGCCTGCCACAGCCTCGCTTCCCTGTCCTGCTGCTGCCTTCCCGGGCAGCGCTGCGCCACAGCAGTGACACCGTGTCTGTGTCCGTCCAGCTTGGTGTTCCCTGCCCCTGCACACCCATCTGCATGTCCGTCCCTCTGTCTGTGCCGTGTCCATGTCTGTGTCCCACATCCCTGTGCCTGTCCCACTGTCCCCACTGTGTCCCATGTCCCTGACCCGCTGTCTGTGCTGCGTCCTTGTCTCTGTCCCACATCCCTCTCCCAGTGTCCATACTGTGTCCTTGTCTGTCCCACTGTCCCTGCTGTGTCCCACGTCCCTGACCCACTGTCTGCTGTGTTCATGTCTGTCCCACGTCCCTGACCCTGTGTCCTTGTCTGTCTCACGTCCCTGTGCCTGTCCCACTGTCCCTGCTGTGTCCCACGTCCCTGACCCTGTGCCCTTGTCTGTGTCCCACGTCCCTGTGCCTGTCCCACTGTCCCCGCTGTGTCCCATGTCCCTGACCCGCTGTCTGTGCTGCGTCCTTGTCTCTGTCCCACATCCCTCTCCCAGTGTCCATACTGTGTCCTTGTCTGTCCCACTGTCCCTGCTGTGTCCCACGTCCCTGACCCACTGTCTGCTGTGTTCATGTCTGTCCCACGTCCCTGACCCTGTGTCCTTGTCTGTCTCACGTCCCTGTGCCTGTCCCACTGTCCCTGCTGTGTCCCACGTCCCTGACCCTGTGCCCTTGTCTGTGTCCCACGTCCCTGTGCCTGTCCCACTGTCCCCGCTGTGTCCCATGTCCCTGACCCGCTCTGTGCTGTGTCCATGTCTGTGTCCCACGTCCCTCTCCCAGTGTCCATGCTGTGTCCTTGTCTGTCTCACATCCCTGTGCCTGTCCCACTGTCCCTGCTGTGTCCCACATCCCTGACCCTGTGCCCTTGTCTGTGTCCCACGTCCCACGTCCCTGACCCTGTGCCCTTGTCTGTGTCCCACGTCCCTGTGCCTGTCCCACTGTCCCTGCTGTGTCCCACGTCCCTGACCCTGTGCCCTTGTCTGTGTCCCACGTCCCTGTGCCTGTCCCACTGTCCCCGCTGTGTCCCATGTCCCTGACCCGCTGTCTGTGCTGCGTCCTTGTCTGTGTCCCACATCCCTCTCCCAGTGTCCATGCTGTGTCCTTGTCTGTCCCACTGTCCCCACTGTGTCCCATGTCCCTGACCCGCTGTCTGTGCTGTGTCCATGTCTGTGTCCCACGTCCCTGTGCCTGTCCCATTGTCCCTGCTGTGTCCCACATCTCTGACCCACTGTCTGCTGTGTTCATGTCTGTCCCACGTCCCTCTCCCAGTGTCCACTGTGCCTGTCCCACTGTCCCCGCTGTGTCCCATGTCCCTGACCCGCTGTCTGTGCTGTGTCCATGTCTGTGTCCCACGTCCCTGTGCCTGTCCCACTGTCCCCGCTGTGTCCCACGTCCCTGACCCGCTGTCTGTGCTGTGTCCATGTCTGTGTCCCATGTCCCTCTCCCAGTGTCCATGCTGTGTCCCACGTCCCCGTGTCCTCCCGTGTCCCTGTGCTCGTGCCCTCGCGTGTCCCATCTCCCTGTGCCTGTCCCGGTGGCCGTGCCCTTGCGTTTTTGCCCCCTGCCCCTCGGTGCCCGCGTCCCCGTGCCCCCCGTGCCGTGCCGGGGCCCGACTCCCGCAGCCGTCGCGCACCGCGGAGCGGCGCTAGTGAGAAGGGGTGTCGGCCGCCCCGGAGCGGCGGCGGGAGAGGGGAGGGGCTCGGCCCGCCGGTACCTCGGACGAAGGTGACGGGCGCGTCGATGACATAGTTGAAGACGGTCTGTAAGACGGTGACCGGGTTGGGCACCGACGTGATCCTCTCGGAGACGGGGGTGCGGGTCGGCGGCACCTTGTACGCCTCCCAGTCCCTGTCCTCCGGCATGGCGGCGGCGGGCGGCGCGGAGAAGATGGCGGCGCCCCACACGACCCCGGCGGCGGGGGACGCCGGGGGTCAGAGGGCGCGGCGCTGCGCGTGCTCCGCTGCGCCCGCTGCATGCTGGGAGGTGTAGTCCGTGTGCCGCCCCCCCCCCCCCCCCCCCCCCCCCCCCCTCCCCCGGGACCGGGCCCTGCTCCCGCCGTCCGCCCAAAGGGCCTCAGGCCCCGGCCTGGAGGAGGAGCAGAGCCCGCCCTCACAACCAGACCTCTTGCCTCGCTCTGTCTTCCGGCCAGAATCACAAGAGTCTCTCTTTCCTGGGCTGATGGAGGGATTTTTGGCCTGTCTCCACCCAGAGCGGCCGGCTGCGCCGAGCTCGGGGTGCCCGGCGCGGGCGTTCGCAGCTCCGAGTGTGTGGTGCCCCGTTAGGAAGCAATCCTCATTCCTGCCGTTCGCGTTCGAGTTGTTTAGGAGGGAGAGGTGTAAACTGAGACACCGGCAATTGACCTTTATCACACCGCAACTGCTATGTCCAACCTGCCAGCTTGGCCCAGTACGAAATGAATATAGCAGCGCGTGAAGCTAGTAGCTAAATTTGTGTCTTTGGACCGATAACCATCTTAAGTATTAGACCGGGGAGGCGCCTACTGACAGCCTCTTTCTGCGGCTGACCTGGGCTGAAGACGTCCCATGGTTTGTAAAGCTCGGCAGTGCTACCTTTCGATTGTGTGGAGAGGGACAGTGAGCAGGGCTGGGTTACCGGCGATGTTAGTGCAGCTGAAACGGGGTCGAACTCAACAGAGCTGCGCTTGGGCTGGAAAATAAGCTTGGTGGAAAGTGCAACCAGGTGCCGGGACTGATCTTAGCGAGGAGGGAGTTGCAGTGGATGCAGAACTAACCCTTCGCCGCTTGGGCTGACCCCCAGTTCCCCCGCCTTGAAGCCAGTTGTGTGAGAACTTGTCCATGTCTCTAAAGCGCTGTTGCTTTTCTCTGCCTGGCTCAGCATGACCTTGCGATTGGGCTTTATATATTTAGCTCTTCTAATTTGGTTTTCAAGGTGCATATTTAACCTGCGCATGTTCCTATTACTGATTCCTTTGGGCATCCTTTCCCGTTTCTTCTGATCGTTGGCTGTGCTTGTTTGGTGCCATTTGCCTTGACGACACAAAGCCCACGAATTCTGACCAGGCCCTTTTGGTGCTGCGGAATACAAAATGAGTCATTGTAATTAACATCACAGAAGGGCAGACCTATTAAAGAACATATTTCTCCTTCAAAGTCCTCAAGCAGAAGGAGGGAGATTATGTTCAAGTTTTTTTATTTAATCAGCATCATTTGTCCAGAAACTTACTGAAGTCCTCCATGCACATGATGGAAGCTGGAACACAAGCCCATCCTGTTATGAGTTCTTTTTGTCGTGTTGGAATCGAGGAAGAGCCCAGAATCCCTCCAGCATGTTAAAGGGGAGATTTCCCGTTGTGCTTTGGGTCCCGGTGTTTTCTGGGACCTGAAAGTGAAGCTGATCTTTTTTGTTCTTCCTCTCCACAGTCCCACCGCAAGTTCTCTGCTCCCAGGCATGGCCACCTGGGCTTCCTCCCCCGCAAGAGAAGCCGTCGCCATCGAGGGAAGGTGAAGACATGGCCTAAGGATGATCCCAGCAAACCAGTCCACCTGACGGCTTTCCTGGGCTACAAAGCTGGCATGACACACACTGTGCGGGAGGTGCACAGGCCTGGGCTCAGTAAGGCTTGGCTGATGGAAGCAGGGAGCCACATCCAGGAGGGAAACGAGGGAAAAGACTTGTTGGTGGGAAAGGCTGCTCCTGGGAACGGGTGGTGGAGCACGTAGCTTCCAGGCTATCTCCCGTAATGCCATCCAGATCTTGGATGGCCAAAGGCCACCTCATGGCCAGTGTGAGCTGAGTTTGGGGGTTCCTGGGAAGTCCTCACGCCGGTACGGTGACTGGCGGTTTGTTGGATCCTGCTGGCGGAAGGACTCTGCAGGGCAACCACCTGACAAATCCTGGGCTTGAAGCGCCTTGCTGGGGAAGTTTATAATGTTACCCTCTGGGATGCCCACAGGATTGGAGCCAAACTCCAGGGCAAGATTCATTCGATGTACTGCTTCCCCCAACCCGGGGAAGAGGGGTTAAAGAGTGCTGGGCCACGGGGTCTAACCTGTTCGGTGTCTGGGGATCAAACCCTGCGTGGCCCTCCAGCAGGTGGGAGATGGAGGGGCTGAGGCTGGCTGTGAGAACAGAGTGTGACTTTGCCCCCAGCACGTTGCTTGCTCGCTGTAACGGCACGGGCCATGAATGGCTCCAGGGAATGATCTGGTCCTAGACGATGCTGAGCACCATTTCCCTTTGCTGTCTTGCAGAGACCTCCAAGAGGGAGGAGGTGGAGGCCGTGACCATCATCGAGACCCCCCCGATGGTGGTGGTGGGGGTCGTGGGGTACATAGAAACACCGAAGGGCTTGAGGAATTTCAAGACTGTTTTTGCTGAGCACATCAGCGATGAGTGCCGACGGCGCTTCTACAAGAACTGGTACGTGCCTCCGCGGCTGGGGAGGGTCCCTGGGGCACTGCAAGTGGGGAGTCCCTCGCAGGTCTTCCCCGCAGGCTCTCCATGATGCCCAGCCGTTGCAAACAGCTGGCAGCTGGCTCTGAGGTGGCGTGAAACTGCTATTTATTTAGCCATGCACAGAGATACTGCAAACAGCTTGATGCTGGGAATCGGCATATGCATATGTAAATTTATTCTAGTAGTTGAACTAAGTTAGCTCTCTCCACAATATCATATGGTAGTGCATGCTGCAGGTCCGTTTTCCTTTGTGTAGGTCGGGCTCATTTACTCTCCATTAAACTGGGATACTTGAGCTGAGGCACCAAATGAAGGGAGTAAAACCAGATTAGTTGGGGAAAATTGATGCAGAGTGTGACCCCTGGCCCTTGTAAACATCAGCACCCGAAATCCCACATCAGCGGAGAGGAAAATGGAAACATGAATTTCGTAACTGTAGGAATCGTGTCTCCTGCAAAAGTGCCGTTGAGATCCACCCACCACATGCCTCTGATCCCTGTTGGAGGCTGTTTTCTCCTTTCTCCTCTTAGCTCTGATTTTGCGCTTGTATTTTGATGGCACTGAGCCAGTCAGTGGGAGACAACTGGATTCCTCATGCAAAAAGGTTTGAATTACCAGCCCTTCTTTGCAGCTCATTATTCACTTTCCTCTTCCCACCTCAAAGCTGTGTCGTGGCCCCGGCAGCCAGGCGAGGTTCAGGTATCCACAGGTACCTTGTGCCTCCAGGGAAGTGCCTGGCAAGGTGATCTGTCCCCCCACGCTGCGCTGTCTCAGGGCACAGCAAAGTGCAGAAGCACTTCAGCATTCAGCTCTGCTGGATGTTAAACACTTTTGTCGTAGGCACAAGAGCAAGAAGAAGGCGTTCACCAAGTACTGCAAAAAATGGCAGGATGAGGATGGCAAGAGGCAGCTGGAGAAGGATTTTGCGGCTATGAAAAAGTACTGCAAGGTCATTCGTGTCATTGTGCACACGCAGGTCAGAGCCTCACCCCGGGGGGTGGGCAAGGGGGACTCGGGGTCTTCCTCAGCTCGGGAGCGTGGTGAGGGCCTGGGAGCCGGGATCATGGGGGTGTCTTGGTGGGGTCACAGGAGGCTGAGCAGGCAGACGCCCGTCAGAGGGTGTGGGACAGGGCATGCAGGCGATGGGAGGTGCCGGCTGACTTTTCCAGCTACCTCCTGACACCCACCCTGTCCCTTTGAGGTGGGCTCAGCAGAGCTCCCTGCTGGGGGATTACCGGAGGGGGCTGTGGCACGCTGGGGAGCCCACACGCCGTGGAGGAGAGCAGACTTTGTGCAGAGCCTCAGCAGGTGGTAAGCCCTGTGTCAGCAAGGGCCCCATGATCACCTCAAATTAGCAACTGGTGTCAGATGTTTGGGCAAAAATAACCCATGGGCAGGCACAGTTTTGCTAGATGCTGATTGCTAGGTATACAGGGCCCATTTTCATGCTGATCCCTGGAGTTAATGGCTGCTTTGGAGTCTGGGGCAGAGCTAAGCTGGCTCAAGGCTTCACTTGTGGCTGGCACAGACCCTCAAAGTCCTGCTGTAGCAATTTGGCAGGGGCTTTGCACAGGGAGCTGGGACTGGGAGAGAGTGGAGGCACCTCTTGGTGGGATCTAGGAATAACTGCTCGGTCTGGAAGCAGAGGTGGAGCATGACCAAAGGAGAGGCGCTGACTCTGGTTCGGAGCACAGAGCTGCATCCTGGCTGGTTGCAGTGTTCAGCCTCAGACGGTGCTCTGGTGATGGGCTCCTCTGGGGCATTTACCATGGCTAGTACTACCGTGCTTAGCTTTTGGGGTAGGATGAGGCTGGCCTACTCTTGTGCTCCCTGGAGAGAGGGTGTGGGTCAGCTCCTGCCTGGAATGGGAGCACTGGGAGATGGGGTGGTTGGGCTCAGGGAAAAGGAGTTGGGTCCAAGAGATATGTAGGCATGCTGACCCAGGTCGCTGGCTGTTATGAAAGGGGTTGACAGCGTGATAGAGAGGGGTGGTGAAGAGCTGGTCCTGCTCACCCTCTGTGCCCCTCACAAGCGGTGGGTGATGTGGCCCTGCCCTCATGTTCATGCCTGGGAGGTGAAGGCAACATTTTGCCCTAATGCACTGTCTAATGCAGATGAAGCTGCTGCCGCTGCGGCAGAAGAAGGCCCACGTGATGGAGATTCAGCTGAATGGTGGGACAGTGGCTGACAAGGTTGACTGGGTCCGTGAGAGGCTGGAGAAGCAGGTCTCCGTGCACAGCGTCTTCAGCCAGAACGAGATGATTGATGTCATTGGCGTGACCAAGGGGCATGGGATGAAAGGTACAGAGCAAGGAGGCCCTTGCCAGGGGCTCGGTTCTGTCCTTCTCATATGACACTACCCATAAGGTAGTGCTGGGGGAGGAGACTATTAGCCATGCTGAGAACCCACCAACTTATTGCGCACAGGGAGTAGCAAAGAGCCTCTGGACCTCAACCGTGATGTGCAGTTCCATTGTAGCAGAGCTTGGTTTCCTTAATCTCAGTAAAGGCCATGTTTTCTACTGTGCCCAGAGTCCTCCCGGGAGGCTCAGAGGCACTGTGAGTACGTAAAGCCATTGCACACCTCACAAACGCCACGTGTGCGGAGGTGTGGGTGTTTCTGTGCGTGTGCGTGGATGTGCTCAGCAGGAACATGTCACAGTCTGATCAAATCCATGAGAAGTGAGAACAGTTCTGTGCTCTGGCCTCTCACGGTGGTGACAGCTCTTGGTCTCCTTCCAACATGGTATCTTCCAAGAACTGCAGAAGAATAATGAGACTCTCCCCTCCCCAGCACTCAGACACCAGCCCTGAATCTCCCCGGGGTTCTCACTGCCCTGTCCGGTCACATTTCCAGGGGTAACGAGCCGTTGGCACACCAAGAAGCTCCCCAGGAAGACACACAAGGGCTTGCGCAAAGTTGCCTGCATCGGAGCCTGGCACCCGGCCCGGGTTGGCTACTCCATTGCTCGGGCTGGCCAGAAGGGCTACCACCACCGCACGGAGCTCAACAAGAAGGTATGGCCCAGGTGGGCTCCCTCAGAGCACCACTGCGCCTTCCTGCCTTCCTTCCTCCCATGCCGTCACCATCCTTTGCACCGTGGCCTCTGTTCCCCCCAGCTTCTCAGATGTTTCCCTAGAGATCTGCAGTACTGTTGTTCTCCGTGCCCTTCCCTGTTGTTCCCTGTTCCCTTGTTCCCTGCTCAAGGGACACATCACAGGGGGCACATCTTGGTGAAAACTGCATCGTCCCTGTGACATCCCTCACTGAGGGGGTGGGAAAGTCGCCGTCTCAATTTCCTTTCTGTTCCTAGATTTACCGCGTTGGCCGTGGGATCCACGTGGAGGATGGCAAAGTGGTGAAGAACAATGCCTCGACGCACTACGATGTCACGGAGAAGACCATTACGCCTCTGGTAAGGGCTGAGGGGGTAAAAGGGCTGTGACTGGCCCTGGCTACAGGAATCCTAGCCAGGGAAGTAATTCCTTGGCTGGAGACACCCGCGTAAGAAATAATTTGAAGGAAATTCACTGAAAGAAATGCAGTGATTCCTTTCCTCGTGTTTTGGACGTGGAAAACCATCTCTGTGAGGTGGTTTTTTAGGCCCATTGGTAGACCCAAACACATAACTTTCAGCTGATGACTTGGGCAGGAACCAAGAACTTTGTTTAAAAAGAAAAAGAAGTATAAATGACATTAAAAATCTGATACTTCTTAACAGATAAATGTTTGTTACTTGGTTTAAAAATTCACTTTTGCTTATTAAAAACTGTTAACTTGGGAGTCTAGCCAGCTCTGCTCTCTGTTCACCCACATCCTTCAGGGAAGGAAGCAGGGTTGCTGGTTCCCCAGCTCTTACGGGGTGCTGCTTAGTTTGGATCATGCAGTCAGTGGGGCTGACATGCTCTGGTGGTCCTGAGCAGGCAACCTGAAGGGTGCAGAGTGTCGTTAGCTGGAAGGACTGTCAGTCACTACCTTCTCCTTCCCTAGAAAGTGCCACCTGTGGACACGTCTGCTCCCGTCCGGCTCTCCTGCCTGCCAACCCTCTCTCTCCCTCTCTCCACAGGGTGGCTTTCCTCACTATGGGGAGGTCAACAACGACTTCCTCATGCTGAAAGGCTGCGTCGTGGGCACGAAGAAGCGTGTGCTCACCCTCCGTAAGGTGAGAGCGCAGCCGGCGCTGGGGAGGGACGGGCTGTAGCTCTCCGCGAAGGGATTCACCACGTGGAGAATGCCACTGCCTCCAAATGCTGGGCAGGGAGACTGGTCGGGTCCTTGATGCTGTGTTGCAGAGGGCATGTGGCACCTGAGCGTGGTGCTCAGTGAGACCGTTCGCAGCTAGGAGGTTTGTGGCAGCGTGCAGTCGGATGTACTCTCTCTGGAGACGGAAGCTGCAAGCCTCTGAGGGCTGTGATGTGGGGCCCAGAAATGGAAACCTTGGCCGTAAACAGGTTGTGAGCAAATGAAATGCTAAGTGAAGAGTAGGCTCATTTCAGAGCTGCTCTGCAATCCAAGGCATCACCTGCCACCTGAGCACCAGGGTGTTTCTCTGAGAAGGCAGATTTTTGTGGAGATATTTGTCTAATGGATGCACCTAGGATATTTCAACCCTGCTTCCATCACAGCAGATGTCCAGATTTTCTGTAACGATGAGCCTGATGCATTGTGACTCTTCTTTTCCAGTCCCTTCTGGTGCACACAAGCCGCCGGGCTCAGGAAGCCATTGAACTCAAATTCATTGATACCACTTCCAAGTTTGGCCATGGCTGCTTCCAGACAGCTCAGGAGAAGCGGGCTTTCATGGTGAGTTACGTTCTGCGCCGGCTCCAGCTCCCAGGCCATGCTCGCAGCTGGGGCTACAGCAACTGATGGACTCCAACCAAGCATCTGCTTCTCGATGTAACAGCAATGAGTGATCGGGACCGTCTTGCGTAAAAGACAGGCATGAATTCAAATCACACAGCAGATATTATGCTAAGGAAGAACATGATGGTTGTGTGCATGATCCAAGACAACCCAACTAGCAAATAATATACCATATGGCCAACCAGTTTCCATTCACCACGGGACGTTTTAAACAAGCAGTTAACTTGGCAGGCACTGCCTTGGACATATGGTCCCTTTCACCCGTAATTGTGCACTTCTTTTTGATTTGTTTGGAATGATTTATAACTTTAATGTTCTTAAGAGGAAAAGGTTGGGTCAAATTCAGACACAAATTTGCGATTCTTTTGTCAGGAAGCTTTCAAAAAGGCCAGGCAGTATATTTTTCTTAAATCCAGGGCAAAAAAAAAATTTAAAGAATCCAAACCAAGCAGAGTTTCTTGAAGAGTTTTGCAACCTACACCAGGCTGGTGCATAAGTCTGAATGTGAAATTGAGGAAGCGTTGAGTAAGCCAGGCCTTCAGCTAGCAGAAATGAAAGAAACGACTGCCTGGATACCACGCAGATGTAAACCGTGTCCGGATCCGGCCTGTCAGCTAGAAATCCCATGTGAAACTGGCTAAGCCTCCTTAGCCCCGGGAAGGGGGATTGGCTATGCAGTGCCTTTGCAGAGCTCTTTAGAGGTTAAGCTGTTTTCCTTTATCTCGGTGTTAGGAGCTTGTTCTGTGTTCTGCTGTTGCTGTCGCTGCAAGTCCCGAGTAGCTGTGACGTGGACCTTAGTGACAGGAGGTGGTTTTACCAGGTTGCAGATGTTTTCTTTGCCATTTTCTACTGTGGGGTGAGAGTTTCCCCCACATACAGTGTGGTAAAACTTTACATTTGGCTGGAAGTAGAGGCACATAAGTAATTCTTGCCATCTGCTCCCATAGGACTTACTTGGTCCGGGACAACCCCATTTCTTAGCTGGTGGAAACCCCTCAGGCTCTGTTGAGTTGGCTGATGAGAATCCGCGCCTTTGGCTGTGGGAGGCCTTGCCTCCTCCAGGGCTCGGACAGCAGCTCGGCAGCTGCTCCGCCGTGGCGGGCTCCTGGTAGCGTTCATCAGCACGATTACTGCTCCCCTCC
Source organism: Aptenodytes patagonicus (assembly GCF_965638725.1). Taxonomy (NCBI): domain Eukaryota; kingdom Metazoa; phylum Chordata; class Aves; order Sphenisciformes; family Spheniscidae; genus Aptenodytes; species Aptenodytes patagonicus. The sequence goes on from NC_134961.1 coordinate 5,632,703, forward strand.
ACGTCCCCTGACTGCAGGCCAGCCCGCCTGGCTCGGAGCAGGTCACTCACTGCCGCTCTCTGGCTGCTTGTGTGGTTTCCAGATAAACAAACCCTTTGTGCAAGGGCAATGATGTTCCGCTCCCGATTCCTGCAGGGCCATGGAGGCCCCAGGGGCGGCTGGTGAATGGCGGCACAGAGCTCCCAGCTGGGGAGCAGAGACCAGGAGCAGCCTTGCATGGCAGAAAGGGGCCAGAGCTGCATTTCTGCTGCCCGCAGCTCAGATGCAGCCTTGTAGGCCAGGTTTGTCTGCCACTGCCACTGAGAGCTCTCTGCTCTGCTCTCTTCCAGGGCCCTCAGAAGAAACACTTGGTGAAAGGGAAGCCAGGAGTGCAGGAAGAGCTGTAAGGACTCAGATACGCAAGGCTACCTAACTGGCCACCTTCAATAAAAAGGCTTCAAGCCATGTCTGCTGCCTGTCTTCCTTCTGGAGGGGTGTCCTGCCGGCATTCAGTGCTGCCTGTGGGCAGCAGCGTGTCCTCGAGGCTCCTCAGCACGTGGGGATGGGACAAGGAGCACATGAGACTGGCCCATATGACAGGGACTAACTGGGACGGCCAAGTGTCTGCTCTGTCCTCTGGACCCTCCCTTTCCTTTGCCCGGTGAGTTTTTTTCCACTGCCTGCACTCACCCAAACCACGGTGAAGACTCCCCTTCCTCTCTTCCAGAGGGGAGCAGAGCAGGTACCAGCACTTCTGCCCCAGTTTCCGCTGGGAATACAGGGCCTCCCCGTTACCTGCCTCTGCCCAGTCTCACTGACCATCTCTCCCCTCGCCGCCTCTCACACACGCACACTCAGGCACTCCTTTTGCTGAGCTGAAAGTATGACCCGTGGACTTCTCTCTGCACAAAGCCCCACGATCCCAGCCGGCATCCTCAGCAGAGGTGGGAACTCGTGTACAATAAGATGGCTGCTAGGTAAGACCGGGCAGTGATGGATTTATTCAGATTTTGGACTCATTTCCCACCCATGTTTTCCTTGCAGTCCAGCTGCCTGCAGCGGAGGGTGTGACGTGTCTTGGAGCTGTGATGTCTTGGATCAGCGGTGATCACAACTCCTTCAGTGCAGAACTGGTCTGGGCGTCCTGCACCCTCTTTGGGAACCAGACAGCAGAAAGCCCAGCCCTCCGCTGGTCCAGAGCTGCCCCCTTGATCGGGAGTCCTGGGAACCTGGTAGGAGGCGCATGAAGTACTTGGGTCTCCAGCAAACCCCTTGCCCTGGGTCTGGTTCTGCTCTGAACGTGTGCTTGCAGTATTTGAGGAGGCGGCTCATCTACAAAAGTGCTGAGGATGAGATGAACCGAGCAGTTCAGACCCCAGGGCATAGCCCTGGATGCGGTCAGTGGCCAGGCCCTGGCTGGCTCCGTGTCCCGGCGAGGCCCCTGAGCTCTGTGCAGTGTCTCTGCCCTGCCCGTGGGGCTGTGCTTCAGAGCCTCTTCTCTCCCTTGGCTGGTAGGTCCCTGGGCAGTCCCCCAGTGGGTGGCTGAGGATCCAGGCCAGAGCGCATGATGGGAATGATGAGATCGTCCATGTTTGGCATCACCAAGATTTTCTGAAAAGGGGGATCCAGAATAACAAGTAGGTGGTTTTGAATACCGCTGCCTGACTGGCGACACATCTGCCGGGAAGTGGCCTTGGCAGGAGCCGCACTCGGGTAGAAACCGGGGCTGTGAACAGAAGGTCCGGGGCTCCCGTCCCCTCGTCAGCAGCTGACCGTGCCTGGCCCTAGAGGATTACCGGCTCTGGGTATCTCAGGATGGGGACGAAGAGGAGCAGTTTTTCTTTGCCCTGCCCACCTGTATGGCTTCAAGGGTGGTCATGGCAGAGGGCAGGGACCAGCACTTGGAAGCCATTCAAATGGGCAGCTCTTTGGGGGGATTTGGGTACCTAAACATCTGTGGGGACATTTCTGCTCTTTGAGCAGAGGTCTCAAAGGCGAGAGGCTGAAAACAAACCAGCGGGTACCTTGTGATGGTAAATCTCCCAAACATCCCAAAACCAGAGCGGATGGGTGAATTCAGCCCTTCTGGGGGGTGTCTGCCTGGGACTTGCTGACACTCCTAACCCCCCCCTGTTTGGGGCAGGGCTGCACATGCTGGGAGGAAACCACTTCTCCTCAAGCACTCTAGTGCTCAGAGCACCAGCCCTTGGAACTGGTTACTTAGGTTGTGTTTCTTGACTGTCCAAAGCTGGACAGACCAGATCAGATGTTGGCTTTCTGTAGAGATAACCCTGGCCCAAACTGAGGTCTGATTATCCCTGATCGCAGCGATGCCCGTGCTTCAGCAGGGTTTGCTGAGCCCTCTAACAGACCACACACCTGAAATTCGTGCTGCAGCTTCTTCTCGATCCACTCGGTGACATGGAGGAACGTCACCTCCCGCTCGCCCAGCTTCGGGCGCACCTTCAGCTCCAGCTGGGGCGGGACTCGGAAGCTGTACCTGCAAAGGGAAAGGAAAGAGGCAGAAAGCATCACGTCTCGAATATGTGGCACAGCCCACGTGGCCCCACTGCTGGGTTTTAGGGACCTGCCTCCTGGGAGGAGGTGGCTGGGTTGCAGCGGGAGCTCTGGGTCCCCAGATCCTGTCTTGGCCTGGGTGGAGACCAGGAGAAACGAGTCTGAGGTCTCCGACTCCCTTTGGGAGAACAGCTCTGGCTTGCTGGCACCCCAGATGAACACGAAGCCCCAGAGCTGGCTCCTTGGCTGAGCCACAGGGAGCAAGGGGAGCTGGAAGGAGGATGCGCGTGTGTCCCCGCATGGGAGGAAGGAGAGCTGGTACCAGACACGGTCCGTTGGTGGTGGGGGGATGTTCACGGCCAAGGTGCCTGCCAGCTCCTGCACCTCCACCGTCAGCAGCAGCGGTGTGTTGGAAACCTCCTCGATCTTCTTTTTGATGAACTCGTTTTCAGTGGCCTTCTGGAAGTACTTGGACTTGGCGATCTTATCCACAAAGCGCAGGATCTTCCGGCTCGTGCTGTTGCTGCTGACGTGGCTAAAGCGAGCGGAGCCACGGCTCAGCAGCAGAGTGAGACCCAGAGCCGTGCTGGCTTTCGGCATCCCCTGGCCGTCTGCCACAGCACCCCGCAGGGACAGGAGTCCCCTGTGAAGGGCTGCCATGATGTGCCGGGATGCCTGTGTGTGCCCTCCCGGGGAAACTGGCCCCCAGCCCCTGTGCTGGCATAGCACCGTGCCTCCCCCAGCATCTCCCCGTACACCCCGTGGCGCAGACCCCAAACAGCCCCTTACCCCTCGGCACCAGGCGGTGGGACCCGCTCCCCCAGGGCTCCCACAGGCTCTGCAGCAGCGACGTCTTCCTCATCGGAGGAGCCGGCGCTGGATGACTCCGCATCGCTGTCTGCCAGCAGGATCAGCCGTGGCCTGGCGCTGCGAGCCCCAAGGAGCATCACAGGGGTGCCCTGGGGCCAGCACCCTCTTGCCTCGCTCAGGCAAGAGGAGGAGGAGGATGAAACCCAGTAATGCACATTCTCCTTACCCCTCTCCGCCTGCCTCTGCCGGGCAGCTCTCCTCTGCAGCACTCTCCTTCCCCAGCTTGCAGAGGTTCATCTTCGTCTCGAGCGTCATCTGCAACGAGCCGCAGTAGGTGACCTCCACGTCCACCCAGAGCCCTGCCGGGGAGAGGGACGGGGCAAGCCCCTGTCAGCACTGCAGGGGCCGAGGGCTGCTCGTGTGCCTGCCGACATCTCCCTGCTTCGGGGACCGGGCTGGCACCTCGATAACAGCTGCTGTGGAGCCAGCCCTGGGATCCCTGCCGCTCTGCAGGGCTCTTACCTCGGTCATTGACGGTGGTGTTGGAGGCACTGAGGACCGAGGGGATGGATGTGCCCATGTCCAGCTCCGTCAGCGTCAGCTCATTCATGAAATACGGGAGCTGATGGAGGGAAACCACATGGGGATGATCACCACAGTCTGGCACCCGCCGTGGGGCCTTGGGGATGGGGCTGTCCCGGGTGCTGTGATGCTCCTGCCTCTGACCTTGATCTTGCTCAACTTCTTCTGGATCTTGCTGGACACTTGCTCGGCCCAGTACCGCTCCCGGAGGAAGTCCCAGAAGATGCGCCCCACCAGCGCGTTCATCCAGGCCATGCATGCCTCGCTGTGCCCAGCCGTGTCCTCACCGAGCTGCGGAGGGACAGAAGCCACGAGCCCCTGGAGTGAGGTGGCCCCATGAGCAGTGGGACCCGCTGGCTGGGTGCTCCCTTGCACCATGGCTTGGCTGCTCAAACCGTGGTGCCGGGAGGGAGGAGACAAACCACAGGACTGGAAGTGGCTGCACGCAGGGTCCATCAGCCTCTGCTTAGCGCTCGTGTCCCACTCCCGGTGCTGGATTTGTCCCACTCACCTTCATGGGTGTGGGGCTGCCCAGTGCTCCGTGAGAAGGGCTCCGATCTGGGCTGCCCCCCACCTGCGCTGGCACGAATCGGGCCATGTAGGTGCTGTAATCCAGGAAAATCTTCTGTCGGACGCTTCCCGCCAGGTCCTTGGGTGGGACAGTGGAGGGGATGTCCTCGGCGCTCCCTCCGCTGCTGCTGCTGCTGCTCCGCGGAGCTGGTCCCACACCTGGAGACACGGGGACATGAGCGGGTCAGGATGGCATGAGAGGTGACATGCTGCCTGGCTGCGATGCACGCACGGTGACGTGCCACGATGCACATGCGGTGACATGCTGCCCGTCCGTGATGCCAGCGACATGCCACCCACCCTGTACTGGCAAGGGGGATCCTCCAGGCTCTCCCTGCTGCTGCAAATGCTCTTGGCTCTGGGCTCCTCCATCTCCCCCCACGCTCACTGCTGCCTACCAAGGGCTCGTCCTCCCAGCACACGTGCAGCTCCCACCCTGGATCAGACCCGGCACAGAGCAGAGGCCAGGATGGCTGCTTCTCACCTGCCCTGGCTTTGCCGTGGCTGCTGCTGGGTGTCCCACGGGAGGCTCGCACGAGGTGCTGGTACCATTCCTCCTTCTCCCTCCCAGTCCGCCCGAAGAGGTACAGGCACCTCTCCCTGCAGTCCCCTGGGACATCCTGGCCTGGCACTGGCACCTTCTTCGTCCCTTCATTCCTCTGCAGCTCTGCGTTGTGCTCCTCGCTGCTCCTGCACTCCACGTCCGCCAGGTCGGGGAGGAGGACGCAGATGGGGTATTTCTTGTTCCACGTCCGCTTTCGGGCCAGGCTTGGGGGGCAGAGGAAGACCTGCAACACCGAGAGCAGTGGTGAGGACAGGGCACAGGGGGTCCCCCACAAGGGGAGAGTCCCCTACTCCCACGGGAGAGTCCTTGGCGCTGCCGGACTCACCTTGGCATCAGTCAGGTCATAGCAGCGGTGGCTGACGAAGACGGTGTCGAGGATTTCCTCCTCGAAGGTGGCTCGGCGTGGGATGTTGCTCTTGGGGTAGGAGAGCTTGAGGGTGGCCCCATCCAGCGTGGCGAGCACCGAGTGCGTGAGCGAGGGGTGGAAAAGCTCAGGGTCGTAGACGTGCAGCTGGTTCATCCAGCCCTGGGTGGGAGGAGAGGGAGCCGGCTGCTTCCCCCTGTGCCATACGGGGTGGCAGCCTGCATCCACTGCGGGCTCGGCACCCCCTCGGTGCTGCACCCCAAACCCTGGGCTCCCCTCCAGCCGCCGCCCAGCACCCCATCCCAGACCACCCCTCTCCTACCTGGAGGCGGTGGGTTTCCCACGGCTCCCCCGGGAGCAGGTCGGGGCACAGGCAGCCCTGTGGTCCCCGTCCTGCTGGCGGAGGCTTCGGTATGAGGAGGAGGACGGCAAGGAAGCCCAGCACCAGCCCGCAGATAAGCCCCAGGCAGAGGCCGGCGGCGTAGGGCGGCAGCGGCAGGACGAAGTAGCCGTAGGCGAGGAGGGCGATGGAGGCGAGAGCTCTGCCCGGCACCGTGGCCCCCGATCGTGCTGGCGGCAGCTCCTCGGGGGGTGGCAGCCGGGGTTCGGCATCCCGCTGCGCCACCTCCACCACCTGGATCACGTCCCCGTAGGAGCAGATCTCGTAGCGGCAGTTCAGGGTGGGCTCCCAGGGGCTCCAGTCCCGGGACCGGCGTCCCCCAGCCCCACGGCCCCCCGCCTGCCCAGGGCTGCCCCCCACCTCCTGCCCCCCGGCACCTGCCTTCGCCCGGGGCGCGGGGCTGCTCTCCTCGGCCATGAGCCGGCTGAGCCGGCAGAGGGGCTCCTGCACGGCCTCTGACAGCCGCCTCTTGGTGTCCTCCAGCCTGGCCTCCCGCAGCCGGAGCAGGGCGGCGCGGCTCTCCGACGGGGAGATGCTGGGAGAGGACGGGGCCGTGTGGGACTTGGCCGGGCTCAGCCGGGACTGGGGGGCCCGTGGGAGGTCAGCCAGGAGCATCCCCCCAGGCTGGGGTGAGGGGGGAAGCTTTGTGTCCGTGTCCATGGTGAAAATGAGCCCGCAGCCGTCCCGGCCGCCGTCGTCCTCCCTGGTGCCGGTGGGACGGGGCGTTAGCCCATCGGTGTCCCCACGCCGTGGTGAGCCCGGGGACGGTGCCAGGGTTGGAGAGGTGGCCGCCGCCACCACCGCAGCCTGGTCTGCCATCGCTCGCATCGCCAGCGGCACCGGTGCTGCCGAGGGAACGGGAGGAAGCAGCTCAGCTTTGTGCCACCTCGAGGCACAGCATGTCCCTGCCCCGGTCCTGCCTTCCCCATTAGCATCACCACGAGCTGCCGAGCAGGAGTGGGGTGTCCCTGGGGACCTCGGCACCGCGGGCTGGGTGATCCCTATTTCGGGATGCCCTTGGGGCCATGGGCTGCCAGCAGACAGGAAGCCTGTGGCTCTTCCTGCGCTTCCCGGCAGGGATGGGACAGAGAAGGCACCACGGTAAGATGAGCTCAATGATAGCGTGCGGGGAACCGTTCGTATAACGAGGATAAACCTCAGGCAGGCAATTAGCAACAGGGCCTCCGAGAACCCGGAGCCGTGAGCCAGGTCTGCAGCGACACAAGGGGGATTTTCCCACACCAGGACGTTACGTTGGCCCCAGTGCAAGTGCAGGGGCTGTGAGGAGGGATGCAACGCCAGCGGGCAGGACTCTCTGACTCCTCTAAATGTTTCTCGCTTAACCGACAGTGGTTTGGCCCTTGCTTAATGCATTGCATAAACCTGAAAAGAAACAAGCCCGAGCTGTGGCCCCAGTTCAGCGGGAGGATGCTCTGGAAGCAGGGGGTCAGTAATCTCTGGCTTTACTGGAGGGGCACGAAGTTTTCCTAACACATAAAGTTTCTGTAGCCCTGAGTGTGTTCCTGGCCATGGCAAAGTGTCGTCCCATCCCCAACAGCCACCGTGATCCCTCCATCGCTGCACTCCTGCTGAAGCAACGAGGCTGGCCCTGCTCCCGAGCCATGCGTGTGTGATTTTGGGAGGGAGGATGGAGGCTGCAGGATGGGCTCTGCAGGGCCATCGCGGGGCTGAGCCCAGCACCCGGCAGGTTCGTGAGGTGCTCGAGCTCTGTCACTGCCCCCTTCCCCTCGCAGCATCCCTGCAGCAGGAGCGGGGATACCGTCCCGTGGGAGCTGGGGCTGAGCAGGACCCTGCCGCCGGCGGGTGCTGCCCCTCGGGCTGCCTTACACCCGGCATCCGCGTCGCCCTGGATCTTCAAAGCACTTCACTGCCACGAATTAATTACAGGCTGTGCCGCAGCTGCCTCCAGCACCGTTTATATAATCTCACCCTTTGTGGCTTTTGCTTTGCTTCTGATTTACAGGAGCCACTTGTTAACCCCAACTAATCCGCGGGTGATTACCCTGGTGATGCCCAGCACCCCGCAGAAACCCTGGCTGTGGGGCTGGCGCCATCCATCCCGCAGGCAGGGCTGCCGGCACCACCGGCACCCCCCGGCAGACGGAGCGGTCCGGGGCGCCATGCAAAGCACCGAAACACCAAAATGGGGAGCGAGAGAGGAAAACGAGAGGCAGAGCTGGGCCTGAGAAGGGCCCCTTTTCCTGACCCTGCAGGGCCCCGTACACCTCCCACCCAAGCAAGGCAGGTGGGAGGCAGCCAGGACCCCCACTTGCCCCTCATCATGCAGGTTTCCCGGTGGCCCCGTGCCACAGCCATCCCCCAGCATCCCCAGTGCTGCCCGTCACCCCCCCCAGCCCTCGGCCGTGCCTACCAGAAAGCCCTGGGGCTGGTCCTGCCCAGACGCCGCTCCCCGTGCCTGCCGGGTTAGGGGGATGCCGGCTCCCCTGCGCTCGGCGAGGGCTCGACGCTCCGCTCCGCCGTGCCTGGCTTTGCGTTACCACCACTCCAGTATTCGTGGGTTTTAAAAGCTAAAAAAAAAAAAAAAAAAAAGACGACTGTTTCCTGAGAGACCATTAGCACAGTGGAAGACGGAGATAATAATAGCCTGGGTTTGCATGGGAGTTTTCATCTGGCAGGGACGTCAAGTACAGCGGGGGCTATAGATACGCTGCTGAAATGCAGCCACCTCTAGGGAGCGTGGGTGGCCGGGAGGGTGGGCAGCACCAGGGATGGACCCCGCTGGGTGCCACGGCTGGACCACCGGCACCCTGAGATGGAGGGTCCACACGGAGCAGCCCCGGTGAAAGCTTTGCTGCTGGCTCAGGGGTCAGAGAGCAAATATCGAGCCCAGAGGGTGCCCCTGGAGCCGGCTCCTCAGTGTCAGCGCTAACCTACCTTCCAGCCCAGAGCTCGTCCCCAGCCTGTGACCACAGGGTTGCGCAGGGTGGGGGGATTCTCTTTGCTCTTTATAGGATAAATTGAATATGAAGGCCCTTGCAAGCATTTTCATCAAGTGCCAGGGGTAGCTGGGTGGGCACGGCTGGGTGATGGATGGATGGGGACGGCAGCGGCTTCAGACTTGGTGCTTGGGACAGGCAGCCCGGGAAGGTCGCATCTCTGCAAAGCCTCGAGAGCTGCGAGTGCCCCAGCTGGGCAGGGACACGAGATCCCTAACGACTGCCGAGCCCCCTCGCCGCTCTTGAAAACACCGAAGCCATAAACATCAGCAAGCCTCTCTGCTGGACCCAGGCTCTGAATTTCTGCTCCTTGCTCTCAGCTCTGGTTCAAATTCAGGACTTGGACTTGACCTGACACAGAGACAAGCTGCAGCCTGGAGCGGGCTGGTGCCTTTGAGGCAGCAGGCGCCTGCGCGGCACGGCGCAGCGTGGCATGGCACGGCACGGTGTGGTGCACCCCGGCGTTAGCTCACCCCAGGGTGCAATACCTACAAACCGCTTGGAAAGAGACAGTTTCCCCACGCCGGGGTCTGCCCCATCGGTGCCCTGAGCCGCTCGCTCCCAGGTGGGCACTGCCCGACTGGTGTTTGCTTTTGTTGTGAAATCAGGGAGAGTTAATTGAAAAATTAATTTCCAGCAGCTCTCTCCAGTTAATTAGAGGTGCCGGTGGTGGGGGCGGAGGGCTGGCACTGCTGGCGGGGATGGTGGCACAGCTCTGCCTGGGCGCAGAGGAGGCTTTCATCACCCAGCCAAACGAGCTGGAAAACCCTCATCTAATTATCTCCACAATATACCGCTACAGAAATCAAATTGCTGTGGTTATCAGCACTGTAACTGGAGAGCTCTCTGCATTATCCTGTGATTAAGGAGCGCGGGGCTTTGAAGAAAGTCTCACTGCAACCTCAAGACATAACTTTGGGCAATGGGTAGGGCAGTGCGGGATCCCAGCTCCATCCTCTGCTCCCGCTTCCACATCACATCGCTCCTTCTCAGGGAGTTTACTGGTGGATACTGGAGTGGATTTCATGCCGCTGGGGGGGCGAGGAGCCAGGCAGGCTTCAGCACCGCATGAACGGCTCCACGGTGGCTGTGCCTGCCGGGACGCTCAGAGCCAGCCAGCCTCAGCGCCCAGCCCCAGCACCCGGTCTGGTCCCCCAGTGACCCACTCCCAAAGCCTCCCCGCCACCCTGTGCTGTCCCAGGGTTGAGCTCAGCCTTTCCATTGCTACGGACTTTGCTTCGCCCCCATGTCTCAGCTGTCCCCGTCCCTCTCCCATACCTCCTGCACAGAGGCTGCTGCTGATGCCGAGAGCAGCTACTAATTCAGGGCGGCCATCCCAGAGCAAAGGGAGCCTGGGCCATCCCCAGACCTTCGCATCCCTCGTGGCATGGCCCTTGCAGCTCACAGGAGAGCTCTCAGCTCTGGTTTCACCAGGACGCAGCCCTGGGGAAGGTCCTGGCCGGTTTGCCCATCTCTTTCATTAGCACAGGCACAGCTTCACCTTCTGAAAAGGCTTTCTGGCTGGCAGCAGACGTCTGGGTGGACGATACGGCTGAGACATGGGGTCCCGGCGGCCGCTGTGGCTCCTTCCGCTGGCTGAAAATCTGCACCCCGAAGGTGTACACATCCCTTGAGTCTATTTGGACCCTTTCCTGACACCCCGCTTGTCTGATCTTGGTGGATCGTAAGGAAGGTGCTTTCAAAACAGCACGTCACCCGTTCTCCATGCGGTGACATGGTGCATCCACGGCTCCCCGCTGCCCCACGGTGCTGCAGCGAGAGCCCCTTCCTCCCCCTGCCCAGGCGCCTGCCATGAATCATCAATCCCTGGGGCTGGAGCGGGGAGCTCAGCCTGCCCGAGATGAAAGCCTGACCTAATTCAAACCAGCAGCATCCAGTGGGCAGGAGCACCGCCAGCGCCGGCCCCACGTGGGGGTTTCCACGCCGAGCACAACCCTGGGGTGAGCTCCTGGCTGATGGACTCGTCCATTGGCATTAGGGAGCAGGGATCCATCCGAGCACTTTGCTGCGGGCCGCAGGGCTCCGGCAGCAGGGCTGGCTCCTCGGCACAGTACCTGGCTTGTGTCCGAAGGGCACCGGCATTTTTGCTCTTGCACCAAGGAAGGTGCAATTTCTGTGAGAGCTCACTGGATGAGGACTCATCCAAGGGTTCTCAGATAAAACTAGGGAAGAAGAGACTCGTGGTGCCCGTTTTTTTGGAAGGAAAAGGAAGCCGCAAGCAGCTCACCCCCTCCCGGAGCCTGCCAAGGGGCCGGCTGCCTGCGGTTCACCTTCAAAGCCCTTACCTTGCCATACGCGGGGCTGCTGCCTCCTCCTTCTCCAGGAGCCCCACGCACCCCACAAAGGGACACAGCTCAGACCCCACATCGCCCCCCCACTCTGGCTTCCGTGGGGAGGGTCCCCACGGGTGACCCCTGGCTCTGCGCTCCTGGGGTGGCGGGACGGGTGGTCCCCACTGAGCCTGCGCCCGCACCCCATCCACTGAGACCCCGGCGTGTGTGTGGTGGGGGGAGCCCCCAGTTCGTCCCAAGGGCTGCCCAACCTCCATCACCCACCCCGGGCAGCGCTGCTGGGGGGGCTGGGGCTGCCCCGGCCCCGGCCCCCTCCCCGCGGGTCCCCCGCTCCCGCAGCGCCGGTACCTGGGCCAGACGGGAGGTCCCGGTGAGCCGGGGAAGGGTCGGTCCTGGTGCTGGAGAAGGACGAGCAGTCCCGATGCCGCCGGGGTGACGGGCTGGTCCCAGTGCCGGGGGAGAAGCGGTGCCGGTGCCGGGGAGGGGGGGAAGGGAGGAGGGTCAGTCCCGGTGCCGGGGAAGGACCGGACCCTGTGCCGGGGAAGAAGAGACGGTGCCGGTGCCGGTGCCGGCGCTGAAGGAGGCCGGCCGGTCCCAGTGCCGGGATCCAAGGACTGATGCCGGTGCCGGGAGAGGAGGGTCGGTGCCGGTGCCGGTGCCGGTGCCGGGGGTGAAGAGCCGGTGCTGGAGGTGGAGGGTCCGTCCTGGTCCCGGTATCGGGTGTGGATGACCGGTGCCGGGCTGGAGCTCGCCCCGCTCCAGCCGGCGGTGCCGGAGCATCCGCAGGACCGTGCCGGGTCCCCGCTCCGCCCCGCGCAGCTCCGCCCCGCCCCGCGCCCCCCCCGCCCATCCCCGCGCCCGCAGCCCGGCGGGGCGGCCCCCACCGCCCCCTCCTCGCCCGGGAAACCTTCGCGGGGGCTGCGGGGCCCGGCCCGGGGTTTCCCATGGAGGGGGGGCGCGGGGCGGAGCGGGGCACCCCCCCCCCCCGCGGGTACCGGGACACCCCCCCGTTACCGCCTGCCCCACAGCGCCCCCTGCCGGCCGCGGGGCGGCGCCGCGGCGGAGGCGGGGCGGGGCCGGGGCGGGGCCGGGGCGGGCGGAACCGGGCCGGGGCGGCGGGCGCAGCCATGTCCTTCTGCTCCTTCCTCGGGGGCGAGGTGTTCAAGGACCACTTCCAGCCGGGTGAGCGGCGCCGGGGGCGCGGGGGGGGGCTCCCCGAGGGGTCTGTAGGTTCCCCGTGGGGTCGGGGTGGGGTCGGGGGGATCCCCCCGTGGGGCCGGGGGAGGGGGTGGGGGCGTCCCCCGCAGGGGCTGCGGACCCCGGGGTGTGTGTGGGGTGTGTGTGGGGGGGTGGGTGTCCTTCCTGTGGGGCATCCTCCATCCGCGGGGACCGGGCTGGGGGTCCCCTCTCTGGGGTCCTTGTTGGGGGGTCCCCCCCCATGGGGCTGGGGGGGGCGCTGCCTACAAAAGTGGGGCTGGGAGGGTCCCTGTAGGGGCTGGCTTGGAGGGGACCCGTCCTGCAGAGGAGCCCCTATAGGGGATGTGCGTCCTGCCCCGTGGCCCACGCGGGCAAAGTCCAGCACGAGTGTCCCATGTCACCCTGCTGACATGTCCCCACCGCTCCCCCCCCCCCCCCCCCCCCCCCCGATCTTTGGCAATCGCTGCTGGGAGCCGGCCGGGGAGCAGTGCCCCCCAGCACTGACCCCTCTCCTGCCGCCCTCCCCAGGCATCTACGTCTGTGCCAAGTGCGGCCACGAGCTGTTCTCCAGCCATGCGAAGTACGAGCATTCGTCCCCGTGGCCAGCCTTCACCGAGACCGTCCACGAGGACAGCGTGTCCAAGCGCAAGGAGCGGCCGGGGGCTTTAAAGGTGCCGATTCTGAAACCCTTGGGAAGCAGCAAAAAAAATCCCACGGGCTTTTTTTTCATGAGCCTGTCTGCTGAGAAAGACGGCTTGCTGCCGAACCCTCTCCTTGCATTTCTAGGTGTCTTGTGGCAAGTGTGGCAACGGGCTCGGCCATGAGTTCCTCAACGACGGGCCGAAGAGGGGGCAGTCCCGCTTCTGAATATTCAGCAGCTCGCTGAAGTTTGTCCCGAAAGGTACAGGCTGCGGCTTGGCAGCTGTTTCAGCCCACGTAGTTATTTTTGGTGAAGCTGCTGATAGCCAGGCCACGCCGTGCGCGATGCACTGCTTTCGGCGGGGCGTAGCTGGCAGCTCCGATAAGCCAAGGAGCCACTCGCATCCTCAACAAATCTCGCATGCCTCAGTCTGCTCAGCTGGCGGCTCGGCAGGGGCTCCCTGACCTCCCACGGTGAAATGCAGAGTGTGCTGGAGCTCCTGGATGCGGCCGCAGGTCTCCGCGTGTCCGAGGGGCGGCTGAGCGTTGGGGGGTTTTCCGCTAGTGGTGCGAAGCGAGGGCAGGGAGCTCCTGCGGTGGCATAAACGGGGCTGGGAGAATTTGCTGGTTCACCCCTCGTGGAAGTCAGGTGGGAGCTCTGAATATTGCAGCTGCCCTACGGGTAGGGAGCGGGTCTGTGGGGAAGGGCAGGGCCTCTCGCCGTTGTGGTTGTCATGCTGTTTGCTTCCCCAGAGTCAGAAAAAGACTTTGGGAGTCTAGGCCGAGTTTAGGGCAGCACCCCGGCCACGACTTGCTGTCCTGCTTCTCGGACTGCGATGGTTGTGAGATGTTAACTGCGTGTAGCAAAATAACCATATAAAAGGGGCTGGGGGTTCTGGAACATTGATTTTTTCCTCCCCCTCTTTTAGGCAAAGCAGACGAGGACCTGAAGGAGAAGTAAGCGAGCTGCTCTACTTGGTACACTGCTCTTGGGCTGATCCTGCGTTCACACCTTGGGGTGCACCGTCCGGTCAAGAGGGCACTGGGAGCAAGAGAAACCCCAAAGAAGCTCCTGGTTTCCCCTGGCCGGTTCCCTCCTCAGGGCTGCTCCGATTCGGGGTGCTGGGAGGAGCACGGAGGAGGCGAGGGGATAACGGGGTTGCTGAAGCTCTGTGCTTGCTGGGTGGTGGGTTGTGTGACCTGCGCCTGAGGGTGTTTCACACAAGTTGGGGTGATGCAAAGGCTACAGCTCTTCATTTTACCCGTCCTTACCCCCTCCCCAACCGTCTGTTCTCCCCAGCATCCTCGCCTCTGCCGGTAGCAGCTACTGCTGGGTCCTTTTGGTTTTGTCCATTAAAGCAGCGCGTGTGCCTGCGGTCCAGCCGCTGCTGAGCTCTGGGGCGGTTTTGCTCTTGACTTCAGCCCAGCCAGGACGCTCTCCAGATCACAGCCAGGAGGGGCCGATTCTGACGTGGCACCGATGCAATCCAGAGTCGCTCCGCTGGCATTTCCAGGGAGCTGGATTAGCTGAGGTCAGAGTCTGTGTTAATCTCTGGTGCTATTCTGGGCTGGGATCATGGTATGAATTGCTCTATATAAACCCTTCCAGGGTGCTAGGGCAAGGATGATTTTATGATCCTGCTAGACAGCATCCAGGTATTTCACCCCTCTACCCATCCTGCACACAGCAGAGACAGTTCTAGATTTCTCATGTCCTCTGGGCTTGATTCTGACTTGGCCTTACACCAGATTTATCACTCTGCTATAAACCCCAGTGGCACTAGCGGTTCCTCCTTGCTGTGCACTGGTGCAAGGGAGGCCAGAATCGGGCTCACGGGCTACGCTTTGCACAACTCGGGCTTTGGGAATCACGTCTGCATTTCCTCTGCGCTCGGAAGGGCTGCGACACTGATTTCTCCTTAATTCAGCATCTGATTCGTGGCCTTCCCTCCCTGTCCCAGAAACCAAATCCTCCTCTGAAATCAACACGCAAGGATTTTTGAAGACAGCAAAGCTTTTGCTGACCCGTGGGTCTGGTGGTGCAGCTCTAGTGCAACGCGTGAACGGTTTGGTGAGGCTGCGCTGCCGGCGCTGTTACGGTGCGGCTGTGCTCAGGGGCACGTTAGAGGCTTTTCTCTGCATGTATTTTGCCTCAATCCCATCATTACGAGGGCACTGATAAAAATTGCAACGCGCCAGCTCATTACCAGCAGTGAGCTTCAGGTCTTGTACCTCTCGCAATACTGAAAATAAAGCACTGATTCACTGTGTTGGAGAAATAACCTTTTTTTTTTTTTTTTTTTTTTTCCCAAAAGCACTAATGATGGCACCCTGGTGCATCTGCCCTGGGATTCCTTCTCTGCTTGGTTTTCCAGTTTTGGATGCAAGGATGCGGGGGCTGCGCCGGTGGTGGGATGCGTGCAAGGCAGGCACAAATGCAGGTACAAAGCCCTGGCCAGAAAGCTGAGAGCAGATTTCGTCTGGAGTCTATCTCCAGCTGTGGACCCGGTGGCCTGAGGTGTGGACACAGCCTGTCTTGCACCCAGCGTGGTCTCGCAACCCAAAGGGTTGGCCTGAGGTTGGCGCGTGTGGTTTTATCCTGTATCTGTAACCGTTACCCCAGGTTTTGCCATGGGAAAGGGGGATGCTGATGCATTGGAGGCCTTCAGGCATTCCCGGGGTCAAAACTTCCGTTGGGGAAGGTTTCCTTTTCGCTCCAGTTAGCATTTTTGCCCAGCTGAAGCTGGTTTTAGGTTGTTTCATAGTGTGTTCTTAGTACCGTCTGGGCTGGCAGGATCTTCTGGGCAGAAGGGATATGAGTTTTAGCGGTGCCTCACGATAGTTTCCCCGCATGAAGCTGCCTGCAAGACTGGAAGCTGCAACCCTTCCCTGCCTCCCAGAGGTCTCTTCGCCCCGGCAGGGTTGGATAGTGGGTTCATGGAGGCTGGAGACTTGAGCTGGGCTTTGCCAGACTCCAGTTCCCTCCTCCAAGGGGATGAAGTCTGCTCTGGAGCGCAGGAGCCAGCGCCACGTCTCCCTCCTGCCCTGCCGCTGGCTCGTGCCCCGTGGCATCGCCCTCGCCGCCTTCCCCGTGTGCGGGACGACCTCCGGCTCTAATTACTAATCAGGTTCCAGCCTGAAGGT
Source organism: Aptenodytes patagonicus (assembly GCF_965638725.1). NCBI lineage: Eukaryota > Metazoa > Chordata > Aves > Sphenisciformes > Spheniscidae > Aptenodytes > Aptenodytes patagonicus. The sequence continues at coordinate 5,648,760 of NC_134961.1, forward strand.
TCAAGCTGCTTTTCAACCGATTAATCCTCTGATCTGCTGCTTGGCCCCTGGCCTGGCCACCTCCACGCGAGCCCCGGAGGGCAGGACCTGCCCCTTTGCTTCCCACCCTGGAGCACCGTGGGACTGTCCGTCCCCGGGACACCTCCCGCCCCGCTGCCCCCGGCGCTGGGAAGGAAGGTATTTTTTGGGGTGGTTTCCCCTGAGACGCTGCGGTGGAAGGAAACCTCCTTGGGAGTGCCAGCATCGAGGGGACGGCGGTGATTCCTCCCGCTCGTGGGGGGCTCTCCGGCACCGTGTGCCACGGGGGACGCAGCCACGCTTCCACGCCGCCTTGCAGTTCGCGGACGCAGGCACGGGAGGGTGCAAGTGCTTTTCCTAACCCTTCCCCAGAGCGTTGCGGGGAGGGAAGGACGCGGCTGGGGTGGGCACGGCAGTGGCCTCGCCTTCCCACCCTTGCAGCGACGAGAAGGAAAATTACCCGGAGCCAAAAAAACTCAGGATGGTTTAAATAGGGATGGGACGTTTTCCTGGAAATCTGGCCGGAGCCACCAACGCCAGCAGGGATTTTGGCCAGGGGTATCGGCAGCACCTGGTGCTAAGGGTGCAGGATGCGACCCTGCAGGGCAGATCCCATCCCTAACCCCTTCCTAGCTCCGCCGAGCACCCCCAGCCATCCCGGGCACCGTGGGGTCCCTCGTCCTTCCCCGGACCGCTGCGGGTGCTCGGGGCCGGGGGGAAACCTGCTCTGCCCTTCCCTCGCTCTGCGGCACCGGGCATCCCCATCGCCTACGCTGGGCTGCGGCCAGTCCTTCCCCTCATTCATCCTCATTTTATTATTACACTAATGACAATTCTGGCTTAATAAAAGGATTTTGCTTAGTTGGGCAAAAGTGGCCTCACATCAGCGACGCGGGTTTAATGACAGAAATTGAATTATGTTACCAGGCCGACGCAAACTTCCCTGGTTGTTTAAAAAATCATTAATTTCCTCCGCCGTAGCCTCCAGCTGACCTCCCTTTTTAATTTTTTAATTTTTTTATTTGCATGCCATGAAGAGGACCTGCCTCTTTGACCCTCCTCAGGATGGCTCCGGCAAAGCGGCCAGAACACAGCGAGATTTAGATTAATTTTCCTAATAAAGACGACAAGCCCTATAGAAATTACGTTACGCAAGGAAAAAGAAAATGACCTGGAGGCATTAGGAAACTCTAATTACCATTATTCCTTGGAGCCAGCACGGCGGGAGGAGCGAGCCGGCTGGCCAGGCAGTCCTCCGCGTGCAGCCGGCTGCTTTCACCTGAAATTTTCACTCGTGTTTCAAGTGGGCTGCCCGGCCTCGCAGGGACGGCTCCTTCTTTTCTGTTTGTGTCGTTTTATTTAATTTTACCCTTTGATCGACAGTTTTTCCCACGCCGGCTGAGCCCACGGGCTTCCCCGTGCCGGCAGGTCCGTGGGCATGGTGGCACGCCGAGGGCAGGAGGATGCATCTGGCTGTAAAAATGCACCGAGACCCCAAAGCAGCGCTTTGGGGGTTTTACACGTTGGGGCGTCCCTTGGGGCAGGGAGCACAGCCTGATTTGGGGTGCTCTCGCACAGTCGGGCCCCGGCAAACAGGCACCTTTGGCCCCAGCCGCGACCCCGAGCCGTGCCAAGGTCCCGTCCCGGTGATGGGCAATGGAGCATCAGTTTGCTTAAAAGGGATTATTTGAATTCCTTTTGGGGCTGTGAAAATGCAATAAGGGCCGGAGCTGGTTTTGTGTCAATTACAGAAAACAAGGTGATGATAATTAAGAAACCGCTACACGCCCCTGATTTCCCCGAGACGCGGGGGGCTGTCGGGTGGCGAGGTGCCTCCCCATCGGCCGCCTCGCCCGCTCCGTCCCGGGGAGCTCACCTGTCTCTCAGCACATCCAGCAGCAGCTGGAGAAAATTAAAGGCTTATTCCACTTCAGTCGCCGATAATAACTTCATCTGTCGCTATTCTGGGCTGCCTCCCACCCCGAGACGCTGCTCGCCGGGCGGGGGGCAATCGCTGACCTCGTTCCTGAGGTTTGTTTAATCCGGTTGAACCTCCCAGAGCCACGAGGTGGGGAAATTTGTTTTCGGTTTGTGGTGCATATTAATTAGGGAGATAATGACTGGAAACATTCAGAGCGAGTCTGAGCGCGCCAGAAAAATGTTTAGCCCAAGGAAAATTTAAATCTTTCTCTTTTTTTCCTTCCCCGGCTGTTGAGATCTCACTTTTTAAGGCAATTAGTGAGGGTTTATTTGTTAATCAGTCATACTTATACGCTTGCTTTGGGGTCTTATCTCACGCTCCCAAGTGCACATCGCTTCTAATCATGATCTTCACTTTTGATGTGGGAGATACCTGTCCCGGGACGGCTGTGCGTGCCGTGGTGCAGGCATGCTCCTGCGCTCGGCAGTGGATGCCGGCTGCACCAGGACACGGCGTGGGCTGATGGTGGTGCTGCCCTTCCCGTGCCCAAAGAGCCGTGTCTACAGCAGGCTCCATCCTCAGCCCAAGCGTATCCCAAGTTTTCGGGGGTGGCTTTCCCTGCGTGGATATCCCAGAGTCTGCCCAGGGTGGGACAAATCACCCCCAGCCAAAACTTCCCATGCTGCGGGCGCAGCCAGAGCCGGTGCCAGCCTCTGAAACGGCAGTGCCGGCGCAGGGATGCCTGCAGCGCTCCTGCCCTCCCCGTGCCCCGGCGTGGAGCTGGATGAGCCATCCCCAAAACACATCGCCCCTGTGGTCCCTGGGAAAGGCCCCGCCGGGGAAAGCTGCTCTGGGATGTGCCGGCATCGGTCCAGCCTCGCGCCAGCATCTCTCCAGCCCTGTGCGAGCATCGGTCCTGCCCTGTGCGAGCATCGGTCCAGCCTTGGGAGCATCGGTCCAGCCCTGCGCCAGCATCGGTCCAGCGCCGCGGCTGCTCCCACGGCCGCCCCGATGGGCCACGACCTGAAAACCCACCGGTGGCAGGTGATGGCCAGCCGGGGCTCTCCTCTCTGCCGAGCCTCGTGGCATGCGCTTTTAAGTGCTACACTTTACTGTCTACAATAATGATTTGTTGCTTGTAAAACCACCGTGATTAACTACAGTTTAGCCTCCTGGTTTCATGTCTTATCATGTTTCATCTCACACAAAAGACATTTACAGTCTATTTTCAACTTCAAAGCAAAAGCTTCTTGCGTGAGCATTAAGGAAGGCAAATATTTAAGCAGAACCTGTATGGTATTAGTGTCTCTTGATGTTCCCTGCTGAGTAAGGATTGATGGCTGCCTCAAAAGGCAGGTTTTTCCTATTGTTTTATACACCAGTGATTACTATTTCATGTTCCCACTGTTATATATTTGCTGGCTGGCACTGGCCTACCCTGACAGTGCTTTCTTCGTGTCTTACATGTCCAGCTTTTTATGCACGTCACTATAGGAAGTGTGACTCTTGGCAGGGTCCTTTGGCCTTAGTGCAGCCTCCTGCCCGAGTTTTTTGAATTAAGTTCATCCTGATGGCGTTAGGGCTGATGGCATGTTCTGCTTCTCCGCCGATATCTCTGTCCTGTTGCCTCACGGTGCTCTGCCCCAGCCAGGACCCCTTCGCTGCCCCAACTTTTGGGTGGGTGCTCCCCACCCGGCCGTGCACCCGCCCGGATGGGGACAGTGGGGACGGCACCGCCGGGACGGGATCCTGCAGCAGCAGCAGGGTCAGGCTGGATCCTGCCCTACTGTAGCCCTGCAGAGAAGGGGGGGATACGGATCAGGGGATAAGCCGCTCCCGTCCTTGGTACCACCCTCTGCTTGGTGCCCGTGCGGCACCGTCATCGCCCCAAGCCCATCTCGGCGCTGCCATCACCATGCAGCACCGCCTGTGCCGCCCCGGCGGGGTTTCACCTCCCCAGTGCCGGAGGAAGAAACGCCACGTTCGCACTGGACTCGCCAGCGCTTCTGGACCACAAACCCCGAAAAACCCCTGGGTTCCCGGCCAGCCTTGTCAGGGCAGGGTGAAAATAGCCCAGGACCAAATTCCTCCGCTTTGAACACGATGACACACTGGCGTGCATTTGTCTGAACGCTAAACATATTAAGACCAGGAACTGTAAGGGACAGTTCTGCTTATCATCCAGCTCGGAGTTAATATAATTCAATTAGCATGAACAGTAAATATAGCTCGTTTTAATTTAGATGGAGGGGTTGCTGCAGCTCGATCCTTTAATTTCGGGAGTAGGAAAGCTGTGGGAGGACTGCCAAGAATTTCTGCAAAACCCACATTTTCTCCGGGGCCGCGGGCTCTTGCTCCGGGTGCTCCATAGCAGCGGTGCGGAGGCCACCTCCGAGGAGCCCGCGCGCTTGGCCGCGCGCTTGGCGAGCAGCAGCCAGCAAGGGGCTGGTCCTGGAGGGACCAGGAGGAGATGATGGTTTTGAACTGCATCGCTATTAGAAGCAAAATAAAGGCTGGAAAGCCACCAGCAGGGAATAAGCGGTGCAGTCTATTTAAAGAGGAAAAGATCAGCTCGGGAGAGACGCTGGAGACATGTGTCTTCAGGGCTGTGCTGCATTCTTCGGAGATTATTTTAAATGCGTGCATCTTTTCTGCATCACAGTCTATCTTTGTTCCCCTCTGACGTCTTGAGTCGGGGCTGGTATTTTATGGCTGTGGCTGTGCCTGCCAGCAGCACGACAGCTCTGCTGGAAATTAACTTCTCTGCGCTTTAAAAAAAAAATCTCACAGGCATAAAATTCAAAGTAAGAGATCGAACTAGTTAATCTCAGATTAATTTAAGCCGCTGGCTCTGGTGGGCGAAGTGTCAAGGCTCTGACGGGGATGCAATGCTCGGGAAACGCTCAGGGCAGGCGGGAGGTGCTGCCGCGTCCCGTGTCCACCCGGCTGTCCGTCCAGGCGTGGGGGCATGGCACGCTGCATGGCGCAGCTCCCTGCCTTCTGTCCAGACAAGCTAACCCCGACCGCGGTGCTTTCCATCGGCCCATCCTGGACAGCAGGACAGAAATCGGGTGGCCTGCTCTTTTCCCGGGAAGTACGGCTCGAAGCGAGTGGGGTTTGTGGGTGCAAGCGTGCAAGCGTGCACAAGCACGTGCATGGGGCGAGGTCGGTGACGGGTCACAGGCTAATGAAGCTTGTGAAATACATCCTTCCCTGCTGGCTAGGCCAAGTGGAGTGTTTTCTATCATCTCTCCTGACATTACCGCATAACTTAGATTGCGCTTAATTAAAATAGCTCATTTAACTGATGGCTCCTAAGATGCAATACTGGAGATTGTCTGCTTTTCCTGCCCAGCCCACGCGCAGCAGAGGGATGGCAACAACTGGGCACGGTCGCTCCGGCGGGATGCAGGGGACACCGGCGGGGACCGGCTGCCTGTGCTGCTCCGGCTCAGACGGTGCTCGGATGGAAACAGGCACCGAGGGATTGCGGGTTTTGTGCTCAAAGAGCTTTTGAACCTCCTGGGTTGTTCGGTACCCGGTGTATCTGACCCTCCCTGTCCTCCAGCTCATCCACGAAGCGAGGTGGAGGCCAGCAGCCCCCATAGAGCTGGTCTGGGTTGTCCCATCACCCTACGGCGCTGCGGGATGGGAGCCGGAGGCTCTGCTGGTGCCGCCAGTGGGCTTGGCCTCGGCCATGCTTCCCAGCACGCCTCTGAGGTAGGGAGACACCCTCTTCTGTTGCATTGCCAAAAAGCTCTTATCTTTAACCACTTCTCAGGGTCCACAGGACCCACAGCGGGCCGGTTCATCAGGCTGGCTGTGTCAGCCTCCTGGCTCCTTAAAGCTCGCTGTAATTAATGACCTGCTAAAAAACAGCCTCAGTTTGAGCAATGGGCAAATATGTCCTTTCCCAGCCCAGAAGCACCAGCTGACGGGCACGGAGAGCTCGGCCCTGCTTGCCCCGTTGCTTTGCAGAGTTGGATGCATCAGCTGAGGATGTGCCCGGCTCACCGGCGCGTGGACCCGTGCTGGAACTGGGCATGAGCCTGCTGAAAGCCCTGCAGAAACGGGGCACCGGGAGGCCCTTCCTGGGCACCGTGGGCCTGATCCTGCCTGCACAGCTGATGGGCGAGCAGGCAGTGCAGCAGGGAGGGCAGGGCAGGGCTGGGGCTGGGGACACTGATGGGGCTGAGTTGCTCCACCTGGGCTCAGACATCACCCAGAGCAGGGCTTAAAGGAGGGAGCAGCCAGACCTGGCCCCTCTTGGGATGAGCTGAGCTGTGGTTTGGGGCAGAGGCTGCTTGGGGGTCTTTGTCGATGCTGCAGCCCCAAGACCCTTCAGATGGAGATCGCTGGAGTCAGCAGGAGCAAACCCTCCGTCTGATGGCCCCATTCGGTGAGCAACTGCTTCGGCTGAACGGAGCAAAACCCCAAGACCTGATTTAAACATCAACCCTGAGCTGCATCCTCATCTTATGTGCTTTATTGTGTATTTAAAAAACTGAACAATAGATGCCGCATAAATGCTAATAAACATCAGGGTGAAATGTTGGCTGCGGGGTGGGAGCCGCAGTGCGGAGCCCCCAGTCTGGGTGGCGGATCCTGGGGGTGCTGCTCAGCAGGGCTCCTGCACCCCCTGCTCTGAATACACCCGCAACCCCTGATGAACACCCTGTTTTGTGGGTGCCTGAGTCTTCCAGAGAGCTGTGAGCCCGAGCAGGTCTTTGCAGGGAAACCGTATTACTGGGGCTTGTGTCCATCCCTGGTGGGACCCACGCGGATGGCGATGGGCTGCCAGGGGAGCGGGAGGCATTAGAAAGGGGGACTGCAGCTCTCAGCTGGGTTTCCCATGGGAAGGAGGTTGCTGTGGTCTCTCAGGCTCTTTGCAAAGGGGTTTCCCTCTGGAGCATGGTGGTCGGTGCAGCCCAGCCTGCCGGTGGGACACGTTCCCGAGCCCTTGGGCTCCCCGGGGCTGAAGGAGGCTCCTTGCAAAGCTGGGTCACTGCTGGGGCTCCTGTGCCACACGGACAGGACAGGGCTGTGGTTTGCTGAGGGGTTTTTTTTTTGCTGTCTGCCTTGTTCCAGGTTAGCCTGGAAGTACGGTATTTATGGGGGGAAAAGAAAAACCCAATGGTTGCATATTCCTGCATAGCCGAGGTCCCCGGGGCAGCGCTCTGCACACTGCAGGCCCCCGTGCAGCACATCCCAGCTGTGCCGAGCACCGGGTGGCACAGATGTGCCAAAACACCCGGCTGGAGCCAGGGCAGCCGCCCACATGTGCAGCGGGCTTTCTCGGCACGGGTGTTTGCGCGATGGGCGAAGATAAGCCTGGAGCGTTTCTTGTTTCTGAGGGATTCACTGGGAGCTGGGCTCCCTGCGAGGGGCGAACGCGAGACGAATGCCTCTGCCTTGATGCAGATTAAACTCAGGGAGATAACAAAAGGCTGTAATTTGCCAATACATGCTGAAGGGCGAGACGGATCGTGTCTTCAATTACAGCTGCTCACGTGCATGAGTTTCCAAAATATGCAAGGTATTCATTTAATTTCTCCATTTGAGGCCAGCGCGGTATCCTGATGCTTATCAAACCCGTGGCTTGGACGTAGGCTCTGGGGAGGAAACGTGCTCTCACAGACAGCCCACGTCAAGCCAGGGCACTGCTTAAATCTCAAAAACTGCGCCCAAATTGAACCTGTATGTGGGCTTGTGCGGGTCGCTGATGGAGCAGGATCATTGTTATCCAGTTTCGTCCAGGATCTGAATTTCTGCTTTGCATGACAGCAGGGGGAGAGATATTTTGGATCTCGGTATCCTGGGGAGGTGGGAACACCCGAGGGGAGCTGTGACCACCCCGAGCTCGGCCTCAGCCAGGCTGTGAGTGCCTCTCGACGTTTCCCAGGCTGTCCCCAGCATCCTGGGGATGGGGCTGTGGCTGGCGCCGAGGGTCCTGCTCTTCCACCGGCACTGCCGCCCCGCTCTCCCTGGGGAGCCGCTGCAGAGCTCTCCTGGTGTCCACCGGGAGAGGTCTGGCTGCAGGGCTCCAGCCCATGGGAAAGGTTAAATGACTGCAAACCATTAAAAAGTCTGTAAAATTAGTGACTAATTAGCAGCAACTGCAGTGTACATCATACCACGCTGCTGCTCCATGCAGGGACGGGTGCATGTGCGACACTGGTTTGATCCCCAGCCTGAGGCATTTGCGTTTGCTTGTAGCCCAGAGCTACCATCCTGTAATTGCAAAATTAGGGCAAAACAAGTGATTTGTTGCTACAAATTATAAGAGCAAATGGAAACACCTTCCATCAGAGCTCTGGCAAGGCAGACATCTGCCTCCTGGTGTTGCGGTCTGCAGGAGGGGAAGGGATGCACAGTGAGAGCGTGGCCGTGCCTGTACCTCCCGGACAGGACTGGCACTGCTTGGTCCAGGTGTCGGCAAAAATGGGCCAAAGCTTAAGCCCCCTGCTCTATGCGTGGAGCACAGCACATAGCGATGGACGGACGCGGGCTGGAACTGGGGCTGGTGCACAGCCTGGTGTCCCCTGCCACAAAATCTGTTGTTCCCTGGTGCTGCGTGGAGGGATGAGCTGCCACAGCCCCCGATAAAGGCCCCCACTGCCTCTGCATTGCTGCTGGTGATGCCAGTCGGACATGGGTTATTTGTTGGTGAATTTATGGGGTTGGTATTTTCCCTTCCCTCTGCTCCGGTTGCAGGCAGCTTTGAGCCGGGCAGCCGCCGAGGCGAGCTGAGCTGAGGACTGCAAAGCATTTGCCGTAGAATCTGAAGAATTTGGAGTGAAACCCCCAAAGAAATTAAGGACAGATGGGTTACAGGGGAAAAAAGAAACCCGATTTCCTTCTGCTGCTCGGTGCCTGCCTCCAAGGCAGCCCCTCATCCCTGCTGCTGCTCTGTGCTGGCCATGGGGCTGGTCGGGCACCCTCCTGCATGCCGGGCGAGCCACCATGGGTGCACCGGCACCTCTGCCCCAGGGATGATGCCAAGCGGGGATGATGCCCCTGCAGCAGCCAGGGCCATCCCTGCTCTCTGCCTGTGGCCAACTCTTGCTGCCTCCCTGGCGATGGTCCAGGAGGACTTGGGGCTTCCTCTGGAGAGACCCCGCGTTCCTGTCCTGCAGCGAAGCAGAGCCCCCGGCGAAGCATCAGCTCCTCGAGAGGAGCAAAGCGCCGTGGGAGACATGTGGCAAGAATTAACCTCCTCTCTCCTAATTAACAGCTCCCGGAGAGGCTCCGGGGCAAAGCCAAACCCACCCGCTGCGGTGGCCGGCACTGCCTGGGGTCTGCTGGGGTGTGAGCCCCTTCCCCTTGCCCATGTTTATGGGCTGAAATCGCCGGGATTAGGAGCTTTCTGCTTGGGCTGGTGCTGGCACGCTGCCGGGCGCTGCGTCAGCCCCAACACCTGTGTGCTGACTTCAGCACCTCAACTATTTCTGATGCAACTTTTTTTTTTTCTCTTAAAGCAAGCTCAATGCTGTCGAACGTGTTAATGGGTAGAAATGAAGCATAATTGTTCCTTTGTGTAAAATCAGTCAGTAGAATAGCAGCGGCTTGGCTGCAAAACTGGAACTGCAAACAGGTTGTGGTGTGATCCACCTGGGCTTCTCTCCGTGCTCGCTGGGAGAGCAAGCCTTCTCCTGCGAGAGCTGCTCATGGGAGGAAAATCAGTGGGCTCCTCTCCCCACAGACGGGCAGAGAAAGGATGGTCGGGAAATGGTGCATCCTTTCCTCTCTGAAGGTGCTGTGGATAATTGGTGTTGTGTAGGGCTAATTTTATTATGGTGTATTTGCTACATTCCCATATGCCAAGCCATGGTAAACGACATCCAGATGAAGCCAATGCTGGCACAGCACGGCCGGGCTGGGGAGGAGGAGGAGGAGGAGGAGGCAGGAGGAGTGTGTGTGGATGCAGCCCTCCAGATGCAAACAATAAGGCCAACGGATCTTGATTTCATCTGTCAAGTAATTGGGCTGGAAGTCTGTGCATGCTAATGACTCCACATCAAGCAACTCGGTGCTCAGATGTGACCCATCCCGCTCTGCAGGGAGAGCGGGGGGCTGCAGCCTGCGGTGGCCATGATGAATATCCCCCAGATGTTATCCCATAGGGGAAGCGAGACCCACATGTATGTTATTAATAATGCCAAAGATCTGAGGTTAAAAATGACCACAGGGCGTTCACATGAGCCCCGGGATGGCGGGTCCTGCGGGCTGGTCCTGCTCCAGGGGGGCAGCAGGAGAAGGGCTGGGGGGGCCTGGCCCCACGTCCCGGCTCTGCGTCTGGTGCTGCATGGAGTGGGTGAGCACCATCGGGGCTCCCGGCACCGAAGTGCCCCGCAGCACCCCATTGGGCAGACCCGGCTGTTTTGGGGAGGCAGAGGATGCTCTGAGGAGCTCCAACAGCCGTGAGAGTTAAAGGTGGTGATGACTGGAGGAAGAGGGATGCAGGGATGCCCTGGGAGGCACGGCCAGGGCAGAGCCAGCAGGCTCGTCCCAGGCATGTCCCTGTTTGGGGAGCTGCGGGCAGCCAGCCCCTGCGTCTGAGCTCCCCTGGCTGCCCTTGGCTTGTCATCTGTCCCCCTCTCCGGCCTCATCCTGGCAGCCTGGGATGCAAAAGCCTGGCTATGGCTGTGCGAGACCCCCAGCATGAGAAGGTGCCTGGGGAATGTGCTGGTCCCCCATGTCAGGCTGTTCTGGTCCCCTCCTGGTACTGCAGCGGGGACTTGAGCCCCGGTGCAGGAAGGATGCGCGGTACGGATGGGCGTCTGTCTGGGTTTCGCACCCCCAAGGCGTGATCCTAAAACCCGTTCCCAGCATTTTGGATTCATGGGCTCTCTTGTTGGTTTTCATCTGTGCTCAGAAGTTGGGTCAGGTGATGGGTGAGACCCAAGGTGGGGACGTACATCACCATGTGCCGGTGACTGCGGGGAGGGTGCTGCAGCCCAGCAAGCTGGTGGGGATGCTCCTGCACTCTCTCCGGTGAGGGCTGTTGGCTCTCCCCTTCTCCGTGGGGCTCCAGGGGTTTATCTGTGAAGTTCACATGGGGGCAGGGGCTGGTGCTGTTGGGACGTGTTTGGCAAGAGGTGGAGGAACAGGCAGAGGGTCCCGGGTGGATGAGCCGGGGCTGGGGGCTTCTGCCACTCTGCAGCAGACCCCTGTGGGTGTGCTTGGGACTGTGGTGTGGGGAGTGACGGGAGAGTCCTGGAGCACAAGCACCCAAATATTTGGATGAAGCTTTGAGGCATGGGATGCTGGTGGGTGCCACAAGCCCACGTGGAGTGATGCCAGCCTAAGGGCCCCCGGGGCGGCTCTCCCTGTTGAGCGGAGCTCTCGGACTGACGAGCCTCAGGTTACTGGCAGCTTTGGTCCTGGCTCCATTTCTCCCAGACACAGCAGAGCCCAGGTGATTTGCCTGAAAGCTCCTGTCGTCGGCCGGGCTCCAGACAAAGCCCTGGCTCCTTCCCGCAGAGCCGGCGAGCACTGACCTGCCTTTTTCGGGCAGGGGATGGGGCCCGCGGGGTCATACAGCACATGTGGGTGCCTGCGCTATAGGAACCAGATGCCTACTGTCCCCGGGAAAGGGGATCCTCACCACCAAGAGGCTTTTGTCTCTAAATGTTTTTTTCTTTTTTTCCCCAATGCTTTTCCCTGCCGTGTGTGAGCTGGGAAGGGGCTGGGGTACCGGGAAGCAGGATCTGAATGCTATTGAAGTGCGCGGGCAAGTGCTCGCAATCCCCCAGCACCTGCAGTTTATTGGTGCGGGAGGTATTGCAGCCCTGGGGCTGCGGGAACGCGAGTGTACCCTGCGCCCTCTCCTATTTTGGAGGCTTTCCAGCCTTTCCCCGCTGATTGCTTCAGCATGTGCATCGCAGATGATGAGAGATGAGTGGGATCGGCCCTCGCCTGCTGGGCGAGGCACGGCAGCCGGACCCGGACCCTTCCCTCGTGCCGGCGGCAGCTCCCGGCAGGCAGCAGTGCTCCCTGGGGCTCCCTTCCACTCGCCTCTCCTCGCTCCTGGGTGAGACCCAAGGTCTTGCCGGAAAGCGGGTGTTTTTCACCTGGAAAGCAGGGTCTTGGCATGCGCAGCTCTGGCGTGACCTGACGGCCGCTCGGGCTTTGACTTCGGCAGCTGTAATTCACGAGTGCACATGATGCATGCCACTATTTGGGGGAATGAGGGTGTTGGCTCGTTATGTTCGTTACTAGATTCATTATCCATTCATTAGCTGTTCTTAATGGTGCAATATTTTGCTGTCATAGGGGTTTTGCAGGATTAAGACTGGAGTAGACAATGAGAACAGACAAAGAAAATGCATTACCACTATATATGACAAATACTGTTGGCAGGGCTGCTTGGGCAATGGAGCCCGTATGATGCCAGGGGCACCTGCACCCACTGCCCCGTGCCAGGGGCTGCCCAGCATCAACCGCGGGATGCAGGGAGAGCTCGGGGGTGGCCCAGGGAGCAGGACCGTCCCCATCTTGGGGGGGGCTAAAAGTCAGGATTCTGACCCAAAGTCACAGCCTGATCCCTCTGCTGTTACTGAAAAACTTCTGAAATTCAGGTTTTATCGCATTAAGCTCTGGAATCCGCGTTGCCCACAGCGGAGGAGCAGGTTTTGCTGGGGGCGCAGCTGGCCAGGGTTTAATCCAGTGGTTTTGCCTCCCCCTTCGACACCACATTTTTTTTTCCTGTTTCCAAAACCCAACCAAATGCATGACAGAAGGACACTTGGGAGCCTGCCTCCCTCCTCGCTGGCAGCGGGGAGCCCTTTGAACTCCGCTTTTTCTCCTCCATCCATTTGAGACGTTTTCTTTAAAACTTTGCTTTGTGTTTCGTTATTGCTCGGCTCTGCTCCAGATGTTCCGGTTCTCGACCCCGCACCTTCCCGAATGGGATGACACTATTGATTTAGACCTGCAAACAAGCACCGGCTGGTGAAACGCCCGGCAGAACGAATACCCGCGTTCACATACATATTGATGGGCTGCTCAGAGCCTTTATTGGGATGCTTCCAAGCACATTAGAGAATACGTCTATTTGGCATGTAATTAAATAAGATCAGCAATGAACACGTAATTATGGTTCCACTGAGTTACTAAGCTTGTAAAGAGCAGATAAGAAGTTGTCAAGATACCCCTGGCTGGTCAGTCAACTGCTCGTTGTGCAGGTTGACCTAGCAGACAGGCAGAAATAACTGCAGGGGATGTGAGGAGTGTCGGAGGGGCTGATAACGAGGAGCTGACGGTGGGACCTGAGACCTTGTTTCCTCCCTGCCCGAGAAAGGCAGAGGTGCTGCCGGCTCGCCCTTGGGTCGTGGCTCTGGTAAACCCACAGGGACTTTGCCACCTCCACAGCACTGAACCCACCTCGTCCCCAAGCTTTTTGGGCTGCAGATCTCCTGAAACACCCGTCAGGGCGCCGGGCACCGCGCTGAAAGTCCTGCTGCAGCCGGGCAGGCTCCACGCTGTCGGCTTCCGCTGCAGCCGTCATCCATCTGCAAACAGCGATGTTTCACCGTCCGACTGCGTGGCATCGCCTGACTTCTTCAAGAAGGGACTTTCTCAGCTGGAAATGGCCTTGTCGCCCCATACATCTAACCAGGATAAAGAAATCCCTCTGCTTCCACAGACCTGTGTGACCAGACACTGGGCAACAGCAAATTAAACACCAAAAAAACCCCACCTTTGCTTTTGTGCCGCCTCCCTGTCCCTGTAATTGTTCGCTCCCAGGATGACCTGAAACTGTTGTCACTCTTGCGTCTTCGCCCAGGAGGGCACCAATAAAGGAACGATTGCAGCCAGCCCCGAGTTTGTGTTTGTGTGGGAAATGAGGAGGAAAGCGGGGCCAGGGCAGAGCTGGGATGCTGTGCGGCGGATGTCTGAGCGCTCTGGATGGTACAGTTAATAGCTGGTGTCCCGGGGACAGAGGTCTGGTTAGCGAAGGGCTGTGTCTGATACTCTGCAGCTCTGCCTACTCTAATAAAAATCGCACATTTCATGTATATTATTTTTTAAATTGAAGCTTTAAAAAAATCAGTGGGTTTTGGCTGCTTTATCCCCTTATTGGGATTATTTAAATCAAAAGCAGAAATAGGGGGAAGGCTCCTTTTGTAACTCCAGCTGGCCAGGAGCCAGCCACGTCTGCGCTGCCGTGAGCAGGCAGTGCTCCCCAGGCTGGTGTGGAGGCAGAGGGCAGCGGGGCGGCCGGGGGTCCCGGGGCCGGGGAGGCTGCCACCCCTCTGGGACCCCACCGCTGCCCCAAAACGCCATTAGGGGAATGAGGTGGAGCTGTTGAACTCGTGTCCCTGCCAGGCTGATGGAGGGAGCGGAGACCTGCAAGTGCCGAGGGGCTGGGAAAAGCCACGTCATCCCTTTGGTGCTGCCAGCACCAGCTTTTGCCTTCTGTGAAATGCTGTGCTGCTGTTTGGTCACCTGCAGCGCTGCGGGAAGGCGCATCGTGCTGCGCAGCCGCGTCCTGCCGCCCCGTGGGGAGTTCTGCAAGGCTGCAGCCAGCGCCCGATGCTGGGGGCATTGCTTCCCCTGCTGAAACCCTCGCTCCCGGGATGCTGCTCCCTTCCCAAGGCAGGCAGGAGAGCGGCTTTGCCCTGGTCCACGCAGCCTCTGCGTGGCTCAGCCCCCAAATCCCAGCGGACACTGGGCTGGAGTAGGGAGCTAAGGTGTCCAAACGTCCCGGCGGTGGCAGGGGACAGCAAGTTTGTTGGAGTTGGTGGGTGTTTTTGTTGTGCAAATGCCTCACCTCCTCCCCGAGCGGGGCTGTCTCCAGCTCGCTGGTATTGCTATAGCTACGGGCAATTTTCTGTATTCAAGTTTTGCAAAACCATATTAAGAAAAATCTCGCCCTGGTGCTGCTGGCTCTCCTCCAGGCTGGAAATTGCATTCCCCTGCTTGAAATTCCTCCTGGAGTTTCAGATGGAGAATGTACAACTTCACTTTCCATCTTGAGCTGCTGTCACACATTTTAATAACAGGGGCTGTGCTACACCCCAGAGGTGGCCGCACGCCAGGATTTTGAAGCGAACCCGTTGGAGCGGTTGCGGTGAGGGTTTGGACGGTCGCGAAGGCGCTGGAGCCGCGGCTCAGCCCCGGCCCTGGCCCTTCCTGCACCCCCAGCCCGGCTCAGCCTCTTGGACCGAGAACGGAGTTTGCGGGTTAACTTTTCATCCTCTGTGTGAGCGTGGTGATGAGTTTGTTGGTGTCTCCTTTGCCCCGGGTGATGGGAACCCCCTGGGCCCGGAGGGGATCGGCTTTTTTTGCTGTACCGAAGTGCCTGTTATCCCAATTAGAGGGAGACACGATTCATTCCTCCTCCTTCGTGCTTGTATCCATCCCAGCTCGGCTAGCCCTGGTTTGCTCAGGCAAAGCCCCGATGGTCCCGTCCAGGTTTCTCCCTCTGTAAAACCTGCCTCTCGCCACCAGCAGGATCAGGGCAAATCACCCCGCAACATTATGTTGAGGTTGGTTTTTTTTTTTCAGTACCCAGTGGGTAAACCTCAAAGCTTGCCAGGTCTCTGGGGAAAGGCTTGCTAATGTCACAGGCTAGCTGAGCTGGGTGACAAGAGGTGGCCTTTGCTGAGAGCCTGGAGGGGACTACACAGGGTAGCAATGACAGGGACCCCCGGTGGCATCCCCTATCCAGATGACCCCAGGGCCCCAGCTCCTGGTGGGGACCGCAGCTCGGAGATCCTGTCTCCTTGGCTGGCAGGGCTGTGCTGCTTTAGGGACAGTCACAGGGCTGCTCTTCCAGCGAGCGTCACCGTGCCTGGGGGTCAGGCATCCCATCCCCTGTGGTACCCACATCCCTGGGGACAGGGACACCTGCATCCCCAGGGATGGGGTTTGCCTCTCCTGGCTGTGGATGCTGGCTTGCCTCTTACTGAGCTCCCTTTTATGGATTGCTCTTTGAACCCAAGGAGTTGTGCTGTATTTGTAAAACACACCGCTGTAATCAGGGAAACAGCCTTCCTAATTGGATTGGAACGGCCCGGAGTAATTGGCTGTTTGGGAGCAGCCGTTTCGAATCAAGCTGTGCGTGCCTTAATAAGTTTGCTTGCCTTTATCAGCTTGGCAAACTCCGCTGTGGAGGTGACCTGTTAAATGATCTCCCGTGTTTCTAAAGCATTTTTCATCCCCACTGATCCCTTGAGCCCTTTTCTTTCTTTCTTTGTAATAACAAACTTTGGGAAATCCCAGAGCACCCACTCTGCGGCTCCCGCCTGCCTGCTGCGGCGGGCAGAGGGGAGGTCTCTGGAGGAAAGGCTGGGTCGTGGTGCTGGGGTGGCCGGTCAGGATGCTCTGGCCAGTTATCTGGGGTCCCATCCTGCTTGGACCCGCCAGTTTTGGGGTGGGGGAGAGGATGGACAAGGGGAGCATCGAGCTCATGTGCCACCACACTGATGTTGCTCTGTTTGGCCCTCGGTCGGGCTTGTCACTTCGCTGTCCCGGATCAGGCGTGAACCTCACCTGCTTTGGGACCAGGATTTCAGCCTGCGGTGGGGCTGGCTACCCCCTCTGCTCCGAGTGATCCCCCAGATGGGGCACAGGGAGTTTCGGGGATGGCTGCCCTGGCAGCCTGCTCTGTCCCGGTGCCTCCTCCCTCCAGGGCTGAGCCACCCCAAGGGAGGCTGGCAGGTACAGCCCTGCGTTCGGAGAGGAGAGGGCAATGCACCTGGCTGGAGGGAGACCTCCCCCCAGAAAAACCCCGATTCAAACCACACATATGTGCGCAACCACGTCTGGCATCAGGCTCTCGCTGCTGCACAGACGCACGGCCCTTTGAGACGGTCGCCAGACATTTCCAACTGATGCTCTGCCACAAGATCTGCCAAGGCAGGATCCAGCCCCCAACCTCGCAGCGCCCGGTGCGGTGGGGGGGGACATCTGCAGCCCGGCTGGGAAGCTGCGCCCTGCCCTGAGGGGATGTGGGGGGCCAGGCGCAGCAGCCAGCACTATGGGACTGGGATGCACCCCCCGGAGTGACACTTCCCTGCATGTCCCTGTGCCACGCGGGGGTCCCTGCTCACCCCCTCGATGCCGCAGCGGCAGCGCCCGGGCGGTTTGGAGGGAGAGCTCACGTCACCGCTGACCCAGCCAAGCTGGGTAGGGCAGGAGGCAGCCCACAGCCATCCCAGCCCTGGGGACCACACAGGCAGGCAGCCCCCGGCAGCACGGGGACCCCCGCAGCCAGCCAGGCTGGCCTGTCACCGACGAAAGGGCGGCCCTGAGGCAAACTGCAAATCTGGCATGGACGGAGCGTCGCCATTGCTGAGCATCCCGCATGGGATGAGCATACTGCTCATGGCTCCCTGGTGCCTCCTGCGAGCCTGGCAGTGCTGGCACCGGCCAGGGTCAGGCTTCTCTGCTCTGCAGCTTTATTTTTCCCTTTTGCTGCTTGCCCATCAGCGCTGGGCATCACTGCCATGGGAGCTCCTGGCCAGCTTGGATGTGTCTCACCTCTTCCCCTTGGCAGCAACCGAAAGCTCCTTTGGCATCTTCCTCCGCACGGCCGCTGTGCCCCGGCTGCCCCCGGGCTGAGGTACCCCAGTCCCTGGGGAGCTGCCAAGCTATCGGCCAGGTCATGGGGCTTCCTGGGGACCCACTCGCTCCTGCCGGGACCCCAGGGGGAAAAAAACGACCCTTCTCATCCTTCAGTGGAGACAATTGTCTCCGAGGTTCAAAGCACCTTCGTCCCAGCCGGAGGGCTGAGGCAACGGTGATACAGTAAGTGAAATGGCCAGCACTTGCATCTCATCAATCAGGGGTCGGAAACGTGGAGGCTCCCTCCACATCCGCAGTGTCTGCGTGCCGCTCCCCACCAGCGCTCGCAGCCCATCCGTAACGCCGGTGACAGCCCCGAACAATTTCATCTGCCTCTGCCAGAGCAGCCCGGTGGCTCCTGCGTGCTGTGAGCGGCCCTGGGGACCAGCTGTGCCACAGAGATGCCCGTGGGGCCGCTGCCCCCAGCCCCCCTGGGGCCGTGGGGTGCCACCCGAGGGTGCAGAGCCCTGATGCCAGGGTTTATGCAGTGACCCAGGGCAGGGACCGTGGTGCGCACCAGCCTTGGGAGCAAGCTGAGGTGTTGGGGTACAGGGTACGGCAGTGCCTGTCCCTGCTCTCCCCAGGGGCGAGGATAAATCCTCCCAACACTGTTCCCAGCCGTGCACTGCAAAGGACTGGCAAGCACAGCCGGCGTGCTGGCTGCACTGGCTCTGCTCCCTGCTGCTTGCTGCCCGCCCGGCTTCAGCTCCTTGCTGCAAACACATCGATGCCCATCGCAGCGACGTTGCTCCTGCCTGGGGAAGGCAGCCCTGTCCCCCGGCAGACACCAGCGCCACCGGCAGCCCGGCAAGTGGCTGCAGCGGGAGACCTTTCGACAGGATCACCAAACTCTGGGAAAGCGGTGCTCTTGGGTAGGTTGTGTTATCAGAGCCGCGGACGAAGACGTGCTAACGGAGGGGGAAGACACGTGGCAGACGATGTGGCCGGGGGATCAGAGCGGCACCGGGCACGGGCCCCGCTGGCCCGGGTTCAGACCCCACGTCCCACACAGCCCTTCTTGGGCAGCCAGAGAGACGTGAGGGCGGCCGCTGCCTGCCAAGGGCACCGAGCACGGGCAACATCAGAGCTGCTCATTTGAGAACTCCTTTTTTTTTCCAAACAAAATGTCCTAATTTTGCTTAAAAAATTACACCTGAGTGTAATTTGTTGTCCTTAATTGCCTGAGCTGCAGGCAAGGCAGGGAGCCGGTCCTTGTCCAGTGGGGTCTCCGCTGAAGCCGGGGACCTTCCTGCAGGGACACCCGCCAGCTCATCCGAAGGCAGGGCTGGGGAAGCCTGGGGCACAGCCCAAGCGCTCGCAGTGCTCGGTGCTTCCCCTCCTCGCCGCCGGGCGTCTGGCCCCAGCAGCGAGCCCCGAGCTCACGTTTTGAGTCTTCTTCCCTGATTTTGAAGGTGAGAAAGGAAAAGGTGCTGCTCCTCCGACCGTGCCTGAGCTCTGGCAAGTGCTGAGACACGGGAGGGGAGCTGGCAGTGCCGAAAGGCACCGCTGCACCCCCTCACCGCAGGCAGCCCCAGCCCTGCGCCCCCGAGGGATCCCCCCACACTGAGGGTGAGGAGGGTGGCTGCGCTGTGCTGCGCTCCCCTGCCTGCCTTTCCCGAGCCTCCCTGGCTGTGTTTTGACAGAAGTTTGTCAAAATGGATATATTCTTGCCAAGCGTTTCCATTTTGACAAATTGGCATTTTCCAACAACAACACCCCCCCAACCCAAACAGGGAGCTGGAGCCGTTCCCACCCGCTCTCGCCCGGAGTGAAACAGTTCCTATTTCTAATCGCTTACGTAAACCCAACAAGAGCTGGCAAGTGCCGCGCGGCAGATTTTGGATGCGTTTTTATTTATCAAACTGCTCCCGATAACAGATTCACTTCCTAGTCATAATCCTTCCTCCTCATTTTTCCCTGGGGAACCTTCGCGTTGCAAGTTGGAAGGGATCTCCAGTCGCACTCGCGCAGTTATTTCCTCTCGTTGAAAAGCTACCGTGCAGGACGGGCCAGGCAGCCCCAGCGCAGCCTCCTGCAAGCACCAGCCACGAGAGGGCACAAAGCCCCGTCCTGCTGCAGCCCTGCCACCCTGCAGCCCTGCCATCATGCAGCCATGCCGCCCTGCAGCCCTGCCACCCTGCAGCCAGGCCACCCCGCAGCCATGCAGCCCTGCAGCCGTGCAGCCCTGCAGCCGTGCTGTCATGCAGCCATGCTGTCCTGCAGCCGGGCCACCCCACAGCCCTGCAGCCGTGCCATCGTGCAGCCAGGCCACCCTGCAGCCCTGCAGCCGTGCCGTCCTGCAGCTGTGCTGTCCTGCAGCTGTGCCGTCATGCAGCCCTGCAGCCATGCCATCATGCAGCTGTGCCGTCCTGCAGCCAGGCCACCCTGCAGCCCTGCCAGCCCGCCGTCCTGCCACCCTGCAGCCCTGCCACCCTGCAGCCCTGCCATCATGCAGCCCGGCTGTCATGCAGCTGCGCTGTCCTGCAGCCCAGCGGCCTTGCAACTGTGCCATCATGCAGCCGTGCCGCCTTGCAGCTGTGCCATCGTACGAGCATGCAACGGTGCAGCTGTGGCACCACGCAGCCACGCAGGAGCATCGCTGCCTCCTGATACAGCTGTGTTTGCGCAGCTCTGCACCCCCCTCCGGTCACAGGCCATGGATCTCCCCCTCCCCGCCATGCTCTATCTCTCGGAAGACTCGGGGGATCTAATTATAAAAAGAGCTAATTATATTAATAGGTTAATTAAGACACTGCTGATTTCAGATACAAAAAAGGAAGGCTTTAGCACAAGACTGGAAATCAGCCTCAGTGTTTCGAGGCGTGGGGCAGGGTGGACCCCAGGAGCATTTCAATGAAGCCGCAGGGGGTGCCAGGCGCGATGGCCCCATGGGAGCCCCCAGGCACGGGCACCCCGGGGCTGGGTCTCGGCTGTCTTGCGTTTGGTGGTGGCACACGCTGCCGGGAGGGCAGGAGCAAGCCGGGATGGTGCCATTGCTGCACGCGAAGCCCAGGCCTGGCCAGCGGCACCCGGGGATGCTGCCTGCACAGCCACTCGCCACGGGATCTGGCTCCCACGTGTCACCGACACTGCGGCACCGGACGGGGTTTATTTAGCACCCAGGATGCACATTGCTTTGGGCCCCAGGGAATGGGGTTTCCCCAGCAGCAGCAGGAAAACCACCTCATCCCACCCCACCGTCCATCACACGCACGCGTTTCAAATCACACCACCTAAACTGCTGCTTTTGGGCGTATTTTGGAAGGTGCAGGGGCCCGGGTCGAAACCCAGGACTGTCCTTCCCATCCCAAACAATAAATACACGCACACGGGGGCTCCCCACGCCTGCAGCGGGAGCCGGGGCAGCCTAATTAAGCGCTGCCTCTCCGGGTGCCGTTTGCTAATTGCGTGGCACTGGGCTGCCATCGCCGTGATGGCTCTTTATTTCCAGCCCGGCGCCTGCCTGGGATCCCGCACCCCCCGCGGAGCCGCAGCCTCCCCTGCGCGGCCCTTTGCGTGATGCGAAAACACCCGCTGCAGCCCCAGAAATTGTAAAAAAAGAGGGGGAAAAAAGAAAATCGGATGGGAAAACAACATGGGAAAACGCATCCCCCCCCCCCCCCCGACACCCCGCGGCGCACCGGGACCGGGGGAGTTTCCCTCCGCTGCGGCTCCTCGGAGGGGGCGCCGGGGCTGCCCCGGGCCGGGCTGGCGCCCACGCGGGGGCTGCCCGCGGGCGCTGGGGGGGTGCCCCGCTCCCCCGGGGGTACCCCGGCGGTGCCCCACGCGTGTGCCGCGGCTACCACCCCCCCCCCCCCCCCGTCGGGGCGTTGCCGCCCCCACGCGCGTGTCGCGAGCCCTCCCCCGCCCCGCGGGTGGGCGTGGGGGGCGGCGCGCGAGGGGGAGGGCCGGGCCGGTCCGGGCCGGGTGTGCGCGGGGAGGGGTCGGGCCGGGTGTGCGCGGAGCGGCGCGGAGGGGAGCGCGGAGGGGAGCGCGGGGGGCTCGGCGGCGCGGCCGGGCAGGGCGGCGGTGCGGGATGCGCTGCCCGGCGGGGCCGGGAGCGGCCCCCGATGGGATGTAGCGGGCGGCTGCTGGGACCCGTCGGGGGCCGCCGCGCCTCGCTGCTCCTCACCATGATCCTCTTCTTCACCTACTTCTTCTACTGCCTGCCGGGGCCCTGCGAGCCGCTGCCGCCCGCCCTGCTGCTGCCGCCGCCCGCCGCGCTCCCCGACGGCGCGGGGCCGGGGGCGGCGGGGGGCGCGGGGCCGGGGGCGGCGGGCGGCGGCAGCCGGCGTTTCCCGCAGGCCATCATCGTGGGCGTGAAGAAGGGCGGGACGCGGGCGCTGCTGGAATTCCTGCGGGCCCACCCCGGGGTGCGAGCCGTGGGCGCCGAACCCCACTTCTTCGACAGGTGCTACGAGAAGGGGCTGCGCTGGTACAGGTAACGGCGGGGGGCGGGGGGGGGGGGGAGGCGGGCTGGCCTCGGCAATCGCTAATTAAGCGCCGAGCCGCGTTTAATTGCCTCCGGTGCCGTGACGGGCTTGCTCTGCAACAGGCTGGTCCGAGCGCGGCGGCTCCCCGGAGGCGGCCCGAGGGGCTGAGGTGACAGCGGGGGGACTGAACGGGCCGGGGGGCCAGTCCCGGGCGGGGGGGGGGGGGGGGCGAAGGGAGCTGGTGCGGGTTCACAGGGGGACGGCGGCTCCGACCCGGCCTTGCCCGGCCGGGGGGCTGGTTTTTCGGGGCCGCTGCCGAGGTCGGGAGCGGTGGGAGCGTGGGAGCCGGTCCCCGCGTGTGCGGGTCCCCGCGTGTGCGTGTCCCCGCGTGTGTCCCCGCGTGCCCCATCCCGCGGCCCGGGCGGCCGGGAGCGGAACGGCCGGCAGCAGAAACCTGCTTTTTTAATTATCTGGGCTTTGGGATTTTAACCTTTATCACTTTATTCTCAGCTGTCCCACAGTTGCCCCACCGGGTTCCTTCGGGAATTTTTTTATTCGAGTGGCTTATAAAAATAAAGGGAGCGAGGACCTCGGCTTGCGGGACCGGGCTTGATACTGGCTGTGCGTTGAAACGGTGAACCGGCGAAGGAAGGGGAAGGGTAAAACGGTATCGCTTGAATTCCTCGGTAGGTTTGTGTCAAAGGGCAGAGCCGTATTGATTCAAGGGAGTTGTTTGGTTTTGAGGGTTTCAGTGGAATTGAACTCTTCAGGCGATAAAGCATTCGGAAGAGCAGCTACTGTGCATGTGGTGTCTATTAAACTCCCGTCTCCTGGCCAACTCCGGAGTGGCCGGGCCAAGTGGAGTCGGAGCGCTAAGTCCCTTGAAAGCAGCGAAAGAATCTGGTCCGTTATTTTGAAGAGAGTCCAAATGTGTAGATTTATAAAAGCGCTGCGGTGTTCTCGGGGAAACATCTGAAAATAATAAAAGGAGTAGCTCTCTCTGTCCTTCCTGCCTCTCCGTCCCATTCTCCCCAAGCCCCGCGGGAATACTTTATTTCTTACGTGCTCTTAATTTTTCTCGATGTTTTGGGGGAGGTTGCAGCTTAGCAATCCTCGCCAAAATAATAACCTGTGAAAATCAGCGCGTTTAATGGAAAGTGTAATGTTAGTGGTAATTTTACCCGCAGAGTTTCAGCTCTGTAAGACCACATCTGGACTGTAAAGTTATTGACTTAACACACCTTCAAACGCAGTAAGTAGCGCACTTATTTTTATGACTGTATTAATATTGCCGTGATTTATTAGCTCATTTCTCTGTTCCATTTGTATCCACGCTGCTCTAGAAACAATAATGATGGTAACTAATCTTTTTGGGTGAGGATTACAAGATAGATCTCGCTTGGCAGAATGGGAGTTTAATGACTGCGAGCACGTAATTAAAGCGTGGAAGATCGAACGCTTTCATATCGCTCGCCGTAGTCCGGCGAGATGTTTGCAGGCTGGACCACAGCGAGAGAAGAATTAAATAAGTCTTAGTTTTGGATTGCTATGTAGTGAGTTTTTAGTGCTGTAAGTGCTTGCAGGGAGCCTGGCCTGATACCAGCGAGATGTTTTAAGATGATTCTGCATATGGTTATGGTAAACTTGGAGAAATAGAGCAGGGAAGGTTTTCGGTGCAGCCAGATGCGTCGCAGGGAAGCGTACGCTGTGCTGGGAAGAAGTTGCACCCTTTCTAGTGAGAAAAAAAATCGGTAGAGGTTTTGCTTTAACTCTGCATAGAGCACAAGTGTGTTTTCAATCACACGCACAACGATTTTCCTTAGTTTCCTCTTCTTCTCTTTGCCTCTCTTGTTTTGTCTTCTTACGAGACCTTGCTATACCGAGGGTTTTTTTCCCGGGAAAGCCAGACGGAGCTAAATGTTTAAAGCTGGGTGTGTTTGAGTGGAGGAAAATAGAAGTTGGACAGAAGTTCAGGTTTTTCCAATGAGTATCTCAAAGTGGTGTAAACATTTTTAAAATATTTGAACTTGCTAGGAAACCAAAATTACACCAACTGCTTCTCATGCCAAGATATTTGGCCCGAAGGCACCTGTAGGTCGTTGCTTGTCTTAAGTAAATGTGAAAAGAAGAAAAAAAAAAAAAATTCCCTTGGAAATATCGCCACAGAATTATTTTGTTCTTTTTTGGTAGTTCAGTCCCGTAGTGATTTCACTGCTGTGGCAGGAGTATCTGCTTGTGGGTGCCGGGTAGTTTACATTATAAGGTAAGTTACTGACTGAAACCATTTGTTCTTACCAGAGTGTTTTATTTTATTTAAATTTGAAAGAGCCCAAAGTCCCTTTTTTGGAGGAGTACTTTTTACTAGTGAAAAGAAAATGTGCTGCAAAAGCAGCGAGCATCTCATATGAAATTCCTTGAGTTACTATAGGTTTAGCTAATTATAAGAAGATTAAACACCTTTTCTAGACTGCAGCATAAATTACCTAATGGATAATCCAAGCATGACGTGACGTTTTATCCTAAAGCAAAACACTATTTTAATTTTTTTGGCAGTCAGTACTGCTTAAAGTAAACCTAAATAAAAAGAGTAAGTGATGTTGGTGTGTCTACTCCTCTGCTCACGCAGCGGCTTGGGGAACGCGAGTGTCCTGTTTGGGAACCTGGGAACCTTGCTGTCTGTCTGTCTGTCTGTCTGCTTTATGGGAGCGTAGGCGAAGGCAAACATAAGAACTTAACTGAATCCGAGATGTTTGCCAGTGATACTTAGAACTTCATTGCAAAAATTTGAAGAGATGCTCAGCGTGACGGCACGGGGCCAAATCCTGCCCTTGCTTGTGTGAATTGAGAAGAACTGCACTTGTGGGCTGGGTCACTATGGGGTGTAACGGGTGTAACCCCCTCTGTGTCTGCAGAACAGCGCCCGCTTTCAGCCCAGGGACTTCTCGGTGCGAGGGGGAGCAGAGTCGGGGTGACAGGCGGCATTTGGGGTGCTCGGGGCGTTTGCGTTTTGTACGATGCCTGTGCAAGCACGGCTGCGGGCTCTGTGCTCCGGCGGGCTCTCCAGCGGACGCTGCTCTGCCCCGCTCTGCTCCGCTGGCGATGTTTCGGGGGCGTAGCCGAGATCTCTGCACGGGATTGTTCCCTTTTCGGTTGCCAGAGCCAGGCTCGTTTCCCGGGCGGCCACCAGACGTTGCTCAGAGGTTGGGACCGCTCCGTCTGCCTTGCACCGTAACTCGGCGCAGCCTCGGCAGTTCTGGTGCTGTGGGGAAAAGGGCAGGAGAAGCGGTGGATAGCGGCGGCTTTGGGGCATGAAGGTGGTGCAGGGAAGGGGCTCTGCAGATGCCAGCTTGCATAAAAGGGAGTTTTGGGGAATTCAGCCCGAGGTAGCTTGTCCAAAGAACAGATTCCTTGTCTCCATCCACCAAAACTTTGCAGCGACAGTTCGGTATGACAGTTTTGCTCTGCCTTGTATTTCCTCGTACGATCTATGATCCCAGTCCCTCTTTTCCGTCTCCTCTTCCTGCTTTTTTCCAATAGCTAAGGAAAGAGTTACACAGGAGCGGGGCTGGGCCAAGGCTCCCAACGACCCTTCACATCCCTGAGCGCAGCACACCACAAGAAAGCAGCCGTTGGGGTTGTGCTCTGTGAAACTGCGCCCTGGATGATGGCGCATGCTGGATTTCGTAGGGATTGTAAGGAATTACTTATTTTCTTACAGTTTGGGCCCGAAATAGTAGAAAGTACTATGGGATGGCTAGTCACAGTTGGCCAACGCTTCCTGGTGAGTGGCCAGACTGGAGCTCCGTGGCCGGCTGTGGTGGCACACGGCAAGCGGGCATCGCTGCCGAGCATCCTCCGGTGCTGCAGAGCCATCCCCGAGCTCTGACTCTCTTGGAGGCTGAATTTAGCTTTTTATTGTCATTTCCCCTTTTGATCAGACGCAGCGCATGCAGGTTTGCATGTGGGGGAAGGAACTTTTCATGTGGTTTGTCATGCTCACACTGTGCTTCTGTGCATGCATTAAACAGTGCCGGGGGTGTCCCAGCTTGGGAGCATGTGTGTGCGCCCAGGGGAGGTGGACAGTTAGCAGAGAGCTGCTACATGTGATGTTTTGGGTTTTGGTTCCCCCCCCCCCTCCTTCAGGCCCATTCATGAGAGCTAATAATGTTCTTGAAAGGCATCCAGGATTTCTTGAGCCAGACTTTGTTATCTCCGAACCTTGCAACCCTGAAGCCTTTGAGCGGCAGGGAAAGGACGCGGCTCCAGCACTGCTCTTTTGACTTTTGCTGTGAGTGTTATTGGCAGTTGAAAAGTAGAGCTAAGTAGATGCCTTGAGGGGTTTTTGTGTGTGTTGGGATTGTACAGACAGATCAAGACACTCTATAGCACAAGCTGTTGAATAAAATCCGACGTTTCGGCTACTCTGGAGTCACCAGGCTGCATTTTGGCACGGAGCTTGTATCCCCTTCCAGGGAGAGATTTTCACAGGCACATTTAAGAAAAACATAGGTGGGAACAGACAAAAGGATCTTGGAGGAGTCAGATGGCGATGCACTGAGAGCTGCGCCGGGACGTTATCTTTATTCATTGACACCTGCTAATCTGTTCTGATGGACTCGTGTTTCAGCGTTCCACGGCTGAGAGTGGCCCTTGTTTGTCTTGGTGCATTTGCAGAAGCTCAGTCCTGCAGCCTGCTTCTTGGGTTTATTGCTTCGTGATCTCTTCTTTCTTTTTCTAACTTTCATTACAAAAATAGGGCCTTTCTGTATCAGCTTCCCCTATCCTCACCCCCATGTTTGGAAAAGAAATCCTAAAATGCAAAGAAAAAATGCAGGAAACCTGAGAAAAAGCAGTAATTTTGTAACCATGAAGAAGATATTTTAAAGCTTTTATTTAATGCACAGTATTTTGGATTTGCTTTTACGCAACGTTTTAGTCCCAGCTCTACACTTAGGACAGGGCTCAAGCGCTGTGTGCGTCCCTGCCAGCTGGACAGGTCTCCCCGCGATGGCGTGCCCCCCGTTTTACTGCTCCCTAACACACAGCACTGCCTGGACTTAGGAAGCAATCTGTAATACGTGCAAAGTTCGGTCTTCTGCAAACTGCTTTCACGTGGGATTAAAAAATAGCTCTTACTGCCACGATGAGGAATTAACATTTGAAACCGTTTAAAGGGATCCTATGCAGATGTTGTCGCGGGCAGGCAAGAGGGGCTGTGCCTGCCTTCTTTAGGGGGGTCTTTCCCACTGGCACCGAGCCGGCGAGGGGACAAGGAGCACGACTTGGCCCTCCTGCCCCCCACTTCCATGCTGACATTATTCTCTCGCTTTCATGTGGCAGCTCCCGAGCTTTGTTCCCGATCCAAAGCCCGCCGAAGCCCGTGAAGTGCTTCTTGCTGATACAAGCAGGTTTGCGAGTCTGAATTTTAGCCTGGCTCAGCTGCAAGGCAAAATTAAGTCAGGTTATTCCATGTGTTGTTACGTAGATAGTGTCAGGCTAAAGCGAGTAAAGCTGCATGTTAGTGTTGGCTGCGATTTTTCGGATAAAAGCTGTGACTTGCAGAGTGGAACGAGTCGTGGTCTTCCCGACTGAGGAATGCTTTCTCTGTCGCTGTCTCTTTTAAATAAATGGTGGTTTTATATACAGGCTGTGCAGTGGGGTGTGCAGAAGTAACCTGAGTTTCTAAAGGATTTCAAGTCTGCCAGTGTTGCTATCCCAGACTGCTTAAATAAATATATAAAGCTGGGCACCTAGAAATCATGGGGCCGCTTTAAAAAAATGAATGTTATGTGAATCGATACCTTTGGAAAATACTTCTTCATTCATGCCCTTTTTCTTGTGCTCCCCTGGTTACGCTTTTGTAACCTCAGGGGATAGAAATTTAAACTTATAAACATGGACAGGTTTTTTATCACCTAAGTGTAACTCCAGAGAACTTCTGAAAAGATGTCAAATATCATGAAAAGTTCACAAACAGCAGCGAAAGCTGCGGGGTTTCTGTTAGTTGAATTACTGAGGGGCTGGAGAAATAGTCATCACAGAGTAAGAGAGGGTTTCGGAGTTCCTTCTGAAAAATATTATGGGTTTTTTTTTTCCTAGATTATTTTTAGATGCAGACAGTGACAGAAGGTGGAAAAGGCCAGTGGATTTAGAGGGTGCTTTTATGCAAGGAGAGACTATTACTTAGGAGAGTTCAAAGCTTATTTATAAAACAGTAATTACCATCCCCTGAGACGGAAGTGGGCAGCTCGCACCGAGTCAAGGAGGGGGTTACAATAGTTAATTGGCAAATATGCTTAAAAGCTTCTTCCTGACCTTTTAAAAAACTTTTCGCTAAAACGGGCTTGGGCAGAGATTGAAAACCTGACTAATGAAAGGCCAGGTTTAATACCAGGACTTAGCTCTAAATGGCTTTTCAAAGGGCTTTGGAAATCCGCCTGCTTAGGGAGCCGGCCGGCATCAGAGGGATGCTCCCGTGTCCTGCAGGACCCAGAGTGAGAGCTGACGGGGCTCCAGGTGCTGGGTAAGACCTGAGCCTGGCGGCTCCTTGCCCGCACCCCGGCTCTTGGGATGGCCGAAGGGGCTCGGGCAGGCTGGCATCGCCCGGCTGCCAGCCCGGAACCCCTTAGGGTGGTCTGCTCTCCCTCTAGTCGGGTCCCGTGAGGTGCCCCCCACTGCTGCCCTCCTCCGTGGAGGATCTCGGATGGCTCGGTTTAATGCCTGCCCTTGCTTTCATGCTACGTTTCAGCCCTCCAGCGAGGACCAAGCCGTGTGCTGTGGGGGAGACTGAGATGCTCCGAGTCCCCAGCACTGAGGAGGTGCAGCGTGCCCAGCTTGGCCCCGCCAGCGAGCCCTGCCTGTGGCGCAGAGCTGTGCCGGGCATCTCTGCCAGCCGTGCCCTCCTTGCCCTGCTCCAGCAGGCTAAAAAATCATCAGCTCATCTACCTGGGGTGGACGACAGAGGAGCCGGCGGAGCTCTTGGATCTCCCTCTGTGCCTCCCACCACATTTTTCTGGTGCGTTTGTTTAGAAATTTATTAAAGTGAGGAGCAGAGGGATGTTCTGGACGGCTTTCTGCGGGTCTTTGAAAAGCACTTGGTTGAAAGCCTGGCCTGCGGCTGGGAGGCGCAGGGTCATGGTTTAAGATGAGCCTTTCCTTGCAAGAGGCTGCGCGGGCTGGATGTGGGAATAGGTGGTGTGAAGCACAGTCCTCGTTCCCCAGCAGCTTGCAGGGCTCCGGGGGACGCCATGCATTGCTCTCACGAGTCAGGGTTTGCAGGATCCGACTCGGATCTCTCTAGCAGACTGGCTTACCCTGGGCTTGGCCGAGTTAGTCCCCCTGAGTGGGGTGCGCCAGCTCCGCTCTGTAATAAAGAAATGACAGACACGCGGTGGTTGCACACAAGAACTACATTGCAGCTTTCCACAGATGTGCCGAGAGTCCAGAGAAGTGCAGGTCTGATCCTGCACCACTCTTAGTTACTAGGGCTCTGCCTGAACTCCCGGACACTGTGTGTCTGGCATTACAGTGGGCACCGTGTGTCCCGGGCTGGGGGAGTCTCATCTGGGCTGTGCAATCCGGGGCTTTCCCCTTGGCGGGGTCTGAGATCCCAATGTGTTGGTGCTCAGGGCACGGTGTGCTCGTGGCTGCTCAGGTTTTACACGCTCACCTTTTGTGGTAATGGTCCTGGGTGGAAAATTCACAGCATTTCATTTGACTTCGCCTCCTTCTCCCTCAGTGCAGAGGCAGCTCGCAGATCACAAAAGTCTAAACGTCTTCAAAATTATTCATGCATCTCTTAAGTGAGTCACTCTTGATCTGAAGAGTCGTTTGAAATGCAAATGGGGAATATTGCAGTCAGTCAGGCCACTGGGGCTGTAACCAAGGCTCAGAGGCGGCGTGCCTGGCTAACTGAATTTGAACCAGCAAGTGATCCCAACGCACAGGGTTGTAAATGCCCGACCCTGTGTGCTGCTGGTATTTGCAGACAGCAGGGGTGACTCTGCCTGCAGAGATCCAGGCTTTGCATGTCCGAGGTGCTCTAGAGCCGCAGACCAAAAGGAGCATCCCTGTTCCGGCACGTGCCGCTCGGTTTGGGGCTGCTGGTGACATGAACCGCCCTGACCTGGAGCATGCAGAGTGCTGGGACCAGCACCGTTCGAGACTGAAATACGGGGTGAAATGGCTGAAATCAGCTTCTCATAAGCAGTTGCAGAAAACTTTCCCTGTTTGGGCTATTAAAGCACCAGCACAGAAATATTTTAGGTGGCCGAGGGGAACAGCGGCACTTTGGGAGCGGGATGTGCTGCTGGGCTCCTCCTGGGAGTGATCTTGTACAGCTGAGCGTGCTCTGCTGAGGAAACCCCATGGCCGGGCAGACACAAGGGGAATAAAATTCCTCCCTCCCAGCCCCGCCAGCAGCTCCGCAGCACTGGGGGTGGTGCGGCGATCCCGGGCGGCCGAGATCGCTGTGCATTTTAACACACAAAATTGATTACAAGCAGGAGAGAATTACATTAATATAGTCACTTGTCACTGAGGTCTTATTAGTAATCTCCACTCATTAGTCTGGAGAGAATAAGGATGTGACCTTGTTAAGCGTCCTTGCTGAGGGAAAGGCTGACCACTTTGCTATTGATTTATTACTTAGCCCCTAAACAGCGCGTGTGTGTGTGGCTGCGTCTGTGCGCACACCTACCCGCGGGCACGCCTGGGTGCACGGGAGGTGTTTTTGCAGTTGTAATGGAGAATTGGCCATCTCCTCACCCGCCCCTGCTTGCACCCTTTGGGCTAGTTCTGCTGGTGAATTAGCAGCCGCTTTCGGCGTATTGTGCAAAACAAAAAAAAAAAAGGACCCGCCGGTGATTGATGGGAAGGGACAAGAAAAGTGACAGATCCCATCCCCGGAGGCGACATCATGCTTCTGCCTCCTGCCCGGCGCTGCGTGGTGCCGCTCGGCGAGGGCTGGCAGAGCCCTCCTGCACCGCCCAACTTCCCAGCTGCTCCGGAGCCCGGAGCATCCCAAACCCCAGTCCTGGGGGGCCTGGGCTGTGGGCAGGGCTGGCTGCCTGCGGCTGCTGCCTGCCCTCCTCTGCTCCCCGCACCAGCACCCGGCTGAGGGCAGGATGGCTCCTCCGTGAGCCCGGGCAGACTCGCTTCTTGCTGCAGGTGAAATCGAGCCCCCAGAGCAAACCACAGCACGGCGAGGAGGGGGCCTGGGAGCAGAGTCCTGCCTCCCTGCTCTGAGCTGCCTGTGGGTGCCCGAGCTGCCTCCTGCAGTGCTCTGCCTCTCCGCGCTGATGGGGCAGGATCCTGAGATGCCTCTGCCACCTCTGCAGTCCTATGTCAGATTATTTTATTTTATTTTTTCCTTTCTCGAGGCTGGCTGCGGGTGCTGATCGTGCCTCGAAGGTTTCCCCTGCCCTTCCCTGCGGGATGCCTCGCACCGCGTGCCGTGCCGTAGTTCCCGATCCCGCCTGTGCCGCTAAGCTCCCCTGTAATTCCAAGTGACAACGCACCCCCACGGACACCCTGCCAGGGAGGAAACGTCAATAAGAGTGAATGCCAAAGAAATCCTCCAATTACGGGGAAGGCGGAGGGGGCTCGATAAGTGCCATTGATCAAGTGCTCGTCAGCGCAATCCCTCATCACTGCCACTTGTCAATAGATGCCGAGCAGCAGAGGGCCGCTGGCCGCCCCTCTGGTCCCCGGCCGACGCAGCCCTGTCATGGCAGTGATGCTCCGGGGCCGGGTGGGTTACTGATGGCCGGGCAGAGCTTTTCCCAGCCGCTCGGACCTGGCTGCCTGGGACCTGCCAGCTCCATCCCTGCGAGCGACAGCCCGGCGGGGTGCGTAGCCGGGGTTGGGGGGGGGTGGGTTATTCTTCAACAAGAGCATTGGCCACTTCCTCCGGCTGCTTTTATATTTCAGAAAGTCATGTTCCTAAGCCACACAAGCCATGAGAAAAATTTCAAGGGGTCGCTGCCAAGTACTTTCGGCTGAGAATTTAGGTTTTGTTGAGGAAAGGGATCGTTTGTCTCTATGAAAAGCCCATTTTGGGGGGAGGGAGGGAGTTGAACGTCCCCCCGTGGTGTCAGAGACCCAAGCGTGACAACCTGCATCCGCTCCACTGCCACCCGGGTGGCGCGGAGCTGCTGCTGGTGTCTCTCCTTCACAAAGGAGCCGCTGGGCAGGGGCTGGGCTGCTGCCAGAAAAAGAAGGGAGGAAGGCGTCCCCAAGGGCCTGATCCTGCCCTGTGGGGAGGGCACGTGCTGCTGCCGGATCAGCGCATGCGTTGGAGACGAGGGTCTGACTGTGGTGGTGGGAGCATCCCAGCGCCCCGGTCCAGGGAAGGGGCCATGTGCAGGAATGGGACCAAACCTGCCACGGCAGCGCGCGGTGCTGAGCAGCCAGGGCATCGTCCTGCCCTCACCCACCAGGTTTTCCTGGAGTCCAGGCTGCGTCTGGCTGGCTCCTGCAGCTGAAGTCGTGCTTTATTATTTATTTTGAGTTTGTGTGGAGAGGGAGGTTTGCTAAAAGGATGGCAGTGCTCTGCATCCACCTGGATTTGAAGCTCAGATCTCGTCTTAGGCGGGGTAGTGGGTTATGGTTTTGGGAGGGTGCTATCCTGGTGTCAGCCCCGGCAGATGGCTTCAGGTCACTTGTGTCCCCGGGCTCCGTCATCGGGGCTCTCGTGTGCCTGCGCCACGTCCCTCGCTTTCTTCCAGGCCATGATGCAGGGTGTCCCCAGCCCGCCCGCCCAGCTCTACTGCAGGTCCCTGTCTCTACAGCATGCCTGGGCTGTGTTAGGAGACCACCAGGGACAACCGCTGCCGTGATCACCCAAACCTGCCCCGGACCTCGGGGCATGATGGCAGGGTGGGCATTGCCCTGTGCTGGGCATCGGAACTCATCTCTGGTGCTTCAGCTGCATCCCACGGGGGAGCAGAGGTGGCGTCAGAGCCCATCAGCCTCGGGGAGGACATGGGGCTGCTGAGCCCGGTACAGCCCACCTGGGTCCCAGCGGGTCGCCGTAATTAGCCCGGGTGTGAACTGCGAGCGTGGCGTGCCAGCTAATTACCGCTGCGCAGATGGGAGGGACATGCGGTGCCGGTGTAACCCTGCCACCGTGTCCTCCCTGAGAGCACACTCGGTTTGATCCTGATCTTGTTACAAGGCAGATAGCAAGGGATAGCCTTGTTCAGTTCTGATCTTGTTATGAATATTAAAAATTAATATTTCTCTGCTTCAAAGTGTATCAGGAAGCGTGCGAGGGCTTGCTGTATTCACGGGACTTAACAGGAATCACAATAAGTTCTCTGTCGTGTGAAAGGTTCATAAAACTTGAATTACTGAACAGGAACCTCGAATGAGCGATTCCTTTTTAGCATTAATCACCCTGATGGTGCAAGACCTCTTCTAAATGTTTTTTTGCTAGGCAAACATTCTTTAAAAGAAAGGCAAATTTGAGCTTAAATTACGTGCCAGTCCTGCCAAGGTTTGGTGACCACCTAACTCCAACTGTGTCCGGCTGTGGGAGCCTCATGTCAGCGTTTGCATCTCGGCTCGGCCAGTTGCCTGTAAGTGTTAACATAGACCTTGTTGTTAGTGGGTTTCTGGTTGCATGACATCGTAGGCTGATGGATTACACAATAGGTTGTATGTGCGATGTACCCAGCTCTGACCTGAAAACAGTCCCCAGACCCTGTGCTTCTGTTTGGGTGAAGTTGGAGCCAAGTTCATGGGTGCAGAGGAGGGGTAACCAGTGCCCTTTGGAAAGAAATCTGGCTGTGAACCCCCCCCGAGCTCAGCTGGGATGCTCTCAGTGACAGGTCCCGCTCTTCACATGGCAGCCGAACATGAATTTTTAAAGCACAATCTCTTCAGATTTTGTTATGAATCTCAAGAGACTTGGTGTTTTTTTGGAGCCGTAGCTCCTGGAGTCATGGGATGGGGAGAGTTTCAGTTCTTGCTTGAAGCAAATATCTCCTGAAGACAAGAAAACTGAAAGCTCAGGAACCAGAAAAAAGCTTTGGAAAACCATAGTCCGTATGTATGTGCATGGCTGTATTTGAAGATAATGCCAGTTTGGGTTGTGGTTCAGCTGAAGGTGGTTAGCGTTCTTCTCACCTTCAGCAAAACTTCAGCAGCTATTTCTTGCAGAATTATGAAACCATCCGCAGACGGTTTACAAGCCCGAAATGAGCCCTGGCTGCCTGGTGAAGGAGGGTGGCTCCACCATGCTTTGAAGATCTCAGTGGATCAGAAGGAAGCAGTTAGGAGCAGTTCGGTGTAGGATGGTGTGATATCCTGAAGAGACCCGATTGCCGTGGGTCCTGCCCTCCTCGCAGGGCGCACAGCTTCTGCAGAAATCTCCTTTCCTCCAGGGTCTGGAGGAGGACCCTTGAATCAGAAGAAGGTGGAAGGGTGCCGAGGCAGTGGCTGGGTGTCCCCACCGGCAGGCAGGTAGGTCCTGTGCCAGCTGGGTCTCCTCATCCCTGGGCGGCCATTCGCGTCAGGCACTGCACATGCTGCACGTTAGTTCCCCGAGTCACCGTGCAGGACGTAGAAGAACAACTTTAAAGAACAAGTAAAACTGTTGCCACTTCAAAACTAGTCTCAGAATTGATGCCAGGACTCCAACAGACTGATGCTCCTTTATTCTCCTTTTAATTAATTCCTTTGCCTCCAGTGAATTTCCATCTTTTATTTCTGCTGCAATCAAAGGACTGCGAGCAGCAAGGCTCGCGTTAGGAACAGACCGATCCAACCTTTTTTTTAATCTTCCTGTATCAGTTACTTGTCTTTTTCTTGCGCTGCCACAATGCGTCTGAAGCACATACGCCAAGAGATGACTTGTTGAAGGAGAGATGGGGCACGCAAAACCCTGGGGTTTGCTCTCCGCAGATCTCCTTTGCTGGCAGCAAAGAGTAAGTTAGAGTCCAGATAAGCTTGCTCAGATACACAAATGGGCAATTACTTGGTCACCTGAGAAGTGCCTGATGATTTATGGCGTTATTAAAAGGTGATGGTAAGAATGGAAAAGATTTGTAACATCTGCATTGAAAACCCTGTTTCTGACCCTCACACCCCAGATACCGACATATTAAATATCCAAACAGGCATTCAAGGCTGTGGATCGCTTTGACAGAGATCCCTGCACATCTGGTAACACTTGGCCTGATACTTAAGACCCTGGACAGTGTGTAATTAAACGTAATTCACTCCTTGCCCTCTTGCGGACTCGAAGAGACTGTTCCCGCTTGAAGGGCAGTCTTCGGAGGAGTCTCGTGGAAGAGGAACATGCAGCCAGAGCTGATGCGAAGATGAAGACGTGCTTTGCTGCAGGCTGCTGGGGGATGAGAGTCGCGTTGTGGGAGAGCAGTCATCTCCAGGTGGCAAAAGAGCCAGGGCTGGAGTTTTCATGCTTGGTGGAAGCTAAGCCTGATCCCAGCCAACAGCTCTATCTTCTTGCTAGTGATGATTGCAGCTCCGAAACAGCCTCCGTGGCTCATAGGTCTCTTCCCGTGCCCAACACCAGTGTGACAGCATTGGCTGGTCTTGGACAGACAGTTGGGTCTCCTCGTTCTCTTGCCCTCTGAAGACTGTAGAGGTCCAGGGCGATGCTGTTGGCTCGGGCGGTGGGAACCTGTGTTGCTGGAGCAGTGCAGCATTCCTCCTTCTCCCTTTCTATCCGTTATTGGCAGTTCTGGCTTCTGGTCCCCCTGGACGGGCGTTCTGCTCGTTAGAGGGAAGAAATCATAGCTGGAAATGAAAGGTGCAAAGAGTGGGCTGATCAGAGAAGATGGTTTGTGGTGCTATACCTTGGCCTGGGTGTGTTATTGCACATGTTAGCGTACAGCAGAGCCTGCGTGCAGTGGGGTTGAAGAGCAGCGTGGGGTCGGTTTCCTTGCTTTGGCATGTGTCTGCCGTGATGCCCCCAGGAAGAGAGAGACGCTTTTCGTGGACTCTGGTCCTCCACACCTTCACAGCTGGAGGAGATCTCTCCTTCCAGACCCTGGCCGGCAGGAATCGATAGGACGCCAGTGGCTTCGGTGGAGTGATACTGCTTTGCATCAGTGGGATTCCCAACTGCAAATTACATCTCAGTCTGCCAAAGCTGCCTTGTTTTGTGCAAACACTGATTTTTAGGTACAAGTGGGAGAAATCTGTTGGTGGAAGCAGCTACAACGAGCACGTTCACTTGTTAGAAATCTGCACCGTGTGCCGAACTCGCAGCCTCTGCTTTGTGCTGAGCTGAAAATGAGCAGAGAGTGGAGGATGCACATGTTTTCAGAGAACAGGGGAGAGCTGGCAGTGGCAGAGATAAAAGCAACATATGTCTGATTGAATAAATGGAGAAATGCAGGCCAGATGGTTGGAAATACTAAGAACTGTTTAATAATTTCTAAACTCTCTGCTCTCTGGAGCAAGATTATGGGCACTTGCAATCTTTTCCTCTCTGCTCAGTTTGCCTCCTGTGTTGGCTGCATTACTCTTGGCTTCGGGCAGAGCTCTTGATGTTGTTTGTGACCTTCACAAACAAATATGACCGTCAGAAATTTGTGAAATTATTATCTGGGGTATAAATGTTAATCATCTTTCAGGGAGCGGCCAATGATTTGTAAGGAAGATCCCTCCGTCCCAGGGAGGTGGGGCTTTAGAAGTGCCTTTGTGGCTGTCCCAATCCTATATGTGTTACAGGGTCTGGACAACGTGGCAGTAATTGGGGTTGGTCCTGGGGGAGGCTGGTCTCTCGGTCTGATTCACACTGACCTGGCTGGGCCGGTTTGAAAACAGGAGTGTCTGTGCCGAACGCTAGCAAAATCACTGTCCGCTCCCCGGAGCAGAGGGCGAGTCGATCCGTGGGACAAGCACAACTGTTCCAGCCACTGGACTCGGGCAGGGCAAGGTCTGACTTGCACCGGCTCTGCTCTGGCTCCTTCCAAACCGTATAACTCAGCAGAGAAGCTGAGCTCAAACCATTTGTGTTGCAGCAATCGTCTTTCCTGGGAGAGAATTTGGAAACTGGGTCCTACGCGGTGCCACCCTCCTCCTGGCAGTGGCTGAACCATGCGTTACGTGGGGACGGGAGGAGGGAGGATGCGTTCGAAGGGCTTTGGGGATGAAGATAAAGGTGCTTGAAATGCTGCTAGGGTTGGGTCCTCAGGATATTTTCTGGTGATTGCCCACTGCTGCGTTGTCCTCCCTGGAGCCTGGGAAGGACTTGGAGAAGCTGGGAGGACGCTTCCCCATACTACATCTCTGTGGCCAAATATCTCGTCTTCGTTACGGGGGTGCGAGGGGGCGGTGAGCGCAGCGGGACGAATTAGTGCGGGAGGTGGATGGGGTGGTGTTACTGCAGGCTCAGGGCACGATCAGGGTGGTGGTGTAAGGACAGGGGCCAGGCTGGAGCAGGCAGGAGCCTGCGTCCTCTGGTCCATCCCGGCGTTCAACCTCTTGCGAGGTTAGCGGCTGATTTTCTCCCCGAGTTTCCAAGAAGACCTGGAAGTGCCAAAATAAGATGGAGAACGCTGACCATGCGCTATTGCTGGCCAGGACAGGAGAGGAGAGGAGAGGTTTGCAGCGCTGAGAGGAGCTGTGCTCTGCCGTCACTGCCAGCCAGCTTCCCAGGCGTGGGAGATTAGGGTTGTGCAGGCGTGTGGCCGGCTTTGCAAATGACCCAAACTCACACCTTTCTGAGGGTCCCTGGTAATTAGAGGAGCTGCTTTGTGCCGGCGATTCACCTCTTCTCCAGAAAAGCTTCTCTCTTTGGGAAGGCACAAATACAAGTCCTTTGCAGGTCAATGGGGAAGTCAAGCTTTGGTTTCTTGTGGTCAAAAGTCAAATTTTCTTCAAAGCAGGAGTTTGCATTTTTTCTAAAGACAAAGAAAGTGACGATCTTCCAAGTGGAATCTTGGATTTGGTCGGTGTTGGTGTTTCAAAACTGGGGAGGTTTTGAGCAGAAAACGGACGTTTGTGTTTTAGGGGAAAGGCTGATCTTTTTGCTGCTTCAGAACCTCATAATCGGCTGTCAAGTTTCTCTGTGGATGGTTGTAAAAATAGATACTGTTATATTGTCTTTAAAATATTTGTTGTTTTGCACCAGCCAAATTGCATTCAGGGTTGTTGTGTGGTCTCTTCAGGGATGGATCCTGCTGACCCCTGTCCAGGTACCACTGATTTGAGAGCTGACCCCTCTTGGGTTTTGTGTGCTGCTAGAAGAGCTGTTGTGCTCCTCCCCAAGGTGGGGACACTTCAGAAATTAAAAAATTATATTCTTTGGGTGATCTTTATTTATTTATTTTTTTTTTAAAAAGTGTCCTTGGAGGGAAAAGGGATGGTAGGAGCAGAAACTGCAGTTACATTAAGTTGGAAATCCTAAATAATCCAGAAATAATGCAGGTTGCACTTTTTGAAGTTGCTTTCTTCCCTTGCACAATGGAAGGGAGAAAAAAAAAATCTGTGTATATACCCTTTTTCAAGGAAACTGAATTGCAAATAAGAAAAACAAATTTGAGTTAATTCTTCTTTTCCAAGCACAGGTCCATTCAACATTTTAAAAGTCAAGGGATTTAGGGATCTGGAGACAGCGTCAATGTTTTTTTGGTAACAAGTACAAACTGTAGCGGGTTTTAAGACTTCAGAAGCTGTTTCTGATTAGTATCTTTTCTTTTGACAACTTTTTTTTTTTCTTTTCAGAAAAAAAAAAAGGGAAAGGACTTTTTGTAACACAATTGGGCTAGAGATGGGGAAAAATCTGTTTGAAATATGCAGGGACCTGAAAGAAAATCTTGAGTGAATAATAAGTTTAACTGACCTTAAAATATCCCATTGCCATGAGGGATTTGAGAGTAATACTTCAAATGGATTTTTGATGAGGCTCTCCAGGCTGTGGGGAATTGAATATTTTACCCAACACGTTTTCTGATCTAAATTTTCACAATAACTAGGCAAAACTGTTCTGAAATGCCTAAAGAAGTTTTTGGTTTGTTTTTGTGTTTTTTACTTTAAAGCTACTGCCGTGCAGGGAAAAATCAATTTACTGAAATGTGACTTTTCAGAACTATTTTTTTCCCCAACATTAAATTTCATCCTGAAGCAGAATTTGTCCT
Organism: Aptenodytes patagonicus; assembly: GCF_965638725.1. Lineage (NCBI taxonomy): Eukaryota > Metazoa > Chordata > Aves > Sphenisciformes > Spheniscidae > Aptenodytes > Aptenodytes patagonicus. The sequence continues at coordinate 5,687,819 of NC_134961.1, forward strand.
GGCAGCAAGTGTCTGTCCACATCCTCAGCAGGTACCCGCCGGTGCAGTGGGAACCAGCACGGCATTATCCCCGTGCCCGCTGGGTCGTGTCCCTGGCGGGGGGGCAGCGTGTGCCCCGTGCCTGGCACCAGCCCGGGGGCTCTGGTGGGACCCTGGTGCGGTGTCACTCTCCCCGGGATCCCCGTCCTCCCCTCCGTGGGCAGAAAGCCCACGCTGGTGGGGGGTGCGTGGGCAGACACCTCCGGGAGAAGCGCTCCGAGCGGGCAGGGCATCCTTTGCCAGGGCGCAGAGGGACCCCCAAATCCCAGGACAGACCGTCCCTGCGGTCGCTTCTCTCTGAAGCGGATACAACCAGCGCTTTCTGAGCTACCTTGCTGTCTGTCCGTCCCTCCATCCCTCCATCCATCCATCCGAGGGGCCGATTCAATCACAAGCGGGCAGTGGGACATCGGTGCCTGCAGGAGCGGTGGGGCTCCGCGATGGGCTCCATTCATTCCCACTGCCCTGGAAAACGGAGCACAAAGCGGCATTAACGCCCCATCCTGCCCCCGCCCCCCCGCCCCTCGCTGCACCGGCCCCTCTGATCCCGAGGCTTTCCTGGACCAGTCCCTGGGATTGGGATGGGAAACCCGAGGGCTCTGCCACTGCAGGCAGGAGGTCCCATCCGGGGCCGGGCGCTGCCTGCCAGTCAGGCACAAACCCCCCACGAATTACGGACGCGCTGCCATAAGACGGCCGGGGAGCTTTCACAGCGTGCGCCGCTCTCGCCATTGAGACGTTTGACTGGGGGAAGCTGCAATCCAGTCGGATGCTGCGGAGAAAATGGGAGCTTTATGCTCTTTTGGCACAGGGCGACGCACGCGCGGTCCTGCCCCGGCTCTGGCCTGTGTATCGCTCCTTTTCTTTTTTCGTTATGATTTTTTTTTTTTGGTGTGCTATAGACCTGTGCAACCCACGCTGAAACCCATTCCTTGTGCTGAGCCTCTCCAGCCGCCGGCTCGGGCAGAGCCGCTTGAGTCCCCTCGCTGCAGGCTTGTCCTCGTGGGTGGCTTGCAGTCAGCAGGCAGTGGCTCTGCCCGGCTCTCAGGGCCTTGGTTACGCGTGCTTTTTCAGCATCTTTTTTACTTTAGTGATTATGAAAACAAGCTCGGTGGACTTGAGCCGGACGAGCACCCTGCCTCTGCTGGCAGATAAAAAATAGATCTGTTTTATCTGCTAATGAAGTTTGAGTTGTGGTGTTGAGGAGTGGAACAGATGAGTTTAGCGAGTGGTGTGAGCCTGCGTAAATGCAGCATCGCTGTCAGCATCCCAGACATCCCCCTTGGCCTGCGGAGCACCCGGGTGGGCTGGGAGGGCACCGGGCAGGGTGGGTGCAGGCAGCCACCGCTCGGTGCCATCCCGACCCACTGCCAGCACCTCTCTCCCTCCACGTCCCTGCTTTATTTTGCTTTTATTTTTCCTGCTGCAGCCATCCCTCGGTGTCCCAGCCTGGGGCCGAGCCCAGCCTGCTGAGCCACTGTCACCGGGAGGAGAGCTCTGCTCATGCCCACCGTTCATGTCCGCACAGACCGACCCTGGCTTAAAAACCATTTCCCATCAGGGTCGCTCTACCCCAGCTGCAGCTCGGAGGGCCCGAGTGCCCCCGGCGTCCCCGCAAACTCTGCTGACTGCTGGGGGTTAATTTGCTATGTGCTCTCCATTTTCCTCCTTACACAGTTGGGTGGAAAAACAGAGCTGAAGGAGAGGTGGCCCCGGTTCCTCTGCCTGTGGACATCGTAGCGCCGGCCGCTGGCATGCCGTGGGCTCATCGCTGCTGCGGTGTCCTGGTGGTCTGTGGGTCTGTGGGCTGGTGCGACCACGCAGACGGGGCCGTGACCGTGCAAGCTCATGGTGGTTCAGTAGGATGCATCGGTGCAGCACGCTCACGTGTGCTCGTAAAGCCAGCCAGCGTGAGCCCAGCGTTTGCATCCTTCACGGTGCTGGTGTGCCTCTGTGCATGGCTTTTTTAGAGTGGGGGGACCTGATGTGAGTGTGATCTGACCTCGGGGACCTTGTGGCTCCCCACAGCGGGGCAGCTCCTGCTGACGCTCACCCCAGAGCCCGGCTCTGCCCGGGCCCCTGCTCTACAGGTGGGGTTTCTGGCCAGATCCTCCAGCATCCTCCTTGCAACATCCCCTGCGTCCCCGGAGGCTTTTAGGCTGGTGCTTCCCAAGCTGTGGTCTGTGGCAGTGGTGTGGAGCAGCGAGCCGCTCCAGCCATACGGTCTGTGCCGGTGCTCCCTGACAGCTCGGTGCCAGTCGGCTTCAGAGCTGCATTGCACTGGGGCACGGCTCCCTGATTTCCAGCCTCCCCGATTTCCAGCCTCCCCTTCCTCTGCGGCTTCAGCCGTGCGAAGGGGTGCAGAGCCCGGCCCGGGAGGGAGTGGGGGGGTCAGCCTGGCGGTTGCCTTTTCCACATCACCAACTGCGGAGATGAGGACAAGGATGCCGGAGGAAGACGTCCCGGGGGGGGGCATGGTGGCACCCCAGAGGCTGAGTCAGCAGGTGAAGGGGCTGTGGGAAATGCTCCCATCAGCTCATAACGTCCCACCCCACATGAGTCCAGCAGCAAACAAGCTCCCAGTGTCCTCCCTGCTTTTACAGTGCAGCTGGAGTTCCCAGGTGTGCCGGCCGCCGGCTGAACGTGCCTTGGGAGGAATGCCTCTCGGCCTCCCACCACTTAATGCACTCCAAACAGCCCCAGATTTTTCCTCTGTTGCATTCAAAAAGGGGAAGAAAGAGAATATTGTGGTCCCGCAGCAACGCCCGGGGCCATGGGCTGGGGAGCTTCCCCCACGCCTCCCAGGGGCACGCAGACCACGCCAGAGTCCTGCTCGCTTTCTGCTGGCACAGCTACTGGGAACGCCAGCTCCCCGGGTCCCTGCTAAGTGGGTGATCCTGCCGGAGCCATGGGATCATTGCCTTGTTCCTGGCTGGTGTAATGTTGGGCTCCAGGATCTGGCCCTTGCCCTGCTCGTGACTATTTTTAACAGAGATGCTGTTCGGTGCACGCGTGAGCAGGGGTGTAGCTGTGCTGGGCTAAAAGACCTGTCGATTCAGCTGCGTGGTGGCTGGGTGGCTGCTCTCGAGCCCTGGCCAAGGGACACCGGTGGACCAGTGCGCTGGTGTTGGTGAGCCGTGGGCTGATCTGCCCCACCACGGTTATTTCAGCACCTCCTGGGAGTTCAGCACTTCCCTCCATGCTGCTCTAGGAGCTGGTCCCGGTTGCAGAGATGGCTGCGGGGAGGCCAGGCTGCCTCCCGCCGGGCAGGAGCAGCCCCTCTGCAGGAGCACACGAAGCTGTTGCCTTTGTGGGTGCTCGGGTGCAGGGCTCGGGTGCCGGCGGTGCTGGGCTTCGTCATGGACCAGCTCTTTGTCTGCAGTTGCTGATTGACGGGACAGGGATGGTGGCAGAAGAGCCGGGCTGCTCTCCGGTTAGTTTTCTCTGCCTGGCGCTCGCTGTCCCCGTCAGTTGTGTAGGACAGGGTTTCCATGACTGCCGCTTGTCGATGATTTCTTAGGCTGGGTATTAGCAGACAACAGCCCAAATTGCGCTGCTATGCTTACTGTGTCCACGGCTGTGGTCTCCCCGGTGCTTTTCCTTATCAGCGGCTGTTCATGAAGCTCCTTCACAGCAGGACCATCAGCTGCTGCAAGCCTTGATGTTACCAGTCCTTTAAATACAGCCTGTCTTACTGGTTGCATGCCCTGCTGTGGGCTTGGCTCCACGTGTCCTCAGGCTCTGCAGCCCAAACACACCGTCCAGACCTCCGCTGCGGACCTTGGCCCTCGCAAAGCCCCCAGCTGCTCCTCGCCTCGGGCTGGGTTATCGGGAACAGCTGCCAGGGATGCGGGGGATCGATCTCTCCATCTAGCTGCACGCTCCCATCCGTCAGCCCTCCACCCATCCATCATCACCCAGACATTGAAGTGTCTGGTTAAGGATGCTAACACGGTGACGCTGTAGGAGATGAGGAATAGATTCAGGCTCCTGGCTGGTGGAATTACTGCTTTCCTTCTCACCCAGGTACACCAAACCGTTCCTAGTGCTGTGGAAGTGGGTGAGTGAGTGTCCATGTGGTCCCATGCTGGGCTCTGGGGTGGCGAGGAGCCCATGGGAACATGGCTCTAGCTTTTTCATGTCTCCAGAGTGCCAGGTGGCTGTGGTCCTCCCACGTATTGCAGCCAGGTCTGACTCCCTTTGGACCAAGAGAGTTTTATGTTGCAGCAATTGGCCTGCAGGTCGTTAATGGAGGCGGCCGAGGTGGCCACCAGCCTGTCTGCTGCTGATGCCCCAGGGGGAAAATGAGCTGGGTTAAAAAAATGAGCTGGATTTAAAAAATGAGTTGGGTTTTCACCTCTCCTGGGAGTTACTGTTTGTTTCTAAACACAGCCCAGGAGAGACGGTGTCAGTCCCAGGCAGCCTTGGTCTCTGCCGCCACAGAATCACTTGCTGTGCCTTGCTCCCTGCTCTGCCAGGCTGCGAGTTGGGAGGGCCTCTGGTGCTTATGGAAACGTTTTACTGCTGATAAGTTTAGGGGCAAAAACTACAGGCTGTGAGTAAACAGCTGAGGGCAGGGAGGGGGGATGCACGGGGCACCCTGCTAGCGCCCGTGCCCCTCCAGTCCTGTCCCGGGGAGATGTTCTCCCAGGAGGGGCTGCACCTGGAGCACAGCCACTTTATTAGACACCAGAGAATCCACACAGGCAGCCTCAGTATGAGCTCACCCACGTTACGAGACATGAGAGCGCCCACATCAGAGGGTCGGCCGCTGCGACGCTGCGGGGCTGCCTGTGCTTCTAGTCCTCAATCAATCCCCAGGGATAAGGGGCAGCAGCGCTTGGGGGCCGGTCGCTTTTGGAGGAGCAGCGGCTGGCAGCTGCCGGCGTTTACAGCCCGAGGCTCCTGCTCCGGCAGCAAAACGCAGCTTGAGGGCAGACAAGCATTTCCTCCCGCCCCGCCTCGGTGGTCTCGGCAGAGACGCGGTGGTCTCGGGCTCCTGAGGAGCCACTGCTCTTGTAAAAGCGAGGCAGGGTCCTGTCTGGCTTTACAGGGGCAGCCCAATGGAGCCCCGAGCATCCCTACGGAGCAGGACCTCGTGCAGTCCTGCTGCCTCGGCAAACACCGGTGGGATGGCAGGGGCTTCCCGGCAGGTCTGGGAGAGCAGCCCTGAGGCCTCTGATGCCCAGCCCTGGTTTGGACCACGCTCGCTGATGGAGGCATTGCTCTGTTTGCCGTGAGCCAGGAGAGGGGTCGCTCACTGGGGAGAGGGGCTGGAGGTCTGGATGCCCCTCGCTCCGCCACCGCGCAGGGCTGGGCAGCGCCCGGGGGGCTCGGCCGCGAGCCGTGGAGGTGGCGGCGTGCTGGCACAGTTGGCACAGTTCTCGGGGGAGCACCACCTTGGCTGGTCGTTGACTTCCCAATTTTCAAACGTAGGAAGGAAAATCAACCTATTGCTTCCTGGAAGCACGTAAAAGTTGATGACTGGAAACAGCACAAATTAAATTAAGTACGTATTATCGTAGCTGCATCAGTGGAAAAGGCGGTGCAAGATTTACTCCCTTCCTCTACAGGGGCAAAACGAAGAGCAGGTTTCTGCTTCTGCCAGCCTCCACGCTTCAACCTCTGCTGCTCTGCTGGCCACCCGCTTCTGAGGGCTTAAGACTGTCTCGAATATATACAATGGCACATAATAACTTGGGAGCAAATAATGTAGCCTTTGAGTTCCTCTTCCCTCTTTCTGAAGCCCCGAGCCTGGGGCTTTGCAGAAATGCCCTGTCTTTGCTGCGGCTTCTCTGCCCCGCTTTGCCAGGGCTGGGTGAGTCCCTCCTGCAGTGCCCTGCCTGCTGCAGAGGCGGCGTTTTGCCCAGCCCGAGGGTCTTTTCCCCGTCGGGAAGAGAGGCTGTGGCAGCGAGACACGCTAACGTCGTGGGGCTGGGGCGTGCTGGGATGCTTGCTCATTTTTTTCCTTATGAAAAAGGCAGTTTGGGGACAAGCCAGCAGCAGGCTGTCCCCAGAGGCTGGCGTTACCCTGGGGTGTGGGGTCAGGACTGTGAGCCTTAGGACATCTGGCCTGGCTGCTGTTATTAACTGATGCCCAAGACCTGGCAGAGTCCGGCCCCTGGCTCCAGGGAGGACTTTCCTGCTTGCGAGCGCAGCTCTGCCCAGTGTGGTGGGCAGGGACGCCTGCCAAAGGTGGCTCTGCCTCGGGAGCTGCTTAATGAGAAGATTACTGAGGGTCTTTCCAACTTCTGCAAATGAGTTTTAGTTGCAAGGAGCGTATTTCTCCCTCCTCCGCAACGCTGGGCACCCAAATACCCTGGTACTGAGTGGGACCTGGGAAGCCTGACGCCCAGCAAAGCTGACATGGATGGGGCTGCTGGGTTTTGGGCTGTGCTGGAGTTGCCTGGCCCCGAGCCGAGGGCAGCGGTCGGGGTCCCGGCTGCCACTCGGCCACAGCTTTTCATGGAAATGTGCAAACTTCCTATTTTTGATCCTTGTCCTCCGTCAAATCCGGCTGGAATCGGCCGGTGGGATCGGACGTGGCTGGGGGAAGACGGGCAGACAGCTGGGCGGACAGGCAGACAGACCGTGTGATTGCTTAAGCCACATTTCCTTAGGAAGCCAGGCTAAAAATAATCAAAATCCCCTCCTTTCCCACAAACAGCTCCGTTTGCCACAAACTGATGCTTTTCCAGTGAAGAAATGTTTTGTTAGAGAATTCCCAGTTGTTCCTGCTGAAGGGAGGGAAGGAAGGAGGGAGCACCGACGCCGGGGCGAGAGACCTGAACCTGCCGGGCTGTGGATGGAGCCCCTCTATCTCCGCCCGGGCACCTCGGGCTCATCCAGCATGGGCGCTGGGAGCTGGCAATGGCTCAGCCTGGGGCACGGGGCTGAAGAAACTCCCGTATCCTCTGAGCCTTCCCTGTGCCTCCATGGCCCCTTTCTCTAGAGCTGGAGAAACAGCTTTTTTTTTTGCCTTTTTTTTTTTTTTTTGCAGCAAAGTGCGTAATCCACCCACGTCTCCCTCCTCGGTGGGGGATTTCCTTCGCCTGGGGACCAGCTGAACCACAGTGCGAGGGGAGGGGGGGGGGGACGGGCTGCTGCCCCGCTGGGCACCCAGCAGCATCCCCAGCATCCCGAAGCCTTGTTGTCCAGGCTTGGCTGGATTTCTGAGGTTTCTCCCTTATCTGTGGAGGAAACAGTTATTAGCTCCCATGTGATGGGCTGCAGATTGGGGAGAAAAGTCCTGCACATGCATGGAAGTGGCTGAGCAGGTTGTCAGGGAGAATAACCGTTTGGCAGCTGCTCCGGGGCCGCGAGCTGGGCATCGGGGCTCCTCTCCCAATTCCCTCTGCCTGGCTCCTGACGGCGTTTCGGCACATGCCGCTGGATGGGATGGCACGGAGCGGTTCGGGCTGCGTGAGCGGTGCCGGCTCACGTCACCACTGCGCTCCGGGCGAAGCTCGGCTCTGTTCTTTGCCAGGAAACAGGGCTTTTTCTGATAGCAAAAAAAAAAAAAAAGAGCTAAATTTGTTTCCCATCCTCCCCCAGGCTGTATTACAAATTTGACACAGATGGGGAATCTTTTTTGTTTCTGTGGAAAAACTGGATGCATTTTCCATCCCAACAAGAGCAGCATGACAGCATTCGACCCGAGACAAACACCAAACAAACTGTATTTCTGTTTTTTGTCGTTGACAGAGGCGGGGAAGGCAGATGAGCTCCTCTAGCTCGGAGCCGTCATGAGCTGTAGCACACGTAGCACGTGCTTTGCAGAGAGCTGGGAGCTGCTCCGGGGGGCACCGGCCGGGTGCAGCGATGGTGACCATTACAAGGGCGGTTTAGATTGAAGTTTCCCCTGTCTACCCCCAAAGCCAGGGAGGGAGGGCGCAGACTGCAGCACCGATGCAGAAACTGGGGGGATGCAGGGGTTTGGGCTGATGGATGCTGTTGCAACCTCCACTCCAGGGAAGGGGGAGACAAAAGGGTGGTTTGCTCTTGCCTGGGGGCTGTTGGGCACCATCTGGGCTTTGCTCTCCAGCCGCAGGGTGAAACCTCTCTCCTTTCAGATGCAGTTATGGCTCCCTCGCCCTGCTCGGCAGGGGAAGGTGGCGAGGAGGAGGGCTGGGCAACCCTGGCTCCATCCCTGCCTCCTTACAGGCAGCTGTCTCGAGGGGTTGGGGGGTAACTGTCGCCTTTGGATGGGTTAACCTGGGGGTAACCTGCTGCTCTGCAGAGCTGCTGCCCGCTCCAGGCCATCAGGCAGCATGCAGGCAGCGTGCAGCCATGCCTCCTGCCAGGGCTGGGCAGGCAGCAGCCCAGCGATCGCCTGCTCGAGCTGTCAAAGGCATTACAGCAGTGCTGGGGAGATGGGAACAGCTGGATCCTGCCCACAGCCCGGCCATGGCTGGGGTCCGGGGGGGGGGGGGTGGTGGTCCGCGGTCGCAGGACTGCTGCCTCAGCACATTTCTGCCCCTCCTGCCCGCACGCAGCTGCGGCATCGCTGCCTCCCTGTCCTTCCCTCCGTGGGCAGCCCCCCTGCCCCACACCTGCAGCGGCTCCCGGGGCCACGCGCCTGCGGGACATCTGCTCCCTGCCCCGAGCCCCCCGGCAGCCCCGTGGAGGGTCCCCGCGTGCCAGCCAAGAGCTGATGCTGCAGATGATGCCACTCATCTGCCAGCTATTGAACCCGGCCCAGGCACCCGCGGAGGTTTGTCTAAACTCAGGTAATTGCACCAATATGGTGCTTTTCCTCCCTCGGGCCAAACCCTACAGCTCGTGCATCACTTCGGGCTGTTTCTTGAAGCTGCTGCTTGCTCAGAGCAGAGCCGGGCTGGTCCAGCGCCACGCAGCGAGAGCAGGACTGGTGCTGCTGGCTCCCGTTACCCCCCTGTCCCCCCTCGCTGCGGGCAGCCTGGGGCACCCTCCTGCTCAGACCCCGGTGCCGGCGGCAGCTGCTGGTGATGGGTGTCCGGCACTAGAGGATTTTGATGCTGCGGGGCACAGGGTCCCCCCCATGTAGGGGCAGCATGGGGGGATGCTCCTGGCAAGCCGAGGTGTCGGCAGGCTGGGATGGAGGGTGGGGGGAGCTGGGGCAGAGCGAGGCACCAGCTCGGTTCTCCTCCATCGGAGGGCTGGGACAGCAGCGAGCAGCGGATCCCGTTCACAGGAGGATTGAGGTGCGCAGTCACCGGCAATTTTGGCGAGCCTTAGGTTCCCAAATACCTTTGTGGATCTGGCCAAGAGAGCTTAAAACTGTCACTGGAAACTGTGCTGATGGATCCCCATGGCTTCGTTGCAGACCTCAGACCTGGCTCCAGTTCACAAGCAAGGACTGATTTATGTTTTCTTAGGTAGAAATGAGACAGTTTTGGATGCGTTTCAGAGTGACTCGTGGTTAGTTTGAAGCTGAAGCTTCGAGCAGGACTCGGTGCTTGTTCAGCAGGGGAGAGCCAGACTGGGAAAGCATTTTTGCAGAAGCCTCCATGAAAGGTAGTCGATGGACTCGCCACGTGCTAGATCGGCACACGGTGATGGGAGAGGTGTTACTCCGATGGCAGGGGTCGGGCTGTCACCTCACTCGGAGCATCTTTGATTTCTAAGTCATCAGATCCAACCAGTGCAGTTTTAAACTGGACGCAGAAGGCACTGTGGGCGGGAGAATTACATTAAAATTGCTTTTGTTAAAGCAGTTGAATTTGCTTGGTTTAAAATGTGGACTTAAATTTACTTGATTTACCTTCTGGAGTAGGACCCGGGGTCCTCAGTCAGGGAGGTGCAGGGAGACCCCTGGCAGCACCATGGCAAGGGCTCTGCCTGCTGAGCGTGGTCCTGGCTCATCTTCTCCCAAAGCCACCCCGGGAGGAGCCACGAGAGGAACCTCAGCTCCCGCCCTGGGCTCAGACCCCCTCTCTTCAGCCCTGGCCGGGTCCGTGTGCCATCACGCACCATGGTGCTGGGGCAGAGGAGCTGCGTGTCCCGGGGGCACCCCGGGGAGGGAGTTTTTCTTGATCCCTTCTGCCAGTAGCATTTTCCGCTGGCTGTCCAGTTTGGAGCCCGGGCCAGCTCTCCCTTCCCCCCAACCCTCTTCATTCATGGGGGAGACACGATACCTGGTGCAGTGCTTGGGTACACTGGTTCAGAGGTAACCTCTGGTGAGTTTATGTGTCGGACCATGGGGGTTTATGGCCAATCCATTACTCTAAAATGCATTAATTGCTTTCTAAAGAGCACCCGACCCTTGGTGATGCCAGCAGAACCTGGTGGCCCTGCCACATGGCTTCCGATCCCAGCTCTCCTCCGGGAACCAGAAAGTGCAAAGTTCCCATTTTTGTCCATTTAAAAGAGGAGGAAAGGTAAAAAAGACTTGAAAATGTTGGAATGAGTTATGTTAAAAGTTGTGAGGCTGGGGGGATCTCTTCTCTTCCCCAAAAGCTGCTGGGGGGTCCCTTCCTCGCCCCCCAGCCCGGTGGGATGGCTGTGCAGGAGGTGCGGATGGAGGATGGAGAAGAGCATGGCAAAGGGCTCTCTCCTCCCCGGAGCATGAGCCGGAGGGGGACAGCCAGCCCTGCCGGCGGTGGCCTCAGAGCGGCCATCTGGAGAGCCCGGCAGCCCCTTCCCCATCGCTTTGCGAGGGTCCGGGCCGGGGCTGGCCGAGGCGGCGGGGCCAGCCCCATACTGAGATCAAATAAACACAAATACACTGAAATTATTCATGGCTCTGGGGACTTGTCTCGATGCCTCGTCAGCATCTGCTAATCAAATCAAAGCAGCTGTCAATTCGCCGGCAGCGGGAAGGTCTCGCTCTGGCAGACATGTGTGGATTCCTCCTTTCTTCCTCCCTCACGCGGGCTCCTGCTGCTCCTGCACCTGCGGCGGGGCTGGGACCGGGGTGTTCCACGTGGGGCTCCTGCCCATGTGCCCTCCCCAGGGCAGGCAGGGCTGGGCAGGGCTGCCCCGGCTGCTGGGGATGCCCCTCGCCTGCACCCCATGATCCAGACAAGGAGGGATCCCAGGGACCCATCACCGCAGAGGGCAGTGCAGGTCCTGCCACTGGCACCGAACCCTGGCTAATTAGTCTGAGCTAATTAGCTGAGAGCCTGTGGCTTGGGCTGGCACCGCTCATGGGCTGGGACCGCCTGCAGCCACTCTGCCCCAGGACGTGGCACCGCGTGGCTGCAGGGGGATGGATGCACTTGAAATATTGGAGGATTTTGCCTCAAATTTGAGTATTGCAGCTCTGCGGCGTGGCGGGCGCTGGCGTGCAGCAGTCCGAGGCCCTGCAGGCAACTGCAGAATTATAGATGACTCTTTTTTTAATGTGCCCTCCCAAAAGCAGCAGACGCTGCCGTGCCGTGCATGGGGTTAAGCCGTGGGAGAGAAAAACACCGTCTGCCCATGGGCACAGAGGTGCTCGGGGAAAACTTGCTCGTGCATTGCAGAGGCTGCATGGGGAAACCCCTGCATCTGAGGAGCTGCCAGGGCGGAGGCGAGTGCGGCTGCGGTGCTGGGTGCACGGTGGGTGCTCTGCTTTTCCATCCCTGGAGCATCCAGACGGGATCTGGCCATAGTTTGGCTGCGTGGGGTGAGGTGGAGTCGCAAGGGTGAGGGCGGAGGTGGTGCTGCGGTGTTGCACCGCTCATGCCATGACCTGAGAGACCTTGATGTCCTTGTGCTTTCTCATTTGTCTCTTAGGAACTGCTTCTTAACTAGAGTCGTTTTCCTTTTGCCTGCTCGAGCATCAGGAAGTGAAAGAATTCCCATTTCTGCTGGCCACGTAACTTTAAACCTGAAAAAAATGCTATTTTGTGGACTTTTTACGTCCTTCCTGTGCTCTCCTCGGTCTAGGTAGGAAACCAGGAACGATCAGCCCGTTGCTGCAAGAGGATAATTTAGTGAAAACCAATATGTGTATTTTTTAGTTGTAATTGAAAACAAAGACCTTAGACATACTTATAGTGATCTCAGGGATTTTTTTTCTATTTTTGTTCTATTTTTTTCAAACAGCAATAAATTTTGCATCTGAGCAGCCTGCCAGAAGCGCGCTGCCTGCCTGGAGTGCTCAGGCTGGGGACAACTGGTCCGTAAAAAATAGCTGGCCATTGGAAGTATATAAGTATGCGTTAATCGCGTTACGCCCGTCCGAGTGGCGTGTGCCTTCTCGGCACAGCATTGCAATTGCCTGGGTTAGCAGGGTGCTCTCCCAGAGCAGCGGACATGGGGCCCTTCCCCTCCCCAGGCTGTCGTGCTGCAGTGATGCAGAGCCCCCAGCCTGGCAGCCCCATGCAGCTTTAAGAGCAAATTTTCCTTATTTACTGGAGCGCCCAAGGATCCCAGTTATCAGAGGTACAAAATTTGTCACCGGTGCCTCTACTCCGGTTGCAGAAGAGCATAATTTGTGTTTCACTGCGTTCAGACAGCAAGCCAGGTCATAAAACACAAGATGCATGGCGAGGGGAGAGAGTATTTAAAAGGCTGATTCCGCTGAAAGGTGTAATAATCTGCTGGATTACTTGCCACGGTAGCTGCAGGAAAATTTACTGCCTTGGAAAGAGATTATCAGCAGCCGCTGCTGCCAGCAGATTTCTTCCTTTTCTTTTATAAGAGGAAGGAAGCTTTTAATTGAATTCCTGCTGCTTGTGCCTGCGAGCGGTGCTCTCCCCCCGCAGCCAAACCGCCGCATCAGTTCTCACAAGTTGGAAGGGAAAAAAACGATCCCGACTATGCCAATTTTTATCCTTATCTCCCTTCTCAGGTGTGAGAGGGAAATTCAAGCCTGTGTTTGAATTATGCTGGTGTGAGCTTACACGTGACCAGCGCCTTCCTTGCTTGGAGCCTGAAGGTGCTGAGCTGGTGGGGGGAGGTCGGATCTTCCTGCAGGGGCTGGGTCTTGCTCCGGAGGCATGAAGAGGAGAGGAGGTTTGTTCCTGGGCAGCCCCATGCCTTGCTCCCAGGCAGCCCCTACCTCCTTCCCCGGTCCAGGGCTCCAGGAGCATCTCACCAAGCCCCAGCTGCAGGAACAGTCTTTGCACGGATGGCACCGGGGCTACCTCCGCTGCGAGCTGAGCAGAGACCCCAACCCCGAGCATCCCTTCCCGCAAGCGGGGACAAAACCCGAGCGTCTGCATCCCTCCATCCTGGTCCCTGGCAGAGAACGGAGCCGGAGCACCTTCCCGAGCTGGAGCTCAGGGCCACTTGTGTGCTGAGTTTGCAAGTCCTTCTGCAGTGCCCCCAACCATATGCTGGAGGGACCGGACCGGGGCTTGGCGGGGGCGTGCGGGGGGGTTGGTTTTGTTTGATTTCATTCCCCTGGAAGGGAGGAGGGCGGTGGCAGGCCGGGGCAGCTAACCCCTTTAATTGTGTGCAATGAAGGCTGACAGTGCCGAGGCGCAGCCTTTAAAAGGGGTACTGAACCTTTAATTCCTGAATAAATCATCTCCAGTCTGTTGCTCCTTCATCTGCAAGCTGTTTGGGCGCGGGTACGTATTCACTGCTGGGAAGGGTCATTTGGAGATCAGAGCCCTCGATTGACCCGGGTCACAGGCAAGACACCTGCCACAGGCTGTCCCCGCGCCCCCGGGGCCGCTGGGACTCGGGAATCAAAGGGACACCGGGGAGCCAGCAGCGGGAAGAGGGTTTCTAATTGCTGCCACGCAGACGCGCTTCATTCCAGAGGGATGGAGAGGGCTCTGCGCGCCCGCTGCAGTCCTGCCCTCGTCTTAACACCGGCCCCAATCCAGCATCCCAGCAAGGCTGGGCACGTGTCAGAGCCCACGCTTTCTGTAGGGTTTCGGGGGATTCACGTAGCTATTTCGTTTCTCACCTGTTTTAACCCAAGCAGTGGGTTCAGCTGCTTTTTCACTAATGGTTGTTCAAAATACAGCTTTGCTTGCTGCAAGCAAAATATTGCTCCTGGGAACATGAGGTTGGTTTTGCTTCAGGTCCTCCTCCTGCAGTTGAGGGCTGCAGGCGGCACTGTCCTGCTGTTATTCTGTCTCTGGGTGAGCTTTGAGGTAGCAAATGTCCCCGTGGACTGTGGGGTGCCCGATGCTCACTGCTGCAGCCGTGGGTGATGACTCCAGCGGTGAGCAGGAGTCCCAGGGTGGCCGTGGCTTTGTGCCTTGGCCAAGGGGCACCGCCTTCAGCAAGAGCACAGGGGGGGACCTGAGCGGTGCTGGCTGTGATGGGTCCCTGGCAGATGTCAACAGGGAGTTCAGCTGCTCTGCATTTTTGGGGTAACCCCATGCAGTGTAGCTCCACAGGGGAGAATGGTGAGGAGGGACCATCTCTGAATCCCCTCGATGCTGACAGAGGCCAAGCAGCCTCTTCCTCCAGCACTGTCGCTCCCGAGCAGGGAAGGAGCTGTGCCCTTATTAACTCTGGTTTCTGCTCTTCATAATCGTATGCTGTTACGTGCATTTACTGGGAGCCCTTTGGCCTTAACGACCCTGCTGGAATAACCATGCAAAGAAAAAACCTTCAGGGCCTTGAGCTGCCCGTAATTGCAACCCCCAGCCATAAACATGAGCACGATTGCGATGCAAATGCTGGGCAGCGGAGGGGAGAGGGTCTGGGTCCGTGTGGGAGCAGGAGTGGGTGCAGGGGGCTGCAGCTGCCCTGCGGTGTTGGGGGGGAACGGCCTTTTTCTCGCCTTCCTGCCAGGGCTCGGGACTTGAGGTGCAGAGGTTTGGAGAGATGGACAAAGCAGCCATGGTTTCCCAAATCACCCCAGTTCTTCCCAGGGTTAATGACTGGGTGTCGGGTGACCTGTGAAAGCAGCCACTCCATTAGAAATGCTGACGGGCTTCTCCCCTTTCTGTGCTCTACATCCCCCAGGTCTTGATGCTAAATAGGTCGGAAAGCCAAACGCGAAACTCTCCGGCTCCTGGCCCTTCCCAGAGCCCCCCAACAGACCCCGTTGCTGCCTCCTCCTGCTTTGCAGCCCGTGCCCTTCACAGGACGAAGCAGCCGGGTTCTGCAGCCAGCGAGGGAGCCCCTCAGGAAGGGTCTGCGGGGGCTTGGACCCCGCAGGGAGCAGCCCTGCCCGGCGGCACCACCCAGCCCATCGCATCTCCCTTCTCCCCTGAGCTGGCTGAATCCCAGCCCAGGGACCCCGTCCCCCGCGGTCTGGTGGTGGGAGAGTTCTGGGGTCCTCTGTGTTGGCTGGAGACCCTCCAGTCGTGGTCCTGGGCCCCGGCGAGGGGCTGCTCGGGGGCAGGAGGAGACGCTTGGGGCTGCGCAGGGATGCTCCGGCTGGGAGCGGGGCTGAGGCAGGACCTGGCAAACCTCCGTGATGTTTCATGTATCAAACTGTAATTAGGAGCAAAGGGCAGGGGGGTGCAAAGGAGCATTAATAAATTATCTTCCTTGTTGTTAATTGACGTGTCTCAGAGTCAGCCGATCGTTGAGCCGAGGGCTTGGCTCACCTTCCAGGCGCATCACAGGCTCGTTACTGCCATCATTAGCATATTCAGGTTTCCCTGCTTAAAGCCAATTAGCTCCTGGCCAGGCCTGATTGGGAAGCCGTGGCCTCATTTGCACATTTTTGAATCGGTGAAAGAATCAAAAATAATGGAGGCAGGCCTGGGATGGAAAGCGCCTGGGGGGCTCTGCCTGCTCGGGGGGGGGTGCTGGCAGGACCCGCTGCCTCCTCCGAAGGGGCAGCGGGGAAGGAGAGGGGGAAGATCACAGTAATTAGGAATAGAAAGGAACATGGCCTAATTTGCTCCCAAGCGGCTTGCTGGCGAGTTCAGCCTTCCCTGCCTTGCGCTGAGGTTCAACAGATGCCCCGGTGCTTCCTCCGGGAAGAGGAGGTGATGGAGGGGACTGGGGTGGGGGGTAAGCGTGGCTGCCCACGCATGCCCCCCACCCCGCTTTGGGGAATGGGGGGTCCGGCGTGCCCCCCGGCAGCTGGGGTCTCCTTGGCAGAGCCGGGAGCAGGGACACAAGGCTGGATCTGTCCCTCCCAACATTCTATCCCCCTCGCTGCTTTCTCGCTCCCTGCTTCCCAGCAAAGGTGCTGCTATTTTAGCTGCCTTGAAGGAAAAGGCTGGTATCTTAAAGTCTGCGTAACTGGTTCCAGTTTAACAACTTCATAGCTGCTGTGCGGCCACAAAGGCAGCCTTGTCCCGCTGGGTGAGATAAGCCTGTTGGGGCGATTCATATGCAGATCCGGGTGGTACCGGGTGTCTGCTGGGAGAGGATAAATCTGTCCCAAGCCTTGTCCCCCTCTCCTGGTTCCAAACTGTTTTACATTTACACAAAAAAGGTTCTGTCCTCCATTGAGCCTGGTCCCGGGCAGCCTGTCACCCCCGCCTTTGAGAGAGGAGGTCCCCTGGAACCGCAGCTGGACGCCACTGGGTGCCCCCTGCCCAGACAAGGCTGGGCTGGGGTGGGCTAGCGGAGCCGTCACCGGCGCTAAGCTGGGCCGTCCCGGCCGCCCTGCAGAAAGCTCTCAACCGTATCCCCTCCGGCAGAAATCCCCTTGCCTTTCACTTGCTTTTGTCAGGGGCTTTTTTTGTCAGTGCTCGTTTTTTGTAATAATAATGGAGAGGGTTTTCCCCCCCCTCCTTTTCTCTTCCACTTTTGGTGATAACATAGAACCTGCAAGCCCTGATTGGGAGGGCACCCATCACTCACGCCTGTGGTTTATCTTGGGTTTCGGGGCCTCCCTTCACGCTCCTAGCACAGGTTGGACCCGCATCCGTGCTAAAGATACTGCCTGGCATTTTTGGGGTGGGATGAATCGTGGGCAGAGCCTGCCCCGCACGTGAAGCTGCCGTGCGAGCGGCCGGTGTGGGTGCTAATGCAGGGATGCTCTTGGTCTGGAGACTTATTTATCAGCGAGGTTGTCCTCCAACGGGCTCATCCATTACTTTATGCTCTCAGCTCGGTACTGGGAGGAGTTCTCCTTCGTCTGCAACAAAATTATCCCGGAGCTGAGGAATCACGAACCAATTAACCCTGGAAAATTATGTCAGCCAGGTTTTTGAAGTCTGCTTTGATTACCTGCCTGCTATGGCTGTTAATCTGTATTTAATGCAGCTTTCTGCATTTTTATCAGGGCTGGAAGTTATTGTACCTTGCTACCTCAACAGAGGAGGTAATTAATCTAAACGAGGGCCCCCGGGAGCACGGCCGTAATCTGCAATTTCCCATTGACTATAATAGAGGGATCATCCCGGAGAGGTCCGGCAGCCCTTGGAAATGCACCTTGGCTGAGAGCAATTAGGGGATGTTACAGACGTGAGCTTGTTGGCTCAGCCCCTCGGTGACTGGTAACCGCAGCCCCGGGGCTGCGGCTGGCTGCCCGTGCAGGGCACGATGTGGTACAGCAGCGATCGCACAGCCTCCGAGCGAACGGGTACCGCAGCTTGGAGGGTGGGAGGAGGATGGGGATGGGTCACTGGGGTGGATGGAAAGGAGAACTTGGTAAAATGATGAGCAGAGGCTCTGAAGTAGGCGATGACATTTTCCATCCGTCTCCGTGATTTTGCTGTTTTCTTTAAACGTTAACAGTTTCACATGTTGAATATCTCTACGTAGGAAACCCCATTTCTGATGCCTCTGAAATGCCAGTTGTTTTACTACTTATTAAAAATTGAAATTTATCAGCTTAATAGAAAGGTAAAAGAGTTTTATCCCTCCTCCTGGGCACACAGTCCTCTCTTAAAATACAAATTCCCTCCAAGGCTGCCCGGGTGCTCCCCCATTGCAGTGTCATGTACCTGTAGGTAATGCTTAGGTTTTCTTTAGGTCAGTAAGAATTAACTGTAAATTTAATTAAAGTTTCCAATGCTTGAGCTAAAGTGGAGCATAACAGAAACCTGGTCTGCTCTTTGCCAGTTTAAGCCAGGTCTGGAGGGAGGCAGGGGTTATCAATAATTAACTGGGGTAATTTAGGGGAAAGTATTAGGGAGTTAATGAAAATGTGAAATAGCATGATTATCTTGCAAGTAGTTGGGAGTGATTGAGCTGCTGAGGAAGAGGAGGTGTTGCACAATTAACTGCTCGGATGCTGCCGTTCCCGATGCGGTCCCGGGATGATGTTGAGACCCAGCTCCTCTGCCACCGTCCTGATCCCAGCGGCCGGTGGCTCCGCATTAACCGAGTGTGGGATCGAGGGTTTAAAACCAAGTCAGCGGCGCCCAGCCCACGGGGGTTCGTGCGCCTTTCGTTCCTGTTGGAAACAAAGCTGTAGATGTGTTGGACCCTGTCCGAGCGTCCGCCTAAGTGCTAGCTTGCAGAGCTTACGGCTCTGATGGACCAGCCTTGGGGGGGAGGTTTGCATGGGACATCGCTGCCCCATTGCAGTCCCCGGGGCGGGGGGGACCAAGTACGTGGCTGTGCTGGTGGGGGGGAAGGTCTGTGCGCCCCGTCACAGCTCACAGGCACGGGAGCCGCTCGCCGCTGCTTCGGCGGTACCTGTGCAAACAGCGTTGGGAATCCCTGCCCCAACATGGGCTTTTATTAAAAAGCCTATTTTAATTAAATTTTAATTAATCTTAGGATGGTGTGGTTAATTAAAGTTGGTGCTGCTCCTGTGTGCTGAGAAGCCCTTGGTCAGCAGGACTGGTTTTCTGCTGGTTAAAATCTCAGAGCCCTCCGAGTGATATGGCCATTGCCGGGAGGGGCTCAGCACCCCGCGCGTGTGGGGAAGGTGCTGGTACGGCTGGGTGCAGGTCTCCTGGGCTGCGTACGGTGAGTGGGGTCCTGGGGGGTCCTGGGGATCCCCCTGCCCCACAGACCCCTCAGGGACAGCCTCTGCACCATGGGGCTCAGCCTGGCCCTTGCTGTCCCTCTGCAAAAAGGAAGAGGGGAGGTAAAATGGCTTTTGTTAAAATATTTTAGCAAAACCTTTGCTGGGGCATCCAAACTCACGTCGTTCTTCGTGGTCTCCGCATCAGTGCTCTCAGAGAGCACCACTGTTGCAGGGGTGGCTCACGGGTTTCCTCTTTGGTTTATGTTCTCGGGTACACCGCGATGGCAACTGCAGCAAACCCAAACCATCGTGTTTTACGAAAGCTGAGCACAACCATGAATTCCTGAGCTCAGGTACAGTCGATGCTGGTTTGTGGAGCACAGGCTGAGAAAAGCGATATTTCGGTTTCATGTGGGCTCTCCAGGCTCTCAGATCACGTCACCCCAAGCGTTCTCTGTTTGATAATAAACATTTTATTGCCCATTGAGGAGAGTGACTGTTTTGGGTCTTAAGCCCATGTTTGCTGAGAGAGTGTTTTGGGCGTGTGAGCAGCGGGAGGAAGGAGCCGTTTTGCTGTGCAGAAATCCCAGTGGCATCCGGGGAAGCGCTGCAGCGCAGCAGAAATGCCTCAACAAGTCGCCCAGAGAAGCTGCGTGAAGCAGCCTGGCAAACCTTACGGCAGGTTTCTGAACGCAATTAGAGTTAAACATGCTTTGCTGGCTTGGCTCGGGGCAGGGAGGCCCAAGCAGCAGGTTGGAGGTGTGTGAACGGAGGCGTTCGGAGACGTGCGGTTGGTTTTTGCTTGGCTCCAGGCAAGGACAGCAGGGAGGGGACGGGGCGAGGGGTGCAAGGACCTGATCCTGGTTTGGGAGGGCACTTTCCAGCGGGAGCCCCAGCAGTCAGCCCCTCCGGTGAGCACGGTTATTTGGGGCAGGGGGGGGAAGGTGCTGAAAAGGTTGGGGAAAGCACCCATTGCTGCCCCCAGGACGCATGTACCCCTGAAGGGCATCCCTCCTGCCCAGGCACTGCTGGTGCCAAACAGGGGGGCCGGGCTGCTTGGCAGTGATGCCGGGGACGAGAAGTGGCTCTGAAAACGCTGGCACTGTCCAAAAAAAAAAAAAAAAAGAGGGAAAAAAAAAGCCACAAGTGGCTTTTGCCTCTTGTTTGGGGGAGGGAGTTGTGCAGGGCCCAGCATCCCTCACAAGTGCTTTTAATAAAGTGTTCTTTCCTACGTCCAGGGGAAAAAAACCCAAAACCTCAAGCCTTTTCCCATTACATAAGGAACAGATGCTGCTGGGCAGAGCCCTGGCTTCCCCACAGCACAGCCCTGGCTGCTGCTTGGCCTGTCCCCTCCCGCCTCGGGGACCCCGCTCCCCCGCCAGGCACAACCCTCCGGTGCCGCCGCTCCGAGCAGCGGGATGGGGATCCCTGAAACACCCCGTCCTGCCCCGAAGTGCTGCTGCCAAGAGCTGGCCCCGCTGTGGGACCCAGCCGCAGCCCGGCAGGAAGCTCCATCCTCACCCTCCTGCTCTGCCAGCGTTCCCGCGGGGATCCCCCGAGCAGGGTTTTGGAGCTCTCCCTGCCCTTGCCTGGGTTGGCCTGGGCTCAAACAAGTGATGTTAAAAAAACCTGCCCCTGCCTGGGTGAGGGAGGAGAGGAGTACAGGGGCAGGTGGGGGAAGCTCCTCTCCTTTCCAGTGAGCCCCAAGGGACACGGGGTGGAGCAGCCCCAGGGGTGCAGGGGAGACCCCAGGGGGAACCTCAAGTTTTAAAACCAGAATTCTTCCAGGTTCAGGCAAAAAGGAAAGTCCTTGTAGGAAAGAGTCTGTCCAGTCCCAACTCTCTCCTTTCAGTTAAGTGAAATGTCTCGGTTAGGCTTGATTTTTTTTGCTTTATTTTATCCCTTGTCGTAGTTAATATTCGGGTATCGGTACTTTTTCCAAGAGACTTCCTGATCCCTGGAGCTCGTCCTGGGATGCCTCTGGGAGCAGCTCGGGTTGGATCCCCGTGCGTTTGCTGACCCATACAAGTGATCTTGTGTCAGGATGGTGGATGTTTGTTGGCTGGATGAATGTAGGCACCTACACAGCAGCTCC
Organism: Aptenodytes patagonicus; assembly: GCF_965638725.1. Taxonomy (NCBI): domain Eukaryota; kingdom Metazoa; phylum Chordata; class Aves; order Sphenisciformes; family Spheniscidae; genus Aptenodytes; species Aptenodytes patagonicus. Next base: position 5,708,656 of record NC_134961.1, read on the forward strand.
TACACAAGCCGTGTCATTGCTTGGTGCCTCAGTTTCCCGTTGTAAACCAGCGCTTGCCTGCTGGGTTAAGTGCTCTGCTAAGAAAAGTCCTAGGTGGGAGCAAAGGACATGCTTATTCTGTATTTGTGTTACAGGTATTTCTGCGTGCACACAGACATGTAGTTTTTATTTCAGAAGAACTATTGAAGTGGTTTGGTCATTTCCCAAAGCATTAAGCAAACCCCTGAAAGCCTCGCATCCCCTCCCTGCGGAAAAGCAGCCTCCTGCTCGGGAGAGACGCAGTGCAAGGAGAGCCGCCCAGGTCGGGTGGATGGCAGGGCTGAGCCCCTGGCACTGGAGCAGGACGCTGCTGTGCTCCGAGCAGAATGAGTTTCCAGCCCAGGGCTTTCAGCAAGAGACTCCTGTGTTTTACGTGGCCGGGGAAGGGGAGCGTGCATGTCATCACCCCGAGCACGATGGAGGGAATGGGGAGCGTGGCTTGTGACAGCATGGAGGAAATGAAGCCGTTTCAAGCCCAGATGAGCCCCATGAAGAGCGAGCTCCATCTCTGCGTCCACGTGGGGTCCGTCGGTGCGGGGTGCCGTGGGAGTGAGCTGGTGGGACATGGCTGGGATGCAGCAGCAAGAGCTGCCGGTCCCCTGGCACATCTGCACTGTCTGCCAGCAAGGGAAACCATGGGGAGCAGCAGCAGCTCGGGGTGGCATTGCGTGTCGGGGAGCCACGCTGGGGGCTGTGCCCATGGGGACCTGCAAGCTGCCTCCCAGCTGGCCCCGCAGTCTCTGCTCAGGGGGCTCCGCCGTTGGGGAAACCAAGTCCCCTCTTCACCGGGATGGCCAGAGGGGACGTGTCCACCCCCAAGAAGGAGGGGGACGTGAAGGGCTCTGGGGGATATGAGGGGCTCTGGGGCAGGTGCCTGTGCTGGTGGCAGGGGAGACCCGTTCTGCAGCCCCTGGCTCTCCTCATAGGGTGACATGCCTGAGTAATTTCTCCGGCAATTAATGCCTCATTAAAGTGCACAAGGGAACAATCAGAGCAGTGAATTTTACACAGCACAATGGCTCGGTCCTGAGAGGTTTTCTGCCTTTTTTTTTTTTAAAAAAAAGAAACAGTCTTTTTCTGGCCTTAACTGCTTGCTGTCTGGAGGCGGAGGAGGTGGGAGCCTTGGTGGGCATCTCCATCCCCAGCCGCCGCTTGGGCTTAGCCCCTGCGGGTGCACACCCCTGTGATGAGATTTTCCTCTTTGCAACCCTACGTGGCGAGTCGGCACCTCCAGGACATGTAATCTGTCTGGAGGCCGGGATGAAAACCAGCCCCATCCCAAAATGTGCATCGAGATGCCAGTCGCCACCACTGAAACTCACTGGGGTAGAGGAGGAGGGGGCAGGAGGGATGTCCGGGGCTGGGAAGGTGGTCGCGGGGGACCTCTGAGGGGGACCGACAGCCTGCAAGTGCCCTCTGGATGGTGCTGCTGGCAGGGCAGAGTGACAGGGGAGTCCCTTCCCAGGGACAGACCCTGGGGGGGATGAGACAAGGTGAGCAGAAAGGAGCAACCCGGGCAAAGGGGCTCCTAGGAGGGCTTTTGAAGACGAGGAGGTGACCGGTGGGGTGTGACAAGGCACTGTCCCTGGCTGGCAGGAGGGGAAGGAGAGAGGAGGTTGTGGCTGGGGAGCCCCGTGGCATTTCTGGCCGGGTTTTGGGGCTTGCTGCCACTCGTACCTGTCGTGGTGTCAGGTCGGAGCAGCCGTGCCTTGAGCCCTGACCGTGTCCCTTTCTCTCCCCAGGAGCCTGATGCCGCGGACGCTGGAGGGGCAGATCACGATGGAGAAGACCCCCAGCTACTTCGTCACCAAGGAGGCTCCCCGGCGCATCTACAACATGTCCCGGGACACGAAGCTGATCGTGGTGGTGCGCAACCCCGTCACCCGCGCCATCTCGGACTACACGCAGACGCTTTCCAAGAACCCCACCATCCCCAGCTTCCAGGCCCTGGCCTTCAAAAATGTCAGCACGGGACTGATCGACACGAGCTGGAGCGCGGTGAGGATCGGGATCTACGCCAAGCATCTGGACAACTGGCTGCAGTACTTCCCCCTCTCCAAATTCCTCTTCGTCAGTGGGGAGAGGCTCGTCAGCGACCCGGCCGGGGAGATGGGCCGTGTCCAGGACTTTCTGGGTCTCAAGAGGGTGGTGACGGACAAACATTTCTATTTTAATGAGACCAAGGGCTTTCCCTGCCTGAAGAAGCCGGAGGGCGGCAGCAAGCCCCGCTGCCTGGGGAAATCCAAGGGGCGGCCGCACCCCAAAATTGACGTGCAGGTGGTCCAGCGCCTGCGGGAGTTTTACAGACCCTTCAACATGAAGTTTTATCAGATGACAGGGCAGGACTTCGGGTGGGACTGAGCCATCCACGGACCACGCTGCCGTGCTGGGACCTGGTCTGCCCAGCAGTGTGCAGAGCCAGGACTGCGGTCCAGGGATGCTCGTGGCTGCCGTGGTCCTGGGATGCCTGTGGCCGCCCTGCCAGCAACCTCCTCCCTTCGTTCTAATTTATATCGGACCTTTTCCGGCGAGAAACGGACCCTTCTGGAGTAGAGAGAAATATTTAAGAAATAAAACCACAGATGACCCCTCTCCCCTCCCTGACCAGATTAAATATTCTTCCATATAAATCTTGCTAATCTATATTAACTGTGACCGTTCTCGGTGGCGAGTGGGAGCATGTGAGTGCGTGGGGGTGTGCGTGTGCATGCGTGGGGATGACGGCTCTGCCATCCACAATAAAAGCTTTGGAAACCAGTTGGCCTCTGGGGCTCGTGGCCAGTGGGTTTTTGCTAGAGCAAATTCCGGCGCTGAGCGCAGGCAGCGGCTGCCGTCAGGCGGTGCGTGAGGCCAGCCGAGCAGCAGACCCCAAGCGTGGGGTACGTTTTGCAGACAGAAAATAGTCTGCAGGAATTTCCTAGTTAAGAAAAACAATTAACGGCAGTAGTTTTGAATAAATGCCAGATCCGGAGTTAGGGAGAGGGAGTTGTGTATCACATACCTTCTTATGTTCTTCGAGTAACCCAGATGATAAAGCAGGGCATTTCTAACCCTTAGGATGAAAATCCCTGCTTCCCCCGAATTCACCCAAGCAGAGCAAACAAAAGCCCCAAACTCTGACCTTTCAGTTCAATAATCTCAATAGATTTTCAAATCTGCAGCCATAGAGGGCCATCATGGGAGGCTGCAGAAATTAGTTTAATCTGAATTAACTAGTTTTCCCTTAATTAAAGATGGGGAAAACATTTAATTAACCTCTAATATCTTATTAGTGACTTGTATTTGTCTCTTTAATGAGCTCATTATGTGTTTTCAAGGGCCCTCAGGCCCCTCATTGTTTGCAAATATGCTTTGGCTGCGGTTTCTTCCAACCTGCTGCGTCCCAAAGCTGACCGTCCTGTCCCGCCAGGCGTGCCCTGCCAGGCGTGCCATCGCCTCCCCTCCTCGCTGCTGCTGTCCGGGGGTGATGGAGGTGGCAGGTACCGCTTCTCTTGGGATGCACACCGGGCGCTGGCCCCTTTCATCCCAGCTCCGGGGCGGTTTTACACCGGCACATTGTGCTTTGCCCCGCACAGCTCTCCCCGCTCCTGTGTCCCGGCTGCTGGCACCTGCTTTGTGCCCCTTGGAGGTGACACGTATTTTCTGTACCGATGCTCTGGGCTGTAGCTGAGGTTAAGCACGTTTGCCCTGTTCAGCCCTTGGGCTCGTCTGGTCGCTGCTGGGACAAGTGACACGCGCGGTGACAGGCTTAACGTGATGTTGGAGTTAAATGCAAACAGTTGCCTGTTTCTGCATGGGGAGCGGGACATCGTGGTGTCGGTCCATGCTGAGCATGTGTGAGCGGCACTGGGGACAGACGCAGACACCGCCGGTACGGTGCCAGAGCCTGGGGGCTTTGTGGCCGGTGTTAAGAAACTGGGATATTGTAAAAGAATAGTAAGAAGAGATGAAATCTGGACTGGTTTTCTGCTGGTTAAAATCCCAGAGCCCTCCGAGTGATGTGGCCATTGCCGGGAGGGGCTCAGCACCCCGCGCCCAGTGCGGGGTCCCCCCGGCCGCGTCCCCCTGGGACTGCAAGTGCCCCGTCCGCCGACCCGCTGGGGGTTGGATGTCGGAGCGGCTGGAGCCTGTTGTCAGCCTCGCTGGCAGCTCCGCATGATGGACTGCGCTCTGCTTGTTTAGGTTTTGTTTCCAGCCACGACATTCGACCAAATTATTCTCCACGAAGGGCTTTAAAGTTTCCCAAGTGCCTGTGAAAGCCTGGAAACGCTGATAGTGATCCTATTTCTCAGCTGAGTGACTGCATTCAGCCCCAGCCATATTGATATGCAAAACGTTAAGGGTCCCGGCTCTAAAGATGGTTTCTGTCTGCCCTGTGAAAGGGAGCCATACTTTTTTAAAGCCCGGGCCTTTCTAAAGCCGCACAATACCATATAGACTATGCCATTTAAAGCATCTGAAGCGACCCAAAATGTATTGAAAGCTTGCTTTGCAGACTCATTAAGACTACTCAATAGGTTCTGGCAAATACCGTGCCAGGGCTGACCGCACGGATTAAGACTTTTGAAGTGTTACACAAACCCCCTGCTTAAACTAATTGCTGCCCCGCAGCTCATGAGGTCAAGTATTTGTATTCATTGCCTCCGAGAGGAGCCACTTATGGGTCTGTCCAGGTGAAGTCTGCACTTCATTAGATCAAGACAATAAAAGCGGCTTTGGGTAGGAAGGGGGAAAGTGCCCGGGATGAAATCTCCTGGCTCTTGCTCTGAGCGCAAGCACAGGCTTATGTCCACCGCAGCAGCGTTTTGGGTCGTTTCTGTTGCTTTCAAGTGAAAGAGCCCCCAGCGGAGCGAAGTGCTTCCAACCAAAGTTGCTCAGTGCAGGATGGCGGCTGGGCCCGTGGCTCTGCCGGGATCTGTGTCGAGTTGCTCCCCGGTCACCTGCAGCACGTGGGGACGCAGCGCCACGTCCCACTCGCGCTGTCTCGTGGTGTGGGTCCACCCAGTGTCATGGGGGTTTCGGCTCGAGAAGCGAGTTGGCGTGCAAGGGAAGGGCTGGGGCGTGGGAAGGGTGGGCGTCGCTCGAGCAGCGATTGCTTGAAATTCAGCGTGCTCACCGAGCAGTTCTCCACCGTGATGTTTCGTTCCCCAGGGTTGGGTGGGTTCCCTTCACCGGCAGGATGGGGATCCCATCATGTGCTAATGCAACGTGTGCTTCTCCCGTCTATCCAGAGGAGAAACCGCCTTTGTCATCCCCGCCTCACCCCCTAATTAAAAAAGGAGATTTAAGAAAAATCAGCAGCTGATTTTCTGAAGGCGTCAGCTTGCACCTCGGCGGAGGCTCTTGTGCCATGTCACCGAGAGCCAAGGACTGCTGAAGAAACTTTGCCTCTTTATTGTAGGTGCTTTGGTGGAGCTTATTTGGGAGCTCTTTCCCTGATAACAGGCAGCGGGCTCTTAGGGAAATCTAAGCTCAAACCCCCTTTGCAGTGCCTTTTGTAATCATCGGTATCAGCCTGTGGACTCCGACTTTGGGGCTGCTGCTGCAGGCAGGGGCTGGGGGGGGTCTCACCTGGCGGGACCCCACGATGCTTGCCTGGGAAGCGGCACTACCGGGCTCCGACCGCCCACCCCGGCGCACTGCAGTCCCTGTGCAGGAGGTGCCGCAGGGTCAGGAATCGTTCGGAAATGCCCCCAGAAAACTCCCGCAGAGGCTCAGGGAGAGGTGTCACGCTGTATCTTTCTGCACAAGACCTCTGGAAATAAAGTTATAAAAAGATGATGCTGAGTTGTGCTGATGTCTTCTGCGTGCCTGCTATTGCGCACCGCTGGGGCGGGCTGGGGAGGGAACATAGTCCCACATGGCTGCTTTTATGACTTTTTCCCTTCTTTGTATCTACCTCAGATTGCTAAAAATCCAGAAACCCGGAAGGTGATGTTTTTCCCCAGGACAGCGGGTGCTGGGAGAATGGGCTTAAAAACTCAGGCGAGCACCTGACATCGGTCCGCTCCCCAGCACGCTGCTGGTGCTTCCTCGGGGAATTGTTTCTAAGTGAGCTCCCAAGAGCATTTGGGCAGTGGTGTGGCCTCGTCTGCTTGCTCAGAGAATGATGGAAAGATCCCCCACGCTGCCAGAGCTGCAGAAATGCCTTTGCGGCACCAGGTTAAATGGGGGAAGTGCCAGAGCAAGAGGGCGATGGAGATCCAGCTTTGCTGCCAAGTGTGAAATGAAGTTTTCATCCCCGTCCCAGTTAACCAAAGTTTCCATTTCTAACCCCATTTTTGTTTTGAAAATCCAGCTATCCAAAGTGTTGTGGTTCCTGTGCCTTGGGCCTCCCTCTCTGTCCCAACCGCTGCATAAGCCAGGAAGAGCAGGGTTGCAAGAGCTTTCCAAAATTTTTATTTACTCCTTTTTCTTTTATACCAAATTTAGGAGGACAGAAGGGAAAGAACAAAAACTGGGGGGGGAGCTCCAAAAGGAAGAAATTAAAACTTCCCTGCCTTTGCGTAGGTCTGGAGATGCAGGAGAGCAGCAAGGGCTGATTTGCAATTACACATTTCGTCTTGATGTGTCCTGGGAATGCTTTATAACCTGTGACAAGGAAAGCCATGCTTTTCCTTGAAAATGCCCCATCTGTCCCCATTCCCTGCCTGCTGCGGTGTGTGCGGCCGCACCCATCCCACGCCACAGTCCCCAGGTGGGGCTCGTGCTGCCCGGGCCATGGGGCACCTGCAGGCTATAAATGGGGGGAGGGTGGTAGGGCTGGATCCTCCCTGCAGGACCTGCTCCAGTTGTGGAGCGTGCAGAGGGCTGTCCCGTGCTCGGGGGGCAGGATCTGGCTGGTAAGGGGGAGACTGCTGCCGGGGAGGTCGGGCATCCTTTGTGCTGCTTGGAGGGGCTGTAGAGGCAGCGTGGTCACATGCAGAGGTGTTCAGGAAGCATCTGTGGGTGCTGGTGTATCTCAAGATTTCCAGTGTTTGTGCTTGGGGTCTCCAAGAGGAGCTTTGTCTGTCCTGTGGTGCAGTCCTGCATCTCCCTGGGCATTTGAGTGCTCACCCTAGGGCCTCCGGTGCACGATGGGGCCCAGTGGCTCCGTGGGAGTGGGGCAGCAAGCAAGGCTGAGGCTGGGTCTGTCCCTGCAGGACACGGCTGTGCTTCCCGGTGAAGTGAACCGCAGTGCGGACAGCATCGCCTGCAAACCTCTGCCTTGTCCCATGCTTGAGGATGTCGGGGCTGTGATGCTTCTTGCCGCAGGGTGCACTGTGGTGGCCTCCCTTCCCGGCCAGTACAGAGGAGAGTTCTTGGGAGGGATGTGCATGTCCCCTTGCGGTGTCCTACCTTCCTGCCCAGCCCCCTGGCACCACGTGCGGCCGTTGCACAGCATCTGGGGCTGCCAACTCTGCTGGCTTCTGCTCTGGTTTTGATCTTGACATGATCTCAATACACAGAATAAACTCATGCCATATTCCCCAATAGACAAGAAAATGCCTGTGCTGAGGGAGAGGCCGCTGTAATTACAACCAGGTGCCTGGCAGTGGCTTCCAAGTCATGTAGAGCACAGGCTGGATCCCACATGTGGGCACAAATAAGCGCCATCAGGTGTAGGCAGCTCTGGGGTACATGAATGTAATGAAGAAAACAGAGTACATGGTGCTTGAGTCTAATCCAGGAGCCGGTTGGGCTGCCTTGGTTCATCTGTGCCCTGATGTCGGGTGGGGTTATTAACTGGTTTAACTGGAGTTGGGGTGAGATGAGCACAGCCCGTGTGCTCAGCCCTCCGGGAAGCCTGTGAGCAGGCAGCGAGATGTTTTTAGGAAAATAGTAGTCGCTTACTGAAATAATTAACCAAATGATTTATCTGTGAGTAACCTGCTGAAATTAGTGCCTGTCTGAACCGGGACAGGGCACGCTGCCGGCATGTCCCCACTGCGAGGCTGTCTCTGGGGGTCCTGTCACAGGTGAGGGCTGGATCCCCCACCCTGGGTCCCCCCTGCTGCCTCCAAACCCCATGGTCCCGAGAGCGAATGTGAAAGGCATGCAAGTGGTGTGGCTGCTGGGAGAAAACCAGCTCTGCTAAGCTTATTTGCATTTCTTGGTGCAAAAAAAAAGTATTCTTTGAGCCGTTTTGAAAATGCAAGCTGCTTCTCCGTTCGGATTTTAAATCTTGCCTGTGCACTCACAGGGACGTGGTTTCCGAAGGAGGAGGGGTGCCAGTCTCAGCCTCCTCCTGTGCAGGTTTAACTCAATTGCAGGGGCATTTTAAAATGCCCTGGTCACCCTGTTCATTCTGGGTGCTCGGTGTCATCTCCATCCTGCTGGTGCTGCCAGCGGGGCTGCAGCAGGTGCATGGGCTCTCAGAGGTGCTGCTGCACATGGGATTTTTGACATATGTGGTCAGGAAGAAGAATGTCTCCTTTGCTTGCAACATCCTTTTTCCCACTCCAAGAGCTGAGATGATGGTCATGCGAGGGGGCCGGATCCTGGCCGGAGGCAGCGTGGCCCTGCACACAGGCTGAGCGCTTCCCTCGGCTAATGCGAGAGCTCTGATTTTTTTTCTTTGATTAGAAACAGCAACACGCTGCCTCATATAATTAATCAATTTATATCAATAAAAGAATAAATTGGTGCCTTTCTGGGAAGCTTTCCCCTGACGGGAGGCAAGCCCAAGGCCTTAATCATGCACCCCCCATTGCTTCCCATGGGTATAGGATAGAGTGAGGCACGTGGGATGGGGCACTGCCACCACCGGTCCTTCCCCAGGGGCCACGGACACACAAAGCGGGCAGGAGGAGGAGGGGGGGATGGCTGGAGCCTTTGGGGCTGGCTTGTGGCGGGGCACTGAGCGATGCCACAGCTCATTATGTGAGGGCCAATGTTAGAGGTGAGCAATGGTGCTGGAGGGTCTGATTCAGCCCCATTTCTCCCGATTTCCCGTGGCTGGTGAGGGGTGGTGCAGACCATGGCCAGACAGCGAAGCTGACGCTCCCACCGCCTGGGCAGGAGCAGGCTGGAGCGGCCATGCCAGCTTTGCCCCAGCACTGGAATCCACGCAGGCAGCTGCTGCCTCCAGCCACGCCTGAAAGTCAACAGCGGGAGAATTTTTCACTTTTCATCCTTTCGCTATGAGTGTAAACTTCCATCTGACGGCAGGGGCTGATTGCTGGAGAGACACCCCGTGGCAGCTGCTGCAACACGCTGCCGGCAGATGCCAGTGGGAAAGAAAGTGCGAGGGATGGAGGGCAGCGGGGGAGAGGCCAGGAAACTGGGAAACGCTTCTGGTGGGGATGGGAAAGGGGCTTGTGCAATAGCCAGCCTTTAATTAAGGGTCTTTAAAGCATTTTCCCAGCTGGTTAACATTGCCTTGCCATATTGGAGTGGTTTGGAAGCAATGCTCCTTGGGAATGACTCCCTTCCTGTCGGCCCTGTGTGTGGGTGACGGGTCCCCGTCCCGTACGCCTTCCGAAAAATGGGGCAGAGAAAAACAGGGCCATGCCTGGGTGGAGAGGATGGGGAGCCCTCTGCACTCACAGAGGGGCAACGCAGGGAAGAAGCCTGTTTCTCTGACCTGGTTGCAACATCCAAGTATCTTTAATGCAGCTTCTGCAGCACCTGGAGCGGTTCATGGGGGAAGCATGCCGGTGGCATCACCAGGCACTGGGAGGAGACAGTGTGGGCTCACACCCAGCACACAAACACTGGATTGGGAGTGCCAGATCCAGCTCTGGGATGGATATTGGTGCCAGGAACCAGCCCTGGGGCTGTGGCTGGGCTGCGGGGAGGTCTGGGGACAGGTATGAGAGGTCAAAGCTACACCTGAAGTGCAGGAGCTCCTGTCCAGCACGGTGGGCACAGTGAAGGTACATGAATACGGTCTCAACTGAAGTGGGCAAACCCTGCTGCTCTGTGCTGTTCCTGTGGCTGCACTGATGCTTTTTGTATTGCCTCTAGGAAAAAAAACCCAACAAAACACATAAAACCATCCGAGTCAAAGAAGGGTCAGTCTGGAGTGACCTTTGTGTGTGTGCGGCTGAGCCGGTGCTGTGGAGCCGCTTCACACCCAGCTAAGGATGGGAGCATCCTCTGAAGCCACTTGCTCCCCTTCGGGCGCTTGTTTGTGCCTGGCTGCTTTTGGTTTGGTGCTGTGGAGCTGTGCTTCCCACGGGACATATCTGCTCTCTCTGCTGATGGTGCTCAGATTCGCTCTGCATGTTTCCTGCCCCTCGGTGCTGGGCAGGTCTGCCCTGCCTTTAGGTCTGTCTTCACGGCAGGTTTTATGTATGGCGATACAGCCCTATGTTAAAGTCCACCCTGAAAGGTTTCTCCTCTGATCTTGCTCTAGTTGCAGTGGGTATTGGGTATCTCGGGGGCATTTTCTGCTGCAATTCTCATGTTGTTCCCCCCGTGGGGTGCTGCCTCCCCTGCTGCAGGCAGCCGTGCTGTCCAGCCCCTCCTGCCCGCAGCCGCAGGACCCCGGGGCAGGGGTACCACAGGGCAGGGGTGATGGGCACCTGCTGGAGCTAATGGCTCTGCCCCATTTCTTGCACCTGCAATAAACTTGCAGAAATGAGCTTCAGAGTGAAAGCATTTGCCCACCTGCCAGCTGGGGACAGACTTTGCTTTGCGCATAAACCTGCACAGAGGTGTTTACGCTGAAACTACTCAGGGACTTGTTCTGCCTTTTTAAGCTTCATCCACTCGCCCAAAATCTCCTGGAGCCTTTCTCCCCTCCATCCCACGCACCACCGCCAAAATTGCCTTGTACAAAGTCCTCTTGGAGGTGAGAGCAGAGATGCCCGCTGGCTGTGAGGATAGCATGGGTGCCTGCCACAACACGCCATCCCCGCTTTGCCAGGAGATTTATTAGTGTAATGAAAGGAGGGAAAGTGCCCCATGAATCGCTGTCACACCAGGACATGGTGAAGCACTGTAAATAATGCAGGGAGCTGGTGTTAGCAGGGTGGTCTGCTCTGGTGGGCGCGGGTGGCTGCAGCAGTGCCCCCAGCCCTGCCTCTCCTCTTGCATTAGGTTTAAGCTTCTGGCAGCAGGGGATGGGGGTGCGGGCAGGGGGTGCTGCGCAGCCCTTCCTCGCCAAGGCCAGAGCTGCCTGCGAGGGCAGGAAGCGTGTTTGCAGATGGAGGTTATTCCCTCTGCTCCCGCTCCCCCGTGGGCCGGGCTTTCCCAGCGTTTCCAGGCTCAGCGGAAATCTGTGGGTGCCAAACCCTGCTGTGGAGCATGCTGCGTGCGGAGCTGTCTGTGTTTAAAAGCCAGTTTTGTGTGTTTCTCTGTAACCCTAAACCTTTCTCTAGAAATGAGTGCGAACTGACAGTCGTCCCCTGTCCGGGGTTTTTCTCCTCCTCCTGCTGAGGTTTCAGCCGCCAGCTGCATTTGCAGAGGAGGTGATGCAAACCCAGCTGTGAGCGGGCTGAGGGCATTTTTCTCAGAAAGGGAAAAATCCCCCCTTTCCAGCAAAATATCCCCTGGCTGCTGGAGCAGGCAGCGTGGCTGCGGTTTGCCCTCCTAGTCCCTTCATCAAAGTTGGGGCTGAGTGACGGCACGGCTGAGCACCATCTTCCTCCGGCACCCTGGCCTCGCTGCAGCGCTCCCAGCTTGAGGCTTCCCACCCTGTCAACTCCAATGACATGGTCAGTGCTGGGGCTCCCTCTGCTTCCATAGCACTATTTTATCTTTGGAAAAAATCACAATAAAAGCTAAAAGGCAACTTCAATAGTGTAATGTTAAGTGATGGCTGGAAGGGAAGTGCTGGGACAAAAGGGCTGGGGGGCCGGGGCCAGGGCCAGGGCCATGGCCATGGCACAGCCAGGGCTCCCAAGCATGGATCCACAGCTGCCACTCACGGATGCAGAAGTGGGGAGAAAAAAAAAAAACAAAACATAAAATCAACATTTTCTGGACTTGGCTGACGTGTGCCGATGTGCTGTGCTCAGGCAGGGGAAGGACGGGCTTACCCCAAGGCTGGCACAGCAGAGACTCCTATTGCCTTTAGGACAGGTATTGGGATATTTAGACCTGTCTGAGCTAAAGGCCTGTTGTGTACCCACTTGCAGAGGATGCGATCCTGGTACAGTCTGCCCAGGGACTGGCACCTGTTGGTGAGCAGGATGGTGCACAACCAGGCAGCAAAATGTAGGCACAGGCTGAAGTGCTGCCCAGAGCAAGTGCCTGTAACCAGCAGAAAACATTCCAAGTCCGGAGGGGCTTCGCAATAATTTCCACATTCCATAATTTTTCTCAAGAGGGGAAGAGAGGCAAGCCTGAAATAATTACCCACACAAGCAGTCATTGAAATGTTCTTTACTGCGAGCACTGATCACTTACTGTATTTAACAAGACAATTTTGGCTCTTGGCACATAAAAGCAAGCAATGATTAAAGCTCTTGTTTTCAGGATCCGTGAGCCAAAGCACATAAAGTCTATCGCTGGATCCAAGTCTGAGCTTGGCAACCAGCTCCTACCCAGGGAGTGGGCCAAGGTGAAGTGGCTCCGCTCAGTATCCATGGGGTTTGGGGTGCTGGGGAGTGCAGTGGGTGCTGGTTCCCCCACCCCACCGATGCTGGGTGCATGGGGGCATCTCTGGGATTTTTGCCTTCAGCCCTGGAAGTGAGTTGGGGTATTTTGCAGGAGGTGGAAGGTGTTGCAGATCCTTGGTGCTGTGAAAGATTCCTTGGTGGTGGAAAGGGGCAGGTGCTGAGCTCAAGGGCAGCTCGGGAAATGGGGCCAGCGGGTGTCTGCTCCATCTGTGCCTGTGGAGCAAGAGAGGATATTTGGAAGGAGCCTGGGAAGGCAAAAGGCCCTGGTGTGCGCAGGCAGCGGTGCAAAGGAGGGGGCTTGGCCGGAGGCAGAGCCACCCGATGGCTGATGCTGCCTGGAGTCAGGGATGCCACTTTGGTCTCCAGGGTGTCTCAGACCGTGCTCACCCACTTTGGGGCAGCAACCAGCTAAATTGGAAGGAGGCGTTCCCTGGTGAGAGGCCGTCAGGGTATCATGCTCGCCCCAGGCTAAAAATTAGCAGAGCTGATGAAAGCACCCTTTTGTGCTGTGCTGTGTACTGCCCTGCTCAGAAACTCTGCCCCGAGATGAACCGGGATCAGCACGGCCAGAGCTTGCAGCATCGCTGGAGACATCACCGCAACAGCCCTATCGCTCCTGTCACGCAGCGGAGTGGGGGGATGATGCAAGGTGCAGGGCCTCTGTGTTAGCAGAGGATCTGGGGATGCTGCAGGTGCCACCAAAGGTACTGCAGCTGCTGTGTGTGCAACGTCACCCAGGCAGGCAGCGCGAGGGGGCCTGTGCACCAAATCCACTCCTGATCTGCAGGTTTTCACGACTCCACTGCTCCCCTGTAACCTGCTCCAGTCCCTGATCAGGGACCTTCTCTGAGACTGAGTCTCGGTCTCTCTCTTCATGGCTGAGACATGAGTTTGATGCAAGATTATCTCTTTCAGGAAGTGATATTTTTGCAGCAAAGCCAAGAGGAGTTGCCTGTGAGTGCCTGTTGGGAGAGTCCCATATGTACCACGTGGTGCTGAGGGTCTCTCCTAAAACCAGGCTGTGTTTAAGATGCACAGCATCCTGCAGTGATGGGCAGCCATGCGAAAGCCAGAGGAGTGTCTGCTGCAACACATCCCCTTCTGAGGGTCTTTATTTTACCCTGAGACTCTTAAGGCTGCTGATGAGGCAGGATGCCAAGGTCAGTGGTACAATGTCTTGGTGTGAGTGTCCCATGGAGTCTGAGTGTTGGTGTCACGACATGGCTCTGGGCTGCTGGCAGTCCCTGGGCTGCTGGGAGAGCTGGCATTAGCAGGATGAGCTCTGCCTGCCGTGGACAGGCAGCTCCAGCAATGCTGGTGGCAGTAGGAGCTGGGCATGATTTTGAGCCTAAGAGACTGGCTTCTTGCTGGCATAAATCAACCTTGTTTGGTTCAGCGCAGCTGCGTGATTGGGACCAGGTCAAGATCTGGTTCAGATCTTTCTACTTTGCTTGTTAAGCTCCTGTCCTTGAGGATGGTGTCGGTTCACCTTTGAGCTAAGATAAATGAGTCCCAGCGTAGCAACACTAAATCTATCCAGCCTTGTGCTTGGCTTTCTTGGGTCTCTCTTCTTGCTGCAGGACAGGGAGGGCTTCCAGAGAAATACTTGGGACAGCTGAGAGAGACAGTTCTCCATGGACAGCATTATACAAAGTCCCCTGTTGCCTTTCCCCTGGAAAAAGTGCAAGAATTCAGACGTTGAATAAATTCCACAGACGTTAACTATGCTAATCAAGCAACTGCTTATACACAGGGCTGTTATGTACTGCCTTCCTCTTCTCCCTAAGCGTGGTCAAATCTAAACCAAAAAAAGATCCTTGCAGAGAGCTTTTATTTCTAGCAGTGGCCTCCTGGCTGTTCTGGAACGCGTGGTGCTGTGGGGATCCAGTTCCCGGTGTGGCTGCGTGTCCCTCGGGTCCCTCTGCTCCAGCTTGGACGTAGTCGAGCAGTTGCTTTTTGTCTGTCACTGTCCTTCTGGTGTTAACTGGGAGCGTCCCATGGTGGGCACAGGGCCGCATCCCGTGTCCCCAGGGATGTCCCCACAGCACCGGCCATCCTGGCTGGGAGCCCTATGCCAGCCCAGGGCACAGCTGCCACCGGGACCCGCCTGGGAGCTGCACCGGCTCTCTTGGCTTCGTTTTGGATGAAAAAGAGCATTTCAGGAGCGGCTCTGTCAGCCCTGTGCTGCTGGTGCAATCCTGCCAGCCCTGGAAGGGATGTGCGCTAGGCCCTGGCAGATGGGCAGCCTTCGGCTGTGTCCTCTGCTCACTCGGATGAGTTGTGCTTGTTGGAATTATTTACTGCACTGATCAATAAATACTATAGGCAGCGGGCTGTATTTCATGAATGCAATGCTATACGCGTGCCTACTGCTATATTTCAAGAGCATAAATAACACTGGGGCATCAGCAGAAATTAAAACCAAACAGATAGAACAATTTACACCTGGAATTTTTCAATGCAGGGGGGAAGGAAGGAAGGAAACAACAGCTTCAGACAACACTCCTGGGCTGTGTCCCTCACTTAATTGAGCCTTTCTCCCTCCTTTCTTGGGGTGCTAGGTTGGCTGCCCGTGGCTCTGGCTTTGCTCCTGCCTCCAGCTGAGGCAATATTGGCTGTTTCCCACCAGCACGGGCAAGCCACCTGCTTTCCCCACGTCCCCTCACACGTGGGGACACAGTCCTGGGCCGGCTGCTGCCACATGCAATTCAAGAGCTGCCTTTGGCACGTCCCACCTGCCACCGGCCGGTCCCAGCGGTGGCACACCGGCATTTATTTTGCTAGCGAGCATATAATCCAGCAGCATGTGCTGCAGTCACTAGGTTGTTTGTTTTCCTTCAAAATGCAATATAGATCTAATTATATGAAAACAAACTATAATAAATAGAGGGGTTATTCAGCACAACCCCCTAAGCACAGGCAGTGAGCGCTCGATTCCCCTTCCCTCTGGTAGCGTTTAAGTGTTTCCCCCGCATCGGTGACGCAGACGTTCTTCATAAATCAGTGGAGGTAGGAGCACATTTGCTCCCCCGTCTTTGAAGAGGCGTCAGATCTCCGAACAGAGGCTTCTTGCTGGGTGATCCTCTGGGGCTGGTTCTCATTTCCTTGTAGGAGGTGGGTCTGGAGCCCATTTTGTGCATTTGGGAAGGCTTCGGGGCGGGGGGGGGGGAAGGGGAAGGAAAACGAATGACTTTGCTTCGTTGACACAAAAAAAAAAAAGCCTTGACACCACGAGCACTGTGCACCATTAACATCCCACTGACACAATTATTTACCAGGAAGACGCACATATTTTTTTGGCAGTAACCACACACGCCACGGCAGGGCTGAGGCTGCGGGGATGCTGAAAGGCTCCCTAAGTGTAACCTAGGCTCACCGCTAGCCTTGGTTTGGGCCTGATCCTGCTGAGGTGCTCAGCAGGCCTGACCCTGGCTGGGTTAAGCCCACAGTACATTAGGTACTGCTGTGGCTTTTGCTGCTCTGGTGTCACCTCTGGCATTGCCATATGCCCAGACCCTATGAGGAGGGTGATGGCACTGAGGGCTGTGCCGGAGGTGGGGGGGAGCAGCTGCTGGTGGTGAGGGATGCGAGATGGCTGTGCTCCCCATCGACTGCTGCCAGTCCTTGCCGGCAGGTACATCTCTTAAGTGCTGTGCTCGGCATCTCCGGAGACATTTGCGAAATGTCAGTCCCTGTTACGGATCTTTGCTAGGAAATTGCATGTGTGGCCCCTTGGAAGAAGGCATGGTGAAGGATGGAGACAGCACGGGATGCGTGTGGGACCCTGGATGGGCAGTTGCTGCTCTCTGCTGTGGGGTCCCTGTGGTGCTGGGGATCTTGGGCAGGGTCCCTGCAGTGCCTGGAGGGTCCTCATGGCTGGTGCAGCTGGTACTGGGGCTGGCGAGGGCCCTACGCCGTGTCTCTGCTGTGGCAAGGGGTTTTTTGCTGTTGTCACTGCTGTCAGCCCTCGGGAAGAGCCTCTGGGTGTACCCAGCATTTGGCTGCAGTAACTCCCAGGTGGATGGGGATGAGTGGAGCACTGGGGAAGGGCAGCATCTGTGGCTGAAGGGGATTGCATCTTCCCCTGTGCATTTTAACAGAAGAAAAACTACCAAGGCGAGGCATTGAGAGCCCCCAGCTTCTGGGGGCAAGCTGCAAGGGAGGTCGATGAGGAGCGAGGTCTCCTGTTCAGCTCTGCCCGATTTTGACTGCCTTGGAGCAAGGGTGTTAATGCACGACAGCTGTATGGTGGCACAAGGCATCCATCTCTGTATCCAACCACTCTCATACCTCTCCTAAATCTCTCCTATGCGTGCATTAACTGGGAAGGGCTATCAGACATGTGTCCCTGCACAAGCTTAAGCTCCATGTTAGGGTCAGGTTGGCTGAAGAGGAGTGTAAGAGGCTCTTCCAGCTAGCCCATCACCTCTGTGGCAGCCTTGGGATGTGCCAGGCCTCTGAGGAGCTGGGCACTAAGGACGGACACCCTTTGGACATGCCTTGGGAGACACCTTCACCTGGGAACAGCTCAAGTGCTGCTCCAGGAGAGCAGTTGCCCTGGGAGAGCATCGCCAGCCGCAGCCAGGAGTGCCACACAGCCACAGCAGGAAAAAAAAACCCTTGAAGAATTTTAAGGAATTTATCTGGCAGTTTTTTAAATGTAATTGTAACACGAAGGTTGAGCTGGAAGATTTCTGCCTCGCTGGGTTTTTTCCACCGAGGAGCTGGCAGCAGGCAAGCTGCTGAGTGAGGAATCGGTGTTGCCATATGGAGCTCTGCTCTGGCTGCTTGCTAAAGAAAAAAAAATCATACCGGGCCAGGACTTGGCAGCCCTTCTCCACAGAGACCACTTGTGTGAATAAATGTTACTCATCGGCGTTACTCAGTGTTACAGGATCTGGCCCGCATTCATAAAGAAGAACTGCATTTTGGCCTGTGTTCAGCAAAGCACTCACATATGTGCTCAGTGCGAAGCACACGAGCGGTCCCGGTGACTCCCTGGGAGAAGTGTGCTTAAACACACTCTTTGCTGGATCCGCGCTTTCATCTGACTTGACTTTTGTGCCTTGAATCTCCCTTGGCTTTCCTGGTGGAGGCAGCCTCCGTGTTAGCGAAGCCTGCGCTCCTTCCGTCTCTCCATCGAGTTTGGCTGGGACAGAAGCCTTATAAAAGGGGAGCTGGGGATTTGCTAAAGAAGGTTGCAATGAGGAGGCTGAAGCAGGCTGGCAGGGCTACATCTTATTTCTATTGTTAAGAGCAGGGAAGAGGAAGGAAGAAATTTACTGAAATTGGAAGGCTGGGCATTTAAGAATGATAAAGAAAAGAAAACAAATTTTTGTGTGAATTATGCTTAAATAGTCCGTGGGACTTTGTAGTCACAAGGTCCTCCAGAATCTGAGCGCAGAAGATGAGACAAAGAAAGCGTGAGGCGCAGGTAATGAAGTCATCCCCGTTGCTATTAGATGGGAGACGCTTTGGAAGGGAATCAGACTTGAAGGCTGGAAGTCACAAACCCATCGCTGGCATCCCAGCCTAGTTCTCTGCAGGCTCCCTGCTGCCTCTTTGAAACCAGGGATTTATCCACGAGACGCAAGATCCCGAGTTAGACGGGCTTTCATCTGCACAGTGATGGCTGCTCCTCTGTTTCTGCACTCATCTTTAATCTAACTCAACCGGCTGCAGCGGAGTTACATCAGGGACATATTTGGCCTCCAGTATTTACACACGCAAGTGCCAATTTCCCCTTTCATTTCATAAAAGGGTAGTTAAGTACATTAGTGAACCACGTGAATCGGGACAGCAATCATACGGGCGAGCTCCAGAAAAGGAAATATTAATGTATAGCAAGACAAGAACAAATTCAAAAGAATAGAAGAAACTCTTGTTAGATACGAAGCGCCTTGCCAAGCCAGTGAATCTGGATGTAGTTAGAGAGGTGTACAGTACACAGAAGTAGTCTGTAATATTTTATTCCAAGGATATATATTTCCGGGACAAGTTGTTAGATTGACCTCTAGCGTCCATTTTCTTAAGGGAAAATTTCGTGATAAAGTCCGGTTTTGATCAGGTCTTGTACCTTTGCACTCTGAACAGGCTTTGGGGGGCGGTTTTGTTTTTCTAATGGATAAAAACTTAAAATGTCAGTGTCAGTCTGCAGGAATTTTCTAACGAGCTGGCTGACAGGCAGCCAGGCGTACCGTGGAAATGTTGACACATGATTACCTAGGAAGGGGCTGGATGCGGTCCTGGCTCTCGGAGGCAATGGGAGGCTTGCCACCGCCACACCGGGGCCAAGCACTCAGCCAGGAGATCAAAGGTATATTTTTGCTGGAAAGTTTAGCTTGGATGGGTCGTTTGGATTTCACTGGTGCTCTGTTCACTGAATTCTGTGGTTGGGGAAAAAATTTTATTTACTCTAAGATCCCAGTTTTCTTTTACAGCCATCACCACGTGTCTTTTCCTCCTTATGAACTGCTCATGCAGGGATCGAGTTTTAGACTTGGTTGGAAACTGGAGCAACTGAAGGTTGGAAGGTTTTTCCCCCAGTGTTGTTGCTGGAAGACGCTCATCCCGTGTGTCCTAACTGGTATTGTTCAGTATCATGTGTCTCAAACTGAAATCCAGATATACTTTATTTGGTTTTGGTTTCATTGATTTGACTAGCTGAAAATGTTTGAATGGCAGCCAACCGATGCTAAATATCTTCTTTTTTTCTCCCAAAGCATTCTTCCCCAGTGTCAGGGAGCTGTCACTAAAACTATTTTTAATTGTTGCATTTTTTAATTCATGATGTTTTGTTGGAAAATATTCATCGTTTGTTTGCTCATAGAGAGAGGATGAAATTCTGGTCTTGGGGAAAGTGATGAAAATCCAAGTAATTTCACTGACCTCACTTAAATTATTTTGGAATTATGTGCGGGAGAAGTTATTCTCTATAGCCTGAATGCTCTCACGCCGCTTGGAGCCTCCAAAAAGCAGCACTTTCCACCTCTGTAGTTTCAGGCAAGCTAAACAGCAGGCTGAGGGCTTTAAAATCTTGGGCAATCAAAGCCTGATCTTCAAAAAACCAAGGTAGAGTATCGCTATGCAGACAAAGAGAAGTGAAGAAAAAAGACTTGTGTCAGTGTTTTCAAGCAGTGAATTCCCATATGGACATCTTATTCTGACTTTTTGCTACAAAAAAGACACAGAAGGATTAGTTCTGGGATATGTTTATTTGCTAACTATTTGCTGAAAATATACCAACTACTTAGTGACTATCCAGAAGGTCTTAAATTTCAATTGTGGTCTTTATTCTTTGCTAAAATTCTGTGACGGTCACCTGGCGTGAGCTGATTTCAGCGTACGGGCTGGCGCTGATGGCTTGCTTTCCTCTCCAGGCTTGCCTGCGTTGCGTGACGTTTCTGCTCCACCCTTGCACGAATGTTGCAGAAGGGATTAATTAGTCTTGAAATAGTTATGAATTGAGCTTGCTGATGAATGGGCATCCAGGCCCTGCCTTGGAGAGCGAGGACACTGCCTTCCCCTAGCACGGACCACTGCAGAAATGCTGTGCTTGCTGCATTCGGGCCCTGCAGATGCCATTCACTCCCTGCCTGTGGGGAAGGCTGGGTCTGGTTTTAAGCAGTTTCATGTGAATTCATCAGAGAGAACAGGGAGACCTTGTTGTCTTGAGAGCAGCTGTTGTTTCAAAACACCATCCTTCCTGGGCAGCTGGGAAGAGCAGCACTTACATGTGCCACGTAGCTTTACACCTGAAAGCAGGCTTTTTTCTTCTTTGCCAGCAATAGGCCTTTCCTCGTGCAGAAGAGAGCTGTTGGCGTCCCCACCCGAGCCCTTGACGTGTGGTCCCGTTTGCGCACGCACACGTTCGGTGTCTGAGCTGCCTGCAGGCACGCAAGCACTGCTCATGCTGCTGCCGTGCGGATGCACCAGCCTCGGGTCTTGGTGTCTTCCCTGGACCAAAGAAGCCAGAATTAGCACAGATTAGGCAGGAACCAGCCGTGGTTCATGTTCATTTTCATTTTAAAGTAAAACTCCGGGTTGCTGTGTTTTCCTGTGCTGCAGGAGGTCGCGGTGCTGCTCAGAGCAAGGAAATCCCACTGAAATAGCACCCCAGTGCTGGGGACCAGGAGGGGGGACGTGGGGCAAAGCGAGAGATGAGCAATGACTCACTGCGGTGATGGGGAGAAATTTAGATTAAATATCCCTCAACACACTGAGCACCTGTTGGCTGCATCGGCACCTGCACTACTGCTGCTAAAGATGTCCGTCATTACTCCATCAGCACTCCCGATTCTCAGCCAGTTCAGGTATCAGCCAAAGCCGCTGAACAGTGAATACCTTTAATAATTTGCGGCTGTTAATGTATTCAGTTAGGCCAATTACATAAAATTACAGGTCTGCCCTTTTCATTTTACAGATTCTTTTGGTCCTAAGAATGTATAAATATTCAATGAGCCCATTCAGTAAACGCTGTGGGCAGCGTAAAACTCAGAGAGCAAATATTTTTATATTGCTCTAGCTTTGAAGATAATTTCTGAGATGTCCCTGCTATTGCTGGACGGGGACTAGCTTCCCCTGCATGCAAACGGTACTGATCGTCACATAACAAACTGCTAAGTGAATTATGAAATGGCATTTGCACTCCTTGACCATGCCAATGAGTGTAATTTAAATAAATCCATTCGTGAAGGCCTAATTTAGCAGGGACCGTGCAATTTGCAGCCATGTATGGGAAGGCTCTGCTAATCACAGATTGAATCTGGCAGAGTGCTAAGTGCCGCTGAAGTGCTGGAGAGTTAAAATCACTCAGACCTTTCAGGAATCAAGCACTAAATCAGAAAAATACTGATTTCGTATTGCCGCACTCTTGCAGGGGCTGGTGCTAGTACTGGAGGGGGGAACAGGTCCTCGTGTGGTGCATGGCCCTCAGGAAACTGCTTCTGGTCTTTCTCTTGCTTCTGTTTTTCCAGTTGTCAAAGGGAGATGATAATGCTGATTTCTTTTAGAGACCACTTTGAGGTCAATTGAGGAGGAAAGCTTCAGTAAATCTGAGTACAAGTTGAGTGACTTTTGTTTTTGTAGGCTCTCTTCAGTGTTTGTATTAAAAATTCCTAACTTGGAGAATCAGTTGACATTGTAAATTAGCGGAAGACATTCAGGGTAGTTATTTGTGTATTATAAGCCCCAATAAAGAAGTTATTTGTTTACAGTAACCTACAGGAGTCCAAATTGCTGACCGTCCCCCGTTGTGCCATGTGCTGTACGAATGGCAGAAGCCACAGCATCACTGTGAGACAGGTATGTCAATCAAACAAATTCTTGCCTCAGCATCTGCAAGTTAGAAATTCAGCATCTAATCACATCTTCCAGGGAAATAACTCTGGTCTCATGTCCTCTGCCTTTGTGCCTATGGCCAGATAGGTGCATCCCTTCATGATGGCCCTGATAACATCTTCCTAGCAGGAGTTATCATGGGAAAGTAAAAAGCTGCTTTTTTTTTTTTCAAAATGTAGGCAGATTGCAAATGGGAGCGGGACTAAACCACAAAGCAAAACCACCCGATCATTAGACGTCTGCTGAGGCTACGGGACGCCGAGGAGCGGTGCACAACAGCATCCTTGTTCTGGTGGCTTTGAAACCAAACAATGCCTGCGGCCCTGGGCCGGGGATGCCGGCAGCGTCGGGTTTCACCTGGCCTTTGTGCCTGTGGGAGAAAAGCAGCTCAATCTGGACAAAGCCTAATGAAAGTGGTGACCGTGCTGGGCAGCAGTGCAGGATCCCAGCTTGGTTCAGCAAGGCTCCATTTAAGCAGGTGCTTATGTCCCACCAAAACCTTGCTGAGATACTAGACAAGCTCAACACCTGCAAGCCCACGGTCTGTGATCCTGCTTTTATCACCCTCTGCAGCGGTGGAGACCCCGCAGATCTCATTTCAGGATTTTTTTTTTCCTGGTTTACCTTGCAGTCATGGTGGTAAGAATGAGAACTATACCTTTGCCAGCATTTTCCAGCTAGTGTACAAGTTCTCCTTCCCATTCGATTAGGATCCCATTGCCACGTTTGTTATCTTCTGCTTGTTCATTAGCTTGAGATAATTAAAACAACAGAACTAACAAAAAAATTACCTCATTCTGGTTACTGGAGACTTCAAACCTATGGAACAAAATTAGATCCATAGATCATACTGTATAAAAGGTGACCTAAAAAAAAACCCAAAACACCCAGGCTGTCAGTTCTCTGGCATGCCGTTTGTCATCAGCACAGTGTAATTATCATGGACTTTAGTGACACAATAAATATGAGAGCACAGGTGGTATCCATTTTCAGCTGTTTAATTGAAGAAATGAAAGATCCTGTAATACAGAGTCAACACAGAGAATTTGTCAGGCTACACTAAAAACTTCAATAGCCATGACCTTGAGGTCATAAAATTACTCATCAAGAGTAAAATTTTTTATGATACAGAAGTGAAGAGTATTGATTTTATAAAAAATAATTTTATATGCAATATAAATGGACAAAATGGCTCACCCCAGTCTTCTGCAGGGCCTGAAAACCCAGGAGTTCTGTGTGCAAATCAATACAAATAATATCTTAAACCATAAATTTTAATTCATTTATAAAATACAGGCTGCAATTTTTTTTCCTTAGAGCTACCACAAAAAAAAATAAAGAACTAGGGAATGGTTCCTCCAAAGCTTTCTGAAATTTGCTTTGTCTTGCTGGTGTGTTGTGCATTTATAAGTGTAGCAGAATAAGCCTGACTTCAGACTCCTGGGCTGGTGCTTTGTTGGCTTTGTTAAGGCCAGGGACTTGAGACCCGCTAGCAATCCTGCTGAATGCATTTGGTTAGGAAAAAATCTTCCAGGGCCTGCTGTGGAGTAGCACTGCAAGAAAATACAATATTTTTGTTAGAACAGCAAGCAAAAGATGCAATCAGGTGGTTCAAATTAACATTCTACCAGGGAAACCTGGTGTATGTCGGGATGAAGCTGCTGCCCCAGAGGGAGCAGTAATGGTGGGGGACGCGGATAAAGCCTCGCAGATCAGAGGACTCACAAAAGAAAGTGAAACCCAAGCTCTGAACCCTCAGCTCTGGACCTGACGCGGAGGTCGCTGACTGAAGCTGAAGCTGACGGTGCTGGGCTCTGGGTCGAGCACCCTTGCTCAGGTATGTGAAAGCCCCAGGACTCTGAATTTCTGGTGAGTATTTTTTTTTTTTGGTAGCCGTCCTCTGAGCCTCAGGGCCGTGGCCGGTGCCTGCTGCATGGAGCCCTGGCCGCCCTCACACCGCTCCTCCTCACACCTGCGCCGGCCCTTGAAGGAAGGTGGCACGCAGCGAGAGGGCGCAAAGCCCTTTTCCCGCCCGCGGCGCTAGCCGCCATTTTGTCTCCCTGTCCTGAGCACCTCACGCCTTCCTTTCAGGGCGCTCCCTTCCCATCCTGGCTGGTCTGTGTCTCCCCTGAGGCCCCTTGGCAGTAGGTGGGGCTGTGGGAAGGACTCCTGCCTGCCCAGTCTCCAAGCTGACGCTGTCCCTGCCTGCGTGGGACGGCTGCCATGCGTCGCTCGGGCTTGGGCAGGGAAAGAAATGAGGCTGATGATGGGCCCATGCAAGAAAAATCTCTTTGCCGTTTAGAGCCCAGCCTGGCTTTGGGGGTGCAAGCTTGTCTGGTGCCAGACACCGGTTTGGGATGGGGTGGTGGTGCCAAAGGCTTCATACTTTTATTTATTGTGATTTCCATCTTGTCCTTTCTCTCAGAAGAAGGTCTGATCCTGGGTGGTGGTGAGAAAAACTTCCCTCAGCTGTCCTCGGGAGCTCAGCCCCTGCCTCCGAGGGGGTAAGTGAGGGGTGCAATTGCACGCTGCAGCTTCCCCTGTCAGGGCCTGTAGCATTTTAAATCCTACATTGCCCCTCCAATCTTCCTTTGATACATGTGTTCCCGGTGCTGTTTTCTTTAACCTGATTCAGTTGTGGTGTGAGGTATGTCATTTAACAATATTTAACTTCTTCTGAGGCAAGAATATTAACATGCCTTGGAGGTGACTTTCCTACGTAAGTGAACGTGAATTCTTCCATATAATGGGATGGGAATAGGTTTGAGGGCCCCATTGTTCGGTAGGTTTTTGTAAGGCAAGTTTGGGATATCTTTCTGTGAGAGCTTAGTTTGAAATGCTCTTTTAAAGAAATCGCTTTGTTCTCAGATAACTACTTACTTTTTTTAAAGTGTAGGCTGTCTGTTTCTTTTCTAGTATGTTCAACAGATCGTTACACTAATGCCCAATGAAATTGTTAACAATTCTCACACAAGGTGCCAGGTATAAAGACTGTGAAAGCGATTCAAGACTTTTGTTATAAAGTTTTTCCTCTGAAAAATGCCAGCAGTTCTCTCATGTTAAAGGTTACTAAGATTTGGACAAGTTGATGGTTCCTTTTGCAAAAAAAGTAGAATCTGACCACTATTTGCTAAATATCAATAATGTCTTTGAGGGTACCCATGAAATAATAAGAGGCATTCAGACGGGCTAACAAAGTGCCCGTGGCCCGACTTTGGCATCAATAGAGAGGACTTGAGCGCGCAGTAGCTCACAGGAATGGGCAGTAATGCTATGTTGGCAGCCTGAAAATAACTGATTTTTAAAAATTTTATTTTAATAAATTCAAAACTTTTCTACTTTGAGGAAGGAATAAACTCACATTTTGAAGTAGTTTAATATTAAGTCCATAAACCTCAATTAAGGTGGTCTGCAACCCAACACTTTTCTTTCCTCCCATGTAAATGGCCTTTTATATATGAACTGCCTCATTAAATTCAGTTGGACTTCCCAGACAGGAGAAGGAGGGTAAATATTTCTCAGAGGCTGGTGCTAATGGAGTCATTTAATGCTGAATAAATAGAATAAATAAATAAATAAAAATTACAGACCTTTATTTGAGAAGTATAGGTAGAGTAGTTATAGTAAAATTCATAACTTACATCACCAAATACAAACAATAAAGAATTGTCTACTTCAGATGGCTTGAAATGCTTTTTATTGAAGACAAGTGCTATTTAGGTCAAAACATTTGTGTTAAAAAATAACTTGTTATTCTCACTATGAATAGTTTTAAGTGATTTGTTTAGATTTTAAAAAAATCTAAATTAGTTTTCTCAAGTTACAGATAAAGAATGGCTTATTCTAGTTCAACACGGGACTTTGTCGCACTTTCAGATCTGCATCCAAATCTTGCTCGTCCTGTAAGTCTGATAGACATAGTACTTTTGTTCTCAAATGAAATTGTATATGACTGTATTATATTACTGCAAAATTATGTAATTGACGTGTATTTAGATACTAATAGCATTAGTATAATTGTTAGATAAAAATTACCTTACCTTCTTTGTGTATAAACCAGCAAAATGAAAATTGATGCTGCTGTTGTCCGTAGTATCCGGATACCACAACTATAGATATTGACTGGACAATTCAATGTCTGAAAGTATCAGAGGCTTCTTTGTAATGTTTTAAATGGATGCTGAATTAGTAAAGACATGTACAGAGTCAGCATTATGTAGTCACAATACATCTGTAACCTACAATAGTCTTTCACTACAAGCTATGAACGTAAGGCCCAATCCTGCAGCCTTTACTCGTGTGCTCAATCCCTCTGAGCTAAATAACATAGTCCTGAATTATTCAAACAAAACTCTTGTTGGATGGTATGGTGTTTTAACTGGATAAAAATCTCACAATTACATGTCAGACAGGATTGTTTCTGTTTCTTTAGAACAAAAAGCAGGTTTTGCAATTGTCAGTTTCTGAGGAGCTAAGAATTTTGCTTGTGGGAGTACAGGAGAGCAGGATGAACCAAAAAGTAAACTTAACGAACAGCAAAGATTTGTAGTTGGTAGATTCATACAGATGTCTGAGTATGAACTTTTTTTTTTGTTGCCCTGATATGAGTGAGGACCATCATCGCTGGAGTAAGAGCTGAACAGGGGAGTGTGCTGTAAAACTCAGTATTTTTCTCTTTTGGGTTTTAGATGGTTGAATAAAAAATAGGAAGTTGGGGGGGGGGCCCACAGTTTTTCATTCTTTGCTCTCCAAGATTATGTTTTAATATGGGAGGGAGAAGGCTACATTATTCTCTGTATTTCCCGCCCTTCACTGTGTAGCCCACCAGTGATAACGTGTCTTCTAAGTGTTCAGTGCTGCTGGGAGTTGGAGCCTGGGGAACAAAACAGAGAGGCAGCATTTCCACATGGACGCACCGCGGGCTGTGGTGCGGTGTTACAGCCGTACCTCTCCATGCAGCGTAAAGGAGATGCACGTCTACAGGGCTGTATGCACTGTGGAAGTACTGATGTTTGTGAAGAGAGTGAAAACAAGGAGTTCCCCTGTTCCCACAGCTTTTTATTTGGGAGGGGCACAATTTAGCCCCTTTTTCTCATTTATTTTAAACAAATGAAAGAAATCACAGAAAAGGGGTGAACTAGGACAGGGAGTTCTATATGCCCTCACAGCAGTATTGCATATTCTTTCAAACTCCTGGTCTCCAGCAAAGCTAATTTAATTTGTCATTCACAGTTACTCCCAAATACAGTGATCCACTAACTCCATTAAAACCTTTTATTTTACAAATAAAACTAATCTTCAATATTGCAATTAGCAACATATAGTAAAGAAAGTATTGTTACAAAAAAGTAATTCACAAGTATCTCGTGATAGAACGATCAGTATGTGCTTAGGACTTTAAAACAGTTGAGCACACACCATTCAAAGTCATATTTTCTTACGTTGCAGTTTATTTTTTAAAAGTGAAATAGATCAAAGTCTAAGAAACTTGCAATATGTTAATGCTGGAGCCTCATGATTTGGTTGAGCGGCCTTAAGCAATGCTCTGCCAAAAAAGGCAGTATGGCCCGCTTCCTCGTTGCAGGCGTGTTCCGCTCCTCCTCTTTTGGTGAAACTAGTGCTTGTGTAGTTGCACAATAAACTGATCAAGGAAATGTTCTCTGGAAGTTTTTCTACCCTTCCCCCCCCCCCCCAACAGTTTCCAGCCAGATCGCTTTCTCCTGCCAGCTTGCTGTGCAGGCTTAGTGCTCATACGAGAGAGGTGAATATATTTGCAGCAGGGACAGGGGGGATCTCTTTTGGAAACTGCAGATTTACATCAGCTTAATTCATGTGAAGAGTCATCCTAAATGTCAGTTCTTTTGACTGGTGGTGAGATACAGGGTATGTTGCGCTCTGATTTAATTGAAATGTTTTTTGGTTTTTTTTTAAAGAAACAAAACCAAAAATAGAAAAATGAAATCCTAATCTAAATCACTACATGTTGTGGACAGATAGAAAGTATTCTGTTAGAAAGATTGGAAGAACTAGGATATTACACTGTTGTACACATACGTCCTCTTAATGAGTTCGTTTCCATCACTGTAGGATAAGGCAGTTACCTTGCTCCATCTAGTGATTCAAAGTAAACTGGGAACATGAGATCTAATTTTTGAGCACGTGTCAATATTGTTACAGCGAAGTCAGCCAGGTTGCACTGCTTTGTGAATAGGTGCAAAATTCAGCCTGTGTGGATTAGTAAATTGCTACACTGCCCCTTGCTAGCTGACTGCTGGGGTTCCCTGCTGGAACGAGAAAGGCAGGCAGCACTGCAAGTGAGTGCACGGGTGAAGTGGGAGAGATGTGGCACGCTTCATGTTTTGAAGGACCCTTGCGGTATTGCGATGTCAGTCTCTCCTTCCAGTCCTTGTTACCATACCAGCTTTCATCGCGTACCTCTTAAATCCCAAACTAGCACTGCAATACTCTTCTCTCACACTGAAGAGGACCTTTTTTTTTTAAAAAAAAAAGACACCAAACAGCTCTATATTATTAATATATATATTTTATATTTATATCTTTCTTCCTGTGTGTGTTTGCTCCTAGTAGTTTTGTTTGACAATTGAGACTGAGGTGCTTTTGCATAATAAATAAAGGTTTAGCAAAGCAGAATAAGATTGATTTCATTTTGAATCATCAAAAAAGTTCATTGCCTAACCTCCCTTTGTAGTCGGCTGAGAGACAGACAGCAAGAAAGAGGCACCTGTACAAATTTATGTTCCTTAGATGAGGATAGGATGAATAGCCCTCCCTGTGGATGTACACGTGTGTATCTTGGTGTTGACAGCAGGGGAAACCTTGGACGCTTAACTGTAAAATAAATCCTGTCCAGACTTTTCACGGTGCATTTAAGGAGATCTGAGACCTGTGCAAAGAGCGTGAAACAACAATATTGCTGCCTACCTGAGGAGAGATTGCTGTAGAACAGCCAAAATCGTGAATGCTTCGGGTGAACTTTTGTCCTCCCATTGTCTTTACAAACAGAAACAGATGTATTTCTTTTAATATTTTTATTAGTCACTCTTTTTCTTAAAGCAAAATTGTATGTTTATGTTTTAGTCTTTAGTTCATATGGTACTGTGGAATAAATAGATTAAAATGATTACCAGTCAGAAATATGTTTATCATCATCAGTAGAGTACAAGTCCATGAAATCTAATTCATCATATACATCTGTGTTTAATACTTGTATTCCATAATCTTTTTATTTTTTAGAATGTAATCGGTGTGGTTATTGGGAAAACAGATGTCAGAGGCTTTCCAGACAGAAAAAGTACAGTCCCTTTTAACTGTTTTTACTTCATTTTCTTATACGGTATAATTTGGCATATATGACTGAAATCAGTATTTAAATGATAAACAGACTTCTTAGTGTAAAATGTATAGAATAAAAATGCGCAAAAAAAAAATTGTGTGTGTTTGAGAACCAAGATGAAAGAGCAGCATTAGTTTGGCTAAACCTTATCAATTAGAATTTGTTT
Source organism: Aptenodytes patagonicus (assembly GCF_965638725.1). Classification (NCBI taxonomy): domain Eukaryota; kingdom Metazoa; phylum Chordata; class Aves; order Sphenisciformes; family Spheniscidae; genus Aptenodytes; species Aptenodytes patagonicus. The sequence continues at coordinate 5,738,102 of NC_134961.1, forward strand.
GGAAAAACTCCGTTATGGAAGTGTTTCAGGGTCTGAAGAAGACGGTACCAGTATGAACTCACTATTACATAAATACTGCTGGAATTGATCTGGTCCCTTCATATTCGTTCTCTCTTAAAACAGAAACATTAAGGAGGTGTCTTGAGGAGTGAAACAAGTAATTGCTGGTCTGAGTAGCACCAGCTTCATCTACTCCTAAAAAAAAAATGGGAATGATACGTTGTTAATACAGCATTAGTTGGAAATTGAAATAGCATATCTACAGCTTAGGGTTGATACAGACACTGTTAGGAAGCACCTCCAGTCCTAGAGAGCCACTCCAGCGCTGTGTGAAGGGCCCAGCTATTCTGTGGCATTGTCATCATGCTGAACTGCTCTCGTGGTGAATTTTTAGAAGGAAGTCGTCGTCATCACCAGAAGCAATTCTACATAGTCTGAAAATGTGGTGTTCATATTTACGCCTCCATGGAACTACAGTCAGATCATGCTTACTCTATGCAGATCACTATTCAGTTTTCATTGATAATTTAAAAATAACATGTTGTGTAACGCTGTATGATCCATGGAAAGCTTTGTTAATTAGCTGTAAGAGAAAAGAGAGTGTGGTGTTTCAGAGACTGATACCCTCTTGACCGTGAACTTTCCATAGAGCTGGAAACGCTTCGCTTTATTCAGTTAAACCCCTTGGTACTATCCGGACAGTGATACTGCCTGTGGTCTGCAGCCTTGTGTGTCATTGCAGTGGTCTCGTACATGGGCACAGCCATCTAAAGACAACCTACTACCAAATTTGGGCTAGTACATATGCTCGTTCATAGCGTTGCTTCATGTGTTAGCCCTGTTTATGTGTTTGTCCATGCCTTGAATGTAGCATCGTGCGGTGCTTTTATTTCTCTTGCATTAGATCTCTAAGTTTATATGGTGCTGGCTAAAGTTAAGTGATACGTGTACGTGGATGGGATGGTACAGGTACAACTACGGCGTGAGCTGGAGCCATCCTCATTCACCAACACCAGTGAGTTTACGGAACAGTCTGCTGACCTCTAGTGGTACTCCCCAGATTGCGGGTAGTAAATTCATGACAAAATCTAGGAAAGCCTGGAAATAATAGTTTTTATACATATATTCTAGATTGAAATCAAGCTGTGCTAATGAATTGTGATAGTGCTGTTTATTTTTACAGACATTGGGTCCGAACGATACACCTTCAGTTTTACTATTCGTGATTCACCAACTTATTTTATAAATGTAAATTCTTGGGGCAGAGAAGACTATATTAGATCACTTTCAGAGAGTTTTAGAGTTGGTGACTGTGGTAAGTTGGAGTTTATTCTTAACATGTTTCTGTTTGAATGTGTTTTTTTCCTAGTAAATCAGTGTTATGTGTTTGTGGTTTTGCTATGTTTTTCTCTGAGGACTCAGAAAACAGTCTAATTGGAAACAAATTGTTCAGTTATGTTAAGTATAAAGAAGAAAGGAATAAGATTTCAAGGATTTAAATTCAAAACCAGTAAATATGTCAACAAAAAGACTAGATACAAATCCACTGAATACAGCCACCCAGAACTTATCTATAGTTAATTGGTCTAAATTCTTCCATTATATTCAGTTCTTATAAATTACAAAAAATAAACTCTGTAAAGTAGTTCGGCGTTTGTCTTCATTTAGTTATAGATATGACTATGACTGTTCGTAAAAACACAACAAAAATCTTGTATTTATTTACAGGCTGTGCTTTTATCTTGTTAAGTTAATAGAAAGACTTTGCTGCCCATGATTGCTAGATCAGAGTGTTTGGATAAAATTTGGGACTATGAAGAGTATACACATGAGAACTCAGTGCCATTTTGTTTCCATTAAATGCCTTGAGGACTCCTGTGGGACTTTGGCTATAATGTGAGCTGTCTGGACAGATATGGTGTTCCGTATGAAAACATTTAGCAGTAGTTACTGCGCGTATCTTTTCCTTTCCATATCAACCTTGAAAGCAACCATTTTTAAAAGCCACTTCTCTTTACATGTATCTATATTCAGTTTTCTAACATTACTTATCAATGTTTTATTTTAGTTACAATTGAAAATCCTTTAGTTCAGTCAAAGGAAGCAGAGAGGGAAGAAAAATTCAACCCTGTAACTCCTAGGTAAATTTAAAGCATAGACTCGTAGTTCTTTCTAGAAATATCAAAGTTAATGCTTGCTTTAGCTGCCAGCCAATTGCAGCAGCATGCACTTGGTGGAAGTATTTGGGGTTAGTCTTCTCATGCAGCTGTACCTTCCTCCCTGTGTTCAACCACGTATGGTCAAACGATCTCAAAAAAGAATATATTTCTCAGTGTGTGGTCTTTGGAGTTTTGTCATGAAGTAACAATGCTCTTTGTAACTAAACAGAGTAAATTTCATTCTTTGGGTAAAGTCTACTAAAATTATTTGAAATTGATTTGATTTTGCCAAAGTGTTTTATCAGACATAACTGGTTTATAGACAGTATATCCTTACCAAAATCCATTCACGTGACATGTTTACCTCGAAGGTATTTTAATACACTGTGATGCTATTTGTTGCTTATTTGGTAAGGCATCGTCATTCCTTTTGTATCATGCAATGTATATATGTTGTCTTTCAGTGTATTCTCTAAAATTGGAACAATTTGAACCGGTGTATGCAACTAACATTGCAAGCTGTAATTCAGATATGTTTTAACTTATCTTAGATATCTAAGATGTAGATGTTAGATAGACTAATACACCGGTTCTTTAACTAGGGTTTCTTCCCTAATCTGTCATATTCTAATATTTTTAATCATATGGCAGTCGTAAGAATATTGCATATATGCACATTAAATTGGCAAGTTAGAAGTTTTATGTTCTTGCTTACTGATCATCTCTAAGCTTTGTAGGAAATGTATAGCTGTAGTAGTTACACTCACTTTCTGGCTAAGCAGAAAGAAGTAAAAGAATAAATGTCAGGTAGAAACTTCACTGAAGAAAAAAGCTCCTCTCTAAATCTATAGATTTCATAAGCATTTGTAAAATATATTTATCCAGAATATATTGAATATATCTTATTTCCACTGGCTAGCAGTGCATTATTAATATTACTGAGGTCACTGGGCTATTACTTTTGAAAGCACCTTACCAAAGCCAGTCTGACTGCAGTAGTGTCTTATTATGTCATGATGCCAAAACCTCTCAATTACCTGGATTTACAGACATTTCAGAATTTATTTTATTTTTAGTGATTGATAAGGGCTGAAAGCCTTACAAATATGTATTGTGCATTGCTAGCAATCCGTGCTGGCTTTTCAATTCTAAATAAGTATAAAGTACACAATAATAAGTCTTCCGTAAGAGGAAAGTACATAATTTTTTAAAAATAATTTTAGAACAAAATAATTCCAACTTTTCCGTATCTTTAGGGAAAACAATAAAGGAATAAATCAGCAGTTATTTTCTCACGTGAATTGAATTAACATTTTACACTGTTAATATATTGGTGAGTGAAATGTTGATCGATGTGTTTTGTTTTGTGCATGCTATCTAGTTGCTACAAATTATTGCTCAGTGAAAATCATTCAGTGGTCAAAACGTCTTCATGCTATGAAGTGGACACCAAACTACTTTCTCTGTTGCATCTGCCTGTCAAGGACCCTCAGGACTATTATTCACTGGGTGATATCATTGCAAATGGACAAAGCCTCGATGGAAGAATCCTTAATGTGCTTGCAGCTGTAATGTCAGTAAGTTAAGGAGCCGCGACAGGGTAGTGTTTCTCTACGGTACCGTGGGTAACTTAATTGACTTAAGTGCGAATATGGATTTTGGGACTCATAGCGGACAGGAATCACTGGTTATGTTTGTTTGTTTGTTTAGGTTGGCAGTCACTTCAGCTGAGTTACGATAACCATACAAGCTACTTGATGAGACTTTTATCAACAACTTGAGGGGGGACATTAAGGGAATGGAAATGACCTACATCGGTTGTCTTTTTGAAATCATGCATGTGCAAGCAGTAGATAACTTGAAATTTGTAAACCGCAGATTTTTATAAAATAAAATGTGTCCCTTTATCTTGAAGTAAAATTACTGTTGTTAAACTTTTAGTGGTGTACATGGGTTGGTTTTTTTTAGTGGTCTACAGGTTTTTTTTCCCCCTTTTTTAACTCTTTTATTTTCTAGGTTATCACTTTTATACTCCTAAACACTTAGTAGAGGGAAAGTGACTGCTTCTCTTTCTTCTTAAAGGTTGGGGAGCCAAAGTATTTTATGACTTCAGACAAAAGAAAAGGTCAGAGGTGTGAAGTAAAGCTGTATGATGAAACAGAGATGTCTTTTCCAATAGTATGGTAAAAAGTTTTTTAATTCATTGAAATACACAAATTAATGCAAGAGTAGGTAAAGAAATTAACTATAATACATACCGTTATAGCACTGTCTTTTAATTTAACTGTGTTGTCATTTGGGTGGCAACTGTGATGAGGCAGCAATGTACACTGAACAGAGTCTTAAAAAAAGAGATTCATTAGAGTGACCTTACACATATCATCTAGTTTTATGACTTGCTGACAGACTGCTAGCTCATGAATGGCAAAATGAAGCTTAGTTCCAAATAGTTACATTTTTTAATGTGGAAATTTGAACTAATTCAGGAAATGGCATTTAAAAAACAGCTGCAAAGGCAGTACATTTCTTCCACAAACTGGGGGGGGGGGGGGAAGAGGAGCACGCTTCATTTTTAAAGCCGAGCAGAATTAACAAGTAGAATGGAAATAGGTTGAAATAGTTTTTAAACGTTTAAAATAGCACAGAAACATTTTGATACTACTTTGGCCATATTTTCAAACTGTGTCCCATTTACAAACATGACTACGTCCATACCATTTATGCATGTAAATAGGGATTTGTTTACACAGGAACTTTTGCATTTTGCCCATAGTTTGTTCAGTAAACTCGTGGCTTATCTACGTGCAAGGGTACATGGGTATTTGTTTGCACTGGGTTTGCTGTCCGTTGGTTGAAATGACCTTTGTTCCCTAGATAGAAGTAGCAAGATAGCATTGCACTCCGTGTCTGAGCTGGAAACTGTATTATCATTTAGTGTAATGTTTAACACAGATAATATATACACACAAACACTAATAAGCATCTATGATGTGAAGTTTTCTAGCCCTTGAGCTGCCACCAATGCTACTTTGCAGCGGCAGCTCCGATACTCTTGTTTCAGTGCTGGTACATAGTGATACAGAGCTGTATACTTCAGGAGTCCTCAGAAGCAGAGACTAGTGGTGCTACTGTGGTTACCCTAAACGGTGCCTTTTGCACTTGCATGGAGCCGTAGGTAGAGGCAAAGGTTCAGGAAATCCTTGAGCAACAGCATTGTAGTGAAGATATTTCAGAGGCCATCAGTGGAGAGGTGGCTGAGCAATGCTAGATGAAAAGTAAATATCTTAAATCTTTTTCCAAGGATTAAGAAAAATAAACACCAGAACAAAACGGGGCTTTGGCAGTATTCTTGCCATCCAAACTTACGAGGAACGGAACAAGATTATAATTTTTGAGGGATACCTAGTCTCATCATCCACACTTAGAAGGATTCCAGTATTGGAAAGCCGGCCGAACATCTGGCCTAGTGATGTGAGCAATCAACTCGTTCCCACAGAAAAGGCTCAGCTGAGAAGCAGTTATTTTAAACTGTGATTTGCTTTAGTTAGAAATTACTTTTGTCAAAGCTCTGAAATACACACAGTATTTTTCCAGGTATATTCTGCATTGTATCGTTTTGAACTATCTAATAGCCCTTTATTTTATCCTGTTTGGCATGGGATAAAATAGGGACTGTATTAGATCGTACATAAAGCATCCTGGCTGGCTGCAAACTAGATGCCTGTGGATATACGTGGCATTTCATTTGCATGTGCATGTAACAAAGGAGTTGTGTCCCCTTTGACCAATTTAATTATAACTATATTATTTAGTAATTTAGTACTAAACTGTTTGAGTGCTGTTTCAAAAATGTTTGATACATTAACTTTTTTTAATTTAGTTGGGATAATGAATCTATCCAGCTTGCACAGAGTTGGATCCCACGAGAAACAGGTATAATAGTCTGGGTTTTATGTTTTTACTGTAGTTCTTAACATGATACTTATTCTACAGTAACAGATTTTTTTTTTGTGCACAGTAATATTTGCATCAGATGTGAGAATAAATTTTGACAAATTTAGGAACTGTATGACTGCAACTGTGATATCAAAAACCATCATTACGACTAACCCAGGTAAGAGCTGCTGTTGAAGTATTGCTTTGGCCTTAGTAATCATTATAGACTAGAATGCATGAGTGAATCTATTGGACGTCTGATTTCTTCTGCCTGCTTGCCTCAGAAAGCTCCCTGCTTCTTGTCTGTTACGTAGGGACCAATGCTTTTGCCTTCCACCCTTTTATCTTTTTTTTAATTTAATTTTATTTTTTTTTATTTTATCCAAGCAGCCTTCATATATTCCATGTAGGACTAACAGTTAAAGTAAAAAAGAGAAAAGCATCTCTTGGCTAATTCCAAGAGACAACGTGTTGGTGCTACCAGAATAAAAAGTTGTAAAATATAATTATGTTGTTATTTTTACATGCTACATATATTAATAACTTCTAAAAATACATTTTCAAGAAACAGCAGAAGCAAATGTTCTCTTCAGCTTCATAAAAGAATGTGCACAATCAGGAGCTTTGCATGATAAAATGGAGGAGCAGTCAAAAGAATCCATTAACTGTAAGCATGGATCCAAACTCTTTGATTTTATTTAACTATATAGTGTAGTTTCACAGTGCAGTTGAAATTTCAAGTTCTTGCTCTCTGTGTCCATAGAAACAAAACTAAGGTATAGCTTGGCTGAATACTTAAAGTCTGGAGTCTTGTTACTGGGGCCATCCCTTATAATATCAGTTATGTATCTTCGGGGCTGGTGACTATGCTAACTTGCAGCCTGTCTGGCATGTTCTTTCTGTCATGAATAAGTATGAAAAATGGAGAGGGAAAGCTTTTGTCAAAAACTTGTTTTGGGGGGTACAAAGATTAAATATTAGATATCTTCCTCATTTGACTCCCCTCTTGTTTTATTTTTTGCCCCCCAAATGATAAGCCTGCTTCAAAAGGAAGGTGTGTGGGGCTTTTCTGGTGCTGTAGATCAAATCCTCTCCTTTTTATCACCTTAAGATCCTTTTTTGTTGTTGCTTTTCTGTGTTGTTTCTTTCTCAGACGCACTTAACATGTCTTTTAAACTTTTAGTGGAGACTATAGTTGACGTTTATACTGTGGAACAGCTGAAAGAAAAAGCTTTACAGAGCGATGGGAAACTTGAACCAGTCTACGGCATTATTTATGGCTACATTTCTACACTGGACATTGATGATAATGCATCTAAATTTATTCGCAACAGATGGTAAGCAACTGCCTGTTTTAAATTTGTATTTAAAAGTGCTTATCCTTCTTCCCCTGACCCAAATTAGATGGAACAATATTTTAGTCCAGTTCTGGACAAGAACTAAAACTCCTCTGGAGGACACCATGTGAATTTCTGTTGTGTAGACTTCCAGAAGTAGCAAGGAAGAGGAGTTGCCTTTATGAAGGACTTGCTCTTTCTGGTCCCAGAGGAGCGAAGAAGAAAGAGGCCATTTTGTCTCAGACAGACTTAAGAGTTTGGAAGATGAAGATTTTTTTTTTTTAAAGAGGAAAAGTCTCTTGGGAAATCTGTCTAGAAAACAGTTTCAAACAAGGAGGAATTGCATATATACATTAATTATCTTCTTATGTTTCAGTTCAACATGCCGTTTTCTGGTGAATGAAATGTCAAACACATGCACTTTCTGCAGTGACACCCCTTCAGATTCAAAGCCAACTTTTGCAAGCTTTGACATACTCGTTGATCTGACAGATCACACAGGCACTCTTTGTTCTTGTTACCTGTCTGACTGTGTAGCTGAGGAAACATTAGGCTGCACAGTAAGTAGAAATGAATTAGGTTGTTCTTATTTGATCCGAGCTGTGAAGCCTGATGAAAATTACAAATATATGTAAATGTTCTTCATATATATGTGTGTGTGCGCGTGTGTACACTGGTTAAAAAAATTGCATGTGGATATACACATACACACACACTTGGCTTTTTAACAAGTCAAAAGTTAGAAGTCAGTAGCTGCTAGTAAGAAGAAACATGTTAAATGTAAGAGTGAATACCCTATTCAGAATACCGCTCTATTTTAATTAATTTACACTTTTCTGAGAACATGGTTGGAATTCCCTAATTTTGATTCTCAAGCACCCTGCAATTTATTCTGATTAATCTGACTGTCTTGGTACATATATTACACCAAACACTATGTTAAAAGAGGGAAAATACACCTTAGAAATGCACAAAAAAAATGCAGAAGATGCTCTTATCATCATCATTTTGTTGTGGAGATGTTGTTATAACCACATGCTGAAGAAGTGTTCTGTTATGTCCTGTTATTAACAGGTCCATGAGTTCCTTACTCTAACAGAAGACAAGAAGACTGCATTGAAATGGCAACTTCTTTTGGAACGAAGCAAGATTTATTTTAAAGTTAGTATTTAATGTTAATTTAAAACCGGCTGTTTCCCATTCGGTATGTTTAGTACTGAAAAATTTCATGTCAGTTCTGCTGAACTTTTTAAAATAAGGATTAGTTTTTGTACATATTCTGAATATTCCAAGTAAATAGTCTTTGTCATAATTTCAACATTAGGGGATGTACCTGCAGGATCAGCTATACGGGCCTCCTTCAGGCAAACTATGAAAGACACAAACTGCTCTCAGCCAATACCAATTAAGGAGCTGATATTTCAAAAGCATGTATAGGTGATTTAGTCACTGACTTCTATGGCTGTACGTTTATAATGAATAAAGTTAACACTATCAGTTTGCAAGAATAAGGCCCAGTCAGTATCTGTAATAGATTGTATGGTATACGGGGTTACCTAAGTATACTTCTTAGTTACCTGTATTTTTGGAAATAATGTGATTAGGTATGTCTAAAATCTGCAATTGTCCTTAAAGCAACAACAATATTAGATTCACACACCTGAAGCAATTGCTAAAAGATCGGCTATTGCTTGCAATATTCTTTACTTTTTTAGTTGCATGCTCTACACTGGACTGGATTCCTTTCTCATAGAACTGCCTGTTCTAGGACAACTCTAAACTGACTCCCATTTTTAAACTTGCCCTTCTTAGTAAAACTGCTCTTACTCTCCCACTTCCCCCATCCTCTGCCTCTATTTCCAGGAAAAAATGAAAGTGTTTTACTTCAGTAGTGGCAGGTATATAGCATAAAATGTGTGTACTCATGTATAAAATAATATAAAATATGTATAACCAAATCTGTCAATTAAACATGCTGTGTGATATTTGAAAATAATATATTTCAAAGTGCTATACAGCAGTAAAAACAAAGACCCTTAATTATTTTTACAGGTTACTTTGTCACCCAGTTGGAGAACCGGACTGAAAGTGAATGTTCTTTCATGCAAACTGGCAGACCCTATAGAGGCCAGCCAGGGCTTGTTGGGAAAAGAGGTTGGAAATAAGAGATTACACTATATGGCTTGATAACAGCTAGGAAAAAGACTATTTCCTTCACTGTATTAATAGAGGTAGAATGCTGTCGTCATCATATTTTGCTAAGTATGTTCTGATGGTAAAGAAGGGATATGCATTACTAATCCCTGTAAGTGGGCTTCTGTGTTGATCTTTTTCAGGTGGTTGTACTTTAAAAAGCGTACTAGGGCCTCAGCTTAAGAAAAGTCAGTTCTTCCCCCCTTACAAGGGGGATGGAAGCCTTCTTCACTCAGTTTAGAATATATTTTAAAAAATCAGAAATAACAAATAGTACAAGACAGATCTGTTGAGCTTCTGTGTTTAACTGCCTTGCTACTTCCGTGCTACTTTTGTGTTAGTTCAAAAAATAAAGACCCGCTTTGAAATACTGCCTGGGTTTGTGGTGTATGTTGGCGAGTCCAAACACGGAACTTCTGGCAACTGCAGGGGCTTGGAAATGGCCACGACGTTTGCAAGGCTGCTTCTCTTTAGGGCAGACTAAGTCTTATTAGAGCAATCAATTACCAGGGACCTCTGACAACCGAACAGTCGAGCTAAGACTAAGTGGCAGAGAAGGACGGACTCTTCTTCACCAAGATAGTTGTTGTTAGCTGAACATAAAGAACCTAGGGATGTACGTTTTGCCCTTCTCCATGTATTTTTTCCTATTTTTTAATCTATTTCTGTCCTTAGCTTCCCCTGCAGCTGGTGTATTTGCTACATTCACCAGCCCTCACCTTCTGAGCGTATCGGGAGTCGGCCTATTTCAAATGGTGGGAAGACGCTGCGGCCCTTCTCTTGCAAAGTGTTTGTTAGGCTAGAACGCCTTGATGAACTCCCATCACCCCTGGTTCACTACCTACCTGTTAAAGCAACGTGGCAGAGAGAAAACAACTACAGAAACAGTGAATTTTGACAAGCAATACTCCCAGATTTCATCCCCCTACTCATGTGAGCGGGAACAAGGGACTAAACGCACAAAAAAATGTTGCCAGTGTTGGGTCACTGCGTCTCTCCTGTTGCAGCAATAAACAACTTCAGAGTATTAGCTGTTATGGCTGGAAAACATTGAAGTGAATGTTTCCATTAATTTTAATCACAACTCGGCTCAGCAATCAATACACAGTGCTCAAGGCCAAACTACTAATGATGCATTGTCGCTGTTGCCATAGGCAGTAATGTTTGACAGGCACGAAGAAATGGAAAGAGTACAGAAAGTGAATTTAACCCTTCCTCTTTCCGAATTATTCACCCTAACTTCCCTGCGCAGCCCAGCTCCGTTGCCCTGACGTCTCTGCGTGGCCCAGCTCCTCGAGCTGCAATGAATTCAGAGCTCAGCTTCCCCGCGGACGGAGACAGGCTTAAACCAAGGGGCGTTTTGACTTCTATGAGCGAGGGGCTGGTCCTGTTCAGATGTAATGGCTGAATGTTTCAGTTGGCCTCGGTTCCTTAGGCTTCCTTTAGATGAAATCTGAATTATGTCCTTGGGCCTCATCATACAAAGAACTTTTTACATGTGCTTTAAGCCACTGGCTTAAGTCAAAATACGGTGAACTGCGTGCACGTTTGCAGGGTCCGTACCCAGTGCAGGTGGTGTACGGGTACGCGCTGGCGTGCTACAGATGCAGATGTGCAGCTGGAGAAGCAAGTTGATGGACAAATTCCTGGTTTTCTTCTGCAACACGTTCTGCTTTCTTTTTGCCATGTGATTTGCAGTATCCTGGACCGTGCTGCTCTTTCACAGAGGTGCTTGTCTTTGGGCTGCAGTAATTTTCTCTGCAAGCCTCTCCAAATGCACTTTTAGAAACAAAGTGGTTATTAAGATCTGGCTCCAATAAATGGAAGCATTTAACTTTGGTGCTTGCACGTATGTGAAAAAATAATCCATCTGTTTTTGTTAGAAATTAGTCAGTTCTGTGCAACCTTTGAAAATGGTAAGTTTTGATGTTTGCGGGGGGAGGGTTTTAATTATATTTTACAACTTTTTCACTCCGTTGAATTGAAAGAGAACTCGCTGTCATGCAAACTGGTAGAGTGTGTTAGATCAGTTGGAGTTTGGAAACAGGAAAAGTTACACAGCATGGCTTTTTAACAGCTGGAAATATTTAAAAACTCCAACTGTCGCACTGTGTTGTGTAAGTAATGGTAATTGTTGCAGTTAGATTTTTATTAAAAATATATTTGAATCAGTAAAAGTAAAGACAAGTTTGCTGGTGATCTTTACCGAGGAGCTTCTTTATTCTTGATCTTTTGTATTATTTTACTTTTAGAAGCATATTTAAATCTCAGTTTAGGAAAAAAAATCCGCCAAGCATCTGGCACGCTTCCTGCTGCATTACACCCCTTGGAGTGGGAGGGAAAGCAACCCTCATTTAATTTGTACAGTCGAAAAATGCACGGAGGAATCGTGAAACTAATCTAAAAAGCAAACATCTTTTTATTGTAGAATACCCCAAGGAGAGAAATTCTTTCTGAAGCTGTAATTCTGGATTTACTGTTACACATACATCTTTGATTTTACATAGCATAGGTGAGCTTTAGCGCCTACATCACCATTTTAATGGTTTAATTTATAATTTTTATTTTAAGGCAATACATCGGCAAAGCTCAAAGCATCAGCAGAACAGAAGAGCACACGCAGTGACAGCCGTCCCAGCTCCCCTCCCCAGCTGTCGGGCACGCTGTCTCCACCAACAGTTCCGAGGTATGGTTTGGGTATCAACCATCTGCCCCGAGCTGGGTTGGACTCCAGGTTCACAGCCTCAGAGGAGGCTGAAGCCTCCGTGGAAACGGGGCTGTTTTAGTCAAATGCCTTTCGAGCTCATGGGTTACATGTCTTTGATGCGTGACAGTCCATTAGACGCTTGGGCCATGTAAGTGTTTAACGTACAGGACGGCTTGTATGTCTCTTTGTTCACCAGATGTTCCCAAAAGAGCCTCTTCCTACGCAGGCAGGGTCCCAGCCCAGCTCCCGGTTAGGATCCACGCGTTTGCTGTGCCACCTTAAACCGCATGGAGAGGATGTCGCTTATCCCAGCCTCTATCTCATCGTTGACCTGCACTGACCCAACTCCTTTGGGAGACCCCGTCAGAATCAAGTCCCCTTCTTCCAGGGTGAATATTTCGCTGATGTAGCTGATCAGGTAAGGGATGGAGAAGATCATCGAGGAGGTCTCCCCCTCCTGCCTCAGCTTTCCATTCACCCTGAGCCAGATCTTCAGCTTGTGAGGGTCTGGGATCTTCTCCTTGGGCACAAAGTCACTGACCGGGCATGACGAACTGAAGCCCTTGGCCAAGGTCCAGGGCAGACCCTTCTTCTTGCACTCCTCCTGGGTGTCCCTGGCCGTCATGTCCAAGCACAGGGCATAGCCCGCCACGTGCTCCATGGCAGCCTCCTGGGACACGGCCTGGGCTCTCTTCCCGATCACCACCCCCAGCTCCACTTCGTGGTGCAGGTTGTTGCAGTAGTAGGGCCGGAGGATGGGCGAGCCTTCGCGCACGTAGGCCGAGGAGGGCTTGAGGAAGAAGAGGGGCTCCCGGGGCGGCGCGCTCCCCATCTCCTTGGCGTGCTCGGCGTAGTTGCGCCCCACGCAGACGATGTTCCTGCCCCACTCCCAGAAGCGGGAGAGGGGTCTGGAGGAGGCCATGGCCGCGGCGGGTCTCCTTCCCCGGGGACCGCGGCCGCCCTTGGGGCGTCCTTGCCGGGCCCGGAGCCGCGCCGCCGCCGCCTCTCCTCCGCCCCGCTCTCCTTCCTGCCCGCCTGCCTGCTCCCTGCCCGCAGCGGATTGCCCAGGGCAGCCGCCTGCCCCCCGCCTCCTTACCCGGGTTAGCAAATCGCCCGGCCCGGGCGTGCCGAGAGCAGCGGGGGGGGGGGGGGGGAAAGAAGGGGCCGGGCGGGCGCAGCGCCGCCCCCGCCGCACGCCGGGCCGGGGCCGGGCCGGGCCGGCCGCCGCTGCCCGCCTCCCCGGGGCTGGCCGCAGGGCGGGGAGCAAAGGTAACCGGGCCGGGCCTGGGCACCGGGCGGGGCGCGCCGCGCCGCACCATGCTCGGCGGGGGCTGGCGGGGCCTCGGCACCGCCCTGGCGGCCCTGGGAGCTGGGGCCCTGCTCCGAGCCGGTACGTGGGGCGGGCGGCGCGGCTCCGCTCGCCCGGCGCCGGGGATGCGCCCCGGTAGGACCCGCGGGGCCGGGCAGCGCCTTCTCTGCGGCCGGGCCAGGGCGGGCGGGGGGGGGGCCGGGCCGCGTTCCCGGGCAGCGGGGCCGGGGCGCGGTGGGATGTCCCCTTGCAGCGGGGCTGGGGTCTGTGCAGTGACTTCCTTGCAGCCAGTACCGGGGCGGAGGGGGCGTGCGATGCCCCCCGCCCTTGCAGCTGGGACCGGGGAGGGGGCGTGCTGCGCCCCCGTACAGCCGGGCCCCGCAGGGAGCTGGGCGGCTGCAGGCACCCGGCCCCGGGGCTGGCGGTGGGCTTCAGCCCGGCTGGCAGCGGATCCCCTGGCAAGCTTGGAAGTTTGACGGTGGTTTTTCTCTTCTCGTTTCCCGGCTCAGGGGTGCGCCGAGGTTTTTAAGCTGACTCACAGCCCCAAGTAGGTCAGTATCTGCTCAGCTGGAGCCTGTCTCTGTCGGTGGCTGTTCTTATCGATAACCCATCTGGGAGGTTCCAGCGGAGTTTTTGGGCTGCCAAAGCGCTGGTTATTGCTCTGGGAGGAGGGCGTGGGGGACGGGGGCTTCTATTTAAACCGGACTTGATAGATGGCAGACTGTATTTGCAACGTAAACAAAGAAGAAAACCCAAACTGTCTAAGCTCTGCATTTAAATTTAGGGCCTAAATTCTGAAAGCATCTCCTTGAACTAGAGCTTGGGCTTTTAGCTTCACAGCGTCTCTGGGAAGACTTGCCAGAGGCCTTTTGCATTACTCCCACTTTTAGACCTGGCCTTAATGAGCGAGAATTCATCAGAGTTAACTGCCGGGCTTGGAAGCCCTGACGCTCTCTTGGGAACAAGTATGTCAAACCGAGTAACTAGCAGCTCCTGAGCTCCCCAGGTTGCAGGGTGGGTGCTGCGCCTTCAACGTGGGCTTTGCTCCACCAGTGGATGGATGCGTGCCCTGCCCACGCTGGCTGGACCCGGCTGTGCCGCCGGCAGCGTGTGCCAGGTGGGCAAGTCAAGCGGGAGTGGGTGTTACCTGGGGTTTGTGGAGCCAACTCGCTTGGTATCGTGTGGAGCCACAAATTTGCTGGGAATCCAAAAATTATCTGTGTGTGGGGTATGTAAAAAGTGAATGTAGTGTTTCTTCTTAGGAGGCAAGGCAGGGACGTTCATCTGAGTGTTTATGTGCAGTTGTTTTTGAGTGACAGCCATGTTTGAAATAAGAATTTTCCACTCTTCTCTGTAATAAAAAGAGTAAAACAAAACGCTATGGAGAAAACATATGAAGCACCCCTTTTCTGAGGGAACCTACTGTTAAAACTGTGCTGCTGCCTGCTTGCCTTCAGTCTCCAGAACGTATGCATTTATGTGATGACATTAACACTTCTCATCTGCAAACCCTTTTCTCTTGGCGACTCAAGCTGCACTAACGAACCGCTCCAGAAAGCCGAAGCGTGTGATTCAAAGGCTGCTGGTGTTCTGCTCTCCCCAGCCCTCTCTGCTTTAGGCATGAAGTCAGGAGGGACGTGTTACAAAACGGAGTGAAAATGAAGTTGTCGGGCATTAATTTTGGAGCAGACCTGCGTGTGTTACAGCGGTCCTGAAAGGATCTGTTAGTGCTAGGGGAGGGCAGGGATTACGCATTGCTTGGGGAGCTTCCTTGAGCGGAACAGGGTCTGAGAACGCACCCTTGTAAGAGCAGCGCTGGGCGTGCGTGAGAGCGCTTCTGGCCTGCTCGCTGACTGGGAGGCTGGAAAGGTGCAGCTTAGCTGCAGATGGGAATTCAGAACGAGTTTTATACTTTGTGGATGTTTTCTCATTCCTTTGTTTAAATTACATTTTGGAAAACATTTCCTTATGCGGTATAGCATGTTTGTTTTGCGAGAATTGTGAATTAAACACGCAAAGAGGCTTTGGGATCATGGCCAAGGTTAGAAATGGTTCATAGGAAGAAAGCATTTTAAGTATGTGAATAATTCCTTTGACTTGAAGTTGAGGTTGTGTGTTTTCTTTTGTTTTTTGTTTTTTCCAGTTAGTGTCTAGCATGCAAACAAACATGCAGTATATATATCTCTTGTGACTGATAGCATCCGAAAGAAAAGTGCTTCATGTTAGGGAGCAGTTAAAGAGCAATTGATTTTTTTTTTTTTTTTCCTATCAAGGAATAGTAAGGGGGTTTTTTGTTTGTTTTGTTCTTTTTTTGAAAGGACTCTTCTGCTCCAGAGGAACGCTCGGCAGGTATGGATGCTTTTCTCAATACTACGTGCCTTCACCGTCAAATACCTAGTGCATGCCTACACTGTTGTGCCTTGGGGTTTTCTTTGCAGCACTGTGTTTAATTTTACTACCATCTCCCCTCCTTACCTCCCTTCCCTCATGAGCAAGTGAGACGGTGGAGGTAGAAAAAGTTCTGGGCAGGACAGTTGTACCAGAGGGACCTTACAGCTCCTGCTGCCGTGGGCCTGGGCTTGCAGCAGCAGCAACAGCAGCATGCCCCAGTCAGAACCTGGATCTCGGTTTTGCAGCCTTGTTGGTGCTGTCGGCCTGTGGAGCTGCAGGGGGGCTGCCCGTGTTGGCTGCCGCCAGCCTGTGGGGCCTCTTCAGTCTAAAGCAGGCTCTTATCAGGGGTGGGCAGGACTGACCCGTTTTGGGAGAGTGGGGCAGGCTGATTACGAGCGTGGTGACCCCTCCCTTTGGCACTGATGGAGGTGGCCAAGCACCTTAGGGCTAGAGTCAGTGGTGCAAAATGAAACAGCAGCTGAGCCAGCACAGTTCAGACCAAGAGTCACCTTCGGTGGTGTGCGAGGGCCTTGGGCGTTAAGACAACTGATTTCTGACTTGCAGAGACTGACGCCTCCTTCCCTGCATGTGTATGGACCCATGCCTGAGTTGCAGGGCCCCAGCAATGGAAGACCTTGTCCTCTTTGTTTCCCTTCCTTTTTTTTTTTTGTGGCAGAGCCTCTTAGGGCTTGGTTGTTTCTTTAAGAACTGAGTATCTGAGAGTTGAACAGTGGAGCCCAGGTTATTTGCATCTGGAATTAGATTTGCTTCTTGGATCTGATTAAACATTTAACCAAAAGCAAATAGGGAAGCACTGCTGTTGCATCAAGGCAGCCTGTGAGCAAGAAACCTGCCTGCAGTGCGTGCCTGGTACCTGGCCAGGCAGGGAGCCTTGCCTTCCATGCAGAGAGCCTGTCTTCTCTCCATGCACTGTGCAGGATGTGATTTTCCCCAAGTAATGAACCAGATACGTCTGTTGTAGCGGAGTGTGTATTTCTGTATTTCTCTTCCCCCCCCCCCTTCTTTTTTGTCTTTTGGCTGTAACATGGCCTTTTGTGCTTTTTTTGCAAAGTCACTGTCCCAGGCTGACCTTTGTCCAGCTGTTGCCTCTCCATTCTGCTTTCCTGCCCCTTGAAATCTTCGCTCCAATCGAGGTACAGCGCTTTGCCCGCAGGAGCACATCTCTGGGAGCAAAGTGTCCCATCCTTCTTTGGTGCAGCTGTAAGGCACCAAGAGCCTTCTGTGCTGTGGGGCACAAGGTGACACAGCCAGGCACTAACGCTCTGTCCTGTGGTGGCTTCTCTCCTCTTCCTCTGAAGGAGGCAGGCTGGGCTGTCCATACCCTTCCTTCTTGGGGGCTGTGGGCTGGGGGACCTGCTGTGCTCTGGTCCGGTTGTTCCCCTCTCTGGGCTAACCTGAGGTTTTGGGGTCCCCAGGTCCAGCACAGCTGCGAGCTGTCTTCCTGCACACGGAGCACGAGCGGAGGAAGTCGAAGACGGTCACACAAGCCGACATGAAGGTGGAATTACTCCCAGCCCTCACAGACAACTACATGTACCTCCTCATCGATGAGGAAACGAAGGAGGCTGCAATAGTTGATCCTGTGCAGCCCCAGAAGGTAATGCTGTCTGCTGCCCTTGTGAAGCGGGGTGCTCGCTGCTCTGCGGCCCTGGGAGATCCTTCCAGGCTGGCACATCCATGAGAGAATTAGTCACATGCTGACTGAGCATGGGTGAAAGGCAGGAAATACTGGCCATGCATAGGTACGGACAAAGCTTCAAAGGGACTCTGCTTCTGGGCTCAGGCAGCTTGTCCCTGACTTCAAGGGTTATTGACCTGATTTTGGGTTTTTGCCCTTAGTTTGATGTAGTGCAGAAAAGAGGAAATGGGACTGAGGGCTTAGTCATGGCTAGCTGGATCAGAGACCTCGTGTCCTGACCTGTAACTACAACTTGGAGAGGGATGAGCTCTCTGCAGAGTTGCTGGTGTGGCTCTCGAACCTTGGAGCAGTTGTGTCCAGGTTACGCCAGGCACCAGGTGTGCTGTTAAGTCATTTCATGCGAGTTGTAATGCTCTTGCTGTGCCCTGTGCCTGCAGGTTTTGGATGCAGTCAAAAAGCACGGCGTGAAGCTGACCACCGTCCTGACCACACATCATCACTGGTAACTATCTGCTCTAGTGAGATCCCTCTTTCCTCTGCATAAACAGAAGCAGTCGAGAATTGTTGCTTTTCTGGATCAAGTTGGTCTTCTCTAAGCAGGAGCTTAGGTGTGAGGAGAAGGATCAGAGCTCAGGAAGTGTTCCCTTCGGCTTGCTATGACCAGAAGCATTGTCTAGACTGCTCTGCGTGTCAGTGCCTTTAACCTTTAAAATGCTGACTTCTTTCAGGTGGCCAGTGAAATAAATGTGTGTGAAGGCAGCTGTGGAGTGCAGGAGGGAGCACGCTCACACTGAGGTGCTAAGACATGCCTGTAAGGCATGCTACTCACAGTCAGCAGTTGTGGGAGGATTACCTGGGTTGCAGATTAACTCTGCCAGGGACGTAATGATGAATGTTTTGCTGTAGGAGTTCTGCAGTGCTGAACCTGAGTAACCTCTCCCGTGGGTCATAGTGGAGCCACCTCTGTGGCTGGAGAGCCAGCCCTGATCTGGCAGGACCAGCACCGCGAGCGAATGCTGAGCTGTTTGGACATCTGTGTGCCTGCGCCATGGTGTCTTGTGGGACACTGAATTACATACCTCCCAGTTATCCCAATCTCTCCCTGTGTCCTAGTTTGACTGTGAGCCCCTAAGGCTGATGTTTCCCAACTAGGTATGAACCAGGGGGGGGTTGTTCCCCCCTCTCCCTGCCCTAGTTACTGGAGAAATTATCTCCATTGGTGTTGATGTGGCATGTCCTTTGATATGAGGACAGTGTTACGTACTGGGAGAATAGCTGATCAGAAGTGATTCCTGGAGGTTACCATTGCAATGTGAGTTACAATAAATTTGTCTTTATCCCTGCCCAAATCCCTTTTTCTGACCTTCCAGGGACCACGCTGGAGGAAATGAGAAGCTCGTAAAGATGGAGACAGGGTTGCGTGTGTATGGGGGAGACAGCAGAGTTGGAGCACTGACACAGAAAGTGTCTCACCTTACATCACTCAAGGTAAAGGGAGTGAGCTGCAGGACTCGGTTGGGGCATCTCCCGTTTGTGTCACAGCTTTAGAGCCGGACCGGTGTGGTCCAACTTGAGTTAACATTGTGGTCACGGCTCTTTTACCTCTTAACATCTCTCAGATGTAGTTGATAGTTTAACTACAGCTTTCGCCCTTTTCCAGCCCTGTGAACCATAACCCCTCTGTCTCGTTTTGGCCGGTGAGACTTTGTTGATGAGAACATTGGCATGGCTCAGACACCTGCATTGCCTGGGGCGTGCTGGGTGTCCGCGTGCTCCCTGAGAGCTGCCTTAACTGGGGTTGTCGACGTGTGAAAGGACAGGGCTTATGCTCTGCCTAGTTAGCACTGAACAAATGCAAGTGGTCCTTTCTGAGCGATGGCTGAAATACAGGGTGAAGAGAAAGTGGGCCAGCAGTGCTAGCTGCCTGCATTGCTTTTCCAGAGCTACAGCAGCAAACCTCGTTGGAACCTAGCTGTTTGTTTACGTACGAGCTGGCAGATGACATAAACTGCTGTGAAATGTGCAGGCTGGCATGAATGTCGCCGCTAGTCTTGCGGTGCACCTTTGGGAGGGGCAGCAGCAAAGAAGGGAGCACAGAAATACATGGGAAGGTGTGCAAATTAGGGCTGTGGGGGAAACGTCCCCTTGGCCTCATGAATGTGTTTAATCCTTCCCTTTTCGTGAGCGTCATCCACTTCTTCCCTTCAGCTTCATTTTTGTTTGGAGCTTTTTACACTTGATTAACTTTGTTTAGGATTTTGTGTTGCTCTGGATCTGTTTGCTCTTGCTGCCAACCAGACGCTGAGTCACTCTGCATGTAAATGAAAGAATCTGGCAGTTCTCTTTGTCGCAACACCTGCTAGGAGGAAACAGCTCCCTTCCAAGCCCCTGCCGTAAAACTCTCTTGCTGGACTCTCCCAGGAGCGGAGCTGATGTTTACTGGCCAGCTATGTGAGAATTTGCCTGTAGGACCATTGTAATAGTTGCGATTCTTTTCTAACCGTACAAATGCTAGCAAACAGTAGCTAAAGCTCTAGTCTTCTGCCTTCTTCTCAGGTGGGATCTCTTAATGTGAAATGCCTCTGTACGCCGTGTCACACTTCTGGACACATCTGTTATTATGTGACTAAGCCAAATAGCTCCGAGCCACCTGCTGTTTTTACAGGTGAGGAGTTGGGAGGTTACATTGCCGGCAGTCTGTGTTGCAAAGAAATAAGCTACCCCTCTGCCTGTGTGCTCCTGACTCTGGATGTGCATTCGTCCCTTACTGCCAGCGCAGCTGATTAACTTCCACATCTTGCCCCCTTACCGAGTGCTACCAAGTAGTAATTGTAGATGAAACTGGTGAAACCCCTCTGGGTTTGTAAACCAGTGCTGGACACCCTGCAAGCAACGTCAAGAGTGAGCCCTGGATGAGTCCTACATCTAGCATTTTCTTTCTTGAAACAAGAGCTGTTGGTTTACTGTCTCAGGCCAAACTGTGGCTTGATTCCAAAACCTGTTGCTTTTCCATATATCTGTACCCAGATCTGTAAAAAAAAAAAAAAAAAAAAAACAAAAAAAAAAAAAAAAAAAAAAACACCCCAACAAAAAACCAAAACCAAAAAAAACCCAAACAAAAAAAACGGAGAGAAAAGAAAGGGGGGGAGTAAGAGAGGACTGGTGCTCCATCTCTGACAGCCAGGTTCTGGATCCTCTTTTGGAGAGTAGGGTTCCCCCTTCCCTGAGACTGCGCCCAGTCTCCCCAGACTGCCATGTCATCCCTCTCCTGACGGGCGTTCTCCAGAGCTTGCACCAGCTGCTGCATGGAAGAAGTCACGGCTTAGGCAAGATTTTAGGGAGCTCTGGGGAGAAAATGCAGAGGCGACTCATCTTTGTTCAACTTCATACCAAAGAGGACAAGTGTTCCTTGTCCACTCTAGAAAGGACAAGAGGGGACAGCAGACTGCCCACAGGTAGGGAAGCGCTGGCATGGTTTGCCTGGCGAGGCTGTGGGGTCTCCTGCATTAGAAGTTGCGTTCGCCGCGTGGGTTTATGTAGCACTGAGCCCGTGTGGGGCAGCAGTGTAGCCTGGCTCTCCCCGTGCCTTCTGCTGAGCTGCAGCGAGGACAGTGATGGCAGGACTGGGCCCGCGGGGACCGTGGGCTCACGCTTTGGTGTGAGGAGCCTTGTCCTGATGCCGTGTCACGCCTCCCTTGCAGGTGACACGCTGTTTGTGGCCGGTTGTGGGAAATTCTTCGAGGGAACCCCGGAGGAAATGTACAGAGCGCTGATTGAGGTTTTGGGCAGCTTGGACCCCAAAACGGTATGAACCTCTCCTTTTGTGCTAGTACGTTAACCGGCCAGAAACTACCACAGACATCAAAGAAACTGTTGTCCTAATAATGCTGTTGTTCAAAGAGAGAATTTCTCATGTGTTGAAGGAATGAGTGCTTACATCAGGAATTGTCTTTGATGCTGAATAGCTGGAGTCCTCTGGGAAGGAAACACCTACCCCAAATACGTTTGTGCTTTGTGGGGAAAGAGTAGGGGCTGCTTATTAAAACAAAGGCTGGAGGGCTGGGACGCCTGGGCTCTTTCATCAGGCTTGCTGTTAAACCGGCAGGTAGTACTGGCCAATAACTCCTGGCACTTCTCCTGTGTGCGTCTCCAGTGGAGAGTGTCGTGTGTCCTGGAGGGTTGACTCTCTTGTTCCTGCTGTGCCATAACATTGGTGATGGTACCTGGCACTCCACCTTTGTACCTTCGGAGTTACCCAGTGTCACTTTTCCTTTCTCTTCCTAGAGAGTTTACTGCGGTCACGAATACACGATCAACAATCTCAAGTTTGCTCGACACGTTGAACCCAATAATGTCACTGTCCAGGAAAAGCTTGCTTGGGCCAAGGTAAGCCGGACTGTCCTGTCCCTAGACTTGCTGGATGCTGTCATGGAGGCAGAGCCTCTCCGAGGAGGTAGAGGAGAGAGGACAGTGGTGGGGGGAAAGAGAGGCTGCGGGAAGGGAGTTCAGAGCCAGGACCTGCAGTCCTAGGGAGCAGTGCGTTGGGGAACAGGGTTTGTGTGTGGCCCAGAGAAGACGGTTTGCTGTCTGGTGGAGATGTGACCCTCCCTGGAAACTTCTTGGTGTAATTACAGGCTGATGTGTATGTCTGTCTGGGAGGGTCAGCCCTGTCCCGAGTCTCTCCCTGTGCACGTCAGTGCTTGTCTGTCTGGGTGTGTGCGTGGCCCTGGGAAGGGCCTGGCCTGAGGAGCAGCTCAGGCCGTTAGGTGCAGCACTAACCCTGTGTTGTTAATATACAGGACGTTTCTTGTTCACCAAAACTTTCTTCGTCAAGCAGAAATCTCTCCCTTGTAACAGGCAAAGTATGACAGTGGTGAGCCGACCATACCCTCCACCATCGCAGAAGAGTTTACGTACAACCCCTTCATGCGAGTGAGGTATGGAGGAGATGCGGGTGTGGGAACGGTCCTGGTGTTTGGAGGGGGGATGTAGGAAGGAGGAGGTCTCCAAAAAAAGAGCCGTAAGCTCAGAATTACTCTCCTGCCTTGCACATTCCTGTTGTGATGCTTTCAAGACCCTCCTTAAAACACCTGCCTTCCAAGAACAAGTACAATAAAATGTACTTGCTGTCCTGGCAGAAGCTTGCTGCAGTGAAATTTGAAGGGTTGTGGTGAGCATCTCTGCCAGCGCTGAAGTCCCTGACTCAGGAGACAGAACAAGCTTTCTTGTGTAATTATGTTCCTTCATCAAGCAGAATTTGGCAGACGGGCGCGGCCAAAGATGCTGTTCAAGGCACAGGAGTATTTGTGATTTCCTCTTGCCAATGAGCATTTAAACCAAGGGAGCTGATAAGCCTGCGCCAAAGCCCCGAGTCTTTGATCTTTAAGTGCAACATTTCCCCTTGATGCAGGCGAAACGTGATAGTAGCGACTTCATATATGAGATTTTATCTTGCAGTCTTTGCATCTGCTGTCCCCGGTGTTCCCTCCTGGCAGGGAGAAGACAGTTCAGCAGCACGCTGGAGAGACCGACCCCATCCGAACAATGGGGGCCATCAGGAAAGAGAAGGATAACTTCCGAGTCCCGAAGGACTGAGCACTCTGCCTGGATCACTTTAATGTCAGTTTAAGTGTAATTTAGACCATCCAGATGTTTTAGGAGTTGAACCTTCTGTTGTGGTTGAGACAGTCATATTTAGGTTTTTGTTTTGTTTTAATTAAGGAAAAAAAAGCACTTTGCCCTTGTTTAGATGTTCTACAGCATATTTATATTATGATGAAGAATATTTATCCTTCTATTGCTGGCTCTCAAACTGTCACGTGTGTCACATGCAGGTCATTTTACAACTGTTGGGTCATGGCTCAGAGTCTGGGGTGGGGAAGGGTCAAACCTTGAGGTCTATGAAAAAGCTCTTGTTATTTTTGTAGGAGCCTGGTGTGAATGCAGACAGTGGGACTGGGGCCCGAGATGTCTTCATTTAAAACAGAGACAAAATGCAGTAACTACATTGCCAGCTGAAGATTGGAACTTTTCTTCCATGCTGCTACTTAAACAAACACTTCTGAGTCTGTCGCTTCGGGCTCCACTAAAACCAGTTCTCGGTGACAGACCTGCTCTGCCACCGCCCCTTCAGGGCTTAGTTTGGCTCTGGGCCTGGCTCTGGGAGTGGCACACGGGGACTGTCCAGCTTTTCTCTTCTCTTCTCCTCTCTGACGTTCCCTGTCGTGGGCTGCAGTAACTTTTCCAGGCAGCATGCTGGCTTAGAGATTGCACTGTTGCTTATACCCTTTCACTCTTAACTTAAGCCTGTTCGCATGTACCTGCTTACTGCTCTTACGTGTGATCTGTATGTGACTTGTATTAGTACCACTCAAACGAAGAAGGGATTTGTCTGCTGGTTCAAAATCCTGAGAAGAAACTTACCTAGTGACTAACTGCGTGTCTAACAGCTGAGCAGCGATGAGGCTCCTCCAACAGATGCCTTGGTGCCCATAGCCAGAACAGCTGCTTTGTACCTTGCTGTGAGTAACGTGGCAAACGAGCATTTATTAGCTGGCTGCTGTTCCCCAGCGAGAGAGCAGCCGTGCTGGTGAGCGCTGGCAGTAGCCGTGCTGGGCCTGGGGGGCTCCAGCTTACGGGCCTGAGGTACAGCAGATGCTGTGCGCTGGATGGGGTCGATCACCCAGCCTGCAGCCTCTGCCTGGTCCCCCCTCTCTGCTAGAAAGGCCACCGAGGTGATGTTATAAATGAGGTGAGGGTGTCCACGTACCGCCAGATTAAACAGGGCTCAGATCTCCGACCCCCTGAGAAACCACATTAGCGTGGCACGTTTCTTTTCCTTGGTTGGTCCATGGGGCTTAAAAGCCGCCTCTGTTCCCGGGCTAGTGTTGTATGACCCCAGCCTGCAGCCAGCTTGAAAACTGCGGAGAGGGAACTTCCCCTCACGCTGTTTTTCTGACAGGGAATAGCGTGTCGAACTTTGGGGGAAAATGAACCTAGATTTTCAGTGAGCGGGTCACCCCCTCCTGCGCTTTCCATCCTCCAGCTCGGTGTCTTTAAACAAGAGATGCGAGTGAAGGGTGGCAGGACCCAGCCTTGTGGGCTTGGCATCTGCGTCTTTAATGCATTTTCCTCCTAATTGTGTTTTCTTCCTTGTTTCTTGGTCTCGGCTGCATACTGCAGATCTGCTCAAGTACAAGAGATTTTCAAACAAATGTTTTGCAGCTGAAACTAACAAAAGATTCAAACGATTTTGGTTCCAGTTTCTCCCCCTCTCCCCAGTTCATGTTGGTAAGTAATGCCACGATGGAGTCTGTAACCGCCTGAGCGTCACTGGTGTAACTTTGGTCTGCTGTTCCAACCAACGCGCTGAATGGCAGCGTGTGAGCGGGATTCGGGGTAGCACCATTTCTTTATTTGCTTTCAAAAGGTAAATTTTACATAGTTCGGAAAGAAAAGTGGTACCTAAAACTTCACCACCTCCTTAACTTGAATGCTGTGCTGCTACAACGGAGCATGACTGTACTGGTGGCTGTTTGACAAATGAGCAAATAAAGAGCAGCTGTAAACCGAGCATCGGTGGGGCGGTCTGGAAGGAGGGGGTTCTTTAACTCATGATTTTATTTATTTTTTTTGTGCTAGCAGTTGAAGTCAACCAACTGGAAGCATCTTTCTACCCAGTCCTGGGGTGGGGGGGAGCGGGCGGCGTTTTGGGAACCTCTGAGGCTTTATTCAAGGTCTTGGAGTTGCAACTCTGTTTTCCTTTTTAAAGAATGGAGCACGTTCAGCGCTTGTCTCCTCTTTGCTCAGGCAAGCGCTGTTCCCTCCTTCACGAGTGGCGTTTGGGGGACCACGGTCAGCCCTGAACCGGGGCTTGTGCCCAGCTGGGGAAGGAGCCGGGGCAGGGCTCTGCTCCTGCCTGCCCGGCACCTTTGGTGCTTTTTGGGCCGGAGCGGTTGGGAGGCTGTCCCTGGAGCTCTGGCTCGGTCGTGCACGAGACCCTCCCAGGACCTCCCTGCTGCTAAACAGCAGCGCCAGTGTCTGGGACTCGTCCGTACCATCCTGCGTCGCCGATGTTCCCAGCGCCTGGTGGGAGCCGGCACCCCCCAACCCTCCCAGGGACGGGAGGGCCTCGGCCCTCTCGTTTTAGCACGTTGGCGGTGGGAGAGGCGGCTATTTTTGCACGCCGGCCCTTGACTTGCTGCTTTGGCGGGCAGCGCCTGGCTGGGCTGCGGCGAGGGCGAGGGGCCAGGCTGCGGTTTTGGGGCCTGAGGGGGGGACACTGTCTGCCCCAGCCTTCCTCCTTGCCGGGCTTCCCCTCCCCCCCCCCCCCCCCCCCCCCCCGCACCTTCAGCCTCGCAGGCCTGGGTGCTGGTGGGGCCCGGCGGGTGGCAGGATGAGCCGTGGGGCCCCGCAAGCGGGCACGTGGGTGTGGGGGGCCACGGTGAGATCCGGAGGGGGTGTTTCGTCCCTCTGCCTCCCACCGCGGGGGGGGCGGGGGGGGGTTTCACCCCTCCTGCCTTGCACCGGGAGCCGCATTGCACCGGGGGCCGGGGCGGGGGAGGAAGGAGGGCAGCCCCCACGCACCGCACCAGCGGCCGTGCGGGATCTCACCCCGCCCCACGCAGCGTGATCCGCCCCGCACTGCACCGGCGGGGGCGGGCCGCGCCTGCCCGCTGCGGGGAGGGGCCGCGCCGGGGCTCCGGCCGGCGCCGCCCGCAGGTAGCGGCCGCGTCACGCGTGGGCTCGGCCGAGGGTCGCGGTGGGGTTGGGAGGGGGGGACCGCACACCCCCGCCTGTCCTCGCCCCGCGGCTGCGTGGGGCCGGGGCCGCCCCCCCCCCCCCCGCGTTTTGCTGCGTGGGGCCGGCCCCCCCCCCCCCATGTCCCGCGGCCGTCACTGCTGAGGGACCATGAAGGTGAAGGTGATTTCTGTCCTGGAGGACAACTACATGTACCTGGTCATCGAGGAGAGCACCCGGGACGCCGTCGCGGTGGACGCCGCCGTCCCCAAAAGGGTGAGAGGCGCTTCGCCCCCCAAGCGGCCGCAGCCCCGCCATGTCCCGGGTGGGGGACGTGCCCGTGGTGGTGGTCCCACGTGGGGTTGGCGCGTGGGGGTTTTCGCGTGCAGCGGGGTGCATCCGTGTGCGCGTGGAGCATCCCACTGGCGGGGTCGACCCCTGTTCAGCGCCTACGGAGCGTGTGTGCGTGTGCAAGACCCTGCTCCCACCCCCCCCGGGCTGGGGGGGGATTTCCACATTGCCTTAACCGTTACCTCCCAGCCCTCCCCGTGCCAGAGCCGGCAGCCTTGCAGACCCCAAAGCAAGTGAGAATAACCCAAAATAGAGCTTTGGAGTGTGTCTCCCGTGTGAAGTCCCGTTTTCCGGGAGCCAGCCTGTGGCCGTGCTGCTGGAGGCAGGCAGGGAAGGCAGCGGCCGGGGTCGCCCCTCGCTGCCGTGACCCCCGTGGCCCCCCTGCCTGGTGACCCCCTTGTGCCACCCTCAGCTGCCGCACATCGTGCAAACGCTGTCGCGGTTTTTAAGCGTTTGTTGCTGACTCAGATGTTTCCTTCCTCTTTGAGGAAGGTAATCAGGAGCAGCCAGAGGGTTTGTTAGTAGCGATGAATTCTAAGTTGGCATTAAAAGCCTCCTGGCAGCTGAGCCACGGGGTTGGCAGCCCCACACGGCCCCTCGCCGTAGCCAGGAGGGGTTGCATGGCTGCCATCTCCCTGCGGCGGCGGCGACCCCGTGCACGGCCCGTGCCGCACCTCCGTGCTTACGCTGCGAAAGCACCGGCCATAAAATGCCGCCGTCCCTGTGGCAGCAGAGTGCTCCCGTCCGCCTGCTCCGCTCTGCACGACGGGGTCGGGCATGGGGAACCGAGCCTTCGTCCCTCCCTCAGCCCTTCACTGCTCAGCAGGTGTTTTTGAGTGCTTTTCTCTGCCCTGGCCTGCAGAGCAGTGCCGTACGGGACAGATCCCGCGCTGGGACGGGCACAGCGGCTGTGGCAGCCATGGTGCGTGTGTCACCTCCTCTCTGCGCGCTCACTTCCTTCTGCTCCGGGTCCGTTTCAGTTGCTGGAAATCGTCAGGAAGGAGGACGTGGTGCTCAGAGCGGTCCTCACCACCCACCACCACTGGTAAGTGCCGCCGGCACGAGCCGGGGGCCGGGGGAGGCCGTGCCCGGTGTGGGGCTGGGTGCCCATTCCCTCCTGTGCTGGCGCAGGGACCACGCGAGGGGCAACGAGGAGCTGGCGAGGCTCTGCCCCGGCCTGCGGGTGTACGGTGCGGATGAGCGGATTGGGGCCCTGACGCACAAGGTGACCCACGACCAGGAGCTGACGGTGCGTGGCTGTAGGACCGCGGGAGCGCCCCGGGGCTCGGCCCCCCCGTGCATGGATCCTGCCCCGCGGGGCGGCCGTGGCTGGCACGGTGCCGGGCTGGCGGGGAGCGGAGCTGGGCGATGGCGCAGTCCCCAGCGGTGCGGCACCGCGCCGGGAGCTAACGGGGTTGGTGCCTGGCCAGGGCCGTGCTCTGGCTCTCCGTGCCCTGGGACGGTTGCAGATGTGGCACCCTGGATTCAGGGCTGGGATGGAGCACTGGGCTAGAGGAGAAACCTCATCCTAATCCCAGCCTGTTTGGGATTGTGTTGGGACACCCAACCCTCTCCTGGGGCCCCGCTGCTAAACACTGTTGGAGCAGACACGTGCAACCCGGGACTCGCCCAAACCACCGTCCCCCGGCATGTCTGTGACCCGCTGAGCCCCGGGCAGGCGATGCCATGGGGCTTGGGGAGGTCCGCGGGGGGGCTGGCTGCCCGTCAGGGCCAGGGCGACCCCACCGGGGTCCTGACCCTCTCTCCCCGCAGTTTGGGGCCATCCGGGTGAGGTGCCTCTTCACCCCCTGCCACACCTCGGGCCACATGTGCTACTTCATGTGGGAGGACGGCTCCCCGGACGCTCCGGCTCTCTTCTCAGGTATCCCACCCTGCTAACGTGCACACCGTGGGTACCGGGGACACGGGGCATGCTGCCTGCGTGCTGCCTTTCCTCCCCATGCTCGGCGCTCATGGGGCAAATCCAGTGTGTGGAGGCTCCCACCCGGCACCCCGGCCCTGGGAGCGGGGCCAGGGTCCCCTCCGTGCCCAGACCCCTTTCCCCGCAGGTGACACCCTGTTTGTGGGAGGCTGCGGGAAGTTCTTCGAGGGGACGGCGGAGCAGATGTACGCCAACCTCACCCAAATCCTGGGGGCTTTGCCGAAGGAGACGGTGAGTGCCCTGCATCTCAACCCCAGCCTGGGGAGGGACCCCAAAATCAGGAGGGGGCCTGAGGCTGGCACCGCTCAGGAGGCAGCGCCCGTCCCCGGGGCTGGGGCTGCAGTGGGACCAGGATGGGTTGGACCCAGCACCGGGCGCACGTGTGACGCCGGGTGCTTCCCGCTGGCATTGCAGAAGGTGTTTTGCGGCCATGAATGCACCGTCCGAAACCTCAAGTTCGCCTTGAAAGTGGAACCGGAGAATGAAATGGTGAAGAAGAAACTCGCGTGGGCCAAAGTAAGTGGCTGTGCCCCTGCCGGGGTGGGGGCAGAGGGGGGTGTTGGATGCCAGCGGGCTTTTGCATATTTCTGGTTCCTCGGCAGCAGCGGGATGACGAGGACTTGCCCACGGTGCCCTCCACGCTGCAGGAGGAGTTCCTCTACAACCCCTTCCTGCGGGTCATGTAAGCAGCGCCGGTGCCTTGGGGGTGCGAAGGGCCCCGCCGTGGGTCAACCCTGGACCGAGCCGGGGGCGGGCAGGCCCCGGCTGGCTGGTCCTGCCCCCAGACTGCTCCCCTTTTCCCTCTAGTGTCATCCCTTCTCCTGTGGCTTCACTAGCTGGTGGGAAATCCAAGTCCCGAGGGAGGGGAGGGTGCCTGGATGCGGGGTCCTGCGCTGCCCAGCACGGGGTACCCGCAGACAAGCCCCGTGCGCCCCAGCAGCCACCTGGCACGAGGCTGTGACTCCCCCCGTTGTCTGTCCCGGCGTGCGCTGGGGTCCCAGCGGGGAGGTGGGTCTCCATCCTGTCTCCCGCGGTCACAGCAGAGCTGGTCTCCTTGCAGGGAGGAGCCCTTGCAGAAGTTCACGGGCAAGACGGACCCAGTGGAGGTGCTGAGGACCCTCCGCACCGAGAAGGATAACTTCAAGAAGCCCAAGGAGCGGCCCAATCCCCAGGCCATGCTCGCGTTTGACTGGGGACTTTTCAACCCCTTCCTTGAGAAGAAGTGAGCAGCCACGGTGGCGGCTGCTGAAACGCAGCATCCCCGTCGTGGTGGGGGCTTCCTCCTGGGCTGCGTCCGTCCAGCTCTGACTTATTCCCGTGAGACTCGCAAGTTGGGAAGTGGTTTCTGTCTTTAACCTGCTTGTTTTGAGGCTGCTCTGCTTCACTCTCTCCAGCGCCGTGCCCGGCTCCCCTGGCCCGCGGGAGCTTTGCTGGGTGCCTGGTCCCCGGGGGAAGGGAGCGCGTGGGTGCCTTCAGCGAGCTCAGGCAGCAGCTAAACCTGCAGGCTGCTGGGCTGCGGTGGCTGCTGGGCTGCGGTGGCTGCTGGCAGAGGGTCAGGAGGTGGTTTGGAGGAGAAGACACCCACGCTCGCGACGTTCAGGTTGGTGGGTGCGGGAGCTGCCGCCCATCCTGCAGCCCTTTGCCTGCGGGAGCCAGGGGAAGAGTATGGAAAAGGTGGGGACGCTCAGGGGAGCGCGGCGCCGTACCCCACGGACCAGCCGGCACCCACCGGGCTGCAAGGCTCTCCTGCCTGCAGTCCTGCCAGAGCTGGGTGCTGCATCGCGCTTCCCGGGGTTCAGCTGGAGCGGAGCTTTGCAGCAGTGTGGCTCCAAAGCCGCTGACCTCCTGTGTGGCCGGGCTGTGCTGGGGCCGGGCTGGCGGGGAAGCCCTCCTGGCTCTGCCTGCTCCGCTCCAGCCGTCCCTGCGCCCTTCTCAGGCCGAGGGCAGGCAGGGAGCTGCCCGGCTCCCCGCGCAGGGACGAGGCGCCGGAGACGTGGATGCACGAGAGGAAGCTGGGAAGGGGACTGCCGTTTTCACCGGCGTTCAGCAGTACCTGCTTGACTCCAGGCCTGGGCTAACAGAAACCCTTGTTGCAATGGGATTTGGGTATTTTTTTTTCCCCCCTTTTTTTCCCCTATTTTTATAGTAGGCCAACATAGATAAACTGCGTAGGGGCTTGTAACAGAATCGCTGACTTACGGGAGCCATCCAAACCACTTAAACCGTGGAGAGTTCGTTCAGGTGGAGCTCAGGCCTGGAGGAAAGCTGCTCTAACCCACTGCCTTTGTAAAATACTTTTCAAGGTGTGACAGTTCTTAGGCAGCAAACAACAACATGCTGCTACGCAGCCATTGCTGCTCCTCCCCCCCCCCCCCCAAGATAAAAAAGTGGAAACTCAGCCGAAACCTCAATTTACGTTGCCTTGTCTTTAGAACAAGAGCTGGGGAGCAGCTGGGTCGCTTAAGCCTCTTCAGCTTGCAGCCTTCAGCCTTCTGTTTGTGCAAAATCGTACTGTATTTTATTTTTTTTAAGTCTGAGAAGCGTGCAAAGCTTTTATTTGCAGGTGGTGGGGAGGTGCATTACAAACCAGTAAAGTAGTTTTCTTTTTTTTGGGGGGGGGGGGGAATAGGGCTTGATGGTAGCTCTGTGAATAGCTGTGAAAATCCCTCCGAAGGGTCTGGGTTTGGGCAGGTTGCTCCGCGTGGGACACTCGGACGTCTGGTTTCTTCTTTACCTCAGTGTGCAGAGCGTGTGTGACTGTGTTGGTGCTGCCGAGTTTACACCCGTTGCGCGTAGTTCAAAGGAAAACACAGAGGAGCGGAGGAGTTGGTCCTGTAATCCTTTACCGTGTGTTGTCACTTTTAACAGTGTTGATGATAAACTTTATAGCTCCCAACACTGGAATAGTTGACTTCAGGCTCTTTCATGTGCGGGCTGCGAACTGCATCCATTACCACTGAAGCCTGGTTTGTGGCCGTTTCTTCCCTTGCTAGAAACTAGACTAAGGTTTTCTTTTTTATTAAGTTATAATGTTAGAATTTACTCTCCCCCACAGGAGAGGAAGAATTAATCCTGCTGTGCAAGTTGCTTCGGTACTATTGCCTCAAAGTTACTCAGTTTAAACGCAGTGGTACAGTTTGTAGATGCTACCTGGGTGTTCCTCTGGCAGTTTATTTATACCGGGAACAGAGATGGACCCGTGTGTGTCCGGGGAGGGTTCCTGAACCGGCAGCAAGTCTGCTCGCGTTGATAGCAGCAGCATGCAGCTCAGAGGCAGGGAGAAGTTCAAGCTGTTCTTACTGCCACGGCAAGAACAGGCACCCGGGAGCGTCTGTAGGAGCTGAGGTCTCGGGGTGTTCTGAGTGGAGGGTCCTTTGACGGCTTTAGCAGTGTGCGTGCTGGTAACTGGAGAAGAGACAAAATGTAGACCCCCAATTGTTTAATCTACAGCTAATTTAGCTTTATTTATTTGTGCACTTCTGGCCCGATGTGCATGTTCTCGGCAGAAACAGAATGCGTTTCTTTTGCACTGATGTACAGAGTTCACGATCTCAGCACTTCAGCGTAGCGGACTGACTTTGCGTTAGCAGTGGTATCCCTTGCTGTAGATAAAAAATTGTATGGTTTAGCGTAACGCTGAGTGTTATAAATCTATGCGTGGAAAAGGACATTCACTGCAACTACCAACTTGCTTGTAAAATGGATAGGGTGGGGAGGGGGAAGCAGTGGGAGATTCTTGCCTTACAAACACTGTGAATTCGCTAATTGATCAGCAACACCTGAAAAATGTAAAGCTTTTAATTAAAAACATCATTAAAAAAAAAGTCTTTGACACTGTTGGCTTGCTTTCAATAAGGAGCGGAGGCGGCTTTGAGAAGGACACAGGCACGTACTGCCAGAGAAGCCGTTACAAGAGGCAGGTCAAGGTCTGACCGCTTTGCTTTTTGACAGCCCTAAGCTCAAGGTCTGCAGTAACCGGGTGAGGGTTATCTTTGAAGAGGGTCCGGGCAAGGTTTCAGTCTGGGCTAGATGCAGTAACCAGCTCCATCTGTTTGTATTTACTCTGAAGGAACAAAGCAATGCGGCAGCTTTGTTTTCAGTTTTCGTCCACTTAACTCTACTTTCTGCACAGTCCTTCTTCCTCACATAGCAGTAACTGGAAAAAGGAGAAATATTTAAGTGATTCAATAATGTGATTCTTAAGTTCATATTCACTGGCAGCTGTCATAAGAAGAGATTCCGCATCTGCCAGTGTCCCTTCCCCTCGAGTTCAGGTACAGCTGCAAATCCTCCCACTACTGCCTTCCCCTCCCCATACGCACTGTTAACTCCAGGAAAGCTGATATTCAGATTAAACAGACCAAAACAGAGTTATTCATTCAGTAGTTTTTCTGTAAGTAATTCTGAAAACACCCATATGTAAAAATACAGATAGCAAGACAGGCACACGTCATCTCCAGTAACAAAAGACCAAATCTGTTTCACATCCATCTGCCCTCTGACAAGGCATCGTAATACGCTGCGTTAAACCAGATGTGTTTTTACTAACCTCTTGGATTGTTCTGGTAAGCTACTTGTAATGATTACATCTCACAGCCGCCTTCTATTAACTTTCATAAAGTAACACCTTTCAGAGACACCAAGGACTTTGTCCTTCGTTGGAAAGAAAGTCGGCAGCAAATTCTTACTTGAAACACCGTAAAAAATTGTTTTCTCTGAATTTAAGGCTCATCAGTGACTGGCTGTTGAGGATGGGGTAGATGTGGCAATTCTGTGACTCTCTCTACTGTATATTTAGGGAGAGAAAGAGAGATGTAATCGCCCACAGTCATAGAGAACTGTTGTAATTAAAGGGGGGGGAAAAAAAAATCACTGTAGCTTTTTCTTCTTAAACATTCATTCAAGTCACATTTCAGCAGGCAGTACAACAGCCCTAGAGAAGATGCTTCTCACGTGATCCCAGGCTGCTGGTACCCACCCCCTCTGACAGGGCAAAGCTACCGCAGCTGGACCTCAAGGGCACCCCCGTCAGGGGCAGTGAAATGGAAAAACAGAACCCAAGGTCTAACGAGACCGTTTATAACTAAAGGAGGATGTCCCGACAGAGACACCCGTGGAACTCAGTGCTGTGAAAATACAGCAAGGCCTGGACGAGTAATACTGTCACGTAGCATAAAGCTCATCTCGGTGAGGCTACAGTCTACTGCAAGCCAAATCCTTCAGTGCCTTAAATCCATCAGTTCTGGCAGGAATAGGGTTGTAAAGGGAGTGCGGATTTAGTCCTTAAAGACTGCCTAGAGGCTAGGATGCATTACTGCTTCTTTTGTCATGTGTTTTAAGTCAGTGTTTGGTTTTTATTCACATCGCTTCAATAATTATAAAGCTGTAGGAATTAATACCGCCTGCCTATATTCACATTACCTTCTCATCCCTAACGAGAGTCAGAAATTGCAAACTCCCAGTGATAGCACAGAACTTCAGCTGTCTTTTGAGAATCTTAAATATAACTGAGTTAAAAAGGCACTGAGTATCTGTATCTGGGCTTCGCAGCGTCAGTCTTCACCATTTGATGTTAAATCCAGTGCTTGTTTTCTCCACCGCGTGGTACTCTGTGTGCAAAGCTTTTGCAGCCTTTTCTGACTCCACGCCACCCAGCCACTGCTCATACAGTTCCTTTACAGCCTGGGTCTCCTCTGGAATTTCAGTCTTGAGGGACTCATACAACCTCTCGACTTGCTGAAGCTGGTCCTTGCTGGATTCACCATCTGGTTTGATCTGACCACCTCCATTTAAACAGCCTACGTGCAACAAAGTGAGAAAATGTCACCGAGTTTAGAAAGCACTTCAGCTTTATCAGAAAAAAAACAAACCCCAGCCCCAACTACAGTTAATTTACTCTGCACCTGCAAACAGTTACAGAAATGAAAACACCATTATAATCGTGGTTTACTCCCCAGTTACCTAACAGCAGCAGGGCGGGCCGCAGCCCTAGAAGGGAGATGGTTGGCCTGGTGTGCCCCGCTGCTAATTCAGCCTGCAGCCAGCTGTGGGAGAGGGCTGCCAGGGCAGGCCGGGACGCGCCAGGGAGACAGAGGTTAAGAAGGAGGAGGCAGCAGCTCTGGCTCTCATCTCGTGCCTCCAGAAAAGGGCCAGAACACAATCCAGGTGAGAGCAGCCTTGGAGTCTCAACTGAAGGTAAAATAAACATCCCTGGGATACGTTCTGGGTTTGCTGTTGGGGCGGAGGTGCACTATGAGTTGAGCTACGCAGCGTGTGGTTGCCCGAAGCAGCGTCCCAGTGCCGAGCAGCCTTCCGGGCTGGGAGTTGCTCAGACCCTCGGGGAGAAAGCAGTCGCTCAGAGTACCAAGAGGGGCAGCTCAGCATCGCTTCAGGCTGGGCTCAAGCTGCCCATGCTCTCTGCTAGCAGATTCAAAAAGAACCAGGAGGGAGAAAAAGGAGGACTTGCACAAAGCGGAAAAGGGAATAAAATACGTAGAAGGAGACTTTCTTCACCAGCCATAGCAAGCATTCTCTAAAAGCATAATGGTCAATTTTGTGCAATTTCAGAGGAAGAATCTCCTCATGTACCAAAGAGCTTAGAAAACCAGGAGGTCCTCCTTAAAAGCCCTAGTTGTGCAAATTTTGGGCAATGGGATTTAACTGTAATTACTTAAATCCTGAAGAATGACTAGTTTCTAGGTAGGAAAATACACACACAAACAACTTTGAAATTCTGATGCTGTGACTATCACAACTCAAGAGTTTGAAGGCTTTGCCACAATATTCAGGATGTGAGAAATTGCCTATTGTTCTTATATTTTAATTATAGTTTCGTATAGCTTCTTACAGCTACGGATTGTAACAGTGAAATCCCTGTGCAGTCTTACCTGATGGGCAGGCCATGACTTCAACATAGTGATAGGGCAATTTCCCTCGTTTCAGCTTTTGCACTAAGTTTTGTATGTTTCGAAACCCATATGCCAAAGCAAACTGGAGCAGGACTGCTCCATCCTTCTCCAGTGTCACCTCCTGGAAGTCCTTGTTTCTGAGGAACAAGAGCAGAGAAAATGTCTTATCCAAATTAACTTCTATTTTAAACTTCAAAGAGCCCTGTGCTAGAACCAAGTTCTTTGTGAAATCTTATTCAAGAAAGCTGTCCTAGTTCTTTGCCACCCAAACAAAACAGATGAAGGAACTAGCTTACAGCTCCTTTTGCAGTCTTGTTTGAGGACCTGCCACCTGAATGGAGTTTGCTGAAGAACACCTGCGTTGAATAAATCCTTAAAGCTAAGCAAATGGAGCCTAAACAAAAGTTTTATTGCAATAGGCCTTCTGAGTTGGCTTTGGCCAACTTCTACATTAGTGAGGCCACTGAGGAAACTCTTAAATTGTAGTGGGTCATAAAACCAGGGAGCAAACCATTACTGAAGGCTTCCAGACTCCTAAGGTTAGCGGAAATACCCGTTCCTGATGAAAGAGTAAGTAAATTGATTTTTATCAAGTATTTCATATTGAGACTCAGGGGTACTGTTTCTTCTGCTTCCTCGACCAGAGAATCCTAAAAGTAAATACTGCTAATCAGGGATATAATTAATTACAAATGGTACATTAATATTATAACTGGGAAGCTAGAAGGAATCTCGGCTGAATGAGCCTCCATGCCCAATCTCAAGTGACTTGTTTTCTGTCTCACCGCAACATAGTTAAAACAGAGCCCCAAAGCCCCAACACAAGATTTTCTGTTTTGTGCTAGCTAGATTAGGAAGAAACCTACTTTATCGGTCTGATTGCAGGTGAGGAAGTTCAGATCCACGCGAGCTCTGTCTTCTAAACTACTCTGAAAAATTGTCTGCAACTTGATACTGGGAAAATCCATCAGGCCAGAATAAAGTGTGTGGGTGGTGAAGGGGCTAGAAGTCTCCAAGGGAAAGGCTGCGTGGAGTGCTGGCTGATTTATTGCTCAGCAACTGTGGGAGTGAGAAGCCAATTCCCATGCCTTGAAGTAAAATGTTTAACATTGCAAAGAAAGTTTCAGCCCATCAGCAAGATAACAGCGTGAACAGAATGCAATAAAAATAGAGTTTTCTGTAGGACTTTAAACTCCTTACTTTAAAGGTTTGTACTGAATTGTATCCACTTGAATTCCGAAGAGTTCCTTGGCTGCGTACTTGTATATGTGCTCCAAATAGCCACCAGAACCACCTCCAGAGTGGCTAGTGAGCTCCTCTTCTGCAGCACCACTAAACCTGGGGGAAAGGAAGGAAGGAAGGAAGAAAGAAAGAAGCAGTTTTAGGGGAATCTTTGATAAAACAGAACAGCCAGCACAAATGCAAAGGTCCAGGGGACTCAAAAGCAACAGAACAAGCCACAGAGGAGCTCCCTTTGAGCTCCTAGCTTTTCCCTTTCTCCTGGGAACCAACTATTTATAGCTTCAGAGCCCAGCAGATTTAACCCTGTGCTGCCTAGCATCCTTTGGGTCAAGCTCAGTGGAAATACCGTCACATGCCACAACAAGGCCTGACCCATGCACTGCCAACTTAATCTTCACGTATCAAAAATACGTTAGAGTTACAAGGGCAATTACCTGACATGCATATTTTGTTAGCTCCCTGTTTAATACCTCTACAACCGTCCTGGGTTACACTCAGAAATGGGAGGAGGGAAATAATGAAGCAATGGTGGTATGGGTCTGTGCCACCGATGCTCCTCTCGGAGAACACAACCTAGCAGAAGTCCTGTCTCAGTCAAGAGACATCTCACCAGTGCTAAAACTTTTCTGCAACATCAACAAAAGCAGAGTTCATTATTGAAAGCTCTAGTTCTGTGTTACAACACTTTTTTTTTTTAAAACCAGCTACTTTAGATGTGGTTGCTGGGATGTGAGAGAACACTTCTGGGAGGTATCAGTGCTATGATCACAAGCACGGAGAGATGAAATCCATGTTGCTATGGTTTCATGTGCTTAAAAGTTACGTAACAAAGGTGAACAAACCGAACGACGCCAGGACATTTGCTCCACACGCGGCTGTCCTCAGCGGGATCCTGGTTCAAGTTCAACACATTTTCAGTATTGAACAACTACGTTAACCTAAGTTCTGTAATTCTAGTTCTGCACAAATAATTCCATCTCACTGACATGCCAAAACATAACCAACTATTCAGAGGTCAAGATAATGTTTCTTGAGAATAGCTCACCAGATGGAAGCCACAACAATAGCTTTTGTTATGAGAGAATAACAAGATGAGGGATCTGCTTATAAGCACTCATCAGGCAGTGACGCTTGCATTCTCCTACTAACAGCTGCAGAAGGGAAAACACTTGAATTCGGGCCAGTTTCAAGTCAAGTCGAAGATGTTGCCTCTTGCAGATAAAAATCTTAGCTTTGGAAGAACCGCAGAAGGCAACACTTTAGCCTGCAATCACCCTCAGAAACTATTTTTAATTTGATCTTGTTTACAGGAACTGAGCTTCATTAACAAAATGTTTCAGTGTGTCTGGCCTCACGTACTGCTACTCTCTTAAAATGAGGCTGCCAGTAAGCTTCAGTGCTGGCCTGGAGCAAATGGTTATACCGGCAAAAGTCCTGGGATTTCTGGCACTTTATCTCATTCTTGCTGCCAAATGTAATAACCTCTTAATGGGCTTTTCCACGTGCTGGAGGATAAAGCAGAACAGCCGCCATTGGACTGCTTATGTCAACGCTCCAAGTTCTGAGGAATCCGTGCTGTTTGTAACCAGTCAATTTACTGAGTATGTTAAAGCTAGCGAAAGGTTATAGAGGCACTTTATCACCACAAGCATGAGGCCTAGCGCTCAGAATGTACTCCTAAGAAGTTGGCCAGAGATTTTTATCAAGTAATTAGACATTCAGTTCTATGTTATAACTGACACTTCCATAATGTCATTTCCTAAGGGAACCCAAACACTTCAGAATCTTTTTTTCTTCTCAATTTTCTGTTAGTGGTGTAACAATAAAGCAAGTAGAACAGAGTACTTGTTTACATGGGCAACTTTTGAAGTTGTACTTTTGGGACTGAACCATGCAGACATTTATTTAGCTGAGGATACTTTTCTTTATGAAAGCAATCTGTGCGTACGCTATGTCAGAAAAAGACACTTAATCCTGGAAAAAGTGTGCATAAATAGATCTGTGCTAGTAAATGTGTTATGTGAAACCTACACCTACCGAGCCACTGAAATGGAGCAGAAGGAAACCGAGGCTCTGGGCATGCACATTATTTTAGAACTCTTTTTTTTAAATAAAGTATCCTTTACAGGAAAGGCATTGGACAGCAATAGACCGTCTCTATCTCACATTCTCCTTCTTTTCAGAAGCACAGAAGTGACCAATGTTTAAAACAATTAAAACTAATCTAGGAAACAGGCTGCATGTAAGGACACTTCCCTTCATAGCTCTGTGAGCATACATGTGCTGAAGAGACAATTCTTGAGCAAAGGCTGCTAATGGCACTTGGTTGTACTAGAAAGACTTGAAGCCTGTTTAGAAATAAACCACATTTCAAAAGAAGAGTGTCACATCTGCAAGGGGTACAGCAGAAAACAGACTAGCGTCGCATTCTAATCACGTGCTAGAAGCTGCCTATTTGGGGTATCAAAATCTCTCCTAAAAACTTAGAGAGCCTGAGCAGAAAGTTTTTTAATCATATACTTAATCATTTTTTATAATTCTTAAAGGCTGCCGCACACGTAGCCTTTCTGTTTATTCACGTGCAAAGTGCTACAAAGACATTTCTTTTAAACTGAAAAAGAGAATGCTTTGGTTTAGCGTTCAGTGCGGAACCACCACTGCATGTCAATTTAGATGAGTAAAATGTGATTTTAATGTTTCCGTAGTCACTTAGATCTCTGTGCAGTTGTCACTTCACCAGATGTTACTTTTCAGTTGAAGCAACTAAAGTCTCATCTGGTTTGCACATGTTTTAGGTCTCATTTTTTTACAAATAAAGACTCCTAGAGATTAGCTGAGTGACCTAAATATTTCTTATTTACGCTTTAACTCTGGAATCCTTACAGTAGCTCTGACAACTAGGAACAGATACAAGCAAAGTAAGTACTGTGCAGTAACAGGCTTTCTTTTAGCAAACTCTTTTATCACTGATCTAGATTCTTTCACTTTTCAAAGTTTGCAGGTTGATTTTTTGCGGGATTCCACCAGCTATACTGTGAGTAACAGTAATTGAAGTAAATGACTGTCACGCAATTTGTACTTCTCTGCACAATTATTTTGCCATTATAGTCTTACTGAGCTAATTCTAGCAATCCTGCGGGTTTACAGTGAGAGCTGCTAATCCTCGGACTACTAAAATCTAGAACAAATAGTTACAGATTCCCCAAAAGTGGAAATTAATCATATTCTGTAGATTAAGTTTTTTAATGCACAATCGTACCGATTCAAGTGACACAAGAAAACAAATCAAATGCAAACACATGGAGCCTTGTGTAGAACAGTAGTGGAAAGGCAAATTCTGTTGAAGAACTCTATAAATACTGGATGAAAAAGAACATGACTGAAGATGCAAATGAGATTTTGTTCTTACACGGTATCCAAAGGAGCAGGATCTACATCTGGTAGAGATACTCCTTCTTGTTCCAACAACTTTAGTACTTCTCCTAAAACAGAACCGCAGATATAAAAAGTTCTTATTTTGGGGATAAAGGAAAACAAAATGCACAGATAAGTACATAAGACTGCATCTGCAATCTTTACCAGGACATGATTTGCATTATTAAAATGTAATTATACAGCAATATCCATATACTACATCCTCTAACAGAGACAAAGGGTTATTAAAACTAGGCAACGCCTTGCTCTGAGGCTTACAGAAATTAGCTGGACTACCTCTGGCTCTGCTTACCTGTGGTGATTACACAGTCCACATCTCGCGTTTGGTACTCTTGGTTGAAAAAGTCTGGCCTTGAAGCCTCTAGCTTTTTGTCATAACAGGGCATCACTGTTACATGGTATATCTGGTCAGGCGTTAAGTGCTGGAAGAAAGACAAAGCGGCGCAGTTGGATTGGCCAATATCAAACCTATCTTGAGAGAGATGTTTTCCAGGTAAAAATGAGAATGATGAAACTAATGCCACCATGCCTCTGGAAACACTCTCCACTATTACTGAACTTTTTTTTAATATATATATGTACACACACACACGCACTTACATATACATTAAATTATTTCTCTCATAGAACCCGAGTTTAGTTTGTAGCAAGTGTCAGCAGTATGGTCTTTTACAGGTTTCCCCCCGCTTCTTTTGCTAGTGCAGATGATCCAAACAAAGTCAGTCAGCGAATTGCTAATTATGCAGTTAGAATATGCTTCCTCCATGCTACTAAAACCCAGCCCCTGCATCAGCAACTAAGAAATGATCTGGCGTCAGACAAAAACCTCACGACCATCCAAGAAATAAGTACAGGCCAAGGAAACAAGTCATTGACTCAAGGCCATTGTTTCATTATCTTGTGCCAAATATTCTTAGTAGCTGCCAAGTTTTGTAACAAGTATGCAGATGTCAGCATTTACTTAATGCAAGTGTTAAACCACTGCTCATTAATGGACAATAAATCATAAAATCAGAAGTGGTGCTTAAGTTTCTTACTGGACAAATCTAGGCTATAAGTACAACTCTAGTCTTTAAATATCAAATTTACATTTGGAAAGATTCCAAAGGTCAAAGACTGAGAACAGAACTAAGTCAAACTGAAACAGAACATTAAGTTGGGAACAAGCAAGTAATTTTTAGACAAGACATGATCTGCACGTATGCACTGACTGAAGTTTTGTCTCAGGATAATTTATTTTAAGTTATTCACCAACTTTAAACAACATGAAAATACCACACACAGACATGATGGGAGCAAAAGGACACTGAAAAATAAGTTTCTCTAGCTTTCCCAAATAACACACAGAGGTTTTAAGTAGTCCATGCAGCATGAGCTTAGTGTCACTGCCCTAGTTGCTAACTTCTCATTAGATAAAACCAAAGTGAGAAAGATGCTGCCTTTGCTGGCTTCTGCAAGATAATTTTTACCTTTAAACTCTAATGTATAACATGTAGCAAAATAAAAAAAAAAATCAGCTTAAAGTGTTCCATTTTAGCAGTTTGCCATTAAGCACAGTATACTTCAGACCCTTACTTGCTGTTCTGCAAAATGGTCCTTGACCAAGGAGCCCATGACCTGCTGTGGAGACTTGGTGGTACTGATATAAGGAATGATGAAACTGCCGTGGGTTTTCTCTGCATAGCAGATCCAACCTATAAGAGTGTAATTAGCAAATTAAATTAAAAATAACAAGCACCCCTTCACTCTGCTCACCCTCCCCCCAACCTCAGGCTTACTACCCATTAACAACCATTTTCAGCCTCACTTCAGCACAAAAAGCGAAGGAAGTGTAACACAGGATTCATTTTAGAGAGCTCATTAGG
This sequence comes from Aptenodytes patagonicus, assembly GCF_965638725.1. Lineage (NCBI taxonomy): Eukaryota > Metazoa > Chordata > Aves > Sphenisciformes > Spheniscidae > Aptenodytes > Aptenodytes patagonicus. The sequence continues at coordinate 5,780,276 of NC_134961.1, forward strand.
TAATTTTACAGCTCATTACTGCTATTAACACCAAGATCTCTTTGTATTGTGAAGAGAGTAATCCTCTAAGTAAATTTATCCATTTAAACTTTTCCGACTAGCTTTCTGAATTTTTGTTCTAGTGTACTCAGTATGCCATTTTATTATTTCCATAACTAATCTAATACCATACCTGGACAGGCAGAAGCTAGCATTGGCAAAGCCTTTTTGTCCTCAGATTGCTTTCGAAAGCGTTTTACAAACTCTTGTTGGCTCTCCAATAGGCTGAAGTTTCTTGAGAAAGTTGTATCAAATACATAGTGCACACCTAGGCAGTACAGCATCTGTGTTAAAATTCACAAGAAAGATACAGCAAACTACAACAAAAAGCCTCCACTCAAACCAGACTGAAACTTACTTAGGTCTTATTTACAGGTATCAGTCTCTGCAGTTGAGAGTGAACCTTTTTCCCTAGCACGTCAGCACAGTAAGATGAGCAAAAGTGACAGGAGGACTGCAAATCATTTAAAGTTCCTTCCTTCCATCACTCCAAGTTTATTTTGCGACTGAAGTTGTAGACAGTTTGCATTTTAGCTAATGCCGATTACGAAACATTATGAGTCCGTGGGGAGGTTAAATCACATCAACCTTGTGCGCTCATAACAGTTATGCTTAACATACACCCCAGCAGTCCCCTCTGTGATTAACAGAACGCAATACCACACTTGCCTAAACTCTTTAAGAATGCGGTCAGCTTCTTTGCTGTTTCCAGAACATCCATTTTACATCTTGCAGCTAGTGAAGCTCTGGATTGTGGTGAAACAGAAACCACCACCAATTTCTGTTCATTGGGAGCAGCAGTCTTTGAAAAAACCAAACAAACACCACTGTTCAGACAGTATTAATACAGCACATGCAGAACTTTCTGCACGCTAGAACATCAGAAAGTATCTCCCAGCTTAACTCTGAAGTCAGTAACTTACTACGTTAAAGGTCCTTTCCAAATCCATGATTACTTTTTAAAAATCGGAAAAAACACAACAGAGCACTGAGAATGTCCTCAGATCCTTCAGATCGCTGAAACTAATTTTTACGTGCGCTGTTTCCACGCACGCTTCTGCAGATGCATCGTACCTATCTATTAAGACTTTCAAACTCTGCAGCCTACCTAGCCATGACTTGTCACCTACCTTGTTAAAAGTTAGCACTTTGCAGAGCTCTTCGTGGCTCTGTTGAGTGATTAAAACACTCTCTGCTGATGTAATGCAGCCACTACACGCTAAACAGTCATTCAGAGTAATTTTAGCCTTTTCCAGTTTTTGTGCTCCTCCATCCTAGAAAGAAACAGATTAGACTCAGTTCTGATCACAGTGTAGAATTAGGTAGCAGTTTTCCCACCTTTACTATATTTAGTAACAAAGATGTCGCCCTTTTTATGCTCTTGGTTTATCGTTAAAAGAAAGTATCTTTTATTTTTAGTAAGATGAGGAGGAAGACAAGTATCTTTGAAGTTTGCTGCTTTTAATAGGATTATTTGGCACACAGATGCAAATATGCTGAGGAACTTCAGGAAAATTTTAGCAAGACCAAGAACATTCATCAAATACAGAACAGCTGTTTAGGCCCCAATTACTTGTGCTATCTCGTGGGCTGATATTGCTCCAAAACATGGAAATTATACTTTCCCAGAAAGAAATAGGGTCTGTGTTGCTCGGTTTTTCAACTTGGGGGTGGCTGAAGACTGGGTTAGCATGGCTAACATGCTACAGATTGCAGCTGCTATTTTAACCACAAAACTGTAGACAACAGGGATCCCAAGCCTTTAAGCACCAGTGTCCAGTGCGCACTGAATATTATGCTGGCGAAAGCACGCCAGCTTTGTCACCTCTGTCAGATGCTGCTCATGTTATTGAATAGTACTGGACTGTTTCCTCACAGGAACCTGAATTTCACTCCTTCTAAACAGACTGTGTAACTAGACTTCAAGCTCGCTAACGTTTTTAATTGATACTGAGTGTTCTGCAATCTTTCTGTATGCAAAACTTACATGGACACTGATGGGAGAACTGTACGGCAGCATATCAAAGACAGTGTGTGGCTTGCCACTGGAAGGAAGTATTTTTCATAATATTTGACCTGAATAAGTCAGTTTTCCCACGAGACTCTCCTCTTAAACTTCACTTCTCAATAAAGTCAGAAACAGACCGAGCAATTAGGTACTACTAAATTAAAATTTTAAAATAAGAAACCAGACTTCTTTGGAAGTGCTGTATCCCCCTTTTTTAAGTCAAAAGGTCATCATCTGCTTAAAGTGGAAAGTACCGTTTCTAGATGAATTCCCAGCTTGGTTAACTAAGAAATGCTAACCTTTTCTGTGTAAACAGGAAAATAATTCTCCAAAACTGGGCATTAATTTTGTAAGCAGGAGGCTTATGAATGCTGCAGGCTATTTAAGAAATAATTTGAAATGTTATTAAAAAAATCAGAGCAAAATTTAAGAGTATCTATTTGAAACTCTTTTGAGTGACCTCTCCCGCTGTATGACATAATGCAATAAAAAAAGAAATTGTCTCAAATAATCTACGAATTGCTAATACTTAAGTATTGATGGCAAAACAGATTTCTCAGCTTATCTGCTCTTATACTGAAAATCATCGCTAATTAATGTCAGTGTTTCAGAGCATAAAAGACTGACACAAAATCAGAATTACTGCTTATAAAACCAGATAAGTAAAAACTTGGACTTTGGAAAAAAGATACGAGAATGTTGACAGCAATAGAGACACTTTTCTAACATCTTGGTCCTCTCTGAGGCATTAAATAGCTGTAGACTATTCAAACACTTAACAATACACTCACGTTTTCTGGATATTTTACACAATAATGAAGAAAAATCACACATACCTGATTGATCTGAAAATAGCTTCCATCTGCTTCAATTCTGATCTTAGCTGCTGCTTTTCCAGGCTTTTTTTCCACTTTTACAGGTTTGATACATTCCTGAAAGAGAAATAAAGCCCAAAAGTGAGATGAGCAACGAAGTGTGGAAGAGGTAGATTTAATAGAAACTAGAATGATCAAACCCAAATACTAGTTCTAGAGTGAGTGCCGCTTACTCTCCCTTAAGCTATGCTGGATTTACTTACAGCGTCTATAACCACCAAGGGAAAATGTAAAAGCAAAAACTGCTTACCCCTTTTTTACAGAAGGAACACTTTTCCAGCATCATACCAAAAACAGAGGACAATTTTGCTGTTCTTTCTGAAGAAGACAGCTGTGTTTTACGGCGCCTTGAAAAGCACAGAGGCTTGCCTGCACAGCCCTCCTCTCTAAAATCTTACAGATGATCGTGCATTCTTCATTGCAAATTTTAACCGATGGAGGCGTGGTCACTACAGTCAACATGTGGCTAGTGCCAATGAAGTTTCATTTAATGTCGAAAGGACTCTGACGACCTCAGATGGACTGCTTCCAGTTTTCTGTATTGTTCTGTGATGAAGTCTCAAGGGTGTTTTTGCATTTTTTGCGATTTTTATTGTTTAGGCACCTTATGACTCCTTGTCCTACTTCTACAGCTGTTTTTCTCTTTGCCTTTTGCCATCCTTGCTCTGCCAACATTTTCCGTTCCCCCCCCCCCCCAATTAATCCAGCTTTACTACATTTTGCAAGATTCAGAGACTAGCAGGAACAAGTCATTACAATTCTTCAGTTATGCTCACTGAATAAAACAATGATCTCTACTTCAAACAGAAAAGCGCGTCGCGTTATTTACATGAAAGACTTCACTAGGCAACCCAAGTACTGCAAGGAGAGTTAAGGGGGTTTGCTATGCCCCATTCCACTGCTCTCATTTCAGAATAGTTTTTCTGCTGTACTTGTCAGCAAATATGTCCAGGATTACTGTTTTGTACTTTTGCTAGTGCTTGAAGACTCCAAAAGGAGCAGTCTTGACCCGTCCTTGCTGCTCACTCCCACCTCTCTGCCACCCGCTCCTGTACACTGGCATGAGCCTCTGTGCGGTTGAGTAGTGTGCAAGGAAACTTGTTTAGGCTTAAGCTTTTTTTTTGGGGGGGGATGTAGATTAACATTTAATAGGGCAGTTTCCAGATGGGGGTGGGAATGACCGACTGGCTGCCGGGCCAAGATTTCTCTCTTTAGCTGCTTGCAGAGGCTTGCACCGATCAGCGTTGCTGCCCTCCCTGTTCCCCGCGCGCTGCCTGGAGGAGACAGCGAGGGATCTCCGTGTTTTTTTCCTTTCACCTTTTTATTTAACAGCACCCGAAGGACGTCTGAAAGGCAGCCGGCCTCGGCCCCTTTGCCCCCGTGCGCGCTGCGGCGCCTCCCTCACGCCGCCAGGCCGAGGGGCCCTGCCCAGGCCGAGAGCTGTCACCCACCTCCCCTCGGCGCCATCTTCTCACCCTCCCCAGGCGGCGCTGGCGGGGCCGACCCCGCGGCTCCCGGGGCGGGGGGCCGGGCCGCGCCGTGACAGGGCGGCGGCCTCTCCCCCGCGGCCGGCCCTCGCCGCCCCCGGCCCTGGCAGCCCCCGGCCCGCACCCACCTGGGAGGGCCCGATGTAATCGTCCAGGTCCGTCAGCTGCAGCACCCCGCTGAAGGGAGACGCCATCCCGGCCGCGCCGCCGCCGAGCGCGGCAGCAAGCGGGGGCGGGGGGGGGGGCGGGGGCGGGGGCTGCCACTCTGTCGTAAAAGGGGAAACGCCACACTGCCGGAAAGGAAGGCATGTGCGGCAGAGCGGGCCATCCTCCCGCCGCTGCGGGGGGGGAGCGCATGCGCAAGGCGTTCTGGGCGGGCTGAGGGGAGGGGAGGCCATGATGGCGGGCGAGGTGGCTGAGGCAGGGCGAGTCTACTGCTGAGAGGGCAGGGCACCCCGCAGGCAGGCTGCCTGCAGGGCATTTGTTGATTTATAGGCTACGGTGGAAGGTGTATTAGGCTGAGGTAAGATGTAGGCACTGTAGAGAGGGACGTATCATGGCCCTTGGCCTTATAAACAGTGTGAGGCCTGTGCTGGGTTTCTTCATGTTCTTGCAGAGAGTAAATCCTCGGGCGTGTGGGGGTGGCTTGGATACCCGTCACCCTTCTTGGGACTGCTCTCCCACCAGGGTGGCAGCTGGTGAGGTTCCTGCCCACGTGGCATAGGGATTTGAAGCTGTAAATCCTCCCTGAACAGCTTGCTGTGTTCATGCAAATGCATGATGTTTTGTGTGTTAGAGGTTCGAAGCTCTGTGTCAGAAATGATTAGTTCTTTGAAAGAAACAATTTTATTTACATGAGAAGCAGTGGAGAAAGCGGTGTAGCAATTTTTCAAGGTTGCTGGTAAGGCTGTAGTGCTGTCAGGTTGAGAACTTGGCATCTTCTTTTTTGCAGACCCTGCTTGGAGATTTCCCTATGTCAGTGGTGTTTCAAGGATAGCCTTGAAAATTGGGGCTCTTACAGGATGCCACCTAGTGCATATTAACAGGAGCTTTATTTAACAAAAAAATCTTTGCACTGTTTGTAGAAGTACCCTGAGGTACCTAGATGGAAGGTGCTAAGTGCAGTGTGCTGTTAATAAGCAGAGCTGTATGTCATTTCCAGGCATAGCTGTAGGCAGAATGCAAGGAGAAATGGGTAGTGTCTAGGGCCTGATCCTGAAAGCACTGTTGGGTTTTGCCTTGCAGCCTCAAAAGCTCTGGTTAAGGTGTGAAGATAGGGCTCCAGACAACATACTTTACCAACGAATGCAACAGACTGTAGATTTCTATATGACACTAACATGCTGCAATTGCACCTCTAGATTATTGTTAAGAAGCGATGAGCTCTGAAAAAAGTAAACACCCTTGTTGATTGAAGTGTGGTGTAGATTTCTCTGTTCTAGTATACCTTATCATTTAGGGGTAGGATATGATCTTACAAAGCAGTGTTTAGTAGCCAGAGGGGGAGAACACAGTAAAAAATCTGAAATGTGTGGTTTTTCGTATATGTTGTTGCTCTTCCGGTTACAGGAGGTGCTGAAATAAATATTAAGGCACCTAATCAGTTCGGAATCCACAGAGGTTGTCCACAGAGACAATGATCTGTTCAAGGGTCTGGAATAACCGTTCCACCTCCTGATAGCTTTCCCATAAGCCCATTTGGAAATGTTTTACTAGTGGAGTAGACTCCCAAGGGAAGGAGTGAAAGTCATCTGCGAAGTCTGTTACAATTAGGTTGTGCAAAGCGCTGGGGAACATTCTGTGTGCAACAGTCCTGCTGCTCCCTCACAGCGAACTAAGCGTGACCCAGTGTGACTTTCCAATTGACCCTATATGCGGTATTCTGTGCAGTGATACTGAGCTTACAGCAGAGTGTATGCCAGGAGATCCCACTGCAAAATCTGACACATCCTTTCTTTCCTGTGATAAGCTATTATTTTCTATACAGTGGGAGAGAATCTGCCGTTAGGCAGACAAGGAATAACCTTTTTGTGTACTTTTGCTATGCAGATATCAGCCTCTCGGAATTTGTTTGCATTCTAAACGAATATAAGGGTGTCAGTACTAGGGAAAACTTGATGGTAACTCCTAAGTCCTCGTTCACTCACCTGCTGATGGCTGTTGTGAATATCCTGCTTCAAGGTGGAACCCAAAATTAGGTCCCAGCAAATCTTTCAGGCTCTGAGCACTTAGTTCCTACACAGGACAAATAATAATACAAGAATTAGGTACATTCATACAAAATTATGTGGAGTTGCTCATTCAGTAGTTGCATAATAGAGACTTTTAAGCTGTACAGCAGTGCTTGGATCGTGTTAGCTGTTCCCAGGCAAAGTGCAGGTGGGATTGTGCAAGAACCTGGCCCTGCTCTATACAGAGATGGTGGTGTCTCCAAGGCAGAGCTAGCAGCAGTGCCCAATTTTACTATGTGTTATGTTCATTTTTCCTGGATTAAGGCCTATGAATGTATTAGTGACCATGATGGGGTAGCAGGGGGCAAATTTGATGACATCTTGGGCTGTGATTTGGCCTTTGTGTAGGAAATTTTAATTCCTCTGAAACCCAGTACAACATGTCGTTACCAAGAATGAACTATGGCATTGCTGATCACTCTGTACAGATTTTCAGCTCAATACCTTAAATTTGGCATTGAAGCAAACAAGATCTTGCATGGAGGATTGTTCTATGAATTTCCCAAGATTTATGTCAATCCAGTTTCTCATTCCTCTTTGGGTGTCACAGGCAATCCCTAGAAAGAGGGGAAAAATTACAGGTGTATTGACAAGGCAGTGTTACAAACTAAGACAACCTATGTCCTTTCAGGGCAGCCATGATGATGCTAATGAAAGGCACAGAAGTAGGACACCATTCCTGTGGGCATTGACTGTTTTAAATTATTTGTTGAATTAAGAGACTATATTGGAGCCAGTTCTAACTCTGGGAAATATCCCCATGCAGTGCAAGTAGGACCCACAGACAGGACCAGCTCCAAGGAGGCTTTAAATCATGTCTGGACCTGCTCTATTCTGCCTCAGTGAAGTCGGCTCCAGCCGCACGGACAGCTGAGTGAAGGTAGGAACCCATGACTGATATTTTGTAGCCTGGAAACAAACTTTGTGGTCACTCTCTATCCTCTGGGCTTTAGAATTAGTCTACTTCTTTGGTGCTGTTACCTGTTGAATGTGATTGTTGACTCAGGTAGGTTTTAATGTAGCTGTTATATATGTCGATTTTGTTGGAAGGTGAAAGGGACTCATAAGCGATGTTGAATCCTTTGACTCTGGGAAATAAAAGAGGATGTTTTCAGAAAGGAGCTGCATTTATGTGGAGTTTTAAGGAAGTTTACCCATTGTTTCCAACCTTCTGGGTGGTGCCTGAGCCTGTCACATCTCTTAATTGGGCTTCACAGAAGCAGCTTTTGAATATTTCCATTTATATGAACAGAAAAATGTTTTAGAATATATGGGACTTGCTCACAGCTTTCCAACAGGGACAAGCAGATTAAGCGACCTGGAAGATCTCTATGCAATTCCTGCCTAGTCGTTCTGTGTTTGGTTTCAGCTAATAAACAGAACAGTAAGGGAGTCAGAGCTCAGTCCTTCTGTCTTAGAAATCCAAAATGTGGACATCTCAGCTGAAACACTAGCTTTTAACTGCAGTGCTGTCATAACCCTAAGAGTTATGGTAAACTCACATTGCTTGATAGGAATCACAAGAGATGTTGGTCCCCAGCCATCCCAGATAGGTTTTGTTCATACCAGGCAGCAATAAGAGCAGCTGCTGCTGGAACCAGGTTGCCCAGCTTTCACTGGAGAAGTTTTGGAGTTCAGGTCTTAGCTTTAGTAGTACTGTCTTCAGTATCGCGTCTCTAACCAGCATGCTGGGTAATGAGGTCAGATTTACCTGTGGTATAAAGAAGAGCAAAACCATCAAATATGGCTTGGGGTTCTGGATAAGCATTTAAATCAGAAGAGGCTATTAAGGGAGCATCTGCAGCATTATCGTAACAAAATTAAATATTTTGGTTGCCTGTCCCTATCCAGGGTTTAAGTCTATTTTCTTGGTCACTAGCTTGCTCCTTGCTGAGATCTCTCATATAAAGTTGTCTAGTATTTACCACAGCTCTTCTCTGCCTTACATGTAGACAGCTGCCATTACGTTCAGACCGCAATGTGAGCTGTACAGTGAAGGCAGTTAATCATGGCATAGACCTTCCCCCACTACAGTGACGTGGGAGTTGGAGAATGCCTGGGATTCGTTAGGACTGACCTGGCGAGCACACATGTTAAACTGTCTCATGTATCTGTCGACTGTGTTATAGGATCCACACTCAAGTATTGCCAGGATTGAGAGTGTATCTTCCAGGCTGGTCAGTGTTGAGTTAACAGTCAACTGTGCCATCTCTTCTGGGGTATCGACATCAGGAACTTCGAACTAAGAAGAAACACATGTAAGAGTTGTCCAAGGGCCATGTTTGCTGTTATATCAAGGCTGTGGCTGGCAAGTGGCTCTAAAGCAAAGTCCTCCACCAGACAGGGAGAGAGAATGTTTTTGTGGTACCGCAGATGTTTGTGGGCAGTGCTCTTTGAGAAGGAGACAAAAAGTAGGCTATGCCAGGGCAGATCCACATTTCCTTATGGAACAGTGAGGTGGGAATAGTCTGGTGCCACATCTGTTAGGAGGATGAGGGTGAAAAACCTCCAGGTAAAAGAGCCTTCCAGGGGAGAATGTCAGGTATCCCCCTGGAAATGGGCTGTTACATCACAGGCAAGGAACTCCTGCTGATAAGTGTTTAGTTAGTTAATTAGTTTAAGTATAGTCTGTACCTTTTAAGCTTTAAGGAGAATCTGATAAAACTGCCTGAAACCTGTAGTTGGTTAACACTTGTTGATTTGAGATCTGCCAAGGAATATTCTTTTGGCTCTTCAGCTTCCACTGTCACCTGTATGCAGCATCTGCCTGCAATAGCCCTTTCTCTTCCACCTCATCACTTCCATTTCCTTTTTCCTCCCACCTTTCCCTGCTCTGTCTTGACTATTTTCTAATTGTCTTCTTTTCCACACTAATCCCTTTGGCAGGGATGACTTGGCTGAGACTGTTTGTAGGATGTTACCTGCTCCAGTCTTTAAGACCCTAAAGGAAGCTGCCAAATAATGATTACCAGGTTAAAGGGCGTTACGTAAAGCTGGCTTGTAATTAGTGCTTAGCTCAGTTGTGTGTAAAATTGAATGTATGCCGAGTCTGTATCTCTCTCTACCTGCATACTAGGCGGTAGGTTTTTGTTCCAGGGATTCTGACCCCTTGTGTTAGCCCCGACAGTACTGTCTGCTCTCTGGGAATTTAAATAAAAAGCAACGGGAAGCTGAGCTGTGTAATGCTGGTGTAAATACAGAATCATCTTTAGCAAGGTAAAGATGTGGGACATTGCCAGACTGAATGTGTTTGTGTGCAGTTGTCTACCCATTTAAAAGGCAACCTTGTTCTGAAATGTGTTTTTGTAAAAGTGGTATTGAAGTAACATTACTGTGTTTTCTTCCTGCTCATATAAAAGTGTTTCTTTTGCTGAGGGGAGGAAAGATGTTGGTTTTTTTTTTTTTAATAGCTGCTCTGAAAAATTCACACCTAAAGACTTTCAGCACTGTATTTCAGAGCAAAGCAGTCATTGCTAAAAAGTTACAGAGAGTGCCGTGCCGAGGAGGTTAGATGAATCAAGGCTTTCCCCAAACCCTGATGGGTTTCAGGTCATGCGTTTTGATACAGCATTGTTCCTCACAGAATGAGGTAGATTGTAAGAGAATAGGAAATTACATCAAAGCAATGGTAGAGTCTCCAGTTTGCAAGCCTTTTTGAGGCATTGTTCATAGACCAGAATCCTCTCACCGTGGCTTTGAAAGAAGTTTCTTGTTTGCTATAGCGTGTGTTCAAAGGCAGAGAGAGGTCACTTTCTGTGATGAAAATGAAGGATTTTTAATGTGGTGGCATTTGGCAGAGAACTCGCTAAGCAGAGTGAATGTCTGCAGGACACGCACATCAGCGTTTCTCCTTCCAGAGCTTCAGCTGCAGAATGAAGGGGAATATTTGATTGAGCTGCTGTGGTGCAGATGGCAAACGTTAACACAGACAAGTTGTATTGTTCAAGATTCTGCTGGAAGTTGCTCACATGCTGTGGATGTGGTAGGCTAAGATGTTTGGTATAGAACAGCATGTTTATCTTTTGACTTCAAGTAAATAGGGGAATTGTTGTGAATTTTGATAATATTGGTGCTTAAGATTTAATCTAAGTGTTACAATGGGAAGTTTTCTTTATCAATGTAACTCCGTCACAAAAGCTCTGTGTGTCTGCCTGGTCTACGGTAATGGGGTGTGCTTTCAATATCTCTCTAAGGAGTTAGCCAGCTGGTTCATGTTTTGGGATAACAGACTTTTTAGTTTAGTTCAACCAGTAGCAACTAGTGTATTTGTACCACTGCCTACTTTATCAGTTTATCATCAGTAAAATTGTCTGAAACATACCAAGTGGGTTGTTCAACATTACTTTTATTGATGACTGGATAGGTAGTGTCACACAAATTCTTTAAATAAAATCAGCATTTTAATAAATACTAGCACTGGCTAGTGTGTACGAAGTTAAAACATTGTCTAAGGCATATTTTACAGCTGTGCAGGATTTGTTTTTTAGAACACCATATGAAGAAAAAAATCTGTTTTTCACATGAAAGCAGAATTGTTGGATTTTCAAGTTGTACTTGAGTTATTTCATTAATGCAATTTCTGTCTTTGCTGTGAAACCAATATTATAATAACATTTAGATACATACATCCCAATCAAATATTAGTCAAGCAGGATTCAATTCCTGTTGGTCTTACTGCTGTTGCCCTTTGTCGCATCTTTTCTTAATGTATCATTTACATTGTTGTAGTTACAGCTTGGTGTCATACTGCAGGCAGCTTGAAAGACTAATTCACTGTGTCCTCAAGGTGTGCAACCCATTGCTACTGATTAGACTAAACTCAGAATACTAGAACGCGTCTGGTATTTTTGTAGACCTGAGCAAATAACTTCTAGTATTTTTGAAGACAAAGTGTAATTTGAAGAGTCATTGCCTGGAGGAATTAAGAAAGGCAATAACCACATGAGCAATTTTACTGTGACCTTTAAGCCAATTTGATTTTAAAGATGATTTAAAAGAAGTTCCCCTCACCATTCATAGCAGAATATGCCTCTCTATTTCAGACATATCCCAGGCTCTTAGCATTGGTTCTGATAACCAGTAATAACAATTAATATCTTTCATCAAAGAGAGGCTGTGAAGAGAGGGGCAAGCAGCTGGAATGTGTATTTCAACCCCTGATGCCGCACATGGGTCATATCTAGTAATCTCCTATATAAACCCAAGCTGATCCCTGCTTTAAGAGATGCAGCCACTGTGTGAGGAATCACCTGCATCTTGCCCTTACTGATTATTGTAAATGCAAAGCCCAGGAGACTATCTGTTTTGCTCAGAAGCTGGTGCTAATTTTACTGTTGTTCAGTGCATAGACTAGTAAAACTTACTCCAGCGATGTCTGGGTAAAAGGTTTGAAGTTCACTTAGTTTAGCTACTGAACAGATCTCTCCCAGATTCTTTTGCAACCAGTCTTTGGTCCCAGTTGTTCCATCCTGGCATGCGGATCCTGTAACCAAAAGAGGTCCAAAGAGTTAAAAGCCACAACATATACTGAAGGAGGCATCTAGGCATCCTTCATGTGAATGATTAGCCATTCTTCTGTTAGCAGATACTTAATCTTCTTCCTATTGCAAGTGTGGGGTCTGATCTTTTGCACTCTGGTTCACTTCCAGACCGGGGAAAATAGTTACACCAAACGGAAATTCTATTTCTCTGCCTATATTTTATTCATTCTATAATATCCCTCCTTACACCAGTATTCCCTGTAGCTTCAAAAGGAGAAGTGATTTCCCTTCCTCTTTTACAGGGTTGTCGTGAGCTTCCTAGGGTTGTAATGAACAGCAGAAGTGACTGAATCTCGGTGTTGGGAAGATGTGTGATTGTTAGGCGTAAAAATCTTCAATGTTTGGAATGCAAAAGATGCTCCATACAAATACTAGTGCTTTACTGGGAACTTATGTGTAGGCACCTTACCTGAGTCTGTGAACTGGGCTGTCAAATAGGCCTTCTGAAACTCATACACATCATGTTTCTTCCTTGCTGACAACACTGGGTAGACTCCATCAACTGCTGCAATTCTGGGGAACAAACCATATAACAGATGATTTCCATGAGGGTAAAGCAGCAGAGGTGAGTGTAGTGGGGTGAGGAGAGCTTCCTAATGCTGACAAACCAAAGGTGGCAGGTGCTAGTAGTTGGCCTATAGCATGTGGCAAATGAATTTTGTTTTCTGCTGGGCCATATCATTTATGGTGTGCTTGAGAATAAGGATTAATGTTTGGTATACCTTTACAAGAAAATACCCCCTTTAGAGCCAAGTCATTGACTGATTTTGGTTATACCCAATGATAAACATGAAGGTAAAAAGCAGCTCTTGCCTGATCAATAACTAGTGATGCCAGAGTGACTGCTCATGTAGCAACACAAAGCTAAAGCAGCTGCAGCCCTGCAGGCAGGCACTTACAAAGCTTGGTAGTATGGGCACGGCATGCTGAGGGGCAGCAGCTCCAGCACTGTCGCGTTTACGTGGGGGAGCAGAATGCGCAGTCTATGCAGCCACATAGCTGTGTCTTCCAGGGACATGTCGGTAATGTGTGGGAAGATGATCTCAGCCGATGTCATTAGCAGCGTTTCTCGAACTTTGGGGCTTCCTAGGGAATCAGAGCTCTGAGGAAGAAGGATGAAATTGAAGCAGGTGATGAGCAGAGCTGTTAGAAAGCCTTGAATATTGAAGCTAAGCAGAAAAAGTGGTGAAGGAAAAATTGGCAAAATAACCACAATTTCTCCTCTTTGCTGCTCTCCGCCCCTTCCTTCCTCCCTCTCCTGTTTAACAACAAAAGTTGGAAATACGACCTGACTGTGGCCTTGTTGGGGAGTTGACCTTGGCAATTCAGGTTTTCTTTTGTCAGCAGAGCTGGACAGCAAAGCAAGCCAGGTGCTTGAATTTCCTTTCCCTTACACTCCCACAGCCACTGCTTTTGTTATGGCAGTCAGCAGAGTGGTCACACTGTGTATAAAGTGAGGCTGGGGCATGCTCAGGCTTCTCAGCCTGGCTTATTGTTGTATGAACAGCCTCAGCTCAGCAGGACCAGGGCAAGCAGCAGAGTCTCTCTCTCGCTCACTCATACACAAATGTTTTAATGGATGTTAACAGTTTTAGGGGCCTGGGATATGGTCCAGAACCTTTCATAAGTCATTAGACTACCACAGAGAAGAAGCCCTTGCTGTTTATGTCCTGGCTCTAGGTTGGAGTGGTGGATGTACTTCCCAAACTTCCTCTGAGGAGGAACTTTTTACACTGGTCTATGCACAGAGGTTAAGCCAGAGTAAGGGCTGGACTGCGATCAAGATCATACTGGAGCAGGAGGAACTCCTTTCTGGTTCATCTTCCAGATTTACTTTATATCTGGCCATGAAAGTCCCAGAGTTGGAAGTCTGAAAGTTCACCTGTGACCTGTCCTGCTCCCGACTCGGTTATCACAGGCACTTGGGTTACTTACCTTCAGGACAAAAGTGTTGAAGTCCTCTAGGAAGACACTGAGGTACCGGAGAGGCTCCTTCTTGTTCCCAATTACCTCCAGGACCATCTGGATGGCTGAGGGGCTGTAGATGGTCTTGGTCTGAACGGTCAGCTGGGCCAGCACCTCAGCTGAGAAAAGGTCTAGGGAGTCATGCTGAAGAAGACAGAGCATAGAGCGAGGTCTGGAGACCAAGCCACAGCATTCTCCCCCTGCTCATCTCTCTCAGCCCACCTGAGCGTTGACATACAAGGAACATTAACTTCTCCCTGGACAGGGTTTCAGACAGCAAGCAGTGCACAGTGTTTACTGGGATTAAATTTAATAATAGCTGTTCTCTGCTGCTAGACAGGTGATTTGTGAGAATGTTCTCAGCAGACTATATGTAATTTAATATCTGCTCTTCCTGTGTCTTATCAGCCACTGCTGTTCGGAGCTTGTCATTGAAATCCTTGTCTTCCTATGGAATTTATATTCTCCTGATAAGATGGTTATCTCCTAGAGGCAGTGCTTTTGACACTATTTTAGCATTAAAACTTAATGAGAAACAACTTAATGAGAAAAAAATGGAAGCACACAGGAGAAAATGAGCAACACAATGAACTAATCCAGTTGAACTCTGTTCCTGGCAGCTTGTTTCATGGCTAACGATAAAATGCCAGATATTTTGTATCTAGCCCTTACCCCATGGAAGTTGCTCTTCAGTGTTGTAAAATCTGAGTATGATCCAAAAGCAGTGAATAAACCAAAATACTGTAGCAGCCATTCTCTGTCAGCTGCAGTGTTTTGTGTGCAGGCGGAGCCTACAAAAGGAAAAGCAAAGCTCAGAAGATACATAATTTCTTTCACTGATTGTGTATTACACACTGAAGCATGTAATACTGTCAAGTCCCCATTGGCAGTGAAATATATATTATAGTTCATGTTGCAAGCTCCCTGTGGGATCCAAATGCTACCAGACAGGAGTTGGGGAATCATTTAGCCTTTGAGCTGGGGTTGCCAGATTCCTGCAATGTTAGCATGTTCTACTCTCATTCGTGATACAGCTTCTGCTTTTTCACCTCAGCTCTCTGTGCTGTCTGAGAAAGGTTTCAGTCCTCCAAAGAGGAGGATGGTACCTTTCTCTGACCACTGTGAGCTGAAGGGCTAAGCAGCAGGCTGAGGAGTGAAGGAGGACTCCATTAGGTATTAGTAGGAGATTCAGCTCATTTGTCCTCCAGGGAAGCAGCTTGTCTGACGGTAGAGACAATTCTCTGTCTGCTGACTTCAGGGGACCCTAAAGGCCTAGCATTGGTTACGCACTTAACCGTCAGATTGCTAAAATGATAAAATGACTCTTTCCTGCAGAAAGAACAGGTCTGCATGTCACCTGAAATCAAGGAGGTTTTACGAGGTGGCTGAATCTTTCCACCTTTCCCTGTTCCTGAATACCTGGAGACGAGCAGGCCCAGACATTTGTTACCTGAGTTCTGCAGTTGGAAGTGAAGAACTCTCTTTATGAAGGAGTAGATGTGCTGTGGATTCTCGTAGGGCCCTTGAGCTTTGTGTTTATTCAGGATCTTCACTCTGCAGGACATGGATAGTCAGGGTAAGCCAGCTGCAACCATGTAATCCACAGCCACTGGGACAGAACCTGCAGAGCGCTCTGCCAGTGAGTGGAGAGGTGTTAGGGCTGCATTCAGGGGATGCTTCCACTCCCTTGATGCCAGGGAACAGACACTTCAATCAGAGTGTGACCAAAACTGCTTCTTCAGGAGACTAGGCTCTTTGGTTGGTTTTATGTGGATTTGCAGGTGTATGGGGGAGTGAAGCAGAGTCTCTGCTTAGGGTCTTTTGTTTGTGGCCTGAAATGTGAAACTGCAGTGGCAGCCAAGTAAGATCATAGTGGTATTTACCAAACGAGAATCTCGGGTTTGGCACTGGTTGGTTGGGATAGCGGAAGCTGCCCTCCTCACCCGGTGGTTGGGCTCCCACCTTTACAGGCAAAGAGCAAAGTAAGAGCAGCATCACTGAAATGATAATGGACTTGATACCTACATGGCTGCAAGAGAGTTGCATGTCATGTCACTGGGTAAGAAGCCGAGATTCTCTGCATTGAGGCTGCTCAGGAAGAGGCCAAGCCTTCCTCCAAACCAGGCAACATAGTCCTCAGTAGAGAAGAGCTCAAATACTGTGCTTAAGTGACAGAAGATCTGCCCCAGGATGAATCGTCTCACGTCACCATGAGGAAGCTGAGATAGATTACGCTTCAACCAAAAGAAAAAGATATCATTAAAAGTGTGCGATGCAGTTAATATTAAAGGTAGGACTGACTCAGGGAGTCAAACTGAGGGCCAAGAAGTACACTACAGTTCTGAGAGAACTCTACTGGAGACTCATCTTAAGACAAGATGATGTAATTAATTTAATTTGCAAATGCAAAGATTGCTGCTGTGTGTGCAGTTTTGGTGGTTTGTCTGCTCGCTTGCATGTGGGGCTGCAGTGACCGTGCGTCCAGGGCTCGCCTCTTCCTGGGCAGTTAAGGGTGCATGTACACAAACTGCCTGTGTATCCTGCATGTGGCCTATAGGTACAGGCTCCTGGGGGATCCTCTGAGGATGCTCATGGCTATAGGCAGTGAAGGATACAGGGCTCTTACTGTTTGATCAAGGAGACCATAATACAATGCCTACACAATGACTTCCCTGACATTCTTTCCCTGAGACTTGTTAGTCTTTGTGACAACACTGAAATTCATACCGGGTTAAAGAGTGGCAGTATTGCAGAGAATCTGTATCCCTCCCAGGATGGGACCCAGGCTAATTAAGAGTTGTGGCCTCTTCCTACACCTGGAACCTCAGCTCCCACATCAGTATGCACTTCATGTGTAAACTGTTTTATTCCAGCCTCTTAAACAGGGGGTGAAGTTGCTACCTGCTTTGCAGCTGCATTGAATGCATCCATGAAATCCCCAATGGTGCGAGAGCTCAGGGAGCTGAAGACCTTGCCTGCTTTGTCCATGTCACGCAGGACATTGCTAGCCAGCGTGTAAGCTGCCAGTTGCTCTGGGCTGAGTCCTGCCACAGCGTCAACCTGTGAAATCAAATGTTAAAACTACTGGCCTTGCCTTATGGCAGCAAGTATTTGCTAGCTGTGAAAGGCTGTCAGGCAGGATTCGGGCCTTGCACTGGGTTCTGTCTTGCAGAGTTACTTACAATGCTGAAATCTCCGTTCATGTCAGTCAGGTCTGTGTATGTAGCCAAGGAGCTGAAGGAGCCCAGGTTTGTTTGTAGCCAACCCAAGCTTCCCCTGGTGTTCTCAACACATGGACCACCTTTTAAACAAAGCATAATTCAAGGGTGATATAACCAGCAGTTCAGTCCCCTGGTTCTCCTGTGGGAACAGTATGACTGTGCTGATACAGGAGTTGCCCAAAATGTCTAGGTGCCTGAACCCCTCGGTGATAGCCGCAGCACTGAAGTGACTAATGTCCAACATGTACCTTTAGACCTGTAAGCAGCTGGTAAGGAAGTAGCATTCCCATACCTTTTGGCAAAGGCGTAGGGATCAGAATGTTAAACTGGGGAGATTTTCAGATATTGTGGGAATGGCAGCCAGAGGGGTACCAATGATGGTCCAAGTCTCAGCTGGTGAGCTGCCACTGCAGTGAGGAGCAATGATTAACGCCAGGGCCTGTCCTAGCCTCAGGGAGGGAAGACAGCTGCTCTGCAGACACTTTTGTTCTTCTTTCCTTGCTATAGAGCAAAAAGCAGTTGACATCTTCCAGTTTTAACTGGATTGTCTTTTTCATGGGTAAATGCCCAGTGTCCCCTAATTTTGTGAGAATGTTACTGCTTCTGACAGAGATGCAGGGAAGTTACAGGAGGGAGAGAGTGTGGGACGCCTTCAGCATACCTCCTTGGGAAGCCTTAGCAGACAGGTAGCTCTTTGCAAAGCTGTAAACATCCTCGTGGCTAGCGGGGGACATCTGTTGAAAGCTGCCTTCTAAGCCACTCATTCTGTGAGGGAAGGGAAAGCAGGAGGTTCATTATAGCAGTAAAGTCTTGTTTTTGGTGACTGGTCACCAGAAGTTTGTAACATGATTGCACACGAGAGCTCTGCAGTCTATGGCTTTTTTTCTCAGTGGTAACAAAACTTCTTTAATTTGCATTGTTAAAGAAGCATCATTATACCAAATTTGTAGTTGGATAGAGATGACACAGCACTGGTCAGAAACTGGAGCTGTGAGAGAATGAAGCTGTTGGGAGTGAAAACGTGAAGGAAGGGTGAGCCTGGGATTTTAAGAGCCACGATATAATTTTGTTTCTGTATTCAGACAGGATCAAGCAGGGCAATGGGAATTCTCTTGCTATGTGCAAAAGCTCAAGTGAAAAGAAAAGTTGAAGTGAATGCAGGCAATAGAGTACTCACATAATTTGGTATATTCCACAAGGTATGTTCCTTGGGATAGCTGCAAGGGCAGAGGCGTTTATGCTGCCCAGCCACAAACTGAGCTTGTTCTGGAACCAGTCCTTATATTGGGAGACGCTAAATGTAGTGAACTGGCCTTGGATTTTGCGAAAGATTGCACTAAACATGGCATCTCGGACTTGCAGGTTTGGCAGGGATGGTAAGCCTTGCTGCAAGAGAAAGCAAGTAAGAACACAAATCAGCTGTGACCAGAAGCTATTTCCCAGCTATTGCTGTAGCAAGTGTGTGGTCTGGGTGCAATAAAGCATTTGACAGGGGAACCAGCTCTGGGAAGATATTCTCTAGGTCCATATGGGTTGAAGCCCAGTAGTTTCTGCAAGACACTGTTCTCGCAGTTCACTGTGTACTAAAACGACATCCCTACGCAAGGGTTGGTATCTCACCTGAGAAGCAGTAGTCACAAACTCAGCAACAAAGGCAGAGACGTCCAGAGCTGGCCTGCTCTCCAGGGAGACCAGGAGGGTTTCAACCATGCTGGTATCATCCAGGACTCCGGGGTCAAAAAATACATGGGCAAGCTGGGTAGCAGTGAGATTGTCCCTTACATTGAACTGCAAAACCAATGGGACACGATCAGAGAGAAGTAAAATATTGCTAACAGGCAGAGACCTAAGCTATAGAGTTGGCTGGATTCCCCGCATCGGGAAGAAGAGTTCTGCTATAGCTGGAGCAATGTCTATTTACTGAATTAGATTATCTAGGAGTGCGCTCAGCCTTGTGCATGCAAGGCAAAGCTCTCAGGTCTGAGTCAGAAAACAAACTAACCCCACTAAAATCTGTCATTAATCTGGTGAAATCTTCATAACGAGCGTTGGCTGCGAATGCCCCCAAGTTCTTTTGCAGCCAGTCCAGACTTGTTTCCTGTCCCAAAGCACACGCAGAACCTGCAGCACAGGAGAACAAGAGAGCGTCACTCGCCTTCCCTCGTGGTTTGTTAGAATGCATGGGAATCCTCATAACCCATTTTAGATTTTGGCTCTTGTTACCTGTCATGGTGTGTTGGCTTTCAAGGAAGGTCAGCAAAGCGCTGCAGATGCCTTGCTGATTCATGGGCAACAGGGACATGTATGCCTGGCTCAAGGAGGACACACTGTGGAGGGAAATCACACAGGAAGGATTTAATTACTGCTTTCCAGCTAGTGCCATGATGCTATAGATGGGAGAGATGTTACTCCAGCATGAACAGAGTTTCATGAAATGAAAGAGAGGAAGAGGAAGGGAAAGCTTACTTGTTATTAAATGGCACATTGCTTAATTTCTTACTGGCTGTGATCTGTATGTGAAAGACTGGACTGCCAAGGGTGTTTGAGAGATCTGTGCCCCAGGGCAGGATTAACTCTGTGCAGATGTTTGTCTAGGCTGTTGTCAGAAGTCTTTAGAGACTGTGATAGTACAGCCTCCCCTAGTGATCTCTTTGTGTGCTTCATGAATCCATTAACCCCCTGAACAGCTCATGAAATGGGTAATTAGCCTCACTCCCTGTGTTGCCAGATTCATTTCAGAGTGTTTTCTGAATAGCCAATATAAACTGCTAGATCTGAACCATTTGCTATAGATACAGAAGTCCCATACAGATGCAGAAAGCAGAGCTGTGCCATAGCAGTGCATGAGAATCAAGTTGTGCCAGAAACGGGAAATTCAGGACCAGATTGGAAATGTCTGTTATGGGCCCAACCCTGCTGTTTGTTTTCCTGTGTCTTTCCTGGGTCAGAGCAGGACTGTTGTTGGCAGCATGGTCTTCCCTGCTTTGCATGGCCCAGACGTGACTGTCTGTGCAGTTTCCTTCCAGTGCTGCCCTTTGGAGTTTATTTCTCAGCTTAATCTGTTTCATTAGGCAGGATATTTCCTGTCATCTCTTCCGGATATTTTTTCATCTTACTGCTCCTAGTTGCACTGTTTTACAAGCAGCTAAAATCTATTTAATAGAAATGATAATTGACTTTGTACTGTATTAGCAAATGTTTTTATTTGCTTTTGTGCAGTTTTACTCAAAGGAAGGAAGATCTGACCCTGGCTATTTTGTTTGCTTGATGGAACATTTCTGTAAATGGTACTCTCTTGCACGGATGTTCTTTAGCACACCACTGCCCTGGCAATTTCTCGCTCTTTCCTGACAATCCCCTTTTTTATTTTGCACACAGTAAAGAGGACGCTTCCCTTGTGTACTTACAGAGCTCTGAAACTGTCACAACCAGAAATGTGGGACAGGAAGAGTTTGGTGTCCTCCTTGCCAGCACTTGGCAGTAGCAGAGTGAGTCTTGCAAGGAAACGAGTCCATTCAGCAGGGCTGAAAGCTGGAAATTCTGCCTCAATGTCTCCTGTGAACTGGGTGAGCATCTTTTTCCTCACATTGTTATTCTTAATAGTGGTTATCGCCAGCTGAAAGAGAGAAGTAATGAGCATCAGTGAGAAGGCAGGATTAAAAAGAGACCCCAGTACAAAGCCACAGGGAATAGCATTGTAGAAGACGACTCTGAGCGAGTCCCAGAGAAGGGAAGATGCGTCTTAGGGATGTCCTGTGAACCTGCCATATAGGCAGCCAACACCAAGGGATAGTTATCAGAGTCTCAGCAGGTGTCCCTGAATGGTGCAGGGATACTCTGCCACTCCAGGGCTCACTGGTGGCACTGTCTGTACGCTGACCTCTTGTGACCACTCAAGCACAGGCAGATGCATGTCTCAGGTGAGAAGTGGCTGTGAGGATCTGCTTCCTCCACAGGGCCACAGATCATGAAGTTCAGTAGTTCTGCTTGGTACAATCTCAGTGTTGCCATGAGCATGCACTTGAGTATCATCCAGCCATTAAGTTTTGGGCGCTGGCGTTGGAATACTTCGGGCCAAACAGCCATGATGAGAGGTTGTACCTGATATGCTTTGTTGCAGTTGTTCACACTTTGAGACAAAAGCTCAGAAATTATCTTTGAAGGTGTCTTTAAGATTCTGGATAGCTGAAGTCCCACACTGCATGGGTTTACGCTGGACTTGCAGTGTTAATACCCCTACCTGGGCTGCCCCTCTGTTGAGCTGGTCTAAAAACTGATAGATTTCCTCTGATGGTTTGTTGTGTAGTTTTGCAAGGATCTGACACATCTCCTCTTCCTCATTAATGGCATCAGATGAAAGCGTCAGGGATGCTAGTTGTGGTGGGGATAACTTGTCCAAGACATCCATCTGTGAAAAGGGACACAAAGCAGATGGCAAACTTTCTAAGCATGTGAGAGCGATTTGTAAATGCTAGTGCTTCCACGAAGACTCAGGACAAATCTGCAAGGCTGGCACGTACACAGGACTTGTAAAGTCCTTTTTCCATCAGGATGTGTACTATCCCATTTCTGAATATTACTGTAGCTCTGCAAGTGCCACTAGCCAGTGAAAAGCAGTAAAAACGTTTGTGATAATTGGACACTAATGCCAGAGTATTTTTTTACGGAAAATGACCCATCACCTCTCATGCTGCGTGGAGCATAAAGGCATTGCAAATGCTGGCAAAGTAGTGTGTTTCATGGTGGAACACCGCCATGTTCTCACAGCGGATGCTAATGAAAAAAAAAATTAAACATACTTACTCCCACAAAGTGTTTGTTCCAAGTGACTAAGTCCTGATACTCAGCATATTTGCTAAAATTTCCAAGATTTACTTCCAGCCAGTTCTGAGTACTTTGGGTTGCACTGCCGCATGCAACACCTGGAAAAATAATGACACTGGGAATGCTGGGGACTACATATTCCTCCCTGATGTTCTGACTGGAAACCCTAGTCACTCCTGCAAATTCCCATTAAATCTCTGCAGATAGCAGAATACTTTGAATTCACATTGGTATGAGAGAGACCAGAATCTTCGTGGGCTTGTTTAACAGTGTTGGGCAACCTAATGCTGTGGCTGGCAATGGTTAAATTTACTAGCGAGCCATCCGAAATACAGGAGGGGTTGAGTTGTGAGAATCCCGTCAGTAAGAGGAAAAGGCCATAGTGTTGGAGCAACAATGTAAGTATATCCTTCTGTTCCCTTTCTTGTCATTAAGAGCACCTCAGATATTACTACAGGAATTTCTGCTGCTTCTCCAGCCAAGAGCGTGCTGGAAAGCTTTCAAAGGACATTCCCAAATTAAGACTTTTTATGCCATTACCTGATTTCACTTTTGATGTCAAGAAGGTTTTACAGAATCCAAAAACATAGGGAATGTTTTCTGTGGGGATGCCAGCATAGATTTTGTTGAAACCCTTCAACCTGCAGGAGGGAGTGTCGGGATGGTCAAGGGAAGTATTTTAATTTAATCAAATCGGAATTTTCCAATAACAAAAACCTTTCTATTAGAAAAATTTCAACAGCTTTCATCGTTATTCATTATTGCAAGACCTTCTCAGAGAGGTTGTTAAGAAGTAACTGCAAAGTATCTTCAGATCAGACTGAACATAGCCTACCTATATGATAAGGCCATTTTTATTTTAAAAAAAGTATGCTCTCTACTTGGTGCAGTTGCTTAAGATAAAGGTCACAGAATTGCTAAGGCTGCTCTAATTAAAAACTCGTTGAGTTTCAGTGTATTTTGCATGCAAGCCTGAAAACACTGAGTGTTTTACTGTGGTTACTTCTGCTTTTCAGCAGGAGCATTACACTCTGCTTTAGGAATATGTGAATGTATTGCCAGAAAGTCATATACAGCGTAAATAAATAGAAATGCTCAGTTAAGATGAATGTGTATGGAATGGATGACTTACATTTGCTGATAGGAGTCACATGAAATATTGACAGGTATCTCTGCAACAATCATCTCATTCACTGCGTGCAACACATTTTGTAGAGCATCTTGAAACCAGTCAGCAAAGCCACCAGCTTTCATTTTGGGAAAACTAGGAGCTATTTTATGCAAGGCACTGCTTAGTAGGAGATGGGCAAGGTCACTGTTCTGAAGCTCCACCTGCAATCACACAACACCTTTTCAGTATAGTTGACATGTAATTTATCATGAGCCTTCCGCAATTTAAGATATTGTTCAGGATTATTTCATATCTCTCCCTTCATGCGTGGGAAGTCACTGTAAAGGTGACTGGGTTGGTAGCATCAGGTGAGGGACCCAAGCAGGGAGCTCTTGGAAAGAGCGCATAGTGCTTGTTGTAGGTCTGTTTTTCCTGAGCTATACTCAGCTATACTGATACTTCCCATCACATCCTGCTATGGCTAGTATAGACCCTTGGAGGAAGAATAGCTTGGTGTCTAGACAGAAAACCAGAAGATTGCTACAACCCCAGGCCTTTAAGGAACAGTTCTCCAAGGATTTGACCTGTAGCCTTGTCTCAGGCAGGTTTCCCTCTGATGACAGAGTGAGGCTGTAGGACGAGCCCTTCTTTTCGACGGTCAGGGCTGGGGTTTGAGTATCAGACATCAGTGGGCATTGATTCAAGTAGCTGCAGTGTTTGGGTGGAGAAGCTTTGGAGCACAATAAGGGAAGTTACCGATGCCATGTCATTCAGCGTGGCAAAGAACTTAGCAAGATCTGATGGTGTGCGTAGGTTGTCCATGATGATGATCATGCTTGTTTCATCAGCCAGAGCCCCTGTTTCCAGTGTTAGTTGTGCCAGCTGAGCTGGTGACAGCTTTTCCAGAGCTGACATCTGAGAAGGAACACAGAAACACCTGTATATTTATAACAGGGATCACTGTCAGTGCTATGGCAAGAAGTTACGGATCAGCTATGTTTATGTAGAGAGGAGCCAACAATACTTAGATACAGCAAGCTTCAGTATGTGACCTACCCCATTGAAATTTGGATTGAGTGAAGAGAACTCATGCAGAGTGGCGTGGGCACTGAAATAGCCATAGTTGGCAGCTACCCATGTGCTGCTGTTTGCATTTGGGGAACAGGTGACACCTGAAATACAGAAGAGCCCGCAGTCAGTACACCAGTCAGCAGTTTCCCGAGCTGTCGGTTAGCCTGGAAACAAAACCTGTCTAGTGATGGGACGGGAGGAACATCAGATCCACCTCAGCTGGATTCAACAGGATGTTAGAGTGAGGGGAGCAAGCGCAGTACCTCGGAAAGCATCTTGTTGTCCATTGCCTGTCTAATTTGTGTTAGGACTCTCATACCACTGTCCATCACTGTAGCATCTAGGGACTTAACATGTAAAATTAGTTGCAATAACAAGATCCTAGTGGACTTCACAGAGGGTCTACACAATTCCCTTTTTGCAGTTAAAACACTCCACTTGTGTGTAGTTTTTGGGTTAGAAGATTGCAACCCAGGAAGTATTTGCCAAGCACAAAGATTAAATTCTACAATGGGAGAAAAAGAAAAGCTCTTGAGTAGCGTGTGTGTGCTTACCTTGAGTGTTACGGTAGGCCTCCAGAAAGTTGTGTATTCTGTGATAGATGGAGAGTCTCTGGTCGTCTGTGTAATGCTCATACACTCTGTCCATTGCTTGCACACTGTATCAACACAAGAGCAGAAGTAGGGTATGGGCCAAACATCTGCAGAGAGCACTTTCCCTTTGGAGGAAAAATTCAGGTGCATACGAAACATGAGCTGAAAGTACTAATGTCAGTAAAACTGAAATGTTTAATTTCATCTGAATCAAACTGTTCCTTTTCTTCCTTGTTCCCTTGGTAACCTCTTGGAAAATAAAATGAAGGTATACTCAGACATTTTATGCTAATCTGATGAATGGTTTTGGCTGATGCAAAACTGTTGTGAAGCTCAGTACGCTAAAAGCAGTAAGATGTCAGATACTCTGGGGAAAGAGACCCTATTGGTTTGACGGGGTAGCGAGAGCTTGGCCACCCTTAGGGAAGCTGAATGCTCATGACTCACAGGTTTTGATGAGACTGGCAGTCAATATCCAGAGGCAGGAGCTGCAGATAGTTGGCATTCATAGCTGGCAGGAATAGCTGCAGCTCCGAACCAAACCAGAAGGCATATTCGTTGGCTGTAAAGGTGCTGAGTGGTAAAGATTTAAAAAGCAAATCGAAGAGCAGCTCACGAATCCGGGGGTCAGGAAGGACGGTGAGATCCCTCTGGAAACACAACCAGCACAGAAAAATTGATTTTAGCAATTACTGCTTTCCACAGGTAGATTAAACTCCCTAGTGGCAAGAGAGGTTTCCTCTTCTCCCCATCACGTGGTGTGCAGTTTTCAGGAAAGCCACTGGTGTTTTAGCATGAATGCACAGTAGTGCAATGCAGTGTAACACTGGAGTAATGAATTTTGGAACTGAATGAGATTATTATTGTAGTGAATTAATGAAATAACTGTGCTCTACATTTTCCAGTAGATAAGCCATTTGACCACAGCCTTAGCTAATGAAGATTGTTATTCCTCTTCTGTAAGGGATGAGTTCTGAGTTGAAGGGAAACCAAGGTATTAAATAAATGTGAGAGAAAATAAATAACCTTTTTAAATGAGTAAGGTGTCTGCAGTGTAGCCCATAACATGCATAAGAATAATCACTTTGTCTGGATACTCCTCTGTGAAGCCCAGGCATGTGAGCTCTAACCTAGCAGTCTAAAGCCCAGGGTTTACATTGCTCTAAGAAGAAGAATTTGTCTCCGTTGTGGCATTTTTAGTATTTCTGAGACTTGTAACAGGATGCTGTTCTCTGGGGTGGGAGCTTTTACCGTACCTCTTCTGCTGCAGTGTTCAGCTCCTTTATGAATTCAGTCAGCTCCTCAAAGGAGCGTTTCTCCATCTCCAGCAAAATCTGGACAGTAAGGCGTTCCCTCTTAAAAGCATTTGTGAGAACTGTCATCTCTCCTATTTGTCTGGCAGACAGAAGGTCAAGAACTTCATACTAATGAGGAAACCACAGCAGAAAGAATACAGACTTAGAAAGCCATTTGCTCATCCACTAATTACAGTTCTCAGCCATGTACTAGTTCATTGTTTTATGTTTCTGACTGATAATGACTCCTCAGAGCCCTAAAGCCACCTGAATGTCCCCACCGTGCTACACAGCACCAAGTGAGAGCCTTCCCTAGCCTGGGTGGATAAAAAACGTATTATGTCCTAACACAGAAGACTGAGGGTAATGCTAATCATCAGCTGTTCTAGCTAACTAATGTAATAGCCGTTCTATTCTCATTGCTAATCACATAACTTACTCTACTGAGGTATTAAAAACCTGTGCGGCAATGAGTTCTGCAGAGGAGTGGAAAGCGTTGGGCTAAGAAGTGCCCCTACTTGATTGTTACACTTACATAAAATGCATGGAAGAATCATGAACTGCATTTAATACTAAAAGTCTGGAGGAAGTCCTGATTTCTTTGGCGAGGATCTTCCCTTGGGGATAGTTATGGAAGAGGATCATACCTCCTGGAAGTTCAACTTGTGAAAAACATTCAAAACTTGTGATAACTTTCACAGAGCTGTCTTGAGTGTGGAAACCTTGTAAGAAAAGGTTCTTTGTGAGATTCCTAAATAGTTTTGGGTTTGTCTTGGTTTCTAGTCTTGGAGTGTCAGTGTTGGCAGAAACAAGGATAAGAGGATTATACACTGTAGGGTTATGTCTGAAGGTTATAATAAAAAATTTCAGACAATGTTTTTGACTCACTGAAGTCATACCAGGACTGAAAGACAGCCCCAAATTTTCCACAAACTGTTTATAAATTTTGTGCTGTCACAGCTACGCATGTCCTTACCCCATTAAAGTCCTTGTAGAAGTCAGTGAGGTCACTGTAAGGAGCAAAATGTAAAAATCTGTAGAAGATAAGTTCCAGGAAACTTCGGCTGCTGTCATACGTGCCAGGAAATACCTTTTCTGAGGAAGTACAAGAAGTCTGTCAGTACACTGTGGTAACTGATCTTTTTTGTTGGTGCTCTACAATGTGGCTGAAAACCAGGTCTGTGGTCTGCACTCTCCCTCTGTCCTGAGCAGCTGCAGGCCGTGGGGGATTTGGCACGCAGAGGGCTTTGGGGAGCTGTGGGTGACAGACGGGGCTTGGGGATCCCCGATGGTTGTGGGGCTGGTTTGGGCACAGTGAGCTCCTGTTTGCCGTGCGGTTCTGGCAGCTACCAGGGTGTTCCTGGTAGAGTGTTACTGGGAGAGCCGTGGTGCTGAGGCATCATGGAAGAGAACAGATGCCCAAGTGTTTTGGTTCCTTGATTATAAGCTGCAATCAATATTTGATGTTTCAGAGGAAAGCCAGTACTCTGCCCTGGGAAGCCCAATGACTGAAAGGCTGCTGGGCAACCTCCTCATGTTGTACTTGCTCCTGCGAGTGAGTTCCTCTCTGAACCAAGGAGGGACAGGCA
This sequence comes from Aptenodytes patagonicus, assembly GCF_965638725.1. NCBI lineage: Eukaryota > Metazoa > Chordata > Aves > Sphenisciformes > Spheniscidae > Aptenodytes > Aptenodytes patagonicus. The sequence continues at coordinate 5,808,125 of NC_134961.1, forward strand.
GTTGGCAGAAATTTTAGCACAGATGTGACAAACAGCTACAATTCAAATATGCCATGGAGCATCCCCAAAAGCAGACCAGTACCTGAAACAGCAAGTTGGGATTCCAGGATCCTCTTGATGAAGAGGTAGATAGCATGGGATGTGTTTTGTGGAAGCTCTGGAAAGACATTATCTAGGCCTTGCACTCTGCAAGGGTCAAGAAATAAGATATCAGCCTGAGACTGTAGAGACTTGTAATAAATAAAGTAGTTATTTATGATAATATGTCGTGTAAGTCTTGCCTCAACTGTAATACATTACAGCAATAATGGTAATAACAAGAAGTGCAAAAGGTACAGGCGTTATAAGGCGTGGGAGAGTTGGCATATACCCGCCTCATTCAGAGTATACTGTCCTGGAGCAGGGAACAAAAGGGGTGGCGGGTATGTGAAGATACCTAAGTAGAGCACAATACAGTACATGTATATGTGGAAAATGATGCCTGAATCTCCTTTACTGCAAAAATCAAGCTGAGACTTTTTTTAAAATCCACGTGAAATGCTAGCACTTACTTATGCTGGGAAAGAAGTTGCTAAAATGTGCACTGCTTCCCCTGCCAGAGCTTTCCTGCAGTATGAGTCTGGCAGGCAGCACTCCTCAGCGCATGATACTCACGTGGCTGTGTAGGCTGGGAAGCTGAGGTCTCCTGGGATTAACTTTAGCAGATCTGTGTTTATGCTGGGCAAGAGGAATCTTAGGTTCTCCAGGAACCAGAATTCATAATCAAGATCAGCAAATTTATAAAAGTGCTTGGAAAGGTCCATGAAGAGCGTTGTCAGCATTTCTGTCCTTACTTCATCATTTCTGATGCCCGCAATGCCTTCCTGTGGGGAGTGGAAATGTCTGTTACTTGGGAGCTGTTTGGTGGTGGCACGGTGAGGGGGATGATGACTCCCTTTCATCGGCATCCTTGTTTTACCTGGCACCATGAGCAGGACTTTCTCACACAGGAGGTGCCTGAGAATCCCTGCCTTTTTAAAGGGCAAAAATGTTTATAATGAAAGTTACAATACCTTTGTCAGAGCCAGATTGAACTTCATCAGGAATTCGCTCATTTTAGGCTCTGAGATTTGGGGATTTTCACCCCTCAGGGCATTCAGGACATCCCGCATTGTGGTCACGTTGACCAGCGCATCAGAAGTCAAACCATATTCCACCAGCTGCTCGATGCTCAGCACATCCAAAATTTTGGCCTAGGAAATACTAATGTCAGCCACTGAAGATGAGCTTATCCCCTCTTCTCTAGAACTAGCTGACATTTTTTTCATGATTTTAACACTTCTTTTTGAAAATTGTGTGTGTATGGGTCATGATTTGTAGAGGTTTGCTTATATCCTGAAGTTATTTCTCACATTCTCACAATAGCAAAGCTATTTCAGCACAGGGAAGAATTTCAAAATGCTTCTGTTTTGACTATCTGAGGGTACCCATTCAAAATTGGAGCTTCTTTCAATGTCCTGCTAGTTGAAAACATACTATTATTTCTGATTTTAGAGTTGCTGCGTAGAAGTGGGAATATATTCTATTACAAATCTTAAAATTAAATGCTTTAATGCTCTCTACTGTACAATAAACATTTCTGAAAGCCCCAGTTACCCATATGCACTTAGTGTAGAGATCATACATACAGGGTCAAAGTTGTTGTTGGTTGCTATGACTTCCTCAAGGGCTATATCATGAAAGAAGGATTTCCAGGTGATTTGTATCCATTCAGTAGTGGACTCGGTTGGACCATCTAAGTGGGAAAAAGACACAGTGACTCTCAGGGAATTACCCACCATGGTGTGTCCTTCTTTTTAAACAATACAGTTACTGCAGAAAAGTGGAAAACTCGGATCCCAATTGACTGAAAAGAATAGCTGCCTATTTACTGATACATTGCAGTGTCACTTCTAGCTCAAGAAAAGTCTGAGCCACAGGTCACTTGGAAACCAGTGAAAAGTAAAAGGGAAATACCAGATTATGCTGGTTGGGTTCCTTTACTCCTCCCTAGACATCTCTCCTGACTACTGCTGGATACAGGATGCTGGACTAGACGGGATTTGTTTATTTTCAAAGGGAAATGAGACTTTGTACCTTGAGAAAGTAAAATCAATGTGCAATAAATAGCAATAGAGAGGGAGAAGAAAGAAAAATGAGGATCCTCAGATCAAGTCAAGATACTAGAGATATCCCTTAATCCTTTTTTTTTGTAGTTTCCAGGAATATTCCATCGTGTCTTGGGACAGTTGCCAGAGATCAACAAGGCATCCTGGTGTGAGGTAGCATTGGAAAGACAGCATTTTGCCACTTGGACAGCCCTCTAGTGCACTAGTGCTCGCCTTTGTGTACAAGTCTGTATTGCTGTTGTTTAATACATCCTGGGAGTCTACCAGCTGAGCCCCTGCTTTCCCGAAAGAATCTATTAGCTGGAATGTGTGGCTTCCCAGTGTTACCTTTCAAGATCTGGAGGTTCCGTGCAATCCAGAGTGCTACATCTCTTCTAGAGGACTCAGTCATGTATCCGTAAGTGTTATCAAGCGCAGTAACACTGGGTGGACAAGAAAAAGGACCCAGGTGAAATACACGGGATGACGGATTCTTTGTAACTTCCTTTAACCGGAGCCTTGGACAAGAACAGTCTCTTCTCCAAGATATTGTGGCCAGTTCCTTCACCTGGAAATTTCTGCTGAGGGACTTAATACTCCATCCCTATTGTACATATAGCATCTGTGGACCAAGGCCAAGATTTGATATGGCTCAGCTCTGTAACTTCATCTCAGACTTCTGAGAAAATTACTAAGGTGTGGGTAAGAGCTGTGAAAAAGTACCCAGACTAGGGCCATCCAGGCTGTGACAGCATGTCATCTGTCTTTCAGATTTCAACCTGACGCCAAAAGGAACAGTGTTGCCCTGTTTACTGGCTGAAGAGAGATCCCAGCCATGCCCAGAAGACTTACACAGCAACTAAGGAGTCATAATCCTGTAGCACAACGAGGGCGAGGGTTGATTCATTGATGACAGGACTCAGGAAGTGCAGCTCATTTTGGAAGGTGATGTTCCAGTCAGCAGCAGTGTATGTCTTCATTTGCTCAGACATGCTGGTCAGGTATTGCAGGAGGAGCAGCTGAGCAATGTCATCATTTGGCAGGACTGTGATCTTACACTGAAACAAAATTATGTGATGAACACATTGGCGCTAGGGCAATCAGAACTGTAATGCTGCAGCTGGGGAGGGAGCTCTTTAAATGGTTTTCTAGGCCAGAATTTTGGTGAATTCAAAATAGGAGTGAACAATACTCTGAAGAGTGCAGTCTCTGTCACTGAAAGGACCTGATGTATACAGATATTTGAAGATCACTGTTGTAACAGTGTACTTTCAAAATTACAGTATTTGCAAAGCCATTTTTTCAACTAATAACTTAAGATCGCAAGTCTCTGCAGGGGAGATGGAGATTGCAGAGAACACGGGTAGCATCTACCATGCTTGCAGCCTTGGTGAACTGTGTCAGAATCATCTGAACATCCTCAGCTTCGCTTTGCTGGAAGAACTGGACAAGCTGGACTGCTGCATCCATATGGGTCAGTGTGTCCGAGTATACCATCATGTCACCAATCTGGGTGGGAGTGAGGAGGTCCAAAATGGCATACTGGAGAAAGACAGAGGAATTGAATTCTGTTACCCCATACCTGGGCAATTTAATTTCTATCCTTTCTGGCACATCCTCTCTTGAGTGCAAAGGCAGCCTGGATATGTACAGACTTACCGCATCAAAAGGTTGGTGGTAGAGTGAAACCAGTTGAGTGTAAGGTGCTTCTGTGCAGAATTTTCCGAAGAACTGTAATAACCAGTCTCTAGTTGTGGTTTGGGTGGAGCAGGTGGGACCTACGGGGAGGGCACAGAAAAACAGGTAACAAGGGAGAGTAGATTCAAGTACACATCAGTACCCAAGATTGCCAAAGCACCTTGAAGGCAAAGGAAAGCGTTGAAGTCCCTGACTTTGATGGCTTTTGCATCAGCCCTCCAGTGGAATGCTCTGCCCTCTTTTATTTTCATACTCTGAACAGGAATGAGTTCTGAGAAGAAACACCTGTTACTTAATCGAGCAGTTTGGAAGGTATTGAGCAAAGCAAGAGATTGATTAGCTCTGTCCCACAACTTGCAGAGAGTGACAAGGCTCACAGAGAATTAGTTGAACTGATAGGGATTACCAGTGAGCTCAGACTGCTGGGTGAGGAATGCCACAATGTAGTTATATACGTCCATTTTGCCAGCCGTAGGGATTTCAGAGAAGACTGTATTGATCCCAGTAATTCTGTAGAAGAAAGAAACCTGGAGTAAGTGAAGGACTCTTGGGAGCCAAGCACATTTGCTGAATAGCTGTCATGAAATATGCTGGGGTTGTTCTCTCTGGCTGCCCTGGAAATAAATATATCAGAAGAGTCAAAGTAAAATATTGAAAGCCTGGCTTCATTGGTGCCTGGGGAGTTTGTCATTGGTTTTAGTGGAGGCAAAGCGAGTCTGGATTGGGGTCTTCTAAATGTCTTGTCCCAAGAAAATGTTTGAGTCCAATTAATACCTGCATTCAGCAGCTTGTGGGCTAATACATAAAGTAAATAAAAGCCAAATAAAGTGACTTGCCAAGACATGCAAGACAAATGAGTGAGAAGAGTGAGAGTTACTTCTGGCCTTTTTCTGTCACCATGGCACCGTGTTCCCTCCTTTTGCAGTTCATTCACTGCACTGAATTATTCTTTTACTAAATGGCTTAAATCTCAAGTAACATAAAACAGCCTCAGACAGGGCGGCCGTGACTCACAGAGACTTGTAGGAACTGCAGGACATGGTGTTGGGGATGTCCTGAAGGATGGTGGCATGAATGCCTGGCAGAACAGCCACGAGCCTCTTCTGAAACCAAAGGTGATAGTCATCATCTGTGAAGGTGGGGAGCGCAGAACGGAGCTGTTCCACTGTTCTTGCCAACATGGTGCGCTTCACCGCCATGGAGATATTGAAGGTGTTGGTGAAAGGCTGCAGCAGGAACACAAAATGCAGCCGTAAGGCTTTGGGAGAATATTTGAAAACTAAAAGAGGAATATTTCTGGGTGATGCAGTTTCTGTTTCTACCCCAACAGTAATAGCAAATCATGCAACATCCATAAGGATTTTACAGCATTGTAACAGTGCAGCCAAGACCTGACTAAATTACTGTGAAGCATCAAGTTACACACAGGCAAGATTTCTAGCAAAATCAGCATAGAAGAATAGAGATTTTTTTTTTTATGTCCCCACTTTGATCTTCTGCAGCAGGGAAATGCTTTGAAACTAATTCAGCACAGTAGGAGAAACAAACTTTTGTGTTCTCCTCTAGACCTTCAGTTTTCAGGGATGTCAGTCTTCTGTGTTTGGGAGTTGTTTGAGGCAGCCAAGCTGGTATAGCTCCCGATGCTTACACAAGATAGAAGAGGTTTTCTGAGTTACTTTTGATTTATGATACTAAATATATTCCCTGACACCTCAGACTCTTTGCACAAGTCCTGTGTTTTATAGCACAAAATATGTGCTATATAGCACTATTTTATAGTTCAGTTCCTACTGAGCCTCAAGAAATGGCTTGGTCAGCTGTTTTCTTTGCCAGGTGTGTTATTTTCACTGTCATGATTGTTTTCTTTTCTAGTTTCACGGCATTATTGTTTAAGGGAGAATTACAGGTCTGACTCTCACCCCTTTGCTACTCTTCCAGCTGTCACCTGGTGGCTGCTGCACCTTGTATCTTGGTGCAGGCTGTCGGCGGCCATCAGTGGTAGTTTAAGTGGATATGCTGGGCTAGGAACTGCGACACCTGAGAAATGGGCATACAGTCCTTTCTGCCAGCTCTGCTGCAGAGCCTTGAACAGGACAGGGGATACCAGATATCAATTGCTTTCTGCTCTTGTTGAGCTTTGTTGCCTCTCAGAGAATGCTGAGCACCCTGCAAAGCCAGGCCCCAGGGGAAGACTGAAGGACCCAGCTGATGTGACAAAGCTGCTAAGCATCTGAAGCTCCTGCTGCCTCCAGGAGGTGCTTCCAATGTCTCTGTGAGTATAGCCCAGATAAGACTCTACCTCCACACTAGACTCCTGCTTTCTCATCAAACAAGGTGGGAGCAGCTGGCTTCTGAAGAGTTTCATTGTTTGCTATTTTAAGCAAAAGACATTAATAAGAGTAGCAATTATGGTTTCTGCAGGCCAGAGGCTAGCTTTATACCATTCTAGGCATGTGCTTCATCTTCTGGATGAATGCAGAGAATTAAAGACAGTTGCTCTGGTACAAAGCTAGCTTTCATAGTCCTGGGAAAAGCTTAGTCATGATGCCATAACCCAGTAGGAATTCTTCTCTCTGTGGTCAGATCTTACCTGAGGGGGAGAGATCTGCAGGGTCTGAGTCTTGCAGACTGAGACTTTGCCTATCTTCTGTTGGCTTGATGAAAGGTATTGTATTTACAAGGAGCCAAGAAGGGCCCTTAGCTAAATATTGTATTGGAGGAGCCTCAGCAAATAACTGGGCACTGGGTGCACAGTCAGAACTATGTATGTGGGAGAGGAATTGCTACAGCCTGAGACAAGGACAAGTAGTAAATTTATGTGAATTGATATGATGTAAATTAATGGTGCTTTAGGGACCTCTTTGAGCCTTGTTCTTTTACAAAGGCTGGAGATCTGGCCTGTGTCTTTCAGGCAGTCCCAGGTGGGAAGGGGTTGGTGGCAGCTGTGTCAAACCCAAGCACAGACTATGTGTGTGAGGAATGCAATGTGCATAATCTCTTTCTGGCCTCGAACCTGCTGCAAGGTTCCCTGGCAAACCTGTTGCATCACCTTCCTTTTACTCTAGGTTACTGCACATTTACCATGGGAAGACTTCTGTCCTCGCAAACCTCTCCCACTGAGCCCCATTAACAAGCTGTCTGCGGTTACCTCCTCTAAAGCAGAGTTAAGCTCATCCCAGAAAGCGGCCAACTCATGGAGACCCGGCAGCTCGGTTAATCTGTCAAAGATTCGTTCAATGTTGGCAACAGAGCTGAACACATCTTGGGACAGCGTTAACTGGGCAAGCTGGATGGCAGTCAGGTCCTCCAGGTGCGCCATCTGGAACAGAGACAGAGAGAATTAATTATAAATATACATTTGTATTTTCTTGAATTGACACTGTTGGCGTGTGTGTCTGCAGCTTTCCTGCACACCTTGTCCTCAAGGACAAGGACTCTTTCTCCTCTGGCAGATGCAGGTTATGATATTTAATGTTCATGATGGAGCAACGGCGTGAGACTGAGACAGACTCTGTTCTATTTTTTGTAGTCTTGAAACAGGAGAGAGTATTTGCATCAGAAGTGTTAGATTTTAATGGAAAAGATTCATTTTTGAAAGGCTAGTGAGAGATTGTGGGTGTTTGCTTGGCCCAGGTGAGCTGGGTAGCTCTCAGAGCTGCTTCTCTTGTTGGGGTGAGAGTGAGGCAGGCCCCAGTTTAGGGCGGGCATACACTCCATGGAAACATCCCTTCGGTGCCCTGTGGAAAACAAACCGAGTTGTCTGATAACCAGCTCTAAACTCTTCAAAGACAGACAGAGAACCTGGATGAGATACGGAGATTCTTTGGCTCCCGTGCAGGTGCCCTAGCTCTGCACCCATCCTTTCTGCTGGATGTTGTGTTACGGCAAAATGAACCAACTACACAGGGATTGTTGGAACTGAAATGCAGGGGAATAATCAGAAACTGTAGCTGAACTCTTCCTGTAGCAGAGGGGAAAATCCTGTCTCTCCTGAGGAGGATGGAAAAATTGCCGTTGTTTCTAATTAAGGAGGAAAGGGCAGCACGTTTTCATTTCCTGTTTGTTGTTCAAACTATTTTGTAATACTCTCTGTCTCTCAGAGTATAAATCCCACTATGAATTGTGTGACTGTCTAAAATGGAAATAGAAGTAGTTTTGCTCTATGGTGGTAAAATGTCACCAAGTGTCTAAATCGGTAGTCTTACCCCAGTAAAGTTTTCATAGGCAGCAACAAAGTCTGTGATGTTAGCTATGGATCTGAATCTCTGGAAGTTGAGAGTCATCCAGTTTTCATCCATCTGACAATCTAAAATGTAGCAATTACAAATTATTCATGTTGCAGTTTAAGACTCACAAAACCTAAGATCATTCCAGGGTATTTATGGAAATGATAGAGGAAATATTTCCATTTATCATGTGTCTAAGCAGTGAATCAAACTGGTTTTAACCAGGTTGGCTCCTGTCAGTGCAGTTCCTGGAAGACTGTCACAAAGTGGTGTCTGGTAATTTCATGGAAATCAGGACACGGCTGCTTGGTTACTTTTCAACTTTTATTCCTTATAAACATCGTAAGACAAGGATGTTGAAAAGGAAACGTAATTCAATGGTGCAGTAAGTCCTAAAAGCAGTTTGTGCTTGTAATAAGGACACAATTAATGTTATTTTAAAAAAAAAATTGCCCCTCTCTCCAGTCAATGAGCAAATCTGATGTTGCTCCTTTGCAGGAACAAGGGCTGCTCTCCATTTCATATCGGGACAGCTGCACTAAGGTGGAACTGGCTTACTGAGGCATAATTGGAGTGCAACATTTACAGTCTACAAAAACCCTGGCTCCAAATTATTGAAAACTCCTAGGCACAGGAGGAATCCAAATGTCAGTGAGGTCTGAGGGACGCCAGGCGCCTGAACAAACTCAGAGGGAGGAAAAAGCTCACCTAAGTGAGGAAGAGTTTGGACAATCCATTGGGTTATGTCAGTCTTTTTTTCTGTTGTCATGTCATCAAACGCATAGTCCAAACCTTTCACTCTGCAAGACAAGGAGAGAGAAGACACATGTCAGCATCAGTTATTTGCTGTGGCTTTCACAGATCCAAGCTAATAACGTTTTTAGCACAGACAGACAGAAATGTCTTCTCTGATGGGACGGATGAATTCACAGCCCTTCCTCTTGCTTGTCAGTCGGATCCCTCCCCGTAGCCACAGTGACATTCTCCTTTACAGTGCACACAGATGAGAGAAACTGAGCTGGACTTATACTCACATCACTTGTAAGAGTGGGCAGTCACTGATAGCAGGCAGTGTCATTAATTCATCGTGAGTGATGGAGCCTAGATACAAGGTCAGTGTCCCATTGAACAGGGATTCCAAGTCGGTTCTTGTCATTGAGGCAAAATGTGGCTTCAGGATCTGGAAAATGCCTTTGAGCATTATGTCACGAACCCCAGTGCTTGTTATGCTCTCCATGTGCATCTAGGGAGAAGAATAAATGGGAAGTGATGCACTACTACAGTGTGATGGAGATGCTTATCTTTGGGTCTCTGTCATTATGTGTGTTAGTGTGGCTTTGTTCTCACAGAAATGAACAGCAGATTTCATGATGCAGGGCTGGGTAGTGTAAATGAAAATGTGCTGGGTTTTTTTCTTTTTTTTTTTTTCTCCCGCTGCTTAATCTGAGAGACTTGATAATTCTGCTTATTTGGAATCGTGCCATTATATTGTTTTATAGAAATTTGCTTTGGAGAAATCTACAGATGATTGTGCAGTCAGGAGCAAGAGCAAATGAAAATGAGACCCAACAAGAGGAAGGATGGTGCCCATAGAAAATAGAGTCTGCAACTGGAGGAGCTCTCTTACCTGTGCTGCAAGAGAATTAACTTCATGCAGAAAGGTGTGTAGATCAGAGACATTCCGGGTTTGGAGGGTTTTCATAATCTCTGTAACATCTGTCTCTGCACTGGCCCTGGTGTTTTCGGTTAGGATACGGGAGGTGATGAGTAGCTTTCCTAGCTGCACTGAAGTTAGCAAATCTGTCACCTCAAACTAAAAAGGAAAGGAAAAGAATGTCATCCGAGAGGCAGTTAAATGCTCCCACCAGCTCTTGTCTTTCTGCATGTGAGTAGCCACTCAGAAGCTTACAAATAACCCCAGGCCAACGACTGTGCCTTACGGCCATTGCAGAGCGACACAATGGAGCAGCCTTGTGGAAACCCAATGGGAGCTTTGCTCTGCGTGATACCTACTCCGTTGAAGCTGGGATTGAGGCGGAGGAAATCACTGTAGTCAGTGTAAATACTAGAGAATCCGAAGTTGTCCTCTAACCAGTCTCGGCTGTTAGAAGAGGTGAATGTACAAGCTACTCCTGCAAGAGACAGTATGTTGGATGGTCAGAAGCTAACAGAGCCTGTTGGCAGGAGAGAGGGGAAGCTTTGTCTAACATGTCAGACACTCATCTATGCAAGACAGCCAGATAAGCATGCGCTTCTGGAAAAATACCTCTCTATAGGAAGGTGAGGTAGAAATGGTGCTGTAGCCACAGCTGGACCTTGAAAAAGCTCAGAGTGGCTATAGGAGATAGAAAGTGGTGCTCAGGAGTGCCAGTCAAGAGGTTGAAGTTTCTTCCCAATGTCAGATACTAGAATGATCCCACCCTTCTGCAGTTTAGCTTGGCCGTGCTGCACTGCAGAGTACTCCTGGGATAGTTCACCCAAGAGAAGGTGGGGGTCTGCTTGTTTTTGTGAATTTTGTTGTAAACCTGAAATTATGACTATTATTGCTCATGTGTTGCTCAAAAGTAGTGTAAGGTTTTAGTGTTAAAGTGCTTACAGGATCGTAAGAGAAGGTAATATGCAGTAGTTTGTTACCTTCTTTTGCTGCTTGCCCATTGAGAAAATCCATTCTGGCCTGGTATACAGCTCTCTGCGTGTCAGGATATAACTCATGGTGCACAGAATTCAGTCCTTTGTAGCTGTATATTGATAAAAATGAAACATGATTTCAGTGTTTCATATCAGAGTATTTATAAACCATGCTGTACCAAAAAAAAGAAGTAATTTTTTAAACCTAAGATAACCTTAGCCAGTGAGAGAAAAGTAGAACGGTTTTGAACCTTGTGGAAGATTAATGTTCCCTTAAGTGTTGAGGTGCTTTGTTCATATATCATCTATGCAAGTTCAGCCTATGCTAATAGTTATTTTCATTGTGCTGTACTGCTTTTTCTGGAGAGACATAACATCGTTTATCTTGTGGTCATAATCTAAAAATTATCATTTCAAAATCTCCAGGGCAACATTTGACAATATAATTAGAGAAGTGCTGCAGGTTCATTTTCATGGTAGTCTTAGCAGCGACAGGTAATAAAAACGTATAGCAGTCACAAGGTTTGCAGTGAGGAGCCATGTTTATGTATTATCTCTGCTAACTTTGTTTCTCAGTAAGTGCAGATGACAGGTATACTCACATATCTTGGAAATCAGTGCAGCCTATTTTCGTTGGGAAGAGCCTTAATATATTTGTATCAGTAACAGCTAGCATCCTTTTCAGTTTCACCTGAAACAAGTCTTTCAAGGAGGGTGAGCACAGATCTGGGAAGTTCTCTCTGACTTTGGTTAAAATGGTCTCCAGCATTGAGTACGTCGCATTGTGGTCAAGTGGAGGAGTCAATGTTGAAGTTGATAACTCGGTCAAGTAGTCTTCAAGGTAGAGGACATTATTGGTGCTGAGAACTTGTGTGATGGCAGCAGCTAGGCTGCTGTTGGAGAGCACGTTGCTGAGGACTGTAAGCTGGGCTAGCTGGCTGGCGGTGAGGACCTCGAGGGCTGTAAACTGTGGGTAGATAGGCATGACTAAAGACTTGGTGCAAGAGTTAAACTACTGAACAAGTTGTCACGCGAGATACATTCTTCCATACAGCACTGTAGTTACCAGATTGTTGAATATATGGTGTAAGTCTAGTAGGCGCCATGTGGGTGTGGACTGCTGAAGCCTGACTGTTCACTGACCTGTAGCTCTAACCGCCAATACTACAATCCTTAGGCAAGAGAAAGTTTCACTTTATCCCCCTGCTCCTCTTGCTTGAGTGTTCACAGCCTACTGGATGAAACAGCTGAAGGAAGCCCTATTTTCCAAGTGATTTCTTACCCCATCAAAGCTGCTCCAGCAAGAAGTGAGATCATTATATGATGCATAATTTCGAAAACTCTTCCAGTTGATCAGTAGCCACTCTTTTGCTGAACTTTTTTCACAAACTAAAACCATAAAATAATTTGTTAGTTATTGAGACAGATAAGGATGGGTCTCCTTTGAGACCATGGGGATTTGAGACCGTTGGAGGGAGAGTACTGGGAAAAATGGAGATGAGTTTGACCCAGAGAACATCATTCTCACTGATCTCCTCTCTTCTAATATAACAGTTTGACCTGAGTTCAGAAAAGCTGTTTAAATGATCTCATTGTGCTGCTGAAAGCACGGTTATGGTACTGAATAATTTTTGTTTAGAGTACTTGATCATCTGATCATCTTAACAGCTAATCCTCATTCTGCAGACAATAGATGTTAGTAGTTTATACGGGGATCTCTGTTGAATCTATTGCAATTATACCAGGAAAATTTGGACTGTAAATAGCGATCGCTAACCATGTGTGGTAAGGAACCTTCTAATCCCGTCAGCTACCAGTTGCCTTGTGCTGTTGTCCATCTCAGAATAAGCAGTGTCCAGAGCTTGAACCCTAGAATTCAAAAGGGACAGATGAGACAAAACCTGTTGCCAGCTCCTGGTACAAATAGCAGTTTGTTAGCTCATATTTCCCTTCACTTCCTTCTCTAAGTTGAACATTAGAAATTCTCTTTGAGTGCATGGTAGAAACTGAGATAACCCTTCATGTTCTAAGGTGAATTTGTAGAGCCCTGTTCATATCCCAGCTAATTTCTTCACATCTCCATCCTGCTTCACGTCTTCTTCCAAGTTCCTACCTGTCTCCACTCATCTCCTTCACCAGCTCCTCTCTCTGGGAGAGGTCCCCAAGAGGCACAGAATGTAATAGCAAAAAATGTTATTTATGTCTAATAAATATCTGCTGCTTTCTTATATGTCTGGAAGAGAAACCTGCTTACAGCTACCTGGTGAACAGCAGTGAAGGTGTGTGAGGCACAGGTGAGTGTTACATCCAGTTGTACCCTATACAATCATGTGACACTGATTCCAGTGGGCACGCTACACTGTCTAGACGGTGTACTGCATTTGTCTTGTTGTTTGCTGGCAGCTTTCATGCACTGGGCTCTGGGATCTCGTTCTGTCTTTCATTTTTTTCTAGCCCTATCTTACCTGTTCCGTGGATTGATCTTAGTAAGACAAATTAGGAACAGAGATAACTGGCAGGAAAATAGACACCAAATTCAAGTCTTAAAAAATACTGTTTGACAATGCAATGTATTTCCTGGTTCTATCAAACCACAGGCTCATGCACACCATCTAATTTGACCCTGAGCTTAGATCAGACGTACACTGTGGCCAGGCCGTCGCAAGTGACTGGAAGCTGTGCCATGCAGTCCAGGATGCTGGTGCCAATGGAGGGAAGGTAGGCATGCAGGGTCTCCTGGAACCAGGATGCCAGGAAACCTGCATTTGCAACTTTAGGATCAGACTTCACGACTTCCCATGCTGCATTTAACATGAAGGCTTTGGTGGCTGATGGAATCTGGTCACTGCGGACCTGAAAACAAGATGGAAAATGCTGAAAGTATTGCTAATTTATTACAGGTATTATTGCCGTGCTCAGGGGTAGTGCCAAGACCAGAAACTCTTTGTGTTAGATGCTGCACAAACACTGGAACAAGAATGCCATCCCTTTCCCAGGATCTTCAGGTTGGTTGTTGTCATGCTTGTCCAACTGTAAGTGACTTGGCTCTTCTTGAGAAGATACAGAAATTGCCTTTGTGCTTTTAATCCCCATATGTAGCCTCAAATGAGTTCATCTATACTGCCTTGAAAATTACTCCTGAGAGTGGCTTGAGCAAATCTATTTTCCTTGGTGCTGACACTGTACTAGGAGCATGAACATGGCATGAACCATGTCCGGGCTGAAAGGTAGTAACTTGTTCAGGTAGGCTGTGCTCTCTTCAACAGAGACAAGAAGTAAATGCAGGTAGAGAAGGAGAAGGAGGAGGTGTTCAGCTGAGTAAGTAGATTCATCACCTCAGTAGCCAGACTCCTCTCCTGTTATTGTTAAGGAGAATGGGAAAATAAAGTTCTGAGGAGGATTTGGAGGGGAAGAAGGGAAGAGAAGGCTGGTTTATACTGAAACTTGTGCTCAGGTTTTTGTGTAATCATAGTAACAACATACTAGAGACCCGGGGCTGCAGACTCCCCAGGTAACTATTGGCTAGTTTCTGCTCACATAGCAGCACAGGGAAAAAAACCAGTCAAATACTCAAGCAGCTGTGGATGTAGCCCAAGCTAAAGAGCCCCTGTGTATGGTCTGAAGAGGGAATTGCTAGTGGTCCTCCCCTCTGATGCTAATATTACCTGCACACTGATTTCATTCAGAGCAGTTTGCAGCACTTCACTGTTGACTTGTTGAAACAAGAGCAGGAAAGCCCCTTGGTCCAGGAGAGCAGTAGGGTCTGTGATGTAGCATGTGAGGATGGTGGAGAGTTGTCTTGATGTCAGTCTGGTGCCCTGAGACAGACACAAGCATGTTACATCAGAAAAAGGGTAAAGATCTACAAGTCCAGGGTCAGAGTTTGCAGTTCCCTTGCTCTCCTTGTTCCTATAGACAATCTCTAGGGAAAGAGGAGTGGCCAGGCTTGCTTCCTTTTGCCTGATGGGAGTGATTTCAGAGCAAGGCCATCTGATGTGCCCAAGGAGGGGAAGGCAGATCTGACTGAGAATGTCTTAAAGTAGCTAGAAAGGAATATCTGGGGAGTTGGTAGGAGAGCCCTATTGGAGGTGACTTACCGAAGCACAGGCATACTGCCGGAGGGAAGGGCTGCACCAGTCACCGCTCTTCAGGATGGAGCTTAGATTTGAACTGGAAAGGAAGCAAGAAACGTTGAACATTTTCCATTAAATGTCTGATGAGGAAAGGGCTTGGTAGGCTGCAAAGGGCTCAGGTTCTTTTGGTGAGGCTTTTGGGAGATGTTATTTTAGCACCAGCATGATCTCTCCCAAGCAGTATGGATACCAGTTCCCAGGGGTGCCTACCTGCTTTCAGACGAGCAGTATGTTGGAGCTGTGAAAGAAGAAAGAAATGTATGACACTGATATTGTAGTCTCTCCCTTTGAGGATACATATGATGCTTTCCTTTGGGTGCAGAAAGTATTAAACAGTCCTTCCAGTTTCACATTTGACAACCTCTCCCTTCAGCTCCTTGTGTTTGCTGTTCACGTTGTATGTGAAATTATGGGTGTATAATAGCATTTCTTTTCAGTGCTGGGCTGAGACCCCTGAAATGCTCTAGAGAGCCCTTAAATAAACGATGCAGAAATTTTATGTGGATTCTATTCAGGGAGATTTCCTAGGGGCATCAGCTTTCCAAATACTTCCATTCTGCTCTTTTGTGTGCCTAGACCCTGTCCAACATCTCAAGTGTACAAATGGTATCTTAGATACAAACAAAATTTCACTTACATGTGAGGAGTGCTGGACACTGGGGAAGGAAAGGAGAGAAAGCAGTGGTTAGGACAGAGGACAGAGTATTCTGAACTACATGAAATAGGAGGTAGTTTACTCAGGCTGCTAGCTGCGAAGCAATGGCTCCTGTATTACTTTGCCCTGTTTGCATCGGATAAACCATTGAGATGGGTTGAAAGAAGCCCAGTACCACCATCCATCTGCTGGTTAGAACAGGCTGGTTGCTGTCGGCTCAGGACAGACTGACCAGATTCTCAGCTGGTACAGGTCAGTGTCCTGGTGGAGCTGCACTCTTATTCGCGCCAACAGATCAGCTTTAAAGCAGGAATCCTCCCTGGCTGCGGTATTATACCTTCTGTCCTCCAGCTCATGGGCTTGTGGAGCTTTGGGAAGTATTGCAGGTGTTTGCTGGGAACCTCATGGACATTCCCTTGTACTAGATTGCTCTTCAGTGGCTGTTGCTGAGTGAATAAAATTGGATTTTGCCTATTATAAGTGGCTATTGCAGGTAACTGATGTTACTTTTAAATGTCTGCTGTATGACCGTTAACCCAGAAACAAACTTTTTACAGCATTCAGTGATGTTACACACATACCTGATTTAAACTTTTTACACATGGCCCTAGGAAAAAAAAAAAACCACAGATGGAATAGTTAGATGAGTGGAAATAAACTGATTTTCTTCTAACTATCATAGACCCCTACAGAAATGCAAGAACAGAGACCAGGGGAGTATGAAATGAAGCTCATTTTTCATCCTTCACGCTCCTCTTTCTTAAGTACTCAGTTCTATACTAATACTGAGCACGCATCCTAATAATTTGTGCTGGTTTTGTTATGTAGCACTACATGTTCCATGTTGGACCCCCAACCACACTGCAAAGTCTTGACAACACCAGAGACACTTTGCTGTGTGGGAATCAGCCCTCAGCATGGTTGTAGAGCTGAATTGACTTACCTAAAATGAGTAAAGTTATAAGTGCAGTTAAAAGTGGTGGCCTTTCTTTTCCCTTCATTGTTCTTCTTTTCTTGAGTGGATCACCTTTTCAAGCCTAAAAAAGAATAAATGATCTGTGAATTGTCTCTTTTGAGTACCGATACTCTCCTGAAATTCTGGGGAAATTCTTCTTACTGCCCAGATTGTCAGGACCAGTACTCTGCAGATGGAGCTGGAGAACTGTGGAGTGCTCTGAGCACATCCACAGTCTGGCTGTAGATTTCCGTTCTGCTCACTCTTTAATTGCTGTAAGGGCTTTCAGGCTTTTCTGAGATGCCCTCCAAGGGCTGGTATGGGTCCCTGCAGAGTGAACGGAAGCTCACTGGCAGTGGATGTACTTCTGTAAGTTGTCTCTGTGGCTGTATTGGAAAGCTGCTCTGGGTTTGTGCATGCTGCAGCTTGGAATGCGAAGCTATAAGGCAAAGGATCCTCCTGGCATCTCTGCTCACATCCCTTGGAACCAACAGCAGCTCCATTGCGGTGATGGTGACCCGGGTTTGCCTTACTCCTGGGGTGGTTCTTAGTGCCAAGGAAATTTCAGTGACCTCAACACTTGTGAAAGGAAACAGACTGAGGGATGGGTGCCTTGTACAAATAATCAGAGCTGGTATTAATCACCAGTGAACAAAAACATTCCTCCAGCACTAAAAGAGACTCCTAAAATTTGATTGTATTTTTTCATAAGAGTGTCTTTCTTTGTGAGTTGTTACTTTTTTTTGCCTGATGTACTTTCTGTCAGCTATCACCACCTTCTTGATGACCAGAGACAGTCAGATCTTGCTTATATTAGAAATTCTCAAATACAAGCGTAATGTTTTTCTCTGTAACATATCTCACTGCAACACAGCACAGAGCCTGTGCCACAGATCCCTCCAGTGTTTCAATCAGTTGATAGAGCAAAGTTTCAAGTATCCTATGTCCTAGAACAGCCACAACCACTGACAAATCACTGTTTTGAAATGGTGTCATATTTTACCTATCTTTTTCATTGTGCCTTTCTGCCTCTATCTTTTCTCTGAGCATCTTGCTTTATTATTTAAAAAAACCTTGAAAGTGATAATGGAATGGCTGGAATTGGCCAAGAACAACTTCCAGTTCAACTGGAGATCAGTTGCTCTGCCAAATTACGTGGAAGAGCAGCAACATACACATTCCTACATAGACTACCAACTTGCTCATTAATAATCATTAACTTAATTATTTAGCTGGAAGAGAAAGCAGCCATACCTCCCGAAACTTACTTTTTCTCCTTCCAGAACTTCGTGAATCCTAGAAAGCAGCATGTAGTCCAGCAACTGACTGCAGGAGTAGCTCTTTCTCCGGTGTCACCTTTTATACGGTGATATCCAGCTGATTGCAGGGGACATGGCAAGTGATGCCAGGTGACTTCTTTGACTCTGTTCCAAGGAGCAAAGGCCCAGCCCTTCCTGAGGCATCCTCAGATGTCACATAGCTTGTGTCACTTGTTAAAAAAATTGAACTCCAGTAGTAGTCTTTGTCCTTCTCCACCCATTCAGCATGGAAATGAGCTGCCCTAAAGTGAGAACAGCTTTTAAGTGGGAAGGGTCAAAGAATTGATGAAGACTTGATAGTGCAATTGCGTAGACAAAATTTCTGTATTATTTTCCCAGATAGGTTTGTGGGGGGCAGTTTAGCATCCCCTCGAGAGCTCAGAACTTGGCAGAATTAGAGCCCTCTGTAGTCTCATGCTATTAAAGTTATGACTAGCCAACAAAGAGGCATCACATAACACTGTTTTAATAAACTGCCGCTGCAATTACTGGTTGTTATGCGCTTATTCTGCTTATTGGTACAGGAAAAATTTCCTCAGTCGTGGTATAAAGAAAAGCGTTAAATCTATGCTAGCTGGAAGGACAGTTTCCTTGCAGGCTTGTTTGGAGGCTTCTGATGTGACGGGATGGGCTAATGTGTTATATTGTACTTCTGAACCCAAAGGGATTGTTTGAATAAGCTCACAGTCATTACATTTTCATGTGATTTTTCTTAACTATTTCTTCTATTCAACTGTCTCTTTTTTGGTTCAGAAAAGTGCTGCTGTATCCTAAAAACTTTGAAATGGGTGCAAACTCTTGCTGAATTGAATGTAAGAACTTACAGACAGACTCCTCTGTATTAGACCTGTGAATCCCTGGTTTTGGCTGGCTGTGTCAAAGGAATTCCTAAGCCAGGGGATGGAGACGCATCTTTGTGTTTAAAGGCCTATAGTGGACTTGTCATCCATGAATTTGTCTAATTGCATTTTGGCATCTCTGGTATCCTGTGGCAACAGATTCCATCACTGAGCTCCCAGTGTGTGGAAAGATGCTTCCTTGTGCTTCTTTGGAAGCTTCTGCCCGGTAACAGGAAGGTTTAATGGGATTTTGCTTCAGAGGAGGTCGGTCAATACCTTGGAAGTATCAGAGGGATTTGCCAGGGGCTGCACTGCTGCTCCACTGGGCAACGCAGGAAGGTGGGGGAAGATAACAGCCGCTGCAGCCACCCAAATGGCCAAAGCCATGTGAACCTTGGGTGGTCAGCCATGTGCTTGAGGTCAGAGAGCTAAGGGAGATTTTAGGAACACTGATGAAGGCTGATAGGTATGAGACCAGTTTGTCTTCTTGGATATCTCTGATTTAAAGAAGGTTTGTGGGTTGTGGCTTAATGTCAAGAGGACGGTTTTGGAAGAGGAAGTCCTTTGTTTCTGCGTTGGTCCCTGATGTAGTTCTGCAACGTGATCGGTTTCACTTCAGTAGTGAAAGGGAGGTGACTATTTAGCTTTAGGGGAGGAGAATCATGCTCCTTTATCATACATGGTCATTTCTTTAATTCTCGCCATTTTTAAGGACTGTGCCAATCTCCTGTTAATATGGACACAGCTGATTTATTATCACCTGCTATCTTTCAAAGCTTTACTTTCTTCAGTACATCAAACGTTCGGGAGTCCTCTGAAGCCTGTGAATGTCTGTTTAAAGCCTGACCAAGTATTTCTTACTTGGGTGACTAGTTGCACAGGCTGTGATGTGACTGTGAGAGCAGATACTGCTCATGCAAGTGAGAGTTATTGAGTTAGATTGTAGTCAGAATCTGCAAAATTTGAACACTGTCTTGATATTTCCTCTTGTGTCACAAGAGCCCTGAGACTGAGCTGGTGAGAAATAATAATGGTTCAGAGGTTTTTATGATTTTATTCAGAAGACATTCACTCCCATGCTGTATTTCAAAGCCAAGGTTTGCTTCCTGGTCACCCAGTCTTTCGCAAAGTATCATCAGTAATATGTGATTCACAGTATAAACCAGTCTTGAGTTAAATTAGCGCTAGAATGAACTGAATGAGATATTTTGCACTCTCCATTAAGCATTTTGGAAGTTGTCAGATATTTTGGAGACCAGCTGTACTTTCACAAGAAGATCTTGCTGGTGAGATCAGTGGGTATTGATCTCTGACATGTTAGGTTTGGTACCTCTTGTTCTCAGGACAGATTCCAGAGTTTTATCTTTAATTGAGCAGCTTTTGGAATGGAGAAGAGGAGGAACAAACAAGCCACTACCACTTGTGTTGAGAACTCAGCCCAGGGGCAGTGGAGTGATACAAAAATGTGTGTTTTTTCTGAAACAGTTTTGAGTTTTGAAGGAAATATCTTCTACTCTGCATCTCACTAGGAACCAAACCAAGCCCCATGGTAAACAGTGAATAAAAACAGGCAGTTGCAAGATGATTGGGTGTGAAGAAATCCGTCCTGTACTGGTCCTGAGAAAGGAAAACGGGGCTCCTGTGCTTGTGTCCTCCCAAGGACTGTTGTTTGGCTAGTGAAAGCGCCCATCAGGGCCACCTTTTGACATGGTTTATGACAGGGGCTTATTATAGACTACCTCTGTCATCTCCTTTGGCCTATTTCAATCCCCAAATTTCTGCTGATGTTAAGGGAGTAGCCACATGCTGCTGCTCTCTACGCATCCTCTTCCAGGCCACTCACTCCAGCTCCAGGAGGTGTTACATTCCTCTGGGACTTTCATAAGGAGTGAGGCAGACCTTGTCCCATGCCAGGAGATATCCCTCGTGATATGTCTGCCTCTGGCTGCAAACAGGTTAATTTGGGGGGGAGGGTGGGGACTTCTGTGTAGTCTGATTGCCTTTAATCCTACTTACTTCCCCGTTGATCTGTAAGCACAGCACATACCCTGAACTTACTTAATGTGCCGAAAGACCTCACCTTCCCCCATTGTTATATTGCAGGAATAGCAGCATTTTGCTCATGCGATCTCCACGTGGGTGCAGCAGGAAGGTGTGACTGCAGGGCCCTGGGGTTAGGCTTAAGGACTCCACACATCCCTATTCAGCAGGAAATCCTCCTCTCAGAAATGCCCCGGGTAAGTATATCCTCAGGGCAGGCTGCCCTGTAGGGAAGGGTGTTCTGAATGATGAGCATGGAATGAGATTTACCCTGAAGAGAAACCTGGCACACCGCCTGCGTACCCCTGCGTTCTCTGGGGCGTTGTGAGAGGCAGCATTTGAGCTATCAGATATTAGGGCTGCAGTCTTCCTACATGCGGTCAAGGATATGAACTTTCTTTAAATGAGGAATCAATCCCACGCTTGACTCCGCAGGCACTGAGTTATCAGTGTCTCACGCATTACTTCAGAGCACAAACATGTTCTATAACTACAGCAATAAACCAGAGAGCTTTTATATTTTTAGTTGCATTAAGGTAAACTACATAGATGTGTTGCTTTCCTTCATGTTTAATATTTAGCAGTGTGATTTACCTCCTCCTTCTCTGTTGGCGAAAGGCATTTTTAAATTAAATCCACAAATATTGCCCCTTACAGCAATTTTCTGTTGGGGACATGTATGTGTTTTGTTCTGTTTTGTTTTTTCTAGGCTATCTTCTGTATTTTGCTTCACCTATATCATCTTAGATGCATGTGAGAGGCTTGGAATAAAAAACCTGCTTGTTTCTTCCTGCACATTAAAACTATCTGTAAATATGAACACAAACCTGAGTTTAACCATCACATCCCTGAAATGGATCAGCGTGCATTTTTTGTGCCTGTGTGTACCGAGCTGACGCTCAGAGCTCCTTTCTTTCTGAGAGGAGTGCCCGTACCACCATGACCATCACTGCTCTCGGTGGATGTTTGCAGCTAGTCCTGCCCGAATGTCACAGGGGCTCAGCAGGGCTGGGGATATTTTCATGTCTCTCCTGCAGTGCACCCTGCCAGCTAAACAAATGCCTACAAGTGCATTGGTTATCTGGAAAGGGTGTTGCAAGGTGTGCCTGCACCACAGGTCCTGTCCCAGGCAGCACATACAGGTGAGTGCCACCCGCTTGCTGGTGGCTTTTGTATGGAAATGAAGACCGGTGACATCCTCACTGGTAGCAGCTCCTGAGGTATGGGGCCCACAGCCACCCAGGTGAGAGTCACCGGGCAATTCTGCAATGAGGAAGAGGCCGATAACAAATTATTGACTCTATTGTCAGTAGCCCATTACAATTACTGCATTAGGGGGTCAGTTCTGGGAGGTAGCTGGGAGGTAGCTGCTCCTAGGGCAAGAAGCAAATGTGAGAGTACGGCCACTCTATTGTGAAGCACAGTCTGCTTCACAGGGGTCAGGCCTTCTTATCCAGTGGGAAGGGAGTGTAATGGGATGGGGATTACACCTCATAGCGTATCTCAGGGCTTAACTTAAACTTGGTATTAAAACTGGTAGCAAAGCCGAATCACCCTTAAGGTGTTGTCCTTATATGGATACGCTGCAGTAAAACAAGACCACTAAAATTCTCACTTTGCCCTAAGCTGGCACAATCTTTCTCATCCAGCTAATCCTTTATCTCCAGGATTTAGCCACCACCATACATCTGAGAGGGATTGTGTCAAACAATGGGCTGAAAGTCTCAGTGAGAGAGAGAGTAACAGTGTGTCACAGACCATCTGATGGGATCAGGGAACTGAAAGGAAGGTGAGTATAAACAACAGCCCAGTTGGAGTTAATTTTTGCTTATTTATTTCTCAAGAATGAATGACCTGGGAAAAATGTTTTTCAGAAGCACCTCATTGCTGAGATACTTTGTTATGCTTCATCTCTCAAAACTTTGTCAGCCTCACTGCTGCTATGCCATCTATCTGCCTTGCCCTTTTTTATTGATAATGAGACAATACTGTGACAAAATGGTCCTTTTTTGTGAGCCTTTTGTGGTGACAGTGGAACTGGTTAAAAAAATAAAGGATCTGACTCTCAATGTCATTTACTTTTTTATGAATCTGGACTCACTTCAGCGACTTTGACGTTGTGTCTCCGCAGTGTGGCCTGTAGCAGAATCTATCATACCTCCTTCATCTACTCCTTCCCCCATGAGACTCCGTGTGATTCATCTGGGAAGTTAAGCTAGATTCCCCAACTGTTTTCTGCAGTACTGTTGTCACACATAGCCCGGGGTCTCAGCAGCATCATTGCGTTAACCTGCACTTTCCTTCAGAGGCTCCCTCCATTTTGGATTTGTCTCCTGGCATGTTAGTCTCCTCACGCTTCGAATGTAATTCTGTGCCTAAAGGTGAGCCTCAGTTTCCTGGTGTACCTTAGCACACGAAGGAATGTCAGTGAACCATGACATAAAAGAGCATTAAGTGGCTTCGGAATTATTGTGCTGCTGTGGTGATGTTTGGGTTTCATGTCCTTGCCCATCTCAGGAATGCTCTACATCGCTTCAGGAGTAAACAAGACCACAGAGCAGGCCGTTTCTGTTCACTGGTGGTTTAACTGTGGAGGTGAAAATCTGCAGATGTAGCAGCTGGAAGTGAAAAAAACAACTGTTTTTAGAGAGGATGGTCACAGGCACTTTAGGGATACTTTTGGATGGATAAATCCAGTTCCTTCCCACCACTGACTAATTGCCCTCAGCAGAGATGCTAGAGGCTGACTTTGGCTCATATCATTGCTTGTTGGTCAACCTCCAGCATAACAGCCTTATTCTGGGATCCTCTGTGTTTCACTCTGAGCAAGAGGAAAATCCCTAGTGATGGAGCTGAGTTTTGTGTTTGCCCATCTTTATTCTTTTTCAGTCTTGTCTCTTGATAGCTCTTGGACCCACAGCATCCCAACAAGGCATATCTTGGTGCTCTGACTTTTGTTCCAGGCAAAGTGTGAGGAATGTTTGGGAGAGGCCTTTGCTAGCTTTAAAGGCCCATAACCATTTCACAAATCTTTTTTTTGCAGTACTGCAGAAACAATTTTTGGCACTTCTTGGTCTTGAGGCTTGCTGCTGTTCACAGATTATGAAACTAGAGCAAAGCAAAGTTCACCTTGCATTTGAGTGAGACCCATGTATTCCTCTTTGGTCTCGCCTCAAAGTCCCCAACATCAGCTGGAGCAAAGCCTAGCTTTTCCTTCTCCAAAAAGATAGTGTATTATATTGTACACAGAGGCTCTCCACAAAGGACTGTGGTGCCCAGATCAGAGCTTTCAGCCCAGGCTGTGGGGAGCAGTGACCGTGCTGTCCACATCTTGCAGAACGCGATGTTTCCAAATGATGTTCACTTAAAGTTAGCAGATAAAATGGCCGAAATGGCCAAATCCCACATCATAACCCCAGAGCCCATTGAATTTATGTAATTGATAACGGTGAATTAGTAAGACAACACTTGGGAAATATTTCAGATAGCTCTGTTACATGGTGATAGCCCATTACATACAGAGAGGCGTTTCCTTTGCATTGCTGGAGATTACAACAAAAGCGCTTGAGATGTGGCATTTTTTAAAGTGACGTCTGCATTACAGAATCCGCCCTTAGTGCGGACACATGGCCCGTGGGATTGGAGGTTTGGGACTCGGGTAGTCTCTTCCCTGCTTTGCAATGCATTATTGTGTTATAGCAAAGTTACTCTGCTGTGAAGGTGCTGCATGCTTGTGAAGCCACCTTTGGGTGTGGGAGACCCGAGTGAGTTCCTGCCCTGTAAAGGCATCAACTTTAGAAGGGTGTGACACAGAACACCCTGCCCTGAATTAAAAATCAATCGATGACTCAAATCTGGATCAAATCCAGTGAGAAGCAGTTTCCCATTTTCAACAAGAATTGGCTGAAGGTGGCCCTGGGTGGCCAATTTCTGAAAGCCCTCAGTTGCTCAGTTCTTTCTGAACTTGTCCGATCTGGGCAGTTTCCTGAGTTTTGTGAGTTATTGATCAATGTCTGATTTGCTAACTGTGACTTTTTCTTAGACCGCGTTCTCAAGACACTCAGAGATTCTTGCCAAGCAATGTTTTATTCTAGGGATGGAGAAGGACTTTTTCTTGGCAAGTCAAAGGGCAGTGTATTGTTGGATGTATAATGTAAGTACACAAAACTAGGAGCTAAACAAGCACAATAGAAAGATTTACAGTATAGACTGAAGAATCATGGTATTAAGGAGGCTAAGTCAGCAATAATTAGAGACTCCTTTTTTTTCTTTTTTCAATAGCAGTTAAATCTTTTTGGAAATAGCTGTTGCAGACATTACGCAGTTTCCATGTCTAGGCTTAAGTCAGCTTTGACAGTAACATCAGTTCATCCCACTTAGTTTCATATAAGCTGTTGCTGTAGCATGAGGACAGCTATGGAGGCAGATTTTTACTTTTCTTCATTTGACAAGTCACCAGCAGATACTCGTAGAGAAGGAGAGAACTTGCTGGATCATGCAGGATGGTCAGGGGCTCAGACACAGGAATGGTGGCCACGTGGTCATCTGTCTAGAGGGGCGTAGTGATGGGTACACATTTCTGTCTATGAGAAAGAGTCACAATTCAGAATGTGTTTTTGTTCTGAATTGGAATGAAAACAGAAGTACAAGAATATATGACTGAAAAAAAATAACGGAAATTACTAACGTTTGTCTTGAATACTTTCCAGTAAAGTTTCCACAAGAACGGATACTGTTTTGTGAAATCTTCTAGCTTGGTTGTAACAGCTTCTTCCCCACGGCTTTGTCCCCAGGTGAGTGACTTAGCAGAGACCTCCAGTGGCAGCAGGAGAGACTCCCAGGAGAGAGCTGGTGGGTTAGCAGGGCTGAGCTCCTGATGCCCTCTGGTGCTTGCATGCTCCTTGTCGCAGCCTGGTCCCAGGGACATGCTTAGCGGATGGATGTCCTCAGCACACAAAGCAAGGGAAAAGGTGCTGTGGAGGCGGCAGGGCTGTGCACAGCTCCGCTGGCTTAGTGCAGTGACCCTTATGGGTGGGTACCTGGAGAGCTGACAGGTTGCAGGAGGCAGGACCAACAAGAACTGACCCTGCAGTACTTCTCTTGCTTTCCCCCTCCCCAGTTCTCTCCACAGCTCTGACCTTGCCATGTAATTTTTGACACATTGCTTAATGTCCTGTATTTCTTCTGCCTTTCCTGTCCTGAAAAATAAGGACACAGGCAGGCAAGTGGCCTGCCTATGGCTCCGTGTGCTGTTTTGAATGTGATGTTCAGCCAGGTTCATTGATTGTCCTGCTTGGTACATATTTAGTTTTCATCAGACACATACCTGCAGCAGGAAGGGGTTAAACCTTCAGAGCAGGTCACTACAAGAGGCAGGACAAGGCTGGATACTGTGAGCTGAAGTAAATCCCCTAAGTGGGTGTGGGGAGAAGGTACTTAAGAAGAGTGTTTAGGGCTGGTGGCCTTTGGCTGAGGGGGGTTTAGGGAGAGTGAGAGATGGGTTTTAGTGGTGCTAGAAATTGAGTTAGGCTTTCCAGTTTATCAGTTGGATCTCTGACTTTCATAAGGTGGGTTCTCTCTTTTTTCCTTCTTCTTTCTTAGAGCTGTGTGTGACCTATCACCCACTATAGGTGACTATGCACACACACGTGCATGTATAGCTATATATTTATGTATAAAGGAGAGGACAGGTTAGACTGCTCTGTTGCATCGCAAGGTGTCAGCCTTGCTGTAAGGAGAAGCAAGTTTCTTAGCAGGTGGCTGACTCATACAGGAGACCATTTTCTTGAAGCTGTAAAATACAGAGGCAGAGCTTCTTTGTACTTGAGAATACGGAATGCCTGTAAATTATAGCTATATTTTGCTGCACTTGCGTGTATGGTAGAGATGTCCAAGTGCTGACGATACTTGCAACAGAGCCAGAGGGGGCAGGAGCATTGCTGGGTGCCCACAGCACCTCACCTTTTCTTGCCTGGCCCTCTGGAAGGTGAGTGTATGCTTTGGGAGCACCCGCTCAGCCAAAGGACATGGGAGTTGTGAGAACGTGGCACAGCAGCTGACACCAGTAGTGCTGTTCCTGGAGTGCTGGGTGCCAAATACTTTTAGTGCTGTGAGCACCATTGTACAGCCAGAACTGAGGGCTGAGGGGCCAGCATCGTGGTAGCCTCGTTCTTCCTGAGCAGCCTTTCAAGGCTGGGCTGGGCTTCTGGGAGCATGTGTCAGCTCTGAACCTCCTCCTGCTGAAAACTGGTCTTCCAATAATGTAAGTGACCTTAAAACTGGTCATGCTTCTTACTCCTGGCTGCTGATGTGTCAGGAGTGTCTCCAACAGGCATAGCCTCAAGACCTTGCCCTGATGGGTAGCTAAATGGGTAGGGTTAGGGCATTGCTAAACAACACTTCTGCTCTCTAGTGCAGCCAGTCGGCCACCAGCATGAATAGAAACCTTGCTGAGAGAGGAAAATCAGATGTCAGAGTAATTACTTTTTTTTTTTTTTAGCTTGGTTGGCCTTATAATTCAGGACAAGATTTGAGTGTTAGATGTAGGTGGGTTTTGACTTCGTGCAACACAAACATTACAGAGGAGATTACAGAGGAGAGAGGGAGGTAGAAAGCAAGCAAAATCTCTTGTGTAAACCTCTGGCAAGGTATAATGTGGCGGTTGGGTTTTACTTCCAGCTATAAACTGATATTTGATGCTATTTGGCTTTTTTATCCTGTCTTAGTCATCTCCACTGTCTTTGTATTAGTCTCCATGACACTTTCTTTAGCAATGTGCAGAGAATAGCTTTGGGAGTGTCGCGTGGCCAGAGCAGGGTTTGCTCTGGAGTTACTACAACAGGGAATAAATCAGGGTTGGGTTTTAGTCCTGAGATGACTGAGGATTTGGTGTGTTTGATGGTGGGCAGGTCTGTGAGACCCTTGGCTTTCCTCTCCCCTCCTTTGCAACTTAGAAGTGGCCTGAAGTGAAGGCCTGTTAGTGCAGGCAGGTGAGGATAGATGGTCTTGCATGAGATGTGAAATACAAACCTTCAGTGTCAGGTTCTGGTGACCCCAGTGGCATTTGTAGGTGTGGGCGCAGTAACATCTTGAAGCCAATAATGTTTCTTTTCACATGTTCCCTCCTTCTGACTGAATGCTTAAGCAAACAGAGGTGAGACAAGCTGCTTATTGAACCAAATATTGCCTTGTTTATAAAAAATCTCTCTAGCTGACATTTAACAAGCAGGCACGTAATACCACGCAGTCACATAGCTGGATGTGATTATGCATTCTTTTAATGATCTACGCTGAGATAAGAATCAGTCCTGTCAATTTGAAACTATACTTGCATTGATAATAAATCTGAGGGTATAATTTTTGCTCAGTTGCTTTCTGAACCAATGGCTGCTTCTAGTGTCTGCCGCTCCTTGAGACAGAGCTGTGCAATTTAATTGCCTATGTGGAGAGTCAGCTCCTTTTCTGGTCTGAACTATCCCTCTGGTTCTCTGAATCCATTGCTTTTGCAGAGAAAGGTGGCTATGCAGCCAAAATGGGCCAAAACGCTCTATGCTGCAAAGGTTATGATGCCAGACTTCACAGTTGTCTATTCATGCTAACGCTTTCTTATTACCAGCACTGACCACAGCAGGATGTTCAAGAGGAAAACCTTATTTATAGGTTACCTGCAAGATGGGGCTTTCAAAAAATGCATCTTCTGCCTTAACCCAGAACCTTTCAGGCTGCCAACCCAGAACGTTGCTCCAGGCAAAATGGTTCTAAGATTGATCCACACTTAAGCCAGGAGATCTGATGAATGCCTGGAGAGCCCTCCTGACTCTCTCCTCTGTGATTCTGCAGGTAGGTGACAGCGGTTTTGGTCCATAGCAGCAGGAGTGAGGGCAGGAAGCAGCGAGCTACGGAGCAATGCTAGTTGGTTTGTTGCCACTGAAATCACAGTTCTTACATGGGGGCATTTTTTTAGCAGTGTTTCCTTGTTTGCGTTTTTGGAGAGATAAGGAGAGGAGAGGTTTCACACAGCCTTGCTTCAGTTATTGGGGAGTCTTCCTTTGTGTGCCAAGTCCCAGTAAGCCTGAGATGTGTACAGGGAGGGTAAAAGAAGAGCTAATTGCAAGTGAGGACTGTATCATAACACCATTTTTGTGGGCTTGGAGCTGTTTATACCTTAGACCACAGATTTTGCATCACTTCTGTCTTTATCCTCTATTTCTGTCAGCTCTAGATGCAACCCTTTGCAGGGGGCTCACGCAGCTCACTCTAGCAGACTCTAGCAGCAAGCCCGTCTGTCCCTTGCCCCACCAAAGAGAAGAGGTTCGTTTTAGGCTGAGGCTTGACGTTCATGTTTCTTTCTTTCTGGTTGTCTGTTCAGTCTCTTTTGGAGATCCTCCTAAAAGCTGCTGTTGTGTCTGTCACCTTCTGACCTGTGGTCCAAAGGGTAATTCAAGCAAAGGGTTGGACACTGCAGCTGTGTCATGTTGTGCTCCTCCAGGATTCTTCAATGTAGTCTACCTTGTCCGGGCATTCTGGTGTGATTTTGTTCTGTAACCTCCTCTGTTGGTATCTATGTGTGAGATTCATTCTTAGATGAGCTCACATAATGAAGGGATCTACTGTGATGGACATGGAAACAAAGAATGAATTTATTTTTGCCTTTTAGAGCTGTATGTCTCCAGATCCTCTTTTAATAACTGGATCATGTTGTCCCAGCAGGGCTCTGACAGATTCCTTCTTCATGAGGCAACTAATGATTCTATGATTCTATAAGAAACAGAAAAATAACGTCAAGTTTTTGAAAGATACCTTCTCACTTCCAGTAGCTTCCTTTGCCTTTCTGTTCAGTTATGACAGTTTGGTTTTCTTTGCTAGGTGGTATGCATTTGCTTTCAGCCTTCAGTATGCCTTTATATAATTTCCACAGCACCTGCAACATTTTAGCCTTTTAACTGCCCCTTTTGGTTTTTCTTCGGCAAGCTTTCTTATTTTGTGCTCTGTTGTTCCTGTTCTTAAACCTCTCCTTCCAATTCTGGGTCATGCACTGTGTTTAGGGTTAATGAGAAGGAGTGCACTGGTGGGGCTGTCTGGACCCAGTGAGTCGCGATGGCCCTTGCAAGGTTACAGAGGAGCTCGACTGTTGTCTGGCTTACATTAGTAAAAGCCTGAGCCCCATCCTGTAAGGGTGCTCTCCTGAGCTAATGGGAGACCTGACTTTTCTGAGAAAGCACAAAGCCCCTTTTGTTCTGGATGAGAACCACAGAGAAGTGCAATGACCTTGGGCTGAGCAGGGCATGTGGTGTGCGTGGTGGAGAAGGGATTGGGAAGGATTTGTTGTCTGTTGCCACACCTGCTTTAATGTGGCAGGAACACCTCGGCAATCAATTGTACAATTTAGTGTTACTGAAGAACACTTGAGCCGTACTTGATGCTACACATGCACAGTCAAGTTGGGTGAGAAGAGGGTTATTAAGGCACTGACTCATTTTCCCATGGTACAAACCACATCTCAGACCTGTCCCACTCCTGCCCACTGCAGATTTCATTGCCTCCCCTCCTGCCCTAGCCTCTCGGTGTGTGTTAGAGATTGTGATGCAGAATTGGGTTTCACTCCCCACTTGCTATCACCAGGAAATCCATGCATTTGAGAAGAGGGGGAGGTGACATGAAGGCATTGAATTTTTTCCAGTTTAGGGAAAAGGAAGCTTGCAGAGAGGGAGGAATGTGAGAGGGAAGGGAGGTGGAGAGAGGTCTCCTGTGTAATCGTGTTGAGCTAGAAGTGATTGTTATTACAGGTGAGCTCTAAACCCCCCCTCACAGGCCTATGCAAGGGCAGGCTGGCTGCACCTCTGTCAGCCTAGGTATATACAATTGCACCATGGTGCAAGGGGTGGGCTGGGCAGTCTCAGAGATCACTCCCAGCTCTATACTTCTTGGATAAGAGATGATCTCTAGTTGTCTCCCGCTGAGAGCAAGTTTTACCAGCATTCCTGTTACATGCTCTGTGTTCCCATTTGTCTGCAGCTGAGAAGCCTGATGCTGCAAAATTAGAAAAGTTCATAAAGGGTGGGGACAGCAGTGCTTAGGAAGGGAACATGGTGCAGATGAGACTAATGACAGGGAGGGCTCTGCTTCTGGGGAGGGGGTAAGCTGAGAGCATGCTAGGCTCTGTCCCTTGAAAGACTCATCTGCCCAGGTGTGGGTAGCGAATATCTCATTCTTGCTTGGTCACAGTTGCCACCTGGATCACTGCATGCTGCTAAGGATATTCAGATAATAGGAATAAAGCTCCTAGTCCATGTCCCTTCTGGTTAGCATGAAGGTTATTGCTGAATTATGGGCGCATAACCTGCTTTTCCAGAGTCGTGTCACTTTGCACGAGACTCTGACATTCTCCCCTCTGGCCATCCATCAGGGTGATCTTACCCTGCTCTGATAACTACACTGACATGCTAAGCAGTGCTGAGCCTCCTGCGGTAACGTGGCTGTGTCCCTGGGCCGGGCTGGGCTGGGATCTGGAAAGTGCAGGAAAACCTGCCACAGCCCAAACTGCCGTTCCCAGCGTTCAGTACCACAAAGTGGTGAAGCTGGATGTGGCATCACATCCAAAAGCTAGAAATCCTCCAGCTGGAGGCCTATTTCAGGGAGCTGTAACTCTCACTTAGGCTTAAGTGCATCTCAAACAGATGCAATACCACAAATCAGCTCCAGCCTTATTCTGTGTAATAATCAGAATTTTGCTTTGGAATGAAGCGTGCAAAAAATGTGATAGTGGTTCACCTCTTACTGTGTTGAAATCATTGCCTGTCCTCCCATCTGTTAGCTCCTCTGTCTGTCTTCATCTCCTCAACGGTATGCTCTTTGAATCAAAGATCTTCTTGTTCGTACCACACCTAGCACTCTTGGATCTGTGCTCATGGCTCATAGCTGCTAAAGGATGAACACATTTGGGTAGCTTAGGATGCTTGCCAAGTTTTCCTTGCTGAAGTGCTTATAGGCTGACCATTAGCCTGGGGAGGACACAAGTTCAGTCAAAATCAGATCCCCCTGATTGCTGATGCACAGGTCTGGGGAGATCATGGGGAACAACACCACGTGTGATTCAGCTGAGGAAGGAGCAGGGCAAAACCCATTCCTCAGCTCCTGCAGCATGCAGTTGCTGTATAAAGACCCCTTAAAACCAAATGCGATCTCTTTAATAAGAACGTAGTTTAGTTTTTAAAATAGAGCAGCCTGCAGGAATTGGAAAGCCCATAAAGTTATGTCCTAGGAACTTTGCAGCAAGGAAATAAATGAAGGTTTGTTGAGGGAAAGGCCACTTCTGGTGATAGGGAGACAGGGATCTCTGGGATTATAATTCTGGAGCCATTGCATAATAACATCCCTGCTCAGTGGTCTCATTGCTGTGGTGTTTGTGAGCGCTAACGGGCTGCTGCAGTGAGTGCTGATGCAAGAGCCCACATGGCACTTGGGTGCAGATGCTGGGCACCTTGGCATGCGACCAGTGTGCTGTGAGCACCCCTGAGAACCTCAGCAAGCAAAGGTTCATCAAGAAAATAAAACAGATGGCCATGCTGTGGGATTTGCCTGCACCAGTCTTAGCCTTTTATCCTATTGCAGGGCTGCATTTTTTTTATTTCATCTATCCTGATTCCTCTGTCCTGAGTGGAGAGCTCTGTGTCTCAGTTGATTGACCTCGCTGAGCCTGGAGCAGAGTTCCCGGTTGGACATACCTGTGATCTGAAAACAGCCTGCCTGGCTAGCAGAGGAGCTGCCATGTATTTCTCTTTGGGGTTTCTGAGGTGGAGATGACTGGGGTAAGCAGAAATTTCAAGAAAAGGGCCAAACATTTCAAGCTCCACTGAAGCAAAATTTCCTGATGACAGACATTTCTTTAGTAACTAGAGGAAGGTGGTCCTAGAGTTGCTCTGTCCTGGGAGCGCAGCTTTATTTTTCTTGCCTCCTGTAAATGGCAAACATGTCCTGGGCAGGGCAGGGAGGGAATGGACTATTCACTGCTCTCATCCTGCTCACTCCGTGCAGCCTCCATGGGCTCAGGGTTTCCTACTGTATCCTAGGAATGACAAGCATTAACAAATAACACACATCTATTTGTACTGCTAAACATTTGTATGCTCAAGAACTTACAGGTGTGTCCAGTGCTCCAAACCCCTCCTGTAATTCCAGATGCAGTTTTGAGAAGCCAGAGGCACACCCTGGTTTGCTCAGTGAAAAGCAGCCCTCTGCGGATCGTAGCCCTGCACACTAAGTGCCTGGCGACTAGCGGCTTGGAGGTAAGCGCCACAGTTAACCGTCCGCGCGGGGTTGTGCAACCTCTTATCCTCCTCTGCCAGAGGGGAGCCTGCTGACTTCAGGGCATCAATAGCAGTGAATCTAGCTTAAATAACTCTGAATTCTCTGCATGCAACTCTGTGCTTTCCCAGGCATAGCGGACTCTCAATAGTTTTTCGTGTGCTTCGGGTCTAGTTTCAGATAGGTTTTGTGAAGGCATGTGTCAGTTTACTTGTGAGACAGTCACCTTTTAACTTTCCTACTCTGAGTTTGGTTTTGCAATTAAGCATTATTCATGTTTGATTTTTCTTGGCTGAAATAAGGTGATTCCTTGCCTGTATGGGCGCTCTGAAGACCTTTGCAGAAATGTCGCCTTTACTCCCAGGGCTGGGCTTCCTCCTTTTGGTTGGTGAGTATTACTGTGAGGGTGACGGGTGTCCCGGGAGGATTTTCCTTACCAGCAGCTGTAGTTGAGATAATCCTCAAAAGGGAAAATTGTGCTGAAAGACCTTTGAACATTACTTTAGTGGTTGCTCTAAATCCCCAGCCTTTAGTTATGCTTGTTTATTATTGTATCTGTGAACCAAAATATGTTAGTTTTTGTAATAAACAGAATGGAAAGACAAAATTGGAATTCCTTCTCCTCCTGCCATTGCAGAGCTGTCTGCTGACTGCTCCTTTTGTTGGAGTATCCAGGTGTCTCTGAGAAAGCACTTAAGAAATAATCTTAACTGAATCTGATTATCTCTATATTCCTCTACTTTTCCTCCTCCTGTTTTTTGGTAGTAAGGGATTCCAGAGCAGGATCTTTGTTTCTTTCAGAAAGTGTCAGTGCTTTATTCTTCCTTCCTCATCAGACTTGAGATCATGTTTGCAGTGAATGTTGGTGACAACAGGACATGAACTTGTAACATTATAAACAAGCTAATGAGTCAGCAGCTGGGGAACAGCTACATAAAGGGACCATCATTTTCTCTGCAGTAGGCTTAGTTATCAGTAATAAAGGAAGGAAAACAAA
Organism: Aptenodytes patagonicus; assembly: GCF_965638725.1. Lineage (NCBI taxonomy): Eukaryota > Metazoa > Chordata > Aves > Sphenisciformes > Spheniscidae > Aptenodytes > Aptenodytes patagonicus. The sequence goes on from NC_134961.1 coordinate 5,842,044, forward strand.
TAAACAGATAACTTTTTTTCTTTTCTTTATTTCTTTAATTAACCAGTTGTTGCTGTTCAAAACTGACCAATGTATTATGGACACCCTGATGAAAATGTGATTTTTCCAATTTTCTATTAACGTCCTGTACAAGGAGGGATGTCTCTGTCCAGCAGAAGTACACGGGTTGCTTGTAAAAGTTAATGACTCTTAATGCAATTGCTTTTAAGTCTGGCAGGTCAGTAATTTTGGTGGTGTGTTCTCATGTTGGCCACTGGCTCAGCGTGCAGCCGTGGGAAATCATTCTGTTTCTTTGGGCCATGCTTGCCCCCATCCATCTACCCGTCTTCTTCTGTAAATACCCTAGGTAACTGGAGATGGAGGAAAGGCAGAGTATCGGAAATGTGCTGAGCTTGTAGAGAATTTGCATGCAACAGCTTGCATGCACTGCCCTTTTGGGGATGGATTAAAGAGAGAAGAAAGAAAACACTAGTTTCTGAGAGTCCCTAAACAGGTTTCTGAAAGGGAAGGACAGGAGATCTAAGCAGAGTGGTGCCACACTGTCGACAGGAATGGCCTTGTTGTAAAGAAGCAGTGGGGAGACCAGGCAGTGCTCAGCAACCTTGTGGCACAGAAGTGCCCTCATGGAGGAGGAGGAGGGACTGTGGAGAGCAGGTGAACTGTGAACAGCACAGCATATGTGGGTGAAGGGGACAGTCTCTTCCCTTATGGAAGGCTTCACTGCAGCCTGGCGTGCCTGTGTGCTAACAAAGCATGGGAGTGAAAGCAATGTTTTGGAAGAGTATTGCTCCCAGAGTCATGTGCATATATCTCAGGTGGTTCATGACACGAGCTGAGTCCATAGCCTTTGTTTTGATGTTGTGAGATGAAGGATTTATTGTCATACAATGAGGATTTTTGTGATAGTAGGTTGGGGTCCTCTCTGATCTTGCAGAGTGAGAAGCTGCCCTTCCTCTTCCTCCTTCCCCCTGCATGGGTGTTTCTGAACACTGCTCTTCCGAGTCAATGGGACAATTTGCGTGCTTAAAGTTAAACATATGTGTAAGAGCTTTCCAAGAGTGGGGCCAAAGGGCTTGGCTGTATGTTTCCAAGGTCCAGTCCTGAGGTGAGCAGGAAGTGATTATCACAGTGGAAACAGCCTGGCTTTGTCTGCAAGCAGGGAAGCGTGGCCTCAGGGCCAGCCTCTGGCACTGAACTCCTGGTTATGATTTTGGTAACTCTTTCGGGACTTTCTCTAGGAGTAAAGTTAATGTATGTTTGGCCTAGAGGAAAGCACTGCATTTGCCCAGCTCTGGGTATGTTTCCTTTGCTCGTTACTTAGTGACAGTTCTCCATTAATTAAATGATTAAAAATGTGTAACAGTTAGTAATCAAAAAAGCTGTTATACTAATTAGGGACTCCTCTTATCCATCCCTACAAGCTATTTTATAATCCCCTTCCTAATGCAGGTCATTGGGCTGGTGAACACATCCACAACCAGGAAAGCCACTGCCTTCCTCCTCCTCCTCCTCCTCTTCTTCCCCATCACGGTTCAGTGATAAGGGTCTCCCATCCTGTTGATTTCTGTGCCCAAATATCACCGTGGGTTTGACTGGCACTGCCCTGGGCCGGCTTAGCCCAGACCCTTAGCCGTATATGGTATGGAGCAACCACAGGAGGTTGCTTCTGTGTTTTGGTTTCGGGCTCAGCTCCTCCACTTTCCCCCTGTGAGTCACTTCTAACCAAATATTTGTAGATAACACTAAGCCTGACCATGCTTCCCCCAGGAGGGTATGAGGGCTGGGAGTCACTGATGCTTTAGAGCCATGGAGCAATCGTGCTGAACTTTGTGTGCTTGCTGGGCACTACTCAGCCAGCCCTGGGCTAGCTGGTCCGTGGGTCCCAGCTGGGGGTCTGGGTCCCAACCCAGATGAGACATGGGTGGGGGTGATCTCTATAGCCACTTCAGCCTCCTGTAGTGAGGCCACTACAGTCAGCTGTAGTGCCTGATCCAAAGTCGCTGAAGTTGGTGGTGTTCTCCCTGCTGAGAGATAACTGCCAAACTTTCAGTGCTGTTACTCCTTGAGCAGATGAACAAGGCTTGCAGAGAAGCAAGGGTACTCTGGGTTGCAGGACAGCTGGACTTGCTGTGGTCTGCCATGCACCGAGGTGGGTCAGAGGATGTAGCTACAGGGGTGGGAGGAGAATGGTGCGAACTGGGCATGCCGTGTGGTGTGGTGGTGGGCAAGTGCGGCAAGGGGTGGCTGTGGCAGACAGCTCTGCAGGGCCCTGGTGCCTCACTGTGGGCTGAGATCAGGCACAGCTGCCCCAGGAGATGGGTGAAGGTGACAGTGCTGACCAACTGAGTCCCGAGTGCGCCATTAGAGAAACACACTCACAAAAACAACTGTGCAGTGATTCAGTGTTAGCAAATTGTGACAGTCAGCCTGACAGCGTGACCTCAGAAGCCTCTAACCATTGTATTCTCCCTCTCCCTGCCTCTCATTTCATGTAGTACTTGTTGCATTCACTTGTTCTGTCCTGTCATAAACTAGTGGGAAGTCTCTACCTTCCATTTTTTTCTGTACACAGGATGATGAGTTTGGCAGGCTCCTAATCTGAAGTAAATACTACTAATGCCAGGGAGATTTGAGTCTGGGTATGTTGTTACTGGTTTCCTAAGCCTGCATTTTGCCACCTTTCCAGCTTCATGGCATTGGCAGAGGAGATGCGAATTGCCATCAGGAACGATGTAGAAGTTGGGAAACAAGGAACAGACAAGTGGAGGGCTTGCACAAGACCTGCCAAGAGCCAGCAGTGACAGGTTGACTTCTTTCGGTAAATCCCTGTCAAGCTCTTGGGCAGGACTGGTGTGAGACCTGTCATACACTGGTGTTACTTGCGTTGTGTGCAGTTCTGCAGCATAGGGTGACTTTAATCCGGTTGAGCACTTAGCAGGAAAAATGTATGAAATACAGTACAGGCTTGGCTACAATTGACGTGTTGATGGCGACACTATAAGAAACAAGTAGAAGCTGCAAAGCTAAAAGCATCATGGAAGTATAAGCATGGTGAGCCTGGCCTCCCAGGCTGATCGGTGACCATGGGCTGGCCGTGGTGCACAAGACACTGGGCAAGGAAGTCCTGGAGAGAAGGACCATCCCCAGAGTGTTTCTGCCCCTTTCCCTGCCTTTTCCTCTTTGGGGACAGAGATGCATGCAATCCCTCATGTCATCTAAGACACCACATTTCTGTCCTCTGTCAGACTGACCCGGAGTGGATAGAGGAGTATGTCATGTCTGCTCACCCAGTCAGCTGTCACAAAGTCAAAGAGAAAACAGCAGAAAGGGCTGACAGAAATGATTCTGTGAAATACTGTCAAGAATGAGGAATAAAATAATGTAGTGAGATGAGTGATGTTCAGGGTCTGTTAAGCCAGACGGGGGCTGGACTGTGGGAATGAGCTTTGTCCTGGATTTGCTGCTAAAATCATGGTACATTGTCTTCCAGGTTGGCAGGTTGCTTCAACTTCTGCTGGGACATACCTGGTAAGGCAAACTTGCATGTTTAAAATATGTGTCATCCATGTCTTTACTTGCAAAGCGTGTGTGGGTTGGTGGTCAGTGTGGGCCCCTTCCTGATAGCGGTGCGTTGATGGGAATCAATTGCTACAAGCCAGATCCAGTGTGTCTTGAGCATGGAGGTGGATGGTAAGTGTCCTTCCCCTTCTTGCCTCCCAAGCAGAGAGTGGAGTGGGGATAGCTTCTCCAGGTCTTTGCAGGGCTTCAGTGCAAGCACATCACCAGGCAGTTCAATGAAGGTGACACCCACCAACTACACTCAAATCATCAGAACAGTCCATCCCACGGGCCCTCATGCTTGAGTGATGGGAGGACTCGCATAACCCTGAACTTCCCAGCTGTTTGAAGTACAGAGCTGGTACTGATATGGATGTTGCAGATGGCAACTACCTAGCATGGCAAGATGCAAGCTCTGGGTCCTAGGCACTTGCGTGTTTTCAGGCCAGATCTAAGCACAAATGGTTGCAGCTAACATGCTTGTCTGTATGCAATGATCACAAATAATGTTGTGCTACCATTGTAACTGCATGATAAGATCATCTCTCTTCTCTCTTTCTCCCGGCACAGTGCTCCAGCTCCACTGTCAATGGTGAGTTTCTTTTCAAGTAATCTCCATAAGGAAGATTCAGACATGGTTCTGTATACGTATTCCTATCACAGTTCCTTTATCTTTGTCTCTCTCTCTTTTGGGGGGAATCAGAATCTGCCGTGTGTGCTTCAGTGAAAAGGTATGTGAACCATCAGCAAATTATCTTGGCAGCATTTTCCTTGGGAGTGATACTGGTTTGTTGGGGATGTCACTTTGGGTAGCAGGAAGCCTCTGAAATCAGGTGTAGCATCTTTCTCCCCACGAAGTCCCAGGGTTGCCTGTGGGCAGGGAGGGCTCTAGTTGTGCTCATTGAAACAGTGAAGGGAAAATGCCTTCCTGGTGCTCTGTGACTGTGCAGGACAAAAAAAGGCAGGGCAAGTCCCTGGTGTGTCAGCCAGCCTGATGCGGTGGGGATTTACTGCTCTGAGAGCCTTGCCATTGGTGCTGAGCTTAGCTTGGCTAGTGGTAGGGGCCTAAGACTCAAACAGGTCCGCTTCAAGCCTTCATTGAACTTGATTTCTACCTAAGGGTCAACAATTTACAAGTACCCTCTCCCTGCTCCCGAATGGTGCCAGCAAATAATTCTCATCATCTGTGTTGTTTGTTTGTTCCTCTGTATTTGTTATGTGGGCTGTGCCTCGTTGTTACGGCTGCCTGGCATTGCTCCTGCTCCTTAATGCGTGGGCTGGACCCCTTTACACAAGAGTAGCTAATAGTTGTCCCTACTGCAGGTGAACAAAACTTCAGTGAATAAAAGCCTGTGGTCAGGGCCATTCATACCCCTTTCACTGACTGCCTAGGCTCGGGCAGCTGCATTCCATGCCTGCGTTTGCAGACATAGTGCTGACGGAGTGCCAGCTCCCAGCCAGTTCTGCCCCCAGCTGCTGGAGGTCTGGGGCAGCTGGCATGGAGGTGATGTCTTTGCTTTTTCCCCACCAGTGTCAGCCACGAGATGCTTGTTGAGATAGCCCGCGTCCAGGCTTCCCCCTGCAGCCTCACTTTTGGTCAATACGCCTGTGCACAGGTAACAGCAGTCCCCTTCTTTTCATGAGCTAGTGTTTTGTTTTCTTTGACAATAGTGTAATTTCTATCTTAAAAGGAGTCCCACTGTTAGCTGTGAATGGAGTGGCCAAAGCCTTCTGCAGGCTTGGGGTCTGGGTTGTCGATGTTTCCCTCACAAGGCTGAGAGAAGAGATGGGGTCAAGTACACAGGGACGCAGGGACCATCCAGAGCACTGAGCTGTGGCAGTGTCACCTTCCCAGGCAACACGTGCTCTGCGTCATGAGGCTCAGGAGCGGCTACACCACCATGGAGGCCTGTCTTTTCCAAACCTCTCAAATGAGAGAGTGGGACAAAGGAGATTTCCAAAACAAATTGGCTCTTAAAAACTGGCATCATAGTGTTGAAACAAATCTCTGCATGAGAGTAACCCTGGTCCATTGGGGTAAACCACTTCTGAGCACAATAAAAAGCGGTTGCAGCGTGGAAAACATCATCTGGAATATTTCAGGTTTACTTCCCTTCCTGCTTTTGTCATTATCTCTAAGTTGCTGTGCTGCCACTAATTGCAATTGAATTGACAAAGATTTGTATTTTCCCATAAATGTTTCTAACAAAAAGATGTAATTTCTTCAGGTATTTGTTGGTGGGGTTTTTTGGGGGTTTTTTCATTGAAAAATGTTTCTGGAATGAGGAAGTTTCTTATGGAAGTTTCCACTTTGATCAAATGGCCATTGGGGTTTTTTTTGGTGGGAAATCATTTTGAATAAAGTTTTTTAAAGCCACTCTTTGCTTGGGGGGAGCACAGATTAGGTAACAGAAGGATCCAGCATTTGGAACTGGGTAAGTTTAGGCTTGCTTCAAGTCAGTGTAAGTTGGACTTTCTTCTGACTCTTCTGTCAACAGGTTTCATCACCTTGCGGTGCTGAATGCTCATGTGTAGGTGAGCTAGTGACGCAGACCTGAAGGAGATTGCATACTGCAGCATCTCTAAATACGACATGCCTTTTATTATCTCTATATGGATTTCCCCTTTTTTTTTTTCAGAGTGCTTGGCTCCAGGACCTTCAGGATGATTTCCTCATATCCTTATATTCTTGCCTTACCCCTAAAACTGCCAGTGCTATGGATCCGGAATACTCTGTTCTGTTCTTTTCCAAATATGATGCCAAGAAGCTTCTAGCTGCTCTGACTATGTTCAGCCAGCAGGTGGGTATCACATATCCAACTGTTTGTTCACCTGTAACATTAATGCCAGTGGAAGGCATTAATTAACATTACCAGAGAAAGGATTATTGCTAGGGGTGATTCTGTTCATAATGTTCAGATTCACATGGATTTCTGTTAATGTTTGATTAGAAGTCCATATTCACTTGAATTCATGTGTTTCTTCGTGTCTCTTGCCTGCAGTTTTCTCATGTGCCTCTTTCTCTTGAGTGGAACATGATCTTCATTAATGGCCTGTGGGAGAAGATGTTGCAAGTACCTGATATTGACAGCCCACCCGTTTTGTTTCAGTGGGTCCACGAGGGGCTTCAGCCGTTCCTGGTTGAGCCCAAGGTCTTTTCTTGCCTCCGTGCCAAAAACATACTGTGTGAGACATTTCGGATGATGTAAGTGCTGAACACAAACATTGTTTCAGTCCTGTGTTGCTGAGATAGGAAAGGGGCCCTTACTCCAGCCTCCCAAAGCAAGGGGCTAAACCCTGTAAGCGCTGTGAACTGATGGAGGCCCAGGCGGGGTCTCTGAGAAGCTCTCTCCAAGGCTTCGTAACATACCTCCTGACCCTGCAACTGGTCCTCTCCATCAGTCAATGCATGTGTAATGGCCCTGCTAGCACTGCGTTTCCAAAGCAGTACCGCAGGGTTGGCAGTGCAGCCCCCAGATGATTGTGGGGGCTGTTGTGAAGGGAAGTCACACTGGTAGCTTTGAAAAGGGATGTGATTGATAATATCAGTCTTCAAGTAACAGCCATTTCTGTGAGAATCCAACCCTGTCAGGTCTGACTTCATCTGTGTTTGAGATGTCTGCCTTTCTTATCCATCTTCAGAGTCGCTGCCCTGAATGGCATATATTCTGACCTTCCAGTGGAAGAACAGAGAAATCTTTACACCGGGATCAAACACTATCTCATCCAGGATGGTAAATGACTTGATTTTCTTTAAGAAGCAACAGAATGCTTTAAGCCACTGATGTTTGCTCTACATTAGCTGCAATCCATTATGGGGCTGAGGCTTCACAGACTTTTTTGTGAATTTGTGTTGCCTCTTCAATGGAAATAGGCTGGGAATATGACAGCCATAAGTGGTATCAGGAGTCATTTCCCTGGCTGAGGGCTTTATTAATCCAAGATTTTTATAAATCAGCACAGTCAATCCTATGCTGACTTACCTCCTGTGCAAATGGCATTTACTGCTTTTGTTATGAAAGAGCGGTGCAGGGTTTGGTTCTGAGAGCTAAAGAATTCAGCTCAGAAGTTAGCTCAGAAAGGGGACCCAGGTAAGACACTCCCCTGTCTCCGGGCAGTAGCTTGCATGCAAAGATTTAACGTCCTGCAAACAGTTTTTTGGCAGATTTGAAGGGAGGAAGAGAGAGACTGGTGATGAAATATTTGGAGGGCTGTGAAAGAATGAGGCATCTGTCCTGTCCCCTGTAATCTGAATGCACACACGCGGATTTGAGGATAATGTGTGATCAGAGGCACTTAGGGAGCTCTCTGCTGACTGAGTTCTCTGATAGACTGAAGCCTGTTCTGCATTTGGAAATCTCCAATCTCCACTGATTTCCTGATACAGTGCAAGTCTGTAGTTTCATGGTGTCTGCCTGTTTTGCAGGGTCAAACCAGAAATGCTACAGTGCAGCCGTTCCAGGTCTGAATTCCACTGCTTGGTTTGAAAATTATCTTGGATCCTTTTTGGAGCATGCTACTGTTGGAGACCTGCAGCTTTTTGGTGATGAACCAACAGTAAGTGCAGGCTTGTCATGGTGATGAAGAGCCTGCAGTGTGCAAAATACTCTGTGCCTGGGAGGTCGCCTTCCTGCCCTGACCAAAATTCACAGAGATGCTGCTAGCAGGAACATTTCTCTTGTTTATTTATGGTGAACAGTCACTTCAGTTCTTAATTTTTCCCCCATCGTGATTTCTTGTGATAAGAGGCACTTGCACAGAAGTTGGTTTCACATAGGTAATTCTGCAGAGAGCAAACTGGAGTCAATAGGAGGAGCAAACCCAAACTTTATTTTAAGACTGGACTGATGTCTGGGCCTGGTTTAGTGAATGACTGTATGAGGCCTGCATGTGTGAGCGGTGCTGTAGGGGCAGGGCCACGTCCTTTAGCAGCTCTCCCACCTTTGTGCCTTACAGCAGTCATAGAGTGAGAAGCTTACCATGCCCTTGGAGTGCAAAGGTAAATAAAACAAGGTCCCAGTGTATGACTTGAAAACAAAAAATAAATTTCCTTACAACTTTAAAGCCAGGTGAAAAAACCCTTATTGCTTGAAGTGAGGTTTGTTCAAACTGCCCCAAATGACTGTCAGGATTAAAGCATCCATCTAAATTATTTTGGTTTTTTTTTTTTCCCATTTCAACACCCTCAGCTTCAAAAATTTGCCAGGGATCCAGTCAATATACAGATGATCAGCAACCTCACCTTGCTCTGGGAGACGGCTGTGTACTATACCTCGCTACTGACCTCTGGACCTGATTTTCCCTTATCAAGGTACAGGACCTGACCTGACTTCCTACTTGACTTACGGTTTAGCATGGCACCATGACTTAGCAAAAGTTTGCTGAGTGGTGATTCTGATGGCTGCTTCCATGAAACCTTTAAAGCATTTTTCTGTTCCTCAAATAATTGCATTGCACTTCATCTTGGGGAGGGACAGACCACAAGTTCCAAATCTTGGGAAATGACTGTCATGCAGCGCCAGCCACCAACTAATGACCAACAGTGCATCGTGCATGTTTTTGCAGTTTTGCATGATGGAGCAGTGCTCTCTGTAAACAGGAGCATCAGCATTGTCAGAGCTAAAATGAATCAGGAGAAACATGCACTGGAAAAGAGCGTCCTTTGGACAAAGAGGAAAGATCTGACAGAGCCACTGTCTATCATACTGGCAACCTCTTCTCCTTGTCTTCCACCTGCAGTCTCCCAGACAGATTTGTTTGCTACTTGAGCCCCTCGGCAGTGAGCAACCTGAGCAGAGATGACGCTTTGAGCTTGGCCCAGAGGATCAGTAAGAACTGCCCATTGAACCTGACACACAGAGGAATAACTAGAGAGAGGGCTCCCTCCTCCCTGACAACAGAGGAACTGCAGGTAATCTCCTGTCCAGCCCCACAACTCAATTCTTCATTCACCTAGGCAAAATTTGTGAGGGTTGAGGATTCAATTCTCATGCCTCCTCTTGTGTACACTCCTGTAGGTCACCTTTCTTTTCTTATTGTGGCATCTGCCTGGTGTTTCATAATCTGAAAATTCTCTGAGTGGAGGCAGTCCATCAACAGGCCTCATCACACAAGTTTGAGGCAGAAAGTCCAGTGATTTAAGACATCCAAAGGCTGTAGGATCCAGTAGGCTCATGTCATTGCTCCTCCGACTTTCTTTTCTGTCTGTGTGGGACCTTTTCAGGTTGCATCCTCTTTGGTGAGAAAGTTTGAGCATTTCCCTCCTGCAATCCTGCATGCGTTGGGCCAGGCTGCAGTTGGGCTGTCCATATCGGACATCGAAAACGGCATCAGTGATAAAGACCTTGAAGCATCTATTCCTGCCCTGGGTGAAGTTCGCGGCTGGAATGCTGAGCAGTCCAGCACTATTGTCAACAAACTGCTCAGCTCCGGCTATCAGGTACAAAGGATAGTGTCCACAAATGCACCTCACACCCAGTATAGCTAGCTGCCAGCAAATGGTGTTTGGCCCTTCATGTACTGATGCCTGCATGCATTACCTTTCAGATCCTGGATGGACAGAGCCTGGCAAAGCTAGGGAGCTTGGTGGCTGGCCTCAACAGCAGCACGCTTCGAAGTCTGTCTCCAGAAGTGATCTTGGAAGCCATTAAGTTGCCTGAGTTTGTTCAGCAAATGGTGACCCTGCCCTCTGCTCTGAAAAGGACATTTGTGGAAAAGGTGAAGTTGTTTTTCTCTTCAGGCGTCATAAATTAGCAAAGCTCCAGTGACTCATAGCTAAGAACACTGGTTACCTGGGGCCAGGCATTGACACACACGCACCTGCACACCCAGACAGCATTCCCTTGGGGGTGTTTGTCATTGCTAAACAGAGTGTGCAGCAGGACAAGCATCTCAAGTCCCTATCACCGTGTCTGTGTAGATGTCCTTGGCTGCCAGCCAGCGTGTCAGCTGCCAACCAGTGTGTCCTGCTGAGCCTTTTGTGGACGAGGGCAGAAGAGACAGTTGTTTTATGGCGTGGTCCTAGAAACTACTCCCCACTGACTTGAAAAGATGCTCCCAGAGAAAGGATATTGTCATGGTTTGGAGCGAGAACATATGAGAAGTGAGGGCGGCTTAGAAAATCCTTTTTAGGGTAGACCGATCCTTCAGCAATGCGCTATTTCACTGCCCCCATGTGATTGTATAGGATTTGGACACCTCTCTGCCTTTTTTCTTGCCATGACTTTAGCCTTCAAATTGCCTGTGTAGCATTCAATTTTGTTGTTATTCATCCTCCCTCTAGTAGGAAAGACTCTGATCTGTGTTTGGCACCAGAGGCCCTGCCTATAGCATGTCCTGGGGCAATAAGGCTGCCAGGGCTCTGTGTGAAGCGTTAGGTGGATCTCATTCACCACAGGATTGTTCTGCAGTGTGCCTTTGGCAAGTTGAGACATTGTTTGGGTTGGCAGAGAGGAAAGATGTGTCCCTCCTTTCTGTCAGGTTAAACATTTTTAGGGCATAAGGCCAGGAGGTAGGAAACTGATAAGAGACTGAATTGTTCCCATTCATCAGGAACCCCAGGTATTAGCTCCAAGCAGCTCTCCTAGTCTGATGAATATGTCAAACGGGAAATATTTCATAGTGTTAGGTCTCTGAGAAATGCCCAGATGATCAGCAAGGGAATTTGCCTGGCTTCTTTCCAGTTCGTCATTTCTTCTCCGGCAATTGTTTATTTTAGCCAGAGTGTTTGATACTTTTCTTTCTTAATAGATTTCATCCAGTGTAGGCCACCCTGCTGACCTGGTTAAATATATCCCTGATGCTCTGGCCAGCTACATTCCAAAATCATTGCTTGTTTTTGGGGAAGAGAAGCCCAATATTCAGGATCTCAACAGTAAAATGTGGACCCGAGAACAGGTAATATGCTAGCGGCTTGTGTCCTTCTTATCCCTCGGTGTCAGCCTTGGACTCTAGAGAGCTGTAAGTCCGCTCTGCACATCTGTCTGAAAATGCAGGTGAATGTTGCAGAAGAGCATGGTAAACCATTGACACTCTGGCTTTGCTTCACAGGCTGCCATGTTTTTCAGTGATGTGATAAAGACAGAGCCTGACTTCAGCAGGTAGCGTTTTTCTTCTCTCCTTCCATTTTCCATGTTTGTGTTTGCTTTGATGGCAATTTCTGTGTTACCTTTGGTATGTATGGCATGGTTCCCATGACAGATGGGAAATATCATGCAAACCCAAACACAGGCATGTAGCATCAAGATTTACCAGGGTGTCAGCTGCAAAATATGCCCATAAGCCACACTCACTTTCTAAAATGATGCTGCTGGCTCAGACTGCACCTGGAACCTTGCTTCTGACTGCCTCTGTGGAAGGTGTTTCCGATCGGAGAATGTGTCAGTCTTCCACACTGCTATTCCAGGGATTAAATTTAGTGGGGCTGATAGATACGAGAGCTGACAAAAGACATATGAGATGAAAAATTCTGAAAACCATGATGTATATCTGGAAAAACAATGGAGTCGACATCAGTGTCCTGCTGATTTCACAATAGAAGCTTTTCCATATAGAAAGCAATTAAAGTTTTAAGGACTCCTCCCTGAGCTCTCCCAGGCTGTGCAAACTATGTTCAGTGATAAGGATCTGCACAACTCCATTTCACTTTCAACATGTGGTATGTACTGAAAACACAGGGAGGAGACTGATCTTGTAAATCAGGATACAGCAGTACTACTTGGGGTGGAGGTCCCTGCATTTCTACTTCCAGTACGAGTCTCTAGATTATGTTTATTTGACCAGTGATGGCTTCTTGATCTCCCATATAGGTCAAGACTAGCAATTTTGAGGGGGTGGAGTTTGGAGAGCATTAAGGTTTGAGAACGGGGGAGGTTTATGCTTGCTGTATTTGTTATTACATATGTGGGAGATCAGCATTGAATTTTCTCCTGAAGTCCTTGCCCCTCCGATTTGCTTTCTGTAAATGTTCAGGCTTTCCCAGTCAGTCCTCCAAGGCTTCACATGCGCAGCTGCCAATGAGATGGAAGCAGAAAGATTTCAGGAGCTGGCCAAAGTCATGAAGAAGAAAAATGTCAAGCTAGAAGAAGACCAGGTCAGTTCCCATATTTCGAAATGCTGTGTTTGATGTTGTCATGAAGATAGCAATGAGGATTGTTCAGCAAGAACAAAAACACTTTCAGCTTAAGGGAATAGAACAAATATAACTGGTCCTGGGTCTCCATCCCACAGTTCTGAATTTTCCAGAAGAGAGGAGAAGTCAAAACCCAGTTGGCTAGGTTCCTCAGGAACCAAAATCTCTGATTTCTGTCTTTTTCTCCTCCCGCGACCCCCCCCACCCCACCCCCACACACACTTTGGAGCAGAGTAAAATCTTTATATTTGTTTTATTTTTTCTTATGTTTTCATGCTGTTTTCTTTCTCTGATGTAAACCGTGCTGTCCTTTCAGCTGAGTTGCTTAGTGAAGATGGTGACGCTGCATGGGATTCCCAAGGATTTAGATAGCTATCCTAAAGACCTGTTGCTGTTTTTAAGGTAACTGTGCTGTGGTTTTCATGTTGCTGTCTTAGTACTTAGCGGGAAAAAGAGGTGTTACTTTATAACCTAGCTGGTAATGACTAGTTCATATTTGATGTATATTTCAAACTTGTTCAGGCCTCCTTACAGGGGGAAAAAAAAATCAGATTGCAGAAAGCTTTCAAAAGGGTTTTGAGGTCCTTTCAGATTCAACCATCCATCATATTAATATAAACAGTATGAAGCTCTTTTTAAATATATCTGTTTGGATATGAAACCAGTATGCGGTTTTAGTACTTTGTGGCCTCTGTGAATGTGCTTTTCCCTTACAACATCAAAGAAAACAGACAGTAGAGTGGATTTCTTTTTTCCAATAGCTACCCACTGTGGTTCTGTATCCAAATCTTGAACAATTTTAAGCTGAGTCTTACAACAGATTCCTTAAGGTGAAAATGAATTTTTAAAAAATGTGGACTAGGATCTTTGGGAAGAACAACCGCATAGAGTTTAGTCTGCGGATGTGGAAGATGTTATATTGGACACAGTATATGTTGCACCCTCAGCAAGTTTGCAGATGACACCAAGCTGAGTGGTGTAGTCAACACGCCAGAGGGACGGGATGCCATCCAGAGGGACCTGGACAAGCTCGAGAAGTGGGCCCTTGTGAACCTCATGAGGTTCAACAAGGCCAAGTGCAAGGTCCTGCACCTGTGTCGGGGCAACCCCCGGTATCAATCCAGGCTGGGGGATGAAGGGATTGAGAGCAGCCCTGCCGAGAAGGACTTGGGGGGACTGGTGGATGAAAAGCTGGACATGAGCCAGCAATGTGTGCTCGCAGCCCAGGCGGCCAATTGTCTCCTGGGCTGCATCCAAAGCAGTGTGGCCAGCAGGTCGAGGGAGGGGATTCTGCCCCTCTGCTCTGCTCTGCTCTGGTGAGACCCCCCCTGGAGCACTGCATCCAGCTCTGGGGTCCTCAGCATGAGACACACACGGACCTGTTGGAGCAGGTCCAGAAGAGGGCCGCAAAGATGATCAGGGGGATGGAACACCTCTGCTATGAAGAAAAGCTAAGAGAGTTGGGGTTGTTCAGCCTAGAGAAGAGAAGGCTTCGGGGAGACCTTATTGCAGCCTGTCAGTACTTAAAGGGGGCTTATAAAAAAGATGGTGGCAGACTTTTTAGCAGGGCCTGTTGCGACAGGACAAGGGGGAATGGCTTTAAACTACAGAGGGGTAGATTTAGGCTAGATATAAGGAAGAAATTTTTTACGCTGAGGGTGGTGAGACACTGGCCCAGGTTGCCCAGAGAGGTGGTGGATGCCCCATCCCTGGAAACATTCAAGGTCAGGTTGGACGGGGCTCTGAGCAACCTGATGTAGTTGAAGATGTCCCTGCCCATGGCAGGGGGGTTGGACTAGATGACCTTTAGAGGTCCCCTCCAACCCAAACTATTCTATGATTCTAACAGCCTTGAACCTGACCAACTGTTTGATATCATTCACTAGAACTCATGGAGTATTTGTCTTTCTAGTTCTTCAGACTATGCAGCGACAGGAAGCTGTAGGCAGTACTTTGCTAATATTGGGAAAGCAAATCTTGATGTTCTGCAAAGAGAGTCGTCTCAGCGGAAACAGCTGCTCTTGGAGGCTTTAGCATGTTTGGTACGTGGTGAGGGGACAGCTCTGCACAAGGCTGGGGAGAACTTGGGGTTCAAGAATGCTCTTCTACAGCAGCATCCAGTTCTATTTAATGCCTCTGTCTTGCATTACTTCAGAAAATTCCTGGCACACAAGTAAATGAGGAAAATGCAGAGATTCTGGGACGCCTAGTCTGTGACCTGGGTGGAGAATACATTAGAAGTTCTGGTGGGAATTTGCTGAAGCAATTAAACCAGTGTGAGTCTTTCCTGCCTGATCAAGAAGAGGCTATTAGGAGTGTCATCAGCAGTGGTAACACTACATTTGGGTATGAATTTTTCTTCTGGGCATCAGCAAAACAGTTCCCTTAAACAAAACCATTGTCCTGTTAAGATGTGAGTGAAGTCCAGCCAACCAGCTTGATCAAAAACTTGAATAATTCATTGCTTTTGAATTTCACATTGGGCCTTTTACATTGTTTTATTTGAACTTCTTTCAGCTGAAAAGTTTGGCTGGAATTCCACTGAAAAATACGTTGTCAGTTCTGTGTCTCCCCTGCTCTAGTTATAAAAGCCTTTCCTCTGGTCTATTTTTCATTAATCAAACTTCTCTGAGACTGTCCTGATGAACACAGGTGGGCTTTAGCTGTTTGTCAGCCACTGACTTTCAGAAAACATTCTGTTTCTACCTGTCAAACTGACAGATGCTTGATAAATCCCTGGCTATATCTAACAGAGACATTGTCCAGGGAGGCAAAATATTTTCCCTTCCTGTGTCAAATGCCCTGAGATCTTGGCACTGAATTGGGCAATAGTAAGCAGCAGATATTCTTTGAGTTTCATGCTTAAGAAAATAATGTATTTGTTAAATGCCATTTTCCTATCCAGCTGCCCTTTTTCATGTTATGAACAAATGCTCCTGCTCTGGTGGAATGAAGTTTTATGTAACAGAAAGTGATCAAGAAGTTTTAGGATTTAAATCTTGTATTTTCTTAACTTCAAATGTTACAAGGACATAATCCTGGCAGCTTTTAAGGTGGGTTTTTTGGGGTTTTTTTTGTTCTTCCTTGAAAGCTGATCCCTGCTAATTTTTGTATGCAGGCCTCTGGTAGCGTGGTCAGCTTTTACCTTGAATGAGCTCAGTGGATTGATTCCTGTATTTGATCACAGCATCTTGCAGAAGATCCCCAAGGTGGGTTATTCATAGAGGTGTGGGGAGTTTGGGAAGCACTCCTAGGTCCTGCAGTATGGAAGAAGTATGATGGGGGTTGTTCAGCCAGTATGTTTTCAGTAGTGTCTTCATCTAAAAGTGTGGTGCCAAAGGGGATGGATGGTCTATGAGAAGTGAGGGTTGATCAAGCTGACAGCCTGGAACTGCAGATCTAGATCGCTGTCATCCTCTTCCTGTAACTGTCAGAAGAGTACCAGAGGTGGAAAGCAGTAGTAACTATATACAATGCTTTGTGAGGAGATAAAATCATTTATGGGACGTGGGATATGATAGAGTTTAAGGATTTAGAAATTTGCCTTTGGCTCACCAAGGAAAGGTCTCTAGGCTTATAGCAGCATATAACATTTTCTTTGCAGAATGCTTTAACTCTTTGGCTGAAAAACTTTGCACATGATTCACCTCTGTCAAGGGAACAGCTGGCCACCATTGTCGAAGAACTCCTGCCTACTAGGCATAAGCGTGCTGATGGTATGGGAGCTTTCTCTGATCCATAATGGCAGCATTCCCCCGGTATCAGGGTTGACCCTAGTGCTTGTGGGTCTCCCTGAATATGTCTGAGTTGAATTGTGAAACACTTGGTGGTAGGTCACCCAGGAGGAGGGTGGATCCATGGTTGCATACCTGTCCATCTCCAGCAAGGGAGCGTTCAAAGCTTGAAGCAAAAGGATTTAACACTGAGCACATTTGATAATTGCTTCAACAGGCTGTCCACCTGGCAAGCAGATAACAGAGACGGTTCTTAACGATGACTTGATGCCTATTTGGTACACACCTGAGGAGTTACATGCTTGCCTGAAGAACGTCTCTCTGGAGAATCACCTCTCTCAGATACTGACCTACTCCTTCACTACTCAGCAATTAGCTGTGCTGAAGAAGAATCTGGATGAGGTAATGCCAAGCTGAAGAATGTCAAATTATCTGTTGATGAGATTGCTCAGGGACTTGTCCAGTTGAGTTTAAGTATCTTCAAGGACTGAGACTCCACCATCTCTCTGGGCTCCTCTTCCAATGTTTGACTACCTTTACTGTGAAAATAGGTATTTCTTAATATCTAATCAGAATTTTCATCGCCTGTTGGCCCTTATCCTTTCACTGTGCACCTCTGAGAAGAGCGTGGCTCCATCCTCCCTATAATCTCCCATTAGATAGTTGAAGACAGTAATAAAATCCTTGCCTAGTCTTCTCTTCTTCAGACTAAAAAACCCAGCTCCCTCAGTCCCACTGCTCCACTTTGTATGTTGTGTGCTTCTGCCCCCCCGACCAGCGTGGCCCTCTGCTAGACTTGCTAGTCTTTGCTAGACTTTGTCAAAGTCTTTCTTGTACCAGGGAGCCCAAAACTGGATGTAGTATCCAGATGTGGTCTCACAAGTGCCAGCCAAATGGAGGGGAGTAATCACTTCCCTTGACCTGCTGGCTGTACCGCTGCTAGGGAAGCCTGGTATTTGATTAGCCTTCACCACTGCAAGGCATACTGCCCACTCAGGTCTGTGTTGAGTCAGTTCACAGTGCTTCAGGTTTTGTTCCTTCCTCCGGGGCCTGCTCGCCTGAGCTATCAAGCAGAAAAAGGACAGATGGGCTCATGGAATCTCACTGGCTTTGGTTTCTTACTCCTTGCAGTCCTTTTGGGCTTTTCCACATTAATTTTGCAAAGAGCATAAATTCATAAGCACAGGCATGATAATGAGTGTTCATAGCAATAACAATGGTCTTTCCACAGACATATCCTGATGGGTATCCTGAAAGGCTGTTCCCCAAACTGGGCCCTCTCGTTTCTTTCATCACCCCTGAGGACATTTCCAGATGGAAGATAACTTCAGCTGACACACTGGCTGCCTTGCTAAAAGATCAGCCCCCTGATGATCAGGTGGGGATTTGGGTTTGCTTTCTTGCCCATGTTTGCTTCCTGGTTTGGGAGCTGGTGGTTTAGGACTAGCTTAGTGGGTTCAGAGATGATTGGCCCATCCTTGAGGTCCAAACAAATAATTTGAAATGATTCAGTTTTATTTTTGCAATTACTGCATTTGTTTTTCTTTTGAGGATGAAAACATAAATTCTGATTCAAGTTAACTTTTGAAAAAATTAAATGTGTTTCTAGGCTTCTGCAATGATTAAACGATATATTGGCTTGGGAAATGCCTTGAATGTCACTGCACTGAATGCAATTGGTATGAAATACGTGTGCCTTCTCAATGCAAATGAGTTGAATGTGATAGACTCCAACAGCTTGAAGTGAGTCAAATATTGTGATGCTCTTGGCTTCTTGCAAAAGCACTTTTCCCATCAGCAAGTGCAGTTTCCTTTTCTCTCCAGTCAGTGAAAGGAAATCTAGGAAGCAACTTAGTACCTGCTCTGTGTCCAGGTTTAAAAGCCTGCTGTTCTCTGTCCTGCCAGGGAGGGCTCAGATTTGCAGTCAAACTCTCTTTACTGCACCTCAGCTGACAACAGATATGGTTTGCATGCATGCTTTTATCTAGAGGCAAAAGACAGTCAATTAAATTTAATTTGAATTCCTTTGAAAGACTGCTAAATGAAATTAATGAAATAACGTTATCTTTGCAAATACATAAACTTATCATGCACCATCAGAGCCATCATAACTTAGAAGACCTACCATTTTGAGCAGGAGACCGAGCCATTATTTTTTTCGCTTAGCTTCTCTCCATACCTCTTCTATCTGCTAGGGAGAGGGGGTAGCCTGTCTTATGTAGAGAATCCCAGAGAGATACTCAGAATAGTTCAAAATTTGTTCAGGTTGAAGATAGTAAAAACTTTTCTCTCCTTAAATCTTCATTTTTCTGCAGACTGGCATCTCTGAATCTTTCAGCCTGTTCACAGCTTGCGAAAGACATCTTATATGCTAAAGCAAAACGTGCTTTCTCAGACCAGCACTATTTACCTGCTTACTATGGGCTTATTGAACCATATCTAGGTATGTAAAAGAACAGTATGTTATGGGGGGAGAGAGAGTTCTTAGCCAGAAACTGAATAGGCATCAAATACCATCTAAGATGTAGAAATTTTCAAAGCCAAGTTGTTAAAAGTTTTGGAGAGTTTGGGTCCTTCCAGCTTGTAGATGGCATAAAATATTCTTGAAGGATTCTGTACCTGACTTAAAGTTGCCCAAATCAATTGTCAGACTATCACAGGGAAAATCGAATTCATGACTTCTGGGATGGGTAAGATCTGCTAGATCCACGAGAAATCAAGCTGCTAATGCTTAACGCTTATCTCATAGCCATTCTCCATGTCACAAAACAGATTTTTCCCTGTTACGCCAAGAATTTATTCACAACCTGAGCAAACTCTTCTTACCCCTCTGTCTAGCGTCTGGCATTGTCACAGATTGGTTTAACAGCCAATACAGTAATACCCCCCAGCAAAATGAAGTAGCATCCATATATTTTGCAGTTGGAACTCACTCTGTTAGCACCCCAAGACATCATTATATGAGACATCATTATAGCTCCAGCTTATACAGATAGACAACACTGCTCATTTGAGGGCTGTCCTCCATGCATTGACATGCTTTCTCTTTTGGGTCCCAGGGGGTGCTCCTGGTGCAGATCTCAGAGATCTAAGCAAGGACAACGTGAACATGAAAGTTAGTACTTTGGCGAAGTTAAGGACAGACTCTTTGATGGTGAGCTGAATCTTGAAATTATTTGACTCCTTATATTCATATCATGTTAAGTGGTTGGTTTTGGTTGCATTGTCCATTGGTGTAAATCAGGAGTCACTCATCAAATTCAGAATTGGAGTCATACATGGATGCTTAGCCAGTCTTACTGGGGAATTTCTTTATAGCAGGCTCTCGTAGCAGTGGTGGCAGGAGCAGGAGACAAGCGTCCACTAGACTACACTCCACAGCTATGTGACAAATCTTTTAACAAGAGTGTTAGCAGTAATATCATCGATTTTGGAAGAAAGCCCAGCGATTTGGGCAGGGACTGGGGCCCCAACTTGGGTGTAGGAAACTTGTCATCAGCGGATAACAGAAATAGGCTTTGAGGAACCATTGTGTTCATTCCCCAAACCTAAGGGGCAAGAGTGTCCCAACTGAAACCACTCGCCAGAAATTTGTTTTGTTCTTCACACTTTTGCTAGTAGAAATCTCATCGGTTCCTTGGTCAGAGGTATTGTTTCCATTCCTGCATTTACATCCATAATTCTTGCTCTTTGATTTCTCCTAGAGCCTGACACTTTCTGAGGTTCAGGGTTTGCTGGGGATGAATCTTGGAGATCTGGAGAAATGGCAGAACAAGTTTCCCATCCGGGAGTGGGTCCAAAGGCAGAAACAGTCAGAACTGGATAAACTGCATGTTGGGCTTACTGGGGGAACACAAGAAGGCTACATGAACATCGTCATACCCAAATTTCAGCGTACGTAGTATGTTAGGACCTCTGATTGTTGTGCTTTAAATATTTATTTTTGGGTTACAGCAAGGAGAAGAACTGTCTTACGGAAGCAAAGTGCTTTCAGTTGTCTGTGAAAGAGAAGTGAGTGCACCAAGCTGATGTAGCTCCCAGGGCGCTGAGTCAGGGCCTTGCTCAAGCAAGCGGTGGCCTTGGGCAGCGCTGCCAAACAGCTCTGCTCCTTCTCTCAGCAGTGCTTGTGCCAAGGCCCTGGAAAGTCCTGCTGGTTGCTTTTGTGCCGAGAGAGCAGAGACTGTTGATCTGGGCTACTGTGGACCCCTTCCAGTGGCACTTGTCACTACCCATCCACCCAGCCCCAGTAAAACGCACTGGGCAGGGCTCACCTCCTCCCTTCACCTGGCAGCATCAAGGGGCAGCAAGTTCACTTCTGCCAAGGAGCCTTAAGCCTTGCAGAGCAAATTCTGGATCCAAGATGAGAAGCAATCCTGTAATCCCACTGAGAGCATCCTTGCTGACTGAACACCTCAACTGAGTGAGCACTTCCAGAGCTTCCTCTTCTGCTCTGTGTTGGATTTGGGCTATGACTTGGTGGTCCTATTAGGGGTGGCTATTTACCGGTTAGAAAGCCCTAGTCAGAAAGCCAAAGATCTTCCCTGGATGTGGCATAAAGAGGTGTTCTCCCTCATGGGGGAATGGTTCAATTGTTGATTTCTTTGCACTGATGCCCCCTCTTTTTCTTCTAGCACCATCCTCAGCCCCTCTGGGTACTGTGGCCATGACACTCCACCTCTTGCCTGCTCTGCTTATCAGTTTCCTGATGATGTCGGTCTTGTCTTGAAAATCTTCCTTCAAGAGAAAGCAAGATGAGGGGGACCAGCCTGTGACCTGCTTTGAGGCCAGTTGGGGACAGCCACGCCTCGGGGGTGAGGGGATGCTCAGTGCTAGCAGGCAACTGTTACACAGCCCAGGGTTCACTTTTAGGTACTTTTCTTTTTCAAATCACTCAGAAAAAATCGGTGTTCTCTCTGAAGGGAAGGTTTCAGACTCTTCAGAGCAGGATCTTTGCCTTTTGTACAGACCAAGCCCAGGTAAGGCCCAGCCATATTACTGCAACACAAACGACGTCAATATTTTACTGTGCAACCCTGGTGGGTTTAAGGGTGAGCAAATTGGCTGTTCTGCATGTTAACGATTACATTTGTCAAAGAGCCTGATCTCTTGACACTGCCAAGACCTCTGAGTGGGAGTGAAGTTTTCCGGCTGATTGTAAATAAATAATGGAACTAAGTAAAAAATGCCAGAAGCAAATTGATTAGTTGCTATTGTCTTCTCTTCATTCAGGCTGCCCACACCTTCGTGTCTGCAGGTATCGATCCAAATTAAATGGTCAGGAACGGCAAACATGCCTGTTACTTTTCTTTGGTGTTGACTACGCAACTCTAAGGGCTGAGGCTGTTCTCTGCTTCCTCATGGGGAGGGTATGAGAACTTTGTGTAAGGTTTTCAACACTTTTTTTTTCCACTCATTGGGAGTTTCTGTCCAAAAAAGCCTCAGTGTCTCCTGTATTCAGCCCCTGAAATCCCTGTTTTCCCCTAGGAGGAGAGCCTGTCTGCAAAGTCATTATAAATGTTCATTGTCCATGCTTTACAGAAAGAGAACAGGACAATCTGGTCTGTCCTTCAATAGACTTCTGGGTGGCAAGAGACACTTCCCCACTGCCTGCATCCCGTGGTGCTGGGGCACTAGCTAGGGTGGGACAGAGCCCAGTGTAAGAAAGACAGTCTGCATTTTTAACAGCATGGATCCCCTGATAGAAATCTTGATTTGTTTCATCATGCCTTGACTAGCTCTCAACAAATGACATGCAAGAATCTCCTCAGCCCATGGAGATTGAAACTAGTAAGTGCAAGATCTGCAAGTTGGAGGGAGAAACACTCACTTGCGGTAGAGCTGTTGGAGGAGGAGATACTAGCTAAGGAAGAAAGAGCAAAAGAAGTGGAAACTGTTTAGATTTAAGCTAGCTAGAAAAACTACACTACAAAGCACTAAACACATCAAAGAACACATTTGATTAGGAAAGAAGTTGATTGATGTTTTATTATATAGCATTGCAACAGTAATCAAGATAAACTGTCTTCAGTTAATCATCCCTCTAACTAGGTTTCGCGTAGTTTGAACAATCTCATAAGTTAATGAAACAAGTTAAATGCAATTTAATGGATCTCTGAGCTTTCAGACTGCGTTGCTGGGCCATATTCTGCTTCTCTTGCAATGGCCAGTAACTCAAATCCCTGAGTTGTCCCACTGTTTCAACAGATCCCAGTGGGACTGCTTAGAAGTAAAATACCACTCAGTGTGAGTAAAGCTGGCAGAACTGGGCCCGCTATCAGCATTAACGCATTGCCAGCCCAGTCAATATTGCTGATAATTGTATTCTATAGAGCAACTAGCTAGTTAGTACCTGTTGGGCTTCTTTGGGCTGGAAAAATATCTGTCGTCCTTTCACTGGCCCAGCCTCAAAAATAATAAGCGAATTCCATGCTGGTGTCAAATGGACAAACTCTATTCCTTCCCCATGTTTCTGCTTTTCAGCA
This sequence comes from Aptenodytes patagonicus, assembly GCF_965638725.1. Lineage (NCBI taxonomy): Eukaryota > Metazoa > Chordata > Aves > Sphenisciformes > Spheniscidae > Aptenodytes > Aptenodytes patagonicus. The sequence continues at coordinate 5,864,948 of NC_134961.1, forward strand.
AGGAACTTGCCAGCATTGTTATTTTGCAGCATGGTGAAAATTAAAGGAGGGATCCAGTGAGTATGGTGCTGGAGGTGGCAGCGTCAGAGAAGCCCTCGCAGCAGCGAGCTTCCCACGGCTGCCGTCAGTACGTACGCTAGGCAGGAGGAGAGTCTGGATCCTGATCCTAGGTGGAGAAGACAGATGAGAAAGAATTGGATTATCCAGACAAACAGCACACGTGAGCTGCCAGGGCAGTAGAGTTGCTTTGGGATTCAGGTACCCCAGAGGATCGCACGTGTCGGGACAACACTTTTCTGCCTTTTGTGACATTGCCCACGCCTGCACCTTCAGGCACTGACCTGCACCCCCGTTATACATGTCACCTGGCTGTGAATAGTCAGCAGGACTGAGTCTTTCTTACTTTTACCAGCGTAAAGCAGGAGTAAATCTGTTTGAGTCATTAAAGCTACGAATGTAGCTCTGTCAGGATAGAGGACTTCAGATTTTAGGGCTTTTACAGTGATGCCTAGTCAGAAACACTATGTGCAGCTAAAATACGGAAGGCCGTATCCTTGCCTTGTGAAAAATATACAATGCATTGGCATTAACGGAATTACTCCAGCTTTCTGCAGAGCGGTTGAGGGGTGCTGCGTGCTCAGAAGGTGACGAGACATCTTAAGGTGCACCTTTTTGGACTTGAGAGCTCATGGGTTCCCCTCCAGATCCAGGGGCTGTAACGCCCTGTAGAGACACATCGCTACCTGTCTAGCCAGTAACTACTTGGGGTTTCTTGTGGACAGCAGCACGCCGGTATTGAATCTGGCCAGAATAAAGTGCTTGTCAGTGAAGACTTCTGCCTCGCCATCGGTTCCTAAGCCTTTCCTGACTCCAAACATTCACACCTTACCAGCTTCAGGTTGCAGGTTGATGTAGCCGCCAGGTGTTGGTCTCAGTGGCTCTGGCACGCCTGCGGGTGTTTTTTTAGGGACCTCACTGCTGGTGGTGGTGGAAGAGGGGCCGAGAAATGCTGGAGGGGCACCGGTCTTGCAAGCCAATGTTGTAGTCTTGGCTGTTGAGGAGACAACACTCTTTTGGGTGGAGACGGTGGAGTTGGGAATCAGGGTGGGCTTGTGGGGAAGGAGGTTCATCTCTGTGGCTGCAGTGGCAGTGGGTGCAGAGGTGGAGTTAGGGACAAGGGTGCTGGGAGTATTGTGGGTGCTCGGTGTGGCGGTGTTACGGGTGGCAGGAGCGGGGTGGGCGGTACCCCCAGGTGCCGGGGGGTTCATGGACACCAGTGGGGTGCTGGTGTTGCGGGTGGTAACAGCCGGGTTAGTAACAACACTGGTGGTGGTGGCCCTGCGTGTGAGAGCAGGGGGTGGGACGGAGCTGGGAGAGGTGGCACTGGGGTTGACAGCAGCAAAGATGGTGGTGAGGAGGGTGACAGCAGGGGGGGTGGCCTTGTTTGAGGTGGCAGACTGGTGGATGGAGCATGGGATGATGGACCCAGTGGTCGGAGCAGGTCGGGCGGTGGAGGTGGCAGCAGGACTCGCAGCAGCACTGGGGGCAGCGGTGTAAGCGTGTGGGGGAGTGCTGTTAAGGGGGGTTGGGCTGATAGTGCTTGGGGTGGGGGCCTTGTGGGGGCCGGTACTTGAATTAGTGGTAGGGTGGCTGCTAATGGCAGTAGGGGTGGGGACGGTGAGGAGGGTGGTGGGCGCGGGGACGGTGGCCGTGGGGGTGATACTGGCTGAGGCGGTCGGGTGAGGAGGGGTGGTCGTCCCCGCGGGGCCGGGGTCCCCCGTCCCCCCTTGCAGTCCAATTCCCAGGGTACAGTCCAGTTCCCGCTGGGACTGTCTCTTCACCCAGCGCATCACCGAGGTCTCATTTTCAGCTTCCTTCAGGTAAGGGAGGTTTTTCCCAAGCAAATTTTTCACATCCGTGACACTGAGTTTCTGCAATACACGTACAACATCATCCTTGTTCATCCTCGCAGCCAGCATCGCCACGAAGTGCTTTTCTAACGGGACTGCAGAGCAAGTAATAACTTCCAGAAGAAAATTTAAAAAGGTAAAAAAATAGAGACTCAGTGATCTGATGGGCCTGCGACCTCGAACCCCACCGCCCAGCACTCGACTAGCCCTGCCCTTCAGCGGGGAGAATTGCAGCAGCGTACCGGGGACGTACCTGCAGTTCATCAGGATTTAGGGCAAGAAAGGTGTCCATGTCCATGTCTATGGCAACCCCAGTTTTAGCCAAGTCTTTCAGGTCCTTTGCTGGAGCTCCACCTTAAAGAAAGCGTATGGGGCACCTGGACACGTGCAAACACTTCCAGTGCTGGGAGAGAGGGGTTTTGGAGACTGCTAGAGTGATAAACCCCTCTGGCCGAGGAAGAGCTATACAACCTCGGTCGCCGTGGGAAGGAGGGCGAAGGCTGAAACACCTACCCAGGTACGGCCAAATCCTGCAGTAATACGCCTCGGTGGTGCCAGCCTGGCCAGCAAAGGCCTCCTGGGCTTTTCTGTAGAGTTGGTCCTTCTTGGTTTGAGAGCAAGAAGAAATGTTTAATTGTCCAGCAGTCCTGGGGAGAGGGAGGGTCACAGGTTAGAGCCGGGGGCACAACCCAAAACCACAGCTAAAGCCCTTTTGTTGGCCAGGAGAGAGGGTGGTCTGTCCCTGCCCACGGTGCCGGTGGCTCAGGTGGGAGCTGGAAGCGGGACGCGGTCATCCCTCCACGCTGCCTGCGAGCGGGCAGAGAAGAAACGGAGGTGGGAGTCTGCCATCCCACCATCCGCTTCCCTCGTGGTCCCAGGGGCCTCACAGGACTGAAAAGCATCCCTAAAAAGTGGCTTACCTGATTGCTTCTGGAGATATTTGATTGATCTGCTCCTCCTGCAGATTACACAGGTTTCTCCCACCGACTTTCCGAAGCAAGGGCCCGGTCAAGGTGCCCCCCAGGGCCAGGTACCTGCTGAGCAGCTGCCGGACCTGGGAGAAACAGTTCACGCGGTTGCACGCAGGCAGGGAAGGAAGATGCTCCCGGTAGAAGTGTGTGTGCTGCAAAACCACCGTGCCGCCCTTGGGCAATGCCTTTGCCCCGAGCTGGGCTTGGGCACCGAGCGATCCCGGTTTGGGTTCACCAGCACCAGTGCCCCGCTGCTGCCGTGGGTTTACCTGGGGAGCCTCCCACTTGCCATCCGAGGGGTCGAGCAGGGCGGAGAGCGTGTCGCTGGATGTCACCAGCCACAGGCTGATCTCCTCTGCTGTGTACTGGCGGGACAGCGGCCCCAACAGCTTCAGCTGCTCCTCCGGGATCCCTGACGGGTAAATCTGTAGGGCCAGGCCAGCGGGGCAGAAAAGAGGGTCAGGGAAGGGAAAAGAAGGCAGAAACAGATCCACTCGGGCGCCTTCCTCCCTGTGGCCGGCGATGCCTGTTCCCGCAGCAGGTCTCGCCCATCCCGGAGCGTGCCTGTGCTAAGGGGGGGGGGGGGGGTGTCTGCACGGGGGCTCCTGCCCTGTGTCACCCATCACCTGCTCCAGCTTTTTTTTCATGACCCGGAGGTACTCCACGGTGAGCGGCTGTTCCAGCAGAGGCTCCAGGTTTGCTTTCAAAACCTCATTGCTTAGGCAGAGGTCGAACTGCTCGCTGGTGTCGTAGCCGATGAGTAAGAGGGGGTCAGAGACGGTGCTGGCCGTGATGGGCGCGGACAGGCAGCCTGCGGGCAGGGAGGGCACGTCAGGCAGACGGCGTTTCCTCCTTCCCGCCTGGCCCCGGTCCTGCCGCGGGCCCCAGAGCCCCTCAGAAGAGCCCCGGCGAATGAACAGGGAATTGCAATAACGCAGCTCAAGCCCATCCTGCCGGGCGGGACTGTGAATCAACCTCTCACCCCCTGGGTGCCCGACCCATGAAGGCGCCTTATTTGCTTTCATCCCTTAAAGTTATTCCTGAAGAACCTGCTGATGTTTCTGCAGGCCGCTTGTGCTTTGTCCTGTTAAAGGCAACTAAAAATGCTCCGGCAAAGTGAACCCTTTCTCACGTCACCCACACGAGCATCCTCTGGTCTTGCAGCATCCTCCTCTGGCGCTGCCCTTGCCCGGCTCCAGGAGTTTTCTCCCCAACCCCGGCTCCTTCCCAGCTGCTGCTGCCATATTGCAGCTCCCAGGTTAAGAGCAAACACCCCAGTGTGCTGTAAGGACATTTCCCCAGTCTCCCCAGTTACTTTACAGGGAATCCCACAGCTTTCTGCCTGGTCCTGTCCCCTTCCCTGGGGGAACATCCAGATGCCGACCAGCTGGGGGCATTTTTCCCCCCCAAGAGCTCTGAACTCGTCTGGACTGGCGGCGGCGAAGGGAAACACTCACAGTCTGCGCTCCGCTTCAGCCTGGGATGAGACGAAGCCGATGCTGCTGCAAAGGCCCTGAGGAGGGTCAGGGACTTCTCCCGCTGGGAACGTCCCTGGCTGCCGTACGCGGCCGCGATGCTCCTGCTGAAAGCCTCCCGCGCTGCCTGCCGGGGGGGCAGAGGGTGCTGGGTCCTGCAGCCTCAGGGCTGGCCTGGCTGATGGGCAACTCACCCCGAGGTCTCGAGGAGGGGACTTACCTTGGCCACCAAGCTCAGCGTGGTCTGGTTCAAAGACAGCACAAGTGGCCCCAAATTTTGCAGAGTCCATAAATCCCAGCTCGAAGGATCCCTGTGGCCGTCAGGAGAAGAACCAGCTCAGCATCTTCATGGGTATGCCATCCCTCCTGCTTGTCGCCCACCCCGTAAGAGCAGACAAAGGCTCCTTACCTGTACACTGTGTCCCCCTCGAGGAGCACAGCGTTGAGGGCATCCCGTTGGGCCCCCGTCAGCGCTGGGCAGAGCTTCAGGTTCTCCAGGATGCCAGGGTCCGAGGCCACGATGGTCTCTGGCTCCATGTCGCACACCAGCGTCCCGAGGCTGCCGAGCTGCTCGGGGTGCAGGCGGCTGCTCCTCACCCCCTGGGAGAGACGACCCAGCCCTCATACAAATGCTGGTGCGGGGTATGGGGGACCCTGGCCACCCCCCGGCTCGGCCCCCACTCACCAGGCAGGTCAGCGCCCTACGCAGCAGCCCCGTCCGCTGGGCTGAGCCCCTGGGCAGCAGGTCCAGGTTCCCACGGGAAGCTCGGGCGTAAAACGCTTTGCAGGTCCCACTGCGCACCTCAGCCGAGCTGCGGGGAGCAAGAGTCAGCGCGGCGGGGAGGAATGGGGCGAAGGGCTCCTCGTGTCTGGGCAGGAGATCTTTAATGTTGCTCTTTGTGGGCATGGGGAAAGTAGTTTTAAACTGTTGCTCCCTTCTGAGCAATGAGCTGCAGAGTTGGACAGAGCTGGGGGGTCTCCTCTTCCCTGGGGAGGATGTCTCGGAATGGGGGTTGCCCGACCCCATGCACCCCATGCCGTGGCCAGCATGGCCCCAGCCTCAGAGAGGAGTGGGGCGAGGAGAGGACCAGGGGGTCTGCAGGGCTGGAAATGCCCCATGCGGGTCTGAAGGTGCCCGCAGATGTGGGCAATTTTTGTAATACTCTTCTCCCACGCAGAGCTCCCGCGTGCCCCATGGCGTGATTCGGCACCAGAACCGCAGCTGCGTGCTGCCCTTGATACTCACCCGAAGAAGAGCAGCAGGTCTGGCGGGTACCTGCCAAAATCGTCCGTCAGGTTCTTGGCAGCGAGCAGCCTGGCCAGGCAGGACAGCTGGGCGGAGAGAGGCTTGTCTTGTCAATGCCAAGGCGGTGAGAGCCCCTTCGCCCCGGCACCCCCAGCTCCCCGTGCCCCGTCGGGCTCCGTGGGGTTTGCAGCCCCCACTCCTGCCCCTGCCCACCTGGGCACTGCTCAGCTCCACTGTTTTGTTTTGCAATCCCTGGGCAAACGCGAGGATGTCGGCAGCAGGCAGGTCGCTGGCTGGGATGCACTGGAAACCTTGCAGGACCGAGGCCGAGAGCCTGCGTTGCGGAGGCACAGTTGCATTTCACCATCCACCTGAGCTCTCCAACACCTCACAGAGGATGAACCCGCTCGTTCCCTTCGGAAATCCCCCTTCACCCTGACCATGGCTGCGTGGGGTAAGTGGGAATAACATGGGGTGTCATGAAAATGTCCCTTAATGCCAGTGCCGGGGTGGTGCTGAAGGGGATGCCCTGCAGGCATGAGGGTGCCCATCCCCACGTGCCGGGGTGGTGGCAGAGGTGCCCACCATACCCCAGGCTTTGGGTGAGGAAGAAACCAGCAGAGCCTGGATTTCGCCTTGGGGGAGGCTCCCGTTGCATCTGCGTCAGCCTCGTAAAGGAAAGGAAATTCTTGGTGTGTTTGTGCTACAACAAAAGCCGATGCAGCTGAAATCCCACCCTCGGTGCCAGCACCAGAACCGGCTGCGCAAGGCTCTAGACCCTCTCCAGCCCAAGTGACCTGACACAGCAGCCGTGACACGGATGTGGGGAGAAATGCAACATCCACCCACGCCGGCCCCACTGCCTGCGCCCCCTGAGACGCCCCCGCTTGTCAGAGACCCCGGCTGGGGCCGGTACTTACTCAGCATGTTGCTCGGTGGCGGACAGGACGGCTCCGACGATCAGGGCAGCCTGGGGAGGAGGACGGGGGGACGCTCAGCCCCAGCAAGGAACGGGAAGAAGGGCTTTTAAACGCAGGGACCGAGGGGGGAATGGGATCTGACCTGGCCGGTGCGCCCAGACCGGCCCACAAGCTGTAGGCAGCTGAGAACTGCCGCAGCCCCGAGGCTGCCCTGGGTTACGTGTGGGGGCAAAAGCCACCGCAGCCGCTCTCAGGAGTGGGGACCCTTCAACAGCGGGGCTGTCCCTGCTTCCCCGGAGCTGGGGGGGCTGGGTGCCCATCAGGTTTAGGGTCCCAGCCCTCGGTTTGGGAGCAGGGCAGGGAGGCTGCCAGGCAGCAGGTAAGTGAGGGACGGGATGGGACAGGGACAGGCCACAGGCTGCACAGGGGGCCAGTGGGGAGGCGATGGCTTTGCCTCCCTGGAGCCGAGGACTGGGGGAACCGCGGCGGCTCTGCCGCTCCTGGCACCAGCTGCGAGGTTTTGGCAAAGCCCTGGCGTATTCAGAGCCACTGGAGCAGCCGGTGGTGACTCACCGCTGCTGCTTTCAAGAGGTCTGCGGAGAAACCTGCAACGAAGCGGGAGCGGGTTATAAAACATCCATGACCGTACGTACAGACGGTCGGGGCATGTTCTAAAGCAGCTCCAGGTTTAAAGTCTGGGAAGGGCCTTTTCTTTGTCAATTTAATAATGTTTAGTAAATGCTGGCAAACACTATGCAGAGAGCAGCCCCCCGTACTGCCCTGCAGCCTGCGCCAGCCCGGGCAACCCAGGGTGCCTCAGGGTGGGTTTAGAAGACAAAAAGTGATAAATCTGCCCCTGGAAATCTGTCTGTGCGGATTTCTAATGCGGTGCCGGCTGCAGCTGGGAAAAACTCCCACTGCCTGCGGGTGCTGAAGGGGGCACAAAGCAGAGCGCAGGGAGTGCCAAAGCCAAGTGGGTTGGGAATGAAAAGCAGCGCGGGCTGGAGCATCCCCAGTGCCGGAGGGTGGAAGGGGGTGCTGGGATGGGGTCAGCTTTAGGGGGACAAGATGTAACTCACGGAAAGAGAGAGCGATGGCTGCCCGGGCCGGGGCTGCCCGCACCATGCTGCCTGTGCCGGGGCTTCGTCCTTGGCGCGGGTCAGGTGAGCACAGAGCGCAAACGGGGAGCCGCGTCCCACGCGCTGGGACGGTGCTGGCTGCCGGCTGGGCTGGGGAAGGTGCCGGGGGGGTCCTGCAGCCGATTCTTTCATCCGATGCTGGGGCTGGAGCCGTGGGAGTACGGCGGCTCAGCGTGCCCACCCGTGCTCTGTGAGTGCCTGCACAAACCCCCCGCAACCAAGGCAGGCGTTTTAAATCCTATATATCAGAAAACAGAATTTCATTCTCCATCCATTATTCAAAGAAACTCCACAATAAATTGTCCTCTCGGACACCCAGAGCCCCGCTCCCGCCTGTGCCCTGCAGGGCCAGGGTCCCCCTCCATCCCCCGGCTCCACATGGGACCACACCAGCACAGACTGGGAGAAAACCAGTGTAACCCAGTGGCGGAGCACCAGCAGGCGTTGCCCTCCCCCTGTACCCGACTCCACACCCCTCAGCTAGAAACCCCCAATGGAAAATAAATCCCCACTCTAGAAGTGCCGTCGATGGGCTGCTCAGCGCTGCCCAGAGCAATTAGCTTATTGCCCTTCGAACTAGATGTGAGTAATTTTTCCGCTAAGCCTCATCATGTTCCCTAAATCCCACCGGTGGCCTTGCCAAGTCGCTCTCCGTCCGGGGGGACTTGGCTCGGCGACGAGGATTCGGCGCTGCTCAGCCGGGGAAGGTGCTCACCCACCTGCGGTGGCCGGGGATGGGCAGCGCCAGGGACGGCTCAGCACTTATCTGCTGCGGGGTGGGGATGTTGCTCTGAAAACGGGGTGTGACGGGGCAGTTTCTCAACAGTGTTTTGTAAAGCTGCTTTCTCTCCTGGTCTGGGTTTTTTTTCCTTTGTTAAGGGTCACTTTGAACTTTGGGGCAAATGAGTTAAATCCTCTGGTTTGGTAATTTCTGTGCTGAGGGAGACAAAGGTCCTCCCAGTTAGTGAAAAACCTTTGAGCTATTCGGGGGTATATTTTATAGGGCAACTGGAGTGCGGAACAGACGAGTCCTTGGTGATGGGCTCAGCACCCCTCAGGGAGGTGCTTCCCTCGTGCCCGTCCTTTTTGCCTTGGCCATGGACAATCCCATTCCCCTTTTTACAGCTTTCTCCCTGCCATTTCTGATCACGCACTGAAATGCCGTCCAGCACGTGCCATGAAGAAGGAGACCAAAAAGAAAGGAAGCAAAGCTTTTCCGAGGCTGTGTGATGAAAACCCAGAGGAGCCCGATGCTGTGCAGCAGCGAACGTTATCTGAGCATTTATCCCAGGAGAAGGGAAGGGCGAGAGCAGTTGGCAGCGGTCGGCTGGGCTGGCCGCCTCACCCGCTCGGCCGGGTTTGGGGGCATCAGCCTTCGCAAAGGGTCCCTGGACCTGCGGCGCTGAGCAGGGTTAGCCATCCCCCGGTGCTGCCGGCTGGTGTCCCCGTCCCCCACCAAGCAACCGGTCCTGCAGCACCAGGGCTTGGTCAACGCCCGCGGGTGTTTCTGGTTTCTGTTTTGGAAGGGTTTGCTATTAAAATAGTTCTTGTTGGAGTGGTAAAATTACAGAAACCTGTTTGCTACGAGGCTGCTGGTGGGACACGGCCCCTGCCGCGGGCTTGCCGGCCAGAGGGGGCTGGAGCGGGAGGGCAGGGGCACATCAGGGCCCGTTTGCGGGTCACCGCATCCACCATGTTCCCATGGAGCTTAAAACTGGCCCTGAAACAACCTCAGGAGGAACAGGCACAGGAGCATCCACCCCAAACCTGAACGTGCCGGGAAACATCTGCCCAAGCCCTGTCCCCCGGGGGCTTGGCGGGTCGGTGGTGGACTCTGACTGCATCTCCCCATGCTGGGCGGGCTGGAAATGCTCCCTCCTCTTACCCAGCTGCTTCTCTGCCCTTGCCAGGTTTATAACCTTAAAAATCTCACAACCTGAAGACTGCAAATAATTCCTTTGGGTCTTCACTCACTTTTCCAGCTGCTCCAACCTGAGGAATGACCGTTCATGTACAAGAGTTATATAGAAATCACACGTGGCGGCAGCTTTCCCTGTGCACCCCTTAAACACTGGCAGCCCTGGGGCTGCTCCCCCATTTCCCTGCCAGGGAGTGCTGCGGTGTTTCCAAATGAGGAGTTTTTCTTCCACCTCTGCTATTTGGTTCAGGACAATCCCAGCCGCTGGTGTTGGCCGGTGTGGGCAGCGGGTAGGGATGGGCAGGGACGGGCAGGGGAAGAGCTGGGGCAGCAGCATCTGCTCCAGCCACCCCGGGCATCCTCGGTCATCTGTGTCAGAGTTACTAAATCCAGGAGGGCTTTCAGGTAGACAATCCCGGTGGTTTCGGCCAGGGGGATTTGAGCAGGGTGAGGATGAGCGCCGGTGCTCACACAACAGGTTGGCCGGGTTGGAGCCCTGGGGCCGGTCCCGCTGTGCCGGTCCGGGCTCATTCCTGGAAGCCCCCAGCACCGCACCCGCCATGCTGCAGCAATGCGCTGGCCTGCGCGGCGCGGCGGGGATTGAGAGACCAGAGGGTGAACGGCAGGGTATAGAGGTAATGGTTTACTACGGTAATGTGCAACAAGAAATAAGGGTTATTGCAAGCTGTACAGAATGTCACACAACACACACCCGATCACAACCCCCCGGTCCGAATGCACAAGTGGATTCACAGACGATGCAGCAAAAGGCCCCGCAGCAGCGACGGCAGAGAGGAGGGAGCAGGACTGCATGTGGCACGAGAGGGGAGCCGGGGAAGGGCGCCTGGAGAACACCTCTCTGCGGGGTAAGGAAAATATATATTTATGTCCGGTTCGTGCAATGTCAGGTAAAAGTGCAACGCACAAAGGCTGATGGGTGGTGCAGGGGCTCCTCAACGCAGACGGCGGGGCGAGCACTGGGCGCCCAGCCCAGCACTGATGGTCCATCAGCATCCCCCTGTGTGCGGGCACCAGCGTGTCCCCACGTACCACTGCCAGCGACCGCCGGCCCTGCGGCCGAGGGCAGCCTCGTCCCAGACGTGCGGCTGCAGGACGTGTCCCCCATCGTGCACAGGAGCCCGTGGGAAGGGAAGGCTGCGTCCCGCCTCTGATGGTGCAAATCTCACCTGTAATTTTTTCAGGACCTCCTGTGCACGTCACCCACGTTCGTTCTTTGGCAAACAGGTTCATGGTCTTCATTTACAGCTTCTGGACCCGCCTGTGGCTGCCTCTCCCCTCCCCGGCCTCTCCTGGGAGATGGGATGGGCAGGGATGGGGCCTGGGAAGAAGGAGACAGATCTTCTGCTCCTCCAAACCCCCCCCCCCCGCCCTGAGCCCTCTGCCACCAGCTCATGAGCCCACGGTCCCCGCTTGGTGCCCAGGGCTGGCGCCTGCAGAGCCGTGAGCTGTGCACCAGTCACCATCCTGCAGCAGACGGCAGCACTTTGTCCCAGGCCATGAAAGCAAGGTGACGGCCACCTCCTCCCCGGCCACATGGGCAGCATGGTGAGCTTGCACCCACCAGCACTGGGGGATGCCAGGGACGGGCGATGCAAAACCCTGCGGGGTTTCAGTGACCCCCGCACGGTGTGTTCACCCGCGAGGAGAGGGCTGTGCCATTTTATTTCCTCTCGGGGTAGGAATATGAGTTATGTGAAACCACTGTCAGGTGCATTTCAAATGGGACAGGGCTTGTGGGGTGATGACAACTCTGGGCACGTGCTGATGTGGCGGCTCGGTGCCGAATACTGCGGGGATCAGTGCTCTGTATGCACGGGGCTCCAGCCACCCCTGTCCCTCCCCAGCCCACGCCAGCTGCCCTGCTCTCTCCATTTTCTAAATGTCCTCTACGGGCTGCAGAGGACAAGCTGGGTGGGAAGGAAAGAGTGAAGCGGCACGCCGCCGGCCGGCAAAGCAAGGGCATTTCCAGAGAAACTCCTCTCCGCATCTTGCAAAGCTGAGCGCCAGCGTGAGAGACGAGCTCCTTCCCACTCTTCGCATCAGTCCTCAGCCTTTCTTTCAGCTTCAACCATTTCCTCGGCTGCTCTCGCTGCTCCAGAGCCCTCCCAAACTGCCCACCCGAAGGCCCTGCCTGCTGCACCCCCCGGCGCCGACACCCCCGCAGCAACCTGCCAGCGAGGATCCACGCGATGGGACAAAAACCGATTCCCCCTCGTTTGGGTAAAGCAGAAAGGGGCTCGTGTCTTCTGACCCATCTCAGCAGGGATTACATCCACACCCAGGATAAAAGCGGGTGCTAGGAAAAGGCAACGCTAGGAGAAAGAATAGTAAGATCTATTAAAAAAGCTTTGGGCTGCTGGCTATTCTGACCACAGAAGTACTAAAAATACATGCATTTCCGAGACCACTGGTATTTCAGAACTGCTAAAAGACTAGATTCTTCTCATAGAAATTTGAAAAAAGTTTAAAATCCATTCGTATCCACTCACTCACCTCCAACAAACCTTTAAAAAAAAAAAAAACCAACACACGTGGGCTGAGGCAGGAAGGAAAGCGCGAGGGCAGGGACGGGCAGGCAGCACATCCTCGGTGGCAGGCAGGGACCTCTCCTGCGCCCGTCGCACAGCCCAGCTCCGCGGGCAAAACACCCGGGGCCGCCCCGGGACTAGGAGGGCTGTCGGTGCCCCCGAGCTGCACTTCAGCCTCCTGATCTCCCACCTCCCACACAACGCGTGTGCCAGTGAGCACAGCAGGCTGGAGCGAAGGGAACTGGGGACACGGGCACGGAAGCTGCACCCGGCACGTTCTCCTCTCCCTTTGCTGGGCTGCGTTTTAGCATCCTAGCACTGAGGGTCTGCGGATACGTCCATCGTGCTCGTGGCAAAGGCAGTGTCTGTGCTGTCCCGGCTGTGCCTGAGCCCCGGGACAGGGACGTAAAGCTTTAGGGTCACTCTAAGCTGGTACGTGACACACTGACTCTGCTGCTGAGGCCCAGAATTAGGAAAGGGGCATCCAGTGCCCAGATGGATGATGTGTACATTAAAAAATAAACCCATCCTAATCACTGCTAAAATCTGTCTAATCCCAGCCCCAGAAGTGAGGGAAGCCGCGGCATACAGAATGTGCAGATGTGGAGTCAGCGCTGGGCTCTGTGGAGACCCACTGGGACGAAAATGGAGCATTGGGCTGGAAATGCAGACGTGGCTTGTGCTCACTCCAAAGCCCACTCGGCCAACCACTGCTCGCACCGGGCTCGCTGCTCCTCCGTCTCCGGGCTCTTGCCTTCGCTCAGTGCCTCCTCTCCTCCGCCACCAAGCACGGCTTCCTGGCTCTCCTCCTCTTCCCCCTTCTGCATCATCTTGTCCTTCAGCTCTTGGATGGTCTCATCCAGCCGGTGAGTGACCTGGTGGGGCACCCAGTTGCTGTCCATTGTGGTGACGAAGGGGTCGGGTGCGCAGACCTCGATGAGCTCGTTGCCGGTGGGGATGCGCAGGTAGTAGGCGTGGAGCATCATCCTATAGGGACTGCTGTCCTTCTTGTGGCTGTAGGTGAAGTCCCCCACGATGGGGTGGCCAATGGCGCTGCAGTGAACCCGGAGCTGATGAGTCCGCCCTAGGGGGAAAGCGGGAGCGGAGGAATCAGGGACACAGGTTATCCCCGAATCCCTCCTCGAGGGCACAGTGGTGCGAGGTGACAACGCACCAAACGGCGTTTGTCCCCCCAGTCTGAGAACCCGAGTCCTCCGCGAGCCGAGTGCGGCGCTCAGCTCCGCTCAGCCCTTTCTAGGCTTTGTTTTTTACTATGCCACCACGCTGCAACCAAGGCCCGGGGCTGCAAGCGCAGGTCCCGCTGCAGCACCTCTGCTGCCTCTGTCTGTCCAGCCTCAGCAGCCCCCGTGCCCGCGCCGCCCCGGCCCCGAGCTCCCACCTGTCAGCGGCTGCAGCAGCACTTTGGTTACGGGGTCTCCGCTGTAGGACCCGTGCTCGAGCACGATCAGCTCCGACTGGCAAGGCTTGGGATTTTCACAGCCTGCAACAAGATCCGGAGGGGGGGGTCAGCTCCCCGCAGCGTGGCCCAGGTGGTCCGGGCAGCGCAGGCAGGGCACGGGAGCTGCTCACCCTCCGTCCCATCGATGCACATCATGTGGGTCATGCCCTCGGTGGTGTTCTTCCCTATGGCGTAGCGGATCGTCATTCGGCTCTGGCTGACGTGGCCCCTGACCTGCAGGGCAGAAAGCCAGTTTGCAAACCGAGCCCCGGCGCTCGTTCCTCACCAACGCCGGGATGACGAGAAGCAGAGGCCGAGCTGCAACGTTGGAAACTCAGAAGATACGTCCAGAAGCAGGACCTGGCGGGGTGGGCTTACCAGGGCGAGATAGGCTTTGGTCACCAGACGGTCTTTAAAACACTTGTAGGCGCTTCCCGCCGCCGCTTTGTTGAGCGCAACGCACAGGGCCCCGCTGGTGGAGAAGTCGAGCTGGTGGCAGAACCTGGGGGGCAGATGGGAGGCGGAGGAGCATCCCCGGGCACTCGGGCAGCGTGGCCCAGCCACGGACGGCTCGGAGGCAGGGCAGAGCCCGGTTCGGTCCCTGGCCGCTCACCTGAAGCCGTAGTAGGTGTCGGGGTCGGCCAGCTCGGGGAAGCGGTACTTGAGCTGGCTCTGCAGGGTCAGCGTCTCGTACCACATCTTGCTGTCGATGCGGATGTCCCAGTGCTTGTTGACCACGATGAAGTCGGAGCTCTGGTACAGGATGGACAGGTTGTCGATGGTGCCCGGCTCCATGGCCAGCGCCCTGCGGGGAGCGCGAGGGGGAATCGGGGTGAGCGGGGTGGGAAGAGCCTCCAGCCGCAGCCTGCGCGCCCCGGGGACGGGCACAGCAGCCCAGGGGAGCGAAGGGACCCAGCGAGAGCAGGCAGGGAGCAGGGCCCAGGGGTGGGGTACCCCCAGTGGGACTGGAGATGTACCGGTGCTGCAGCGGTCCCGGTGTCATACCGCACGGGTCCCAGAGCGACACCGATGTCACACTGTACAGGTTCCCCCAGCTTTACCGGTGTCACATTGTGCAGGTCCCACGGCGGTACCGGTGCCGCGGCTGCGCCGGTGCTACAGCAGCACGGCAGCCACAGCCGTACCAGGGCCACGCTGTGCAGGTCCTGCAGCCCTCCCGGTGTCACACCGCACAGCTCTGCCACCGCCCCGGCGTCACGCGGGGAGGCCCCATCCCCGTCCCGCTTTCACGCGCGGAGGCCCCGCAGCCGCACGGTGCCGGGCCGATCCAGTCCGACGGTGGGGCTCGGCCTCACCCCGCTCCCGCCGCCCCCCCCCAGCCCCGGTCCCACCGCCCCTCCCCGCTGCCAGCCGGGGCCGGGCCGCGATCTCGGCGCCCCGCAGGGGACACGCACGGCGGAGCGGCCACGGGACGCGGCGGAGGGGACGGCGCCACCCCCGCCCCGTCCCCCGTCCCCCCCCCCGGGCCGACCTGCAGCGCCGTCCCCGGGCCGGGCCGGGCCGGGCGGCGAGCGGCTACATTGTATCCACCGGAGGCGCCGGGCCCGGGGCCGCGCGTCGCGTCCAATCAGCGCCGCCGCCGCCGCGTCCAGCCGCGCGTCGCGTCCAATCAGCGCCGCCGCCTCTTCCGGCCGGCGCGCCGCCTCCAATCAGCGGCGGCTCCGCTAAGTGCGCGGCGGCCGGAAACGCGGTGCGGGCGGGCGCGGGGCGCGGTGCCGGCGCGGCCCATGGCGGGTCCCATGGCGGGCCCCGAGGAGGGCCCCGAGGAGGGCTCCGACGAGGACTTCTGCCAGCGGTTCGCGGCCGAGCTGGAGGTGCTGGCCGAGCTGGGAGGTGGGCGCCGTGTCACGGTACCGGGGGCGGTGGACGGACGGACGGAGGGAGGGAGCGGGCGGGCGGGCAGGACCGGGCTTTGCGCGGCCGGCCGCGGAGCCGCGTGTGCCCGCCCCATCGTGGGTCCCCCCCGGTGAGCGTCGCCGTCGTGTAACACCTCTTGCAGATGACCCATCCCCGCCCGCTGGCCCCAAAATCTCCCAGTTTCGGGGCCGGAGGCAGCCGCCGGAGGAGCCCGACCCCCCCGGGGACCCCGTCGGGGGCAGCGGCCCGGGGGGCACCAACCCCAGGAAGAGGGACCGGGGCTGTGTCCCACCCGGCTCCCCGCCACAGTCCCCAGCAGGTTTGGCTCAAGCCGGGTTTGTTGGAGGTCTTGCAGCCCCAATGGGTCGCCCGGTGCTGCCGACCCCTCTCCCCGCCTCGGCCCCGAGCGGTGCGGGGTGCTGCCCTTCGGTCAACGATGCTTCTCCTCTTCTTCCTCCTGCCCTGGCGTCTCGCGCAGCCCCGAAGCCAAAGCGACAGCGCCTGGAAGCTGTTAAGAAGCTCAATTTTGGTGCGGATGATGAGTTGGCTCCTGATGTCCTCTGGGATGCTGGCACGTTTGCGCCCGGCCCAGAGGCACCTTCTCCCCAGACTGCCAGGTTTGACCACCTTGAACCTCACTTTTAGCCGGGGCGAGGGAAAGGGCCCTTGAACCCCACCTTGAACCAACCTTCGGTGGGGTTCAAGGGCCCTTTCCCTCGCCCCTGCTAAAGGAACCTGGTGTTCTCCAGCTCGGACCACCTGGAGATGAGTGGCATGGCCCCGCTGCAGACCACGCCGCCCTCCGAGAAGAAGCGGGTCCTCAAGCGGCCACCGATCCTGGAGGACTACATCAACGTGACATCCACCGAGGGCACCAGGGTCTTCATGGTTGTGAGGGATGATCCCTCCAGGACGGGGGTGGAGGTAAGGAGGGATCTGAAGGCCTGGCTTGCTTCTTTGTGACCTCCATCCAGTTCAGGAGGCGATCTTTGATGAAGCACGAAATGTTTGTGCTGAGCATCGGTGTGAACGTCGGTGTGTGTCCTCTGCTCCTCGCAGCTCCCCGATTCCCTGGGCTGGAACGCACGCAGGCCGCTCCACTTGCTGGGGGTGCCTTTCTCCTACCTGAAGGAACAAGTAGATGAAGAGGTATCGCATCTTATACCAACCTTCCCGTCTTCCCCTGCCACCCCTGGATAACCGCAGTGTTGGCTCCCGAATCCCCGCTCCCCCCAGCCGTGGGTTAGCAGGGCGTCTCTGAGCCCCCCTTCTCGCCCTCTTTGTGCTCAAGCGTCGAAGGCGTGTTCTGGAGGCGTCGCAGCAGCTGACGGAGATAATAAACAGGTGAGATGTTGGGACGAAATCCCACTCCTATCCCTGCCACGCTGTCGGACACGGCTCCCGAGATGCTCTGGTGGGGTCCAAGTTTTGGGGACCTGCGAGCAGAGGAGCCTCTTCACCCTCAGCATCCCCAGCTTGGAAAGTTGGGGTGTGATTCCCAGCCCTGCCCTGACTCCCTGGGTGGTTTGGGGCAAGTTAATTCTTTCTTGCAGTTGCCTCGAGAGCGAAACCAGCGCCGAGAGCCCGGAGCCCAGCGGGGAAGCGGAGCCGGCAGACGAGGAGGAGTCTGCGCTGCATTGCCTCTGGGTGGACAAGTTTACTCCCCGGCGCTACATGGAGCTGCTCAGCGATGATGTGAGGTTCTAGCATAAGTGGGGGGTTGGGGTTCAGGTGGGCTTGCCACTTTTATAACCCTCCTTAATGCTGTGGGATCGTGGTTTTACGGTGCTGCCTTTGCTCGTGGGGCTTTCGGAAGCGCTGGCTGGGGGGCTCTGTCCGTGCTAGCCCTGCCCGGGGGCAGTCCTGCTGCAGAGAGCTCGGGGTGGGGGTTTTTCAGCTGTAGGCTGTGGACCTTCCGACAAAAGAGACTATGAAAGATGACCAAAATAAGACAAAAAAGATTGGGTGGACTTTAGCCAGGAATGGTTGGCAATTTCGATTTTTTTGGAATATTAGAAGTTTTGTAGGGAATCGGAAATTACAGAAGAGGCTGAAAAGCGCTGGGCTGAGCCGAGACAGACGAGGGACAGCAGGGATGGGGCTGATGTGACTTGTCCCCAGTTTCCCCACGGGATGGTGGCCGAGTTGGGAAGGGAAGCCGCGTTCCCAGGCTGTCCCACAGAGATGCCGGGTGGAAACCTGGGCAGCCTCTCCCATGGCGGGAGGCGACCTGCCGTGTGCTCGAGGTCTGTCTGGGCAGACACGCTCCGCGTTGCCCCCCTGGGCTTGGCTCCTTCCTCTGCACGCCACGCTGGTTTTTAAGCCATGAAGGAGAGGCCTTTCTCTGTCCTCGGCCAGATCCTTCTGAGGTTCAACAGGGTTTGCTTGCTTTCTTGCCCGACACGCAGTACACGAACCGCTGCCTTCTGAAGTGGCTCAAGCTCTGGGACACGGTGGTGTTCGGGAAGGAGAAGGCTGTGAAGAAGGCCAAGCCCAGCGCTGAGGCTCATCCTCCATCCAACCAGCCCAAGGAGCAGCAGAATAAATGGAAAACGAAGGTCCAGCTCACAGAGGAGATTCTGGAGGCTGAGCTGGACCAGCACAAGAGACCCAAATACAAGGTGAGCAGGACAGGAGGCCGCTGTGGTGGGTCTCCTCTCCTATCCCTCTCATCCCACCGCTTGGTGAGGAGCAGGGTCTTCCAGTACAGATCTAGCAGAAATTGGATTCCTTGTTTCTCAGTAGCAATTATGGGGTTTTCTCATTTCTTTTTTTGTTTTGGCTCAAGTAATGTGATAACAAGGGGAGGGGAACAGGCTTTCTCCAGCCAAATTAAATGGGCTGGTTGAAGACAGACGTACCCTTTTTAGCAGAGGCTGGTCTTGACTTTATTTGTTCGGGGCAGACGTGCCGTGCCTTTGAGCAAGAGTTTCTGCATCTGGAAAAGAGCAATGGTGCTCAAATGCTAAAGGGAGCAGAGATAACACACCCAGGCCAGCTAACCAGCTTCAACCTGTCCAGTGAGAGGATATGAAAAAGGGGAAACAAACCCAGATACTAACAGCTGTGCTTCTCAGGAGTGTAATTCTGGAAGGGATTTTGTTCAGCCTTTTCTATTTATTGCCCTGCAAACTTAAATGTGTGCATGAGAGACACTGCCGGGATGACTCCGTCACCTCTGAGAGTTTCTGTTATATTCTCTTTCTTCCAGTGACTTTCTCTTTTCTCAGAGGGTTTCTCCCACAGGTTGAAGCAGACTGGTTTGCAGGCTGCAGAGCCTCGTCCCCGCGCGTGGCGGCCTTGGTCGGTGCCGGAGGAAGCCCTGCCTCGCTGCCTGCCGGGCTGACGTTACCTCTCTGCCGCAGGTAGCCCTGCTCTGTGGCCCGCCGGGCTTGGGAAAGACCACGCTGGCCCACGTCATCGCGAAGCACGCGGGATACAACGCCGTCGAGATGAACGCCAGGTGAGTCTGCGCCGACTGCCCAGCCCTGCCCTGCCCCAGAAGGTGCCGGAGGTGGTGCCGTGCCGGAGGTGGTGCCGTGCCGGAGGTGGTGCCGAGCTGCAGCAGCCTGGCACCGGCTTGTCTTGGCAGTGATGACCGCAGCCCCGAAGTTTTCAAAACCCGCATCGAAGCTGCCACCCAGATGAAGTCTGTGCTGGGTGCCAACGAGAAGCCCAACTGCCTGATCATCGATGAGATAGACGGCGCGCCCGCAGTAAGCCCAGCCTGGGTCTGGCCACCTTTTGCATTAACCGCTTAATTATTGCCCTCTTAGTGGATCATCCCCGGCTCCGTTTTAGGAGTCATTCCTTGCCTCTGAACAGCAAGAATTCATCCCTTCTGTCCTTGATTTATCCCCCCCTCCTCCCCCCAAGGCATCTATCAACGTGCTGCTAAACATCATCCACCGTAAGGATGGGGAGGGCGAGGCAGCGGCCGGCGCGGGCCGGAGGAGGCGGCGCGAGGGCGGGCTGCTGCTAAGGCCCATCATCTGCATCTGCAACGACCAGTTAGTATCACCTGCGTGTCTGGGGAGGGATGGGGAGCTGAGACCCCTGCCACAAGCGAGGAGGCGGCTGCTGTTGCCTCTAGCCAAAGCCTTCCTGTGCCGAGTTCTCTGCTGTCAGACCTGTGGCTTAGAAGTACCTTATGAAAAGCAAAACTACAACATGCTCAGCTTTCCTGAAACCCCCCAGTTTTTGTATCTGCTGGGGTGACTTGTAGCTAGGTGTGAGTGTACGGTCGCGATTGTGCATGCCC
Source organism: Aptenodytes patagonicus (assembly GCF_965638725.1). NCBI lineage: Eukaryota > Metazoa > Chordata > Aves > Sphenisciformes > Spheniscidae > Aptenodytes > Aptenodytes patagonicus. The sequence continues at coordinate 5,884,674 of NC_134961.1, forward strand.
AAGCGTGCAGTGGTGTACAGGCAGCTGCTAAATAACCTGTCTCTCTTTGAGCGGAGCATTAATAGCTGGATTTCTTCCTTTGCTAGGGTCGCTCAGAGACCCCTGTGCTTCCCTTTGCCAGGTACGTTCCTGCCCTCCGGCCGCTGCGGCAGCAATCGTTCCTGCTAAACTTCCCTCGGACAGCGCCGTCCCGGCTCGCCCAGCGGCTCTGCGAGGTGCGGCGTGGCTGAGGGCTCCTCTCGTTGTGTTTCCCCCCGCCTCCCCGACCGGCAGGCCCTCCCTGCTGACCCCCCTCTCCTGCAGATCGCCCTGCGGCAGGGCATGCGGGCGGACACGGGCGCGCTGCTGGCGCTGTGCGAGAAGACGGAGAACGACATCCGCTCCTGCATAAACACCCTGCAGGTACTGGTGTCGCCGGGAGGTCTCTGGGGGACACGGACTTGCTGCGGCTCTTGTCTTGATCTGGGCTCGGATGGGGATGGAGGGGAAAAAACACTGTGTCCCAGGCAGATCCCTAAAATGTCCACCCTGTCCCCTGTGTTATTTTTAACCTTGATTCCCCTACAAAGCGAGGAATAGCGAGGTGCCTCTGTCTCTGGCTTTCCTCAGCACCAGCTAGCCGTTGCGGGCATCCCCTCCCTCCCGGCGGTGCCCGTCCTCCCCAGCCCCTCGCTTGTGTTGCAGTTCCTGCACGGCCGAGGCCAGAAGGAACTGAGCGTGCAGATGGTGCAGACGATGAAGATCGGCTTGAAGGACCAAAACAAGGGGCTCTTCTCCATCTGGCAAGATATCTTCCAGCTCCCAAGGGTCCAAAGGTAAAAGGGGGGGGGGGGATTTATTAGGTCTGCTGTCTGCTTGGGGCACACTGCTTCGTGGTATCCCCTGACCTGCTTGCAAGACCTGCGGTGGAGAAACCTTTCAGGTCCTGGAGAGCTGTTTTGCCCTGTAGCAGACCCGGCTTCGTTTCAGCAGATCTGTGTGTCCAGATGCTCTTTGGCCGCCCTCTTTAGTGCCCAATAATTTGGCATCGGTATTGCCTTCAGTCCAGTTTGCAAGGGTCCAAATATTCCTCGCTGGTCCCTTTAGCGTCGGGGCACCCTGAGCTCTTCTGTTTGGGCTCCCCCTAGGCACAGGATAGGGATGGACCCCGCTTTGCCAACCCAGCTCCTGGTGGGCGATGAGGACCTGTCGCACCTCAGGGGGACGGCTGGCTTCAACGCGTCCTCCCACCGCTTCCACCACATCCTGCACCTCGCCATCTCCTCGGGGGAGCAGGAGAAGCTCGCGCAGGTAGAGCAGCCAAGGGGGAGAGCCGGGCACCTTCCTCTGCTGTGTTGTGCTGAAGCTGAGCTCAGTGGGATGCTCGAAGTCCCAGCAGCATGCTCTGATGGGACTGTCTGCCCAGCCTCGAGCCGTCTGTGATCGGCATCCACTTCCAGGGTCTGTACGACAATTTCCTGAACATGAAGCTGCGGGACTCCAGTTTCGGCTCGGTGTGTTTGGCCCTGGAGTGGCTGGGCTTCTCCGACCTGCTGAGCCGCGCTGTCCTGCACGGGCAGAGCTTCCATCTGATGCGATACGTGCCTTTCCTGCCCGTGGCTTTCCACCTGCTCTTCGCGGCCACCAGCATCCCCCGGCTCGCTTATCCCAGCAGCCAGCACGAGGCAAGTACCGGGCAGGGCATGGCAGCAGCGTGACTCCAGCTCTGTCACCTGCGGGGACGTCCGTGGTTGCAGTCGTGGCTGAGCCGTCCCTGCCCTCTCCACCCAGGCCCTGGCCAAGCTGAACCACATGCAGAACCTCGTCATGTCCATGGTGTCGGGGATAACGCCCAGCGCCCGCAGCCGCGCGGGGCAGCAGTCTCTTGTCTTGGAGGTCCTCTGCCTGCTGCTGGACATCATCGCCCCGAAGCTCCGACCGGTGAGTGCCCACCGGCTCCCTCTCGCTACGGTGGCAGGAGTTCTGCCCGGGTGACGTGTCCCCTCTGCAAACCCCCCCATGAGGGCTGGGACACGTCCCCTGCGCTGCATCGCCCAGGCTGAGCTATCCCAGACCTCTGTCCCAAATTCGGGGTCGGTTTAACGTTGCAGCTGATGCAGAAGCCGGAGGGAAGCCAGGCATGCAGCACTGAGAGACCCGGCTGCTGGGTGCACGGGGGGGGGGGTGTCCTGCACCTCCCAGACATCCGGGGGTGGGCTTGGGCTGAGCAGGGGTTTGGGGGGCTGTAGCAGTCTCCTTTCGGCAGCAGATTCACCTGCAGGCGTGGTTGTGTTGGGTGCATTTACCCTTTGGGCCATCAGAGGGGACTGTCCCTGCTCTGTGAAGTACGTGTGTCCCTAATAGGAAACTAAACTTGGTCTGAACCTCGCGGGTATTAACTGTCCTTTCTCATAATCCAGGTTATTTTTATGTTTAGAAGTTGTTATGGATTAGTGATGCTCTCCCGCTCTTCGCCCCAGGTGAACACGCAGCTCTACAGCCTGAAGGAGAAGCAGCAGCTGGCAGACCTCATCAGCACCATGCTGGCCTACAACCTCACCTACCACCAGGAGCGCCTGCCCGAGGGCCAGTACGTCTACAAGCTCGACCCGTAAGTCCCGAGGGTGAGGAGAAGGTGTAGGGGTCGAAAGTAACAGCAGAGAATTCGGGAAGGAGTTTGAGCCTGAAGGCATCACGGTGTTGAGTTGGTTTCTTGCAGCCAGAGGTCTCTCCGGCGACGGCAGCTGGGTTGGCGCGAGCTGCCCGTGCCGGGATGGCCGCAGGGAGCCCGCTTTCTCTGATGGTGGCTCTGTGGGGATTATCTGCTTTTTTGCCTCGTTTTTTTTTTAAAGGAGGAGCCCAGCAGCCCGAAGCAGGGCTGGCTTTGCTCTAATGGGATTAAAGGAAAGGAAGCAGCTGCTTTTGGCTGTGTCCAGAGCCAGCAGAGGAGGGACCAAAGCTGCCGGGGGCTCGTGGCAGCCGGGGAGAGCAGGTCCATCTGGGCACGTTGCGCACAGGTCACTGTAGCCGTGGTTAATTTGTATAGTAATAGCTGGCCATTGGTAGACTTGAGGCTCATTGTGCTTTAAGTATATACAGAGCCATAAACGCCCCTGAGGCTTCGGTGAAGACCCGACCACCGCTAGGAGCAACGCTAATGTCTTCCTGGTGCAAAGTTAATTACAAAAATTAGCCTCTGTTAAATCAAGCAGCTGTATCTAATTACAGTGAAGCGCTTTATTTATTTATTTTTTTTGCCACAGAAAGGCCTGGGGAGCTGCAGGGGCTGCCGAGAGCCGTCCTCTCTTGCCCTCCCCGTGCCAGGCTGTGCCCCACGGCTGTGGGGAAACCGTGGGACACTGGGAGCCACGTGGCGCAAGCAGGCGCGGTGCTTCGCTTCGCTTTGCTTTGCTTTTTTTTGCGAATTCTGAGCCAGTTTCCAGGCTCTGCACAGCGATGACGGGGACCGTGGGGGTGTCACGTCCCGGTGGCACCTGTGAGTCACGTCCCAGCGTCTCTCTGGCAAACGGAGTTGTTGTCAACAACGAAACCTGTGTTTTCTCTTTAAAACTTTTTAAATCGTAGGTTTGACAGCCAATTTCTAAATGACTGCAAAGCCATCTGACGAGACGACTTTGTTCCCTTTATTTTAAGGGGAATAATATTGAATGTGAATAAAGCATGAAATATTTACAGCTGGCAGAGGAGCCGGCCCAGCTGGCCCCTCCGTGCTGGGGCTGCGCCTGGGCTTTTGCTGTGCTGAAACAGGCCCAACTCTAGATGTGGTGCACCAACCCATTAAGAATAAAGCTGTTCTGATTAGCCAAAATTACTGTTCATGGCCATATCTCAATTAAATGGCTCTCTGCGTGCACCCCGGGGGTTCATGCGAAGGGTCGTGGTGCTGCTCGTGCCCAAGCTGTGATGTGGCCGTGGCTTTTTCAGGGCAATCTGTTCGGCACAGACCCGCCTGCAATTTCCTCTTCTTGCATTAAAACCAAGATTAAAAAGCACATAATCCCTCCTGAGTTCCCATGCAGCTGAGATGCCCTGCAGCAACCTGGCTCCGCACGGCCGGCACCGCTTGCTGGGCATCTTCTAGAGCGCTGTCGCACACGCAGACTCGGAGAGGGCAGCGATGGGGAAACTGAGGCACCGTGGTCAGGATCGTACCGAGAGGCTGGGGGGGACGGGGCTGGGAGGGTGGCGGGTCTCTCCGTGCCCGTGTCAGGCTGCAGTTTGCATAATGCTTTTTTTATTTTTCAGTATTGATTTATTTTCTCCGCTTCCCCTCCTCCGCGGTGCAGGAACGTGGAGGACGTCTGCCGGTTCCCGGACCTGCCGGCTCGCAGGCAGTTGACCTACCAGGCCAAGCAGCTCATCGCCAGGGAGATCGAGCTGGAGAAGATGAGGAGGACGGAGGCTTTGCTGCAGGCGCGAAACCTGGGCGAGGTAGGGAGGGCTTGCGGTGTCCTGTGGTTTTCGGGGGGGGTGGTGGGTCCGTTGATAGGACTTGTCCGTCCTGTGGGGTCGTGGTCTTTCCAAAGCAGCTGGTGGCTTTCGCTCTGCAAATGGAAATCCAGGATTAACACCCCCCACCCCCCCACCCACCCCCAGTTGCAGCCATCTGCCTTCAGGGCAGCGCATCTGCACCGGGGTGACATGCCCGAAGTGCTCATCTTCTTGCAGGAATTCTGGAAAGAAACGCTCATTGTGAGTTAAAGCTTTAAACCCTTCAACCCTCTAATGAGGGTTGCGACGCGATGGGAATTTTAGTTTGTCTGGCTGCGATTTGTACGTGTCTGGGGGGGAGCTGACCTGCTCTCTCCTGCCTGCACCTTCCCTTGCAGCTTCACTTCAATCCTCCCAAAGGTCCCAAAGCCCCTGGGAGGAGCAGAGTTACTCTGCCCACCGCCGAAACCCTCCGTGGGGCGGCGGGCAGAAGGCAGGAGAAGGTGGAAACGGGCAAATGTGGAGGCTGAGAAACGGCTCGGCTGTAGCTGGTGCCGCAGGGATAATTAATCCCCGAGAGCCCCTTCTTGCAGCAGAAGGGCTTTCTCGGGGGATGCGTGGGGCAAAGAGATGCTGCAAAAACATCTCTGAAGGCTCCTTGTTTACACGGTGCCGACCGTGAAGTCCCAGGGAAAGGGGCTGCAAACACGCACGTGCCCCAAGCGCTGCCGGGGCTAATCTCGTGTGCTGCTGGGAGACAGAAAATGATGCAAAAATCCTTGCCAAGTTGTTTGGATATTGTAATCAAAGCCGGCAGCAAATAGAGGGGTTGTGCGGGACGGCTGGCAAGGCACCGTCCTGCCCTCAGGCTGTGCATCACCTGGGGGGGATGCCCAAACCTTGAGCTCGTCCGGCCCCGAGGGGACCCTCACTCAGGGCTCTCCTCCCCGCAGGAGCCCGGGAACGGCCTCGGCGAGGCAAGGGAGCGAGCGGACGCGGGGCCGGCGGTGGCCCCCAACCACCAGCAACGCCTGGAGCACATTGTCCGGAGGGCGGCGGTGGAGGACAAGGTGAGGGGGCTGCAATTTCTACCTAATTTCCTGCCAGCGCGTACCTTGGCTGCTAGAGACTGGCTGTCTCCACTGGTATTTATTTATTTTTAGTACAGTTTCTTTTAATAGAATAGTTTGGCACCACGTGCCCTGTAATTGCATCGCTGGGTTTACAGCATGGGGATGAATTAGATCTGGGTGACAATTACGGCCGTGTTCTGCGAAGCTTTCAGGGGTGGGGAATGAAGGCGATGTGAATGGGTTAAAATAGCTGAATTTTGGCTCAGTGGAAGCTACGGGGTTGCGGGGAGAGCTGCTCACCAGGCGGGGAGGTGCACACACAGCTCGGGGGGCTGTGGGGACATCAGCAGGTGAGCCAGGCTGGTCCCACCCCGGGCATCCCGATAGCGGCCAAGAGGAGCAAGAGGTGGTCCCCTGCCACCACCCCTCTCCACGGGCTCAGCTTCGAGGCCTTGGCCGTCCATAAAACCCCGCTTTAGCACGATGAACCTTAAAGTTTGTCTTTCCCACCCGATTTTTGAATGCAGTTTGCATTTTACCGAGGCCGTTGGCCCTTTCTTGCGGGATTTGCATCCGGCTCCTGCTCGGCAGGCTTCCTCCTGTGCAGGGTGCTCGGAGGGAGAAGGGGCCGGCACGGCCCCGCGCAAGAGCCCCAGCGAGGGGCTCCTCTGAACCGCCTTAGACGCTGTCTAGGGCTGACTTAGCTTAAAATTGGGCAGAGCTGAGGGGTGTCACTGGGGTCTAGCCTTGCACCGAGCTGCCGGAGAGAAACTGGGTTTGCTTTTGGCTCTCTCCGAATGTGAGCTGTAAGTGCAGGCGCTGACGAAGCCGCGCTCACCTTCTGCTTTTTGCTTTTCACAGCCTGAGACCGACTTCTTCGGGCGGCCGCTTCGGCGCAGTGGGCGGCCGCGGCCCCGGGTAGGTGGCAGAGGGATGGGGTGGCCATGGGTGGCCCCAGCCCCGGGTGGGTGGCAGAGGGACAGGGTGGCCATGGGCGCTGCCGGGGGGTCCCTGCATTCGCAGTGCCTGGACCCCGCACAGGTACCCAAGCAGGGGCTCTGTCCCCAAGCACTGTGCCCCGGCGGACGTCAGCGGGGTGGGGAGGGGATACTGGGCAAAACTGCCCCCGATGCAGCAGGCGGGGGGTGCCTGTGGGCAGGTCGGTGGATTCTGGCAGCGTCCAAAGGGCCAGCAAATACACTGAGCTGGGGAGCAGTGTTGTGGGTACCTTGCAGGATCCGGGATGTGGGAGCATCAGCTCTGCCCGTGCAAACCGCCCGGCGCCAGCTCCCCGGCCCTTCCCGTGCAGCCTGGGCGCAGGTTGCAACTTTAGGAGTTTCTGTGAGTTTTTGACATCGATCTTCCCCCTCGCAGCCCCTCAGGCCTCCGAGGACA